>NC_140366.1:19052500-19652500 GCF_054491055.1 Hypomesus nipponensis | reverse complement strand
GCCTTCCATGCTTGTCTGTCTGTGTCTGTCTGTCTGTCTGTCTGTCTGTCTGTCTGTGTCTGTCTGTCTGTGTCTGTGTGTGTCTGTCTGTCTGTGTGTGTGTGTGTGTCTGTGGTAAGTATACGTCTCAGTGGTTCCTGGTCTCGACCCTCCCAGGTTCCCAGGGGGTATCCCCAAGCTGGCGCGCTACCTGCACGACCGCGGGCTGAAGCTGGGGATCTATGGGGACATGGGGACCCTGACCTGCGGGGGATACCCCGGCACGCCCATAGACAAGATAGACATCGACGCCAAGACCTTTGCTGCCTGGGAGGTGGACATGCTGAAGTACGACGGCTGCTACTCCAACGCCACGGAGCAGGAGCAGGGTGAGGGGGGGGAGGGGGAGAGGACGATGAGAGGGTGGAGGGAGGTATGCAGAGAGATGAGAGGATGGAGAGAGGGATGAGAGGATGATGAGGATGGAGGGAGGTATGGAGAGAGGGAGTGAAATAAGAACTTAAGAAGATGTTAGGTGTGTTCGACTTCATGCAGCATCTGCGTCGCCTGCAGCCCGGCTGACTTGAAGCAGCCAATCGCATTCTCAGCTGCAGCCAGCTGTCGGTGCAGCCGGTGCTGCATGAAGTAAAACACACCCGTTAATCCCAGCTGAACCAAACCCATCCATCCGTCTCCTCCCTGATAGGCTACCCACTCATGTCAAAGGCCCTGAATGCTACTGGCCGTCCAATCGCCTACTCTTGCAGTTGGCCCGCCTACCAAGGTGGACTTCCTCCCAAGGTAAGGTTCTCCTGAGGTCACTTCCTATCGGCTCCTAACATCTTTGTTAATTTCGCAGTGATGACACGCGCACGCATGCCAGTGTCCCTATGCTGTAGGACTCTGTACAACTGATTCTTGATCATCGGCTGTAGTTTCTATATGAACAGCTGTATGATGTTTTGGATGTAAGAAGTCAGACGTGTTAGCCTGACGTTGTCATACTCATAATTCTAGTCAGAATATGAGTCTGAAAACTCTTTGTTGGGCTGTGACTATGGGGCGTGTGTCAACCGAGCTCGTAAAACAAATGCCTCTTCGCTCAATTGGATAGACCTACAACCAATCAGAGCAATGTAATATGTTGTTTGTTGATAACAAATTCAACCCAAGCTCTCTTTGGTGACGTTGTTGATTACGTTACTGTTGATCATATGTCCATCATCGTATAAAAACCGCCCTGACCATTTCATTGGTCCGAACAGCTCCTGTTAGGATATAGTTTGTCCCCAATACAAGACCCTCCAGACCCAACTTCCCGACCAATGTTTTTGTGGGCGGGGCCAAGTTGGGCTGGCAGCCAGGCTACAGATGTGTGTGTTTGTGTGTGTTTGCTAGGTGAACTACACCCAACTGGGGGAGATCTGTAACCTGTGGCGTAACTATGCCGACATCCAGGACTCCTGGTCCAGTGTGTTGAGCATCTCTGATTGGTTCTTTGAGAACCAGGATGTCCTCCAACCAGCAGCAGGCCCTGGGCGCTGGAACGACCCAGACATGGTCTGTCTCTCTCCTGTCTCACCCCCTCCTCCCTGTGTCACCCCCTCCTCCCTGTCTCACCCCTCCTCCCTGTCTCACCCCTCCTCCCTGTCTCACCCCTCCCTGTCTTACCCCCTCCCTGTCTCACCCCCTCCTCCCTGTCTCACCCCCTCCTCCCTGTCTCACCCCCTCCTCACTGTCTCACCCCTCCCTGTCTTACCCCTCCTCCCTGTCTCACCCCTCCCTGTCTTACCCCTCCTCCCTGTCTCACCCCCTCCTCCCTGTCTCACCCCTCCTCCTCCTCACCCCCTCCTCCCTTCCTGAAACATCCCCGGAGCTTGTATAGTAAATATGGTGTGTGTGTGTGTGTGTGTGTCCAGCTGGTCATCGGAGACTTTGGGCTGAGCTGGGATCAGTCTCGGTCTCAGATGGCGTTGTGGGCCATCATGGCTGCTCCTCTCTTCATGTCTAACGACCTGCGCACGCTGGACAGCCGCGCACGCGCCATCCTGCAGAACAAGGTGGCCATCTTCATCAACCAGGACCCCATGGGCGTCCAGGGCAAACGCCTGTTCAAGGTAACATCCCAGCCACTGACAGCTTCAGGTCAGTGTTTACTGAACAAAGAGAACGTAACCATGTGTGTTCCCCTTCCTATCCTTGTCTCTCTTTCTCTCACCCCTCCCTCCCTCCCTCCCTCCCTCCCTCCCTCCCTCCCTCCCTCCCTCCCTCCCTCCCTCCCTCCCTCCCTCCCTCCCTCCCTCCCTCCCTCCCTCCCTCCCTCCCTCCCTCCCTCCCTCCCTCCCTCCCTCCCTCCCAGGAGAAGAGTGGTATTGATGTGTACTGGCGCCCCCTGTCTGGAAACACCAGCACGCTGGTGTTCTTCAGCAGGAGAGACGACATGCCCTACCGCTACCAGACCTCCCTGGCCAGACTCAACTACACCTCTGGGAGCTACCAGGTCAGCACCCGCTCTCTGTCTCTGTCTCTCTATGTTCCTCTCTCTCTCTCTCTCTCTGTCTCTCTCTCTCTCTCTATGTTCCTCTCTCTCTCTCTCTCTCTCTCTCTCTCTCTCTCTCTCTCTCTCTCTATGTTCCTCTCTCCTCTCTCTCTCTCTCTTTCTCTATGTTCCTCTCTCTCTCTCTCTCTCTCTCTCTCTCTCTCTCTCTCTCTCTCTCTCTCTCTCTCTCTCTCTCTCTCTATGTCTCTCTATGTTCCTCTCTCCTCTCTCTCTCTCTTTCTCTATGTTCCTCTCTCTCTCTCTCTCTCTCTCTCTCTCTCTATGTTCCCCTCTCTCTCTCTCTGTCTCTCTCTCTGACTCTCTCTCTGACTCTCTCTGACTCTCTCTCTGACTCTCTCTCTGGGCTGTGTGTACATACAGTATCTCCTGCTTGATTCTGTGAATGCCAAAGATGTCAGGTAGAAGCATGAGTGCTAAAATGACGACAACACTTGAGTCTCTCTCCAGGTCTCTAACGCGTGAATCTCTCTCCAGATCTATGACGTGTTTGCAGAGAGGGTCATGCCCACCCTGAAAGCCTCCACAGACTTCGTGGTGTCTGTGAACCCCACAGGTGTGGTCATGTGGTACGTGTCATCGCCCGCTGGACAGAAGCACTGGACACCCACCTCCAACGCTCTGCCACCCCACTTCCTGTAGCTGCCCCACCCACTTCCTGTAGCTGCCCCACCCACTTCCTGTAGTCCCCCCCCCCCCCTCTGATGACACATTGAAGCAAAGAATTTAGCACATTAATGTTTGTGATAAAAACAGAATGCTGCAGAAGTTGAATCAAAATTATTGCTTTTTTAACTTTTATACCGGAACCATGAAGTGGTCATAGAGATGGATGCTTGGGGACATGATTGTTCTCTCAGGGATAAAACTAAATACAGTCAACAGCCCCCCCCCATCACCATGGTAACTGGGGGGCAGATGAGGGGGGGGTAGGACTGTGTGCTCTGCGATTATTTTAATACAGCCAGTGATTTGTTTGTTTCTGTATGTTTTACCTTCTCAATAAAAGGCACTTTAATGTGGAGCTTTCAGCCGTCAGTCTGACTGTTTTGTGTGGTGACATACCCTTATCAGGCACGCTCCCCTACACACACACTCAACACAAACTATTTCAATGACTGTGTTCTCTATCATCTTTTGTTGTTTACCTCAGACCGGAAGGAGAGACATGGCTGTATGTGTAGTTCTGACTGCAGCCTCTAGATGGCAGCAGAACACTATGGTTGTAAGTACAGCGATCACTGAAAGAAGACAGTGTTGCGATGCACCTGCTTCTCCCAGAGAGAACCAGCTGCCCCTGGCTCGGACCACTGCCACGCCAGGCCTGGTGCATTGTGGGGTGGAAGCCTCCCAGATGGAACAGCTCCATATCAGATGAAGGAGACTAGCACTGAAGACTTATCCTGCTGGCAGTCAACATCCCATCTCTGTTTCCCCCCCCCCCACAGCTTCAGTCTGGTCATCCCCCCACACCTCCACTCTGCCCTGTAATCTGGCCACACACACACACACCCTGACCTCTGTGTTATAGGTAGAGTTGTGTGTGACCTTGTGCAACTTCTTACTGGTTCACATGAGACTTGACTGCATACAGGGAATAGCACACACATGCAGTAAAACACACGTACACGCACACACACGATTAAGACTGCAGAACACACACACACTCAGGCACTGGCCTGAGATGACTCCTGAGTGTGTGTGTGTGTGTGAGTGTGTGTGTGTGTGTGTGTGAGTGTGTGTGTGTGTGTGTGTGTGTGGGGGAAATGGATCTTTGCCTTCCCTTCTCCTTTCAGCAGTGTCAGATATCCGACCGTGAATGCAACACATCCTTCATTGTCAAGGTCTCTTGCCCGCTTGGGAGCGAGGGATGAGAAGTGGGAGAGAGGAAGAAAGAATGAGAGGTAGACTCAAAGGGAATGTATTATAGTGGAGGGAGAGAGGAGGGGTGAGTGAGCAAAGGAAAGGGAGAGAGAGGGAAGGAGAGCATGATGGAGGGAGGAAGGGTGCATAAGTAGGCACGGACGAATGTGGGAGGGTGGAATAAGGGATGAGAGCGAGAGGGAGGGGTGAGAATGAAAGACAAAGATGGAGGGAGGGAGAGAGGGAGGTAGGGAGGGAGGGAGAGAGGGAGAGAGGGAGAGAGGGAGGGAGGGAGGGAGGGAGGGAGGGAGGGAGGGAGGGAGGGAGGGAGCGAGGGAGAGAGAGAGAGAGAGAGAGAGAGAGAGAGAGAGAGAGGGAGGGAGGGAGGGAGGGAGGGAGAGAGGGAGAGAGGGAGAGAGGGAGAGAGGGAGAGAGGGGGAGAGGGAGAGAGGGAGGGAGGGTGAGTGTGTTCCTGCGGATGCTCACGTAGGCTCACAGCTGCAGCAGTTGCCACTCTGGTTCTCTTGCACCCCCCCCACCCCACACACACACACACACACACACACACACACTCTACCCGACACCCCTCTTGCCCTGCACACACACAGCCACCAAGCTCATAGTCATGTTGTCATCCCAGAGAGAAGTGTGTGTTGCAGGGTAAGGGTGTGTGTGAGAGGGAGGGAGGGGGGGGGGTAGGTCAGTATGTATAGGGTGATCTTCATGTACTGAAACATTAAGGACTTATATGGACACAAGCTCTCAGCCAAAACACACACACTGGGTTGAGGACACACACGCACACAGCCTAATGTGGAGCATCATCAAGCTGCTACTGAGTCAGAGAGTACATGTTTACATCCATTAAAGCACTGAATGTGTTCATGTGTGGTTTCCCGTGTTCCCACATTTCTGTCTGTATTTTCTTCTCTCTTTCTCTGTCTAGTTTCCTCTCTCTCTCACCAATTTCTTCTTTCTTTCTCTCTAACTCAATTACTTTGTCTAGGACTGCCAGCACGAGAGTGTGTGTGCCAGCATGCCACACACACACACACACAAGGCCATATGAGGTCTTCAGCTGCTTGGATGACATCATCATCCTCAGACACAGGCTAGCAGTAGAGACTGCTGCAGCTTGATGACATATAGCCATCCCATTGGCTGAGGAGGAGATGGAACACAGAGGGCTGAATCCAGTCATCTCCTCTTCCCCCTCCTCTCCTCTTCCCCCTCCTCTCCTCTTCCCCCTCCTCTCCTCTTCCCCCTCCTCTCCTCTATTGCTGTGTTATTGCATCAGCGCATGTGTGTCGAGGGACTGTGATGTGATTGAGGGACTGTGTTTAAATCTGCTGTACAGGAGAATGCTAGGATTGACACCCTCCCAGGACTCTCAGCACCTTGGCAAATACTGTGGGTATAAGTGGGTATATATGGTAAATATGAGTAGTGCAAGTGTCATGCAGATAATGAAATATGGAATGGAATCCAAATAAAATGGAAATGTAAAATGGCATTCTGGATCATAGTACAGGACAAAACGCTAAAGAGCTGTAATATTTCTTCAGCAGGAGTGCTCACGTGCCGAGGCAGTTATCTGCTGAACTTTGAGACTGAACCTCAGCTGTGTTTTAAATGTGGTTCGAATTTGTTTTTTTTTAGAAAGCTTCAAGCTTCCCAAAGCGTGCATGTTTATAGCCGCAGGTTATGTTTACTCGATGACCTGAGGTTAGTCGTGCCCAGTTGTGAAGTCATGTTTGACCGCGTGAGTTTTATGAATGGACCCGTTTCTCGTCTGTGTGACTCGTTGGCACGGTTGCCAGGGATGTGGACGAGGAGAGCTGCACGTTGCCGTGGCGAGGCTGTGCCTGGCAACGCTCCAGGCTGTCAGCTGCTCACTGCTGAGTGTGTGTCTCTGTGTGTGTCTGTGTGTGTGTGTCTCTGTGTGTGTGTGTGTGTGTCTCTGTGTGTGTCTGTGTGTCTGTGTGTGTGTCTCTGTGTGTGTCTCTGTGTGTGTCTCTGTGTGTCTGTGTGTGTGTGTCTCTGTGTGTGTGTGTCTCTGTGTGTGTCTCTGTGTGTGTCTGTGTGTGTGTGTGTCTGAGACACATTCGGAGGTGGCAGCCAAAGCTGCTCAGTCTCACACACACACACACACATTCTTTTTCTTTCTCTTTCGGACACAAATATACACACTGTTCTGTGCATGTTATTTATTCATCTGCTGCCTGGTTCTCATGGTCTCCTCTACAGTCTGAATTTTTCCCGATCGTTGTCATAAGGAGCAACAATTAGCCACCGTTAGCTGTCAGCTAGTTTCAGGTTCTGTTGTTATAGGTTAAGAATTGCGACTGGTCCCATGAAATCCAAAGTTGCTCTTTGTGATGACGTTGTTGTCACCCAGGCTGAAACAGAAATGTGACTCTGAAATATTAAACTTACACTGAAACTGGGATGTAATACCATTCTTTATGACTCGTGTGCGAAAGAACCTTCACATGAGAGATCTGGTCACAGGAGTCCAGTGTCAGACCTGAGTCTGTACTGTAAATCTTACTGCTGAACCTTTGATCCAGCATGACTCTCTCCTTCCCGGTTCAAAGCTGACACATGTATTTATCCTAACTCTGCCAGCGTGTGTCAGTCTTTATGTAAGCTGTTCTGTTCTGTGTCGGTTCCATCCACATCTCCACCTTCCTGCACCGCCCCTCCTCCTCCCCCTCCCCCCTCCTCCCCCTGTGGTTTGTTGGCAGAGTGAATCAGATCCCTGTGTGGCTGGCAGGCCTCCACCCACCTCCCACCCCCCCACCCTCCTCCACCCCCCCCACCCTCCCCCCACCCTCCTCCACCCTCTCCCCCACCCTCCTCCCCCTCCACCCTCCTCCCCCTCCACCCTCTCCCCCCCACCCTCCTCCACCCTCTCCCTCCCCCACCCTCCTCCACCCTCTCCCCCACCCTCCTCCACCCTCTCCTCCACCCTCCTCCCCCTCCACCCTCCTCCCCCTCCACCCTCCCCCCTCCCACCCTCCTCCACCCTCTCCCCCCCCACCCTCCTCCACCCTCTCCCTCCCGCACCCTCTCCCCCCCCCACCCTCCTCCACCCTCTCCCCCACCCTCCTCCACCCTCTCCCCCACCCTCCTCCACCTCCCCCGCCTGGCTGACCTTCAGTCTGGCTGCAGAGAGTGCATCACTGCAGGCATAACACACATAAACATTAACCTGCTCAAAGCACAGCTTAGTCTAACAGAGGGGTGTGTGTTTTGTGTGTTGTGTGGGTGCGTTTGTTCTACAGCTAAAGTGGAGTTGTGTTGTAAAGGAGGATTTTTGTGTGAGAGTGACTTCAAATTTTTCTGGGGCGTGCGAGTCTGAACGACTGTGGGGGAGAGAGGGAGGGTGTTTGAATCAGGCAGACTGAAATCTGAGAAGGTTTATTTGTCCTCCATAATCTCCTCTTTAATCAGTTTGTTACAAAGTCAGTGAGAGCTCCATTCAGGGTGCAAAGACACCTGTTGTGTTGGCACAATCAGACTAGTCCCTCTGGTGCTGCTGCACACTGAGGCCCTCTCCTCCACACTGGGACCCACCTGCACTGTGGGACTCACTTAGAGCTAGTGATGTGGCAGCTTGATGATGCCAGCTACGGCCCAGCTAGCCACTAAAGTAGCCAAGCGCTTAGAAAGCCATGTGATGCAGGCTACAGTTTAGCCTGTTAGCGTAGCCCTCGTAGTTCAAACTGGATCTATGCCATCATGTTTCCACATGCACCCCCAGCCCAGCCCTCCCTGCCGCTGTCACAGCTTGTGACCACCAGGGGGCAGTGGGACGTTGCAGACCCTCTGTTGGTGATGGGGCCGGTAGCACCAGAAGGTTTTAGACTGCAGATCATCATTACAGACCAGTCTCCAAACCCTGTCTGATCCCCGGTACAGTCAGCCTGGATGGTACAGTGTTGCAAGCGTTGTGGGAGCGTTGCAAGAGCGTTGAGAGGACATTGTGGTTTGTGGAGCAGGGTATATATTGATTGGGTTCTACAGAGAGTCCTGGAATTCTCAAAGCTCTCCTGTGATGCAATGATGCAATGATGCAATGATGCAATGTCACTGACCAGAGGGAACAACAGGACAGAAGACACACGCACACACACACAGTCGCACAAAAACAGTCGCACAAAAACAGTCGCACAAATACAGTTGCACAAAATACACACACACACAGAAACACACACAGAAACACACACATAAACGCACTTGCACAAATACACACACACAATTCTGTGTCCAGATACACAAACAGACTCCCAAGTAACTACATGGAACATTGCTCAGTGGTGGAGCATCTGACGCATTCTAGAGGTCGCAGGTTCAAATCCGCCCTGTATTTCGGGAGTATGGAAAAAAAGCTAAATATTTGTATTTATTATTGGTCAGTGTAATGCTGGTGTCATCTCCAGGTGAATGGTGATGTCATCTCTAGTGGCCATAGTCAAGCAGCCATGTTTCCTACACTGACACCCCATGTTTTCCCTGCCAGTGGAGCCAGAGCATAAACACATGCCATTAAAGGTTCAGTTAACATCAACCTTTCTTAGCAACAAGCACTAACCCTTTCAATGGGTCTAATTAGTGTGTGAGGAGGGAGGCTGTGTATGTGTGTGTGTGTTTTTATATGTGTGTGTGTGTGGGGGGGGGGGTGAGTGAGTTCTGTAAAGAGGGAAACATTTGACAGTTTGACCAGTGCTACTTCCTTTGACAAGGAAACACATTTTGGACCAAATGCCCTTCTGCCTGCATGATGTGGCAGTTGGGCTGTTTACTGTCTGAAAGCTCAGAGAAACGCAGAGCGAGGAGAGGAAGAAACAAGAACCAGAGAAAGAGAGAGAAGGACAGTGTGAGAGAGGGAGAGAGAGAGGGAGAGAGAGAGAGAGAGAGAGAGAGAGAGAGAGAGAGAGAGAGAGAGAGAGAGAGAGAGAGAGAGAGAGAGAGAGAGAGAGAGAGAGAGAGAGAGAGAGAGAGAGAGAGAGAGAGAGAGAGAGAGAGAGAGAGAGAGAGAGAGAGAGAGAGAGAGAGAGAGAGAGAGAGAGAGAGAGAGAGAGAGAGAGAGAGAGAGAGAGAGAGAGAGAGAGAGAGGGAGAGACACAGAGGATAGTTCCTGAAGCCACTTTCTAAGAACCTGTTTTCTCTTACCCTCCTACCCTGCCAAACGCCCAGAGTTATATTTGGCCTCTCTCTCTCTCTCTCTCTCTCTCTCTCTCTCTCTCTCTCTCTCTCTGTCTCTCTCTCTCTCTCTCTCTCTCTCTCTCTCTCTCTCTCTCTCTCTCTCTGCCCTCGTTGGTTTGTAAACGGTTGTTTCCTGAGCCAAGACCGTCACAAGGTCACAGCATGCTGGTTTCAGAGGCTCTTTCACAACAACCAGCCAGTTCCTTATTTGGGGGAATATAAGACAAGATAAAGGTATGTATAGGGTGAGGGGAAAAGAGAGGAGAGAGAAAGAATGAGAGAGAAAAATAACATGGGGGATTGTGTGCAAGCATGTCTGTGTGTGTGGTAAGCCCTTTACACTCACCTTGGCCTTTTACAGTATGTTCTGCATGACGGCTGAAGTCTGTGATACACACTCCCCATGGCCAAGGATGCCCACACACACACACACACACACACACACCCTCGCCAAGGATACACAAACACATATACTCACCCTTGCCAGGGAAAAACACACACATTCACCCTTGCCAGGGATATAAATACTAATGGCTCTTGCTCTGATGCTTTGACTTCCACAGCTCTGCCTCATTCATGTAGTACTATTTATTAATGATCACCTCACAACCTCATGCACGTGTTTGCATACAGTATACACACACACCTTCATCACATACACACACACCTTCATCACATACACACACACCTTCATCACATACACACACCTTCATCACATACACAGTCTTCACAGGTACTACACACATGGCCTTCTTTGCAACGGATATTGGAAAGGTTCTGGCTAAGGTTGCTGCCTAGAAATGCCCTCCCTCCCTCCCTCCCTCCCTCTTTGAAGCCTTATCTACTTACAGACTGGCATCACCTAGTCTCCAGTTCTCCTCATCTCCTCTCCTCCTCATCTCCTCTCCTCCTCATCCACTTTCAGAAGGTGGAAGGAGAGGATGTAATGAGTGTGTTCCTTCAGCGTCAGAGCTTGAGCATGTGTCAGCAGACTGGTCCTCACAGACACCCCAGGCCTGTGAGGTCCTGACCCTGGAAAGCCAGCTGTTGACAGAAGGTCCTGGACATAATGACGGCACGCAGCATTGTGGTGACAGAACAGGCTTACTGGCTGATCTGCAGGCAGGGTCATCCTGTCACCTTCTGTCACCCGAGAAGAGGGAGGGAGGGGAGGGAGAAGGGGACAGGTGTGGGTGAGAAAGTGAGAGAGACTAAGTGTATTTCATGTGTTTCTCCTTGCTCAGTGCAGGCAGAGCTGTAGGTACTTGCTTTCATCTCTCCTGGTCCCCTTGTAGATAGTAAAAGCTGTTTATTCACCAGCAGGGGAAAACTCATTAAAGCCTGTCTAGCTGATATCTGGCCTATACAGATCACATGATGTTAGTTGAATAGTTCAACAGATAAGGTTACACTGTTTCAGTTTGTCCTAAGTTGACAAATACTGTAATGTGTGTAAGTGGATGTTAAGTCTCAACAGTTTGAGAGGACTGAGGAATAAATTGTTAACTTATTCTGAAACTGTTTAAACCAAGCCAGCTCCTGTCAGACATGCAAATACTTGACTGAGTTAAATATAGAAGTTTTCCACCATGTTATGTCTGCGTTATTGGTCTCTGCCTAACTGTCTTTCGAAAGAAAGTAACCTTGTGTGTTTGTACGCCGATTGGTACTCTTATCAGCGTGGCCTTGAGACAACAAGACAGATCTCTCTCCATCTCTACACCTGCTGAGGAACCTGGCTTTCCTGAGCAGCACATTTCAAAGTGTTCCTTTAACACCTGGAGGTTCATTTCACTTGTTGAGTGTTAAAACAGGTCCACTATGACCATCATGAACACCCCAGCTGTGCAGTAGGTCCCCTGGAGGAGGATGCTTCCTGATACAGTTTAGCTATCCATGGTTCCCTGTTAGATTTCCTTAATGGATTTGACTGTAACTATCCACCCATGAACACGAAATCCCTAAATATGGCAAAGTAAGAAGATTATTCATAATCCACTTAGCCTCACAGAATATTATCCTAATGTATAGGCAATGTATGAATGAAACAGTTCCTGTAATAAGAGGAGGTTGTGTATAATATGAAGGTAACCAGTCTGAGGACTTCCTGTGGGAGTGACTCTGCTATCTGCATGTGATCCTGGAAACCAGGGACAATCAGAGGGAATTGTGGGTAAACTGGTACCATAGAGGCTTCTTGGAATGGTCAGAGAAATTTGAGCTATAGGGAAAGTGATGCAACTCACATTCACATACATGCACATACACACACACACACACACACACACACACACACACAGGCTTCCAATTACACTCTGACACTAGGAGGCATCCTAAAAATAGTGGTCTGGCCAATGAACATTTATGACGGTGCCCTAATTTGTTGTTTGAGTGGATACACAAACACACACGCACACCACAGATACACCACATACACACCACAGACACACCACAGACACACCACAGACACACACTCATGCACAGACCCAAACACAGCATTACACACAGCTTAACCCTACGGCTCCTTGCTGTAGCTAGCATGCCCTGGCTCTCCTCAGTGAAGCCAAGCCAATCACATGTCAAGGATTTGAGCGGTAAGCAACTGGGGTCCCTTTAAAGCAAACACATGGAGAATGTTGTAATCTGTCCTTCCTGCTGCCCCCCTGCCTGCTGAGCTCTCTGTCTCCTGGCTGGGGCTCTGGGGGAGGGAGGGAACACCCACAGCTAACAGGCAGGGCACACTGCCATGCACTTTGTATTTATTTATACACCAACAGTTGACTGGTTCATGCTATACGTTAGCAGTATGGATGGTAGGTCTACTTGTATTACTGTTTCATGCTAAACATTAGCAGTATGGAAGGCGCTGGTGTTACATATAATACTCGTTATCAGCCTGGTGTTGCTTGTGCATTGTGTATCATCTGTGAACAACCCTCTGTTCAACCCTCTGTTTTAAACCTGTTTTTTCCCTTTAAACCCATCCTGGTGTCTCCTGCTGTGAGGAAAGATTGAGGCACTGTCTGGAGTCCAGGGTGCTGGTGCTGAGGTAAGATGCACTCACTCTCTCTCTCACTCACTCTCTCACTCACTCACTCTCTCACTCACGCAGCCACCTATTATTCACCAGGCACACATACACACCCACAAAATCATTAGTCTGAGCACAAACACAGTGAGTGTGTAGGTGAAACAGTGGTGTGTCAGAGTTTGGAGGGCATGAGTAACTGTCTGTGAGGGAAAAGTCACAGACTCCACTGTGTTCCTGTGTTCATGCCAGCAGGTCAAAGTTTGTTATGGTCACTTAAGAGTTAACTAACCCTAACCCTGGTCAGGACTGATTTATGTACATTCAACACAAGACAGAGGAGTAGAGAGAAAGTGAATGTGAAGGAGAGAATGGAGAAAGAGATTGGCTTTGCTCTTTGTTAATACCCTAGGGAAGGTGTGTATCAACTCTGCCCTGCTTTCCCTCCCTCCCTCCCTCCCTCCCTCCCTCCCTCCCTCCCTCCCTCCCTCCCTCCCTCCCTCCCTCCCTCCCTCCCTCCCTCTGTCTTCCCCCTCCTCTCTGAGGAGAGACAGGAGGAGGAGGGAGACAGGAGGAGGAGGGAGACAGGAAGGAGAGAGACAGGAGGGGGGAGGGAGACAGAACCAGTTGTACTTCAAATCGGAGGAAGTAATAATGGGATGGATTATTTCCTAGTGTGAGAAGGTATGTGTGGCTGAACACATACAACGTACATCTTTAATCCCATAAACACACGGCTCACTAGACACTCATGAGGGTGTGATTCAGTGGACGGCAGGTCCATGCTGTGCTGAATCATTCTTAAAGCTACGGCATCCTCCTTCCCTCCCACACCCCTCCACCTACACCTCAATCTCCACCTTGTTCACTAGGTCAGGTTTAACTTTCACACCAGAAGCAATTTAAAGAATCTCTCTCTCTCTCTGGGTCAAACGTCCAGAGATGGCACAAGTCCACACATCCTTCACTCCAGAAGAAATACAGATATTCATGTTTAAAAAGACTCTGGTGAAGGTTGAAGTACTGACTACACTTTTTCACTCAAGTTAAAGTAATGAAGTGTGGGGTCTGACACATACTTCAGTAAAAAGCAGCCATGACTGCTACCTGTTGGACCTCACATCATATGAATACAGTAATACTAAAAGACACTATAGACACGCAGTGGATTCGCCAGGATTTTTTTTTTGACACCGACAGTTTTGAATATCTTCCTCATAAATGGCCATGGGTGATCAGGAATGTCTCTATTCTCAGTCATGTGAACATCGCTAACTCCATCTGTCTCATACATAACAATCGAAAATATTTTATCAAACTTTAGAAACGTTTTTCCCAAAAGATTTGGTCCACACACAACACGCCACCAGAAAGTCAATTTTTTCCCAAACATTTTTAGAAATAATTTTTTCAACCTTTCGAAAGTTTTATTTCACACACATTCTGAGAGGAGAAGAACCAAGAAGCCTAAAACCGAGTAAAGCAGAGTAGAGCACAGTAGAGTATAGTAGAGCACAGTAGAGTATAGTAGAGCACAGTAGAGTATAGTAGAGCACAGTAGAGTATAGTAGAGCACAGTAGAGTATAGTAGAGCACAGTAGAGTATAGTAGAGCACAGTAGAGTGCTCATCAAGAACTCATCAATAATGCAAACTGTTTTTTTCAACCTTCAAAAAAACTTTTTTTTCGAAATTTTTACAGTTTAATAACGTGGTTATTTTGAACTGCTCTTGGTAAATGCAGATCATTATCTGTCGCTTTGGATATAAGCGTCCACTAAATGAATAGAATGTGTTGATGTATGGGCAGCTGCCTGTAGTGTCTGAGTACATGCAGTTATCTCGTCTATGGCAGTAAAGTCAGTCAGGAATGTGACAGAGGTCCCTAACCCTTCTCCAAGAGAGCGAGAGAGGGATGCCGCCCAAGATGATTGCGACACCATTTTCAAGGAGGGTTAACCAGGGGCAGCAGGCCACTGTGTAGGCCCAGAAGCCTGGGGCTGGATTTTAAGTGGCTGTGGTTAAAGTGGCACATGAAGACAGACAGATTTGCAGTTTTCAAAAAAGTGGGTTTATGTCCCACTCATGTTCTTAACACTAGTTCCCTTGACCATCACATCTAACTGGCTTTTGTACTTTTTTTAAGTACCTTTAGTGGAAGAAATGTATACAACCTTGAGTCCCCGTGTCCCTTCCTACAAGCTGGGATCTGACATTGATCTCTTGTATTTAATAGGCTAATACAAATAATAACACATTAAACTTTGTGTCTTATCTTACATCTTCTCTGGGTAAAAGTCTGAAGGCTTTTATATAGAACACCAAATTATGCTTAATTTTCTCATTATTTCAAAGAATAACATTTAGTCTGATCAGTCATGGGCTCCCTGTGGATGTTGATGTATATACGTTACTGACCGACCGTAATGAAGAGACACAGTATATGGGAACATACTTTTTTCCACGCAGCGATAAGAACTAACATGAGATCGAGTGTGTGGGAAAGTTCTGTGTTTAAACTACCACAGGACAGAAAACTGACCTCAACGTCTGATTTAAAACGAGGGTAGGAAACCACAGTTCCCTCTCAGTCAAGAACCCACTTCATCACGCTGTTCTTTCAATAATATATCCCCCCTGATGAAACAAGTCGTAGGAGTGAAGAAAAACGCCAGCGCTGGATCACACATTAAAACGTCTCTTTCAATCAAATGTTACAGACTGCAGTTAAACCAACAGTCAGTGTAAAGTATGGTGTGTTTGTTTACTAGCGTGGCCTAGCTACGTTTGCACAGGAGAACATAAAAATCTCACCTCTACTACATGATCTTTGGCAAATCACACATACATTCATTCAGATATGACATTCTTTGGGGGGGTTTTGCCCCCGTGAAAAGGGGCCCCGAGATTAGCAAGGATAATGTCTGGCTATAAACGGCTGTAACGTAGAGCTAAAGGCTGTGTTAGAGAACGCTTTTGCACGGCTGCATTACCACTATTAGCGCCGGTTGCCAACAGGCTAATCCTGCCAGAAGTGGCGAGTTACGGACTAAGAAAGTGCTGTTTCAAAACAAACACACAAAAGACCCAACAACCGCCCCTTAATCCACATTAAATGGGAATTAGGCATGCTAACGGGCTAGCGGGCTACTAGAGCGTCCTGGCAACAGTGTAGTGGGCCAAGTGGCTATATAGGCTAGTTGATGCGGGCTAATTTCTGTGGTTGCACGTAGGCTAGGCCTATAGCTTTGTTTTGTCAAGACGTGTAAGATGTGTCTGGGACTCTTATTTGAAATTCAGTTTAAAATCGCAACAAGTAGAACATACATTAAAATCTGAACTTCCACGTTTTCCTCCACGTTTTCCTCCAGCTCAATCAGATAGCGGTATCACAAAATTAGTAAGGAAGAAATCCTGCCTCATCAAATGCAATTGTCTGGAACAGGATTGCTGGAACATAATTGTCTGGAAAGTATAGGGCCGCTCCAAAATTATAAATCGACATTCCACTGGCACTGAGCTGTTGGTGTTGCTAAACCACTCTCAAGGGCCTCATGATCTTACACGACTTGTTTAAAGGGAACACATCTTTTTTTTTTTTTTTTTACTGAAATGATCTTACCTATTGTACCTTTAGATGCCTTTAGTTTATCCCGACGGGATGGTTGAGTTCTCTTAAGAAGCCAGAATGTAGAGAGTTGAGGTTCCTGCTGTTGTCTTCGTGACTATCCCTTGTATCCCTTCCCGCCGGTTTTCACAGTAATTATCCCACTGATGGAGGTAAACGCCAACTCAGTGAAGTCCCAAATAAATGGTATTTATTGAACTTGAAGATCCTTACAATAGCATCTGGTTGCTGTGTAGGCCTACCACATTAACTCTCTGCATTCAAAATAAGAAATCACTGCACCACGATCACTTAACATGATGTTTTATTCATACAGCTAACGTTTTGGTCTAAGTAGGGGTGTGTAGACACGTCTAGTGGGGGTTTGTTTACACTGTAATGCTCTTCAGGGAGAAGCAGTTACAAGGTCAGTTGAAGTATTTATCAAATGTTTGATGTTGTGGCTATAGTTCAACACACACATTCAAAAGAAGAAATCTCTGAGTTATGATAACTTATGATACTGGTTATATCATTCTGCTAATGTATGGTCTAAGTGGGCTGTGTAGACTTTTCTTCTTTTGAAAGAGCGTTGTTTTGACTATGCGTTTAACACAAGAGAAACTGACTTGTGTGTCCCTTTAAAGTTTGACACCAGCCTTAAACACCCCTGACATCATAATCCAGACAACCTTCAAAACACAGCAACCGTTTACTCATTTTATATAAAAAAAACAATATAATTTGTAAATAAATATGCTTTACTACTGTACACAGTCACAAAAAAACACATTAATATTGGAAAGGAAACAATATAAGTAATGAAATCCAAGGTTACACTGAGATGGCACTTTGACACGCACTCTTATCGCTGTACATACAGCCCCACGGTGATGGGGAGGGCTCGGCTTGTAGCAAAGCCTTTATTACTATCTGCACGATGTAGATCTGAGGAGGAGCAAGCGAGGACATGTTCTCTCTCACACACACACGCATACACATACATACATACACACGCATACACATACACACACACACACAAACGTTGGGTGTACCAATAAAGACAAAAGCATACATCAAAACAAACACACAAGGCAATAGCACTGGTTTAAAATCACACACAGCACCTACACCTTCTGATAAAAGTTTTCAAATCCAGAATAGATTCATGAAAGGAAGGAATTAAAGGAATTCCATGAAAGGAATGTCTAGATAGTATTTGTCTTAATCTTTGTCACAAAAAGCAAAGAGCAGGGCTCTCCAGGTAGCTAGCTTGAGAAGGAGCTGTCCCTGACACCACCAAGATAGGGGAGGGGATGCCAGTATGGACATAACACTGTATAAATAGATCCAATTAAATATGTGGAAAAGACTGAATACTGAAAAAGAATCTTTAGTGTTATAAATTATCTATATTGAGCAACGGTGACTTGACTGAACAGTGGTGACAGAACATCCAACGCTTCATGAGTTCAACGGCAGACATCTCTCCTACTACAAAACAAAAAATTAAAGAAGCAAAAAATAATTTAAAAGTATTTTGAGTGTTTTCTCAGCACAGTTTGTGAGGCACAGTTTTTTTCTCAATGGAATCCAAGCTGCTACTGAATATGTGGTTACTAGTGGTTTCCACGGTGCAAGCCTTGACAGAATCAGAATCCCTTTAGACACAAACGACACCTCGTCCTTTTTCTTAGCATCAGACCAAGAAGGAAGTTGTACACATTTACAACTTGCAAAAGGAAGTGACTTCACAAAGGGTTGGATCACCATCTCCTATTGGCTGTTCTGGCTCTGACAGGAAAGGAAGTCTGTGTCAGAGTTCTCTCCTTCCTTCCTGCTTCACAGGAAGTCTTCTACCCTTGTTTCTTCCACGCCTTGACACAGTTGTTCATGATTGGCACGTGGCCACAGTAGAAGTATCCAGTGAAGTTTTTGCATAAATGAATTGCCAACAAGACCACAGTGGAGCTACACAAGTCTAAAACCAGCAGTCGGCCGCAGGCTCTGGGACCTCTGTGGTTTTCAGTTTGTTTTCTTTAGCAGCAATACAAATTCTGTATTCTTTTTTTTTATCGCGGTGCACAGATGTACAGCGGGAGTTTTTTTTTTCATATCAATTTTCTTTGTCACTTCTTTGATGTGTTTTTCTTCTAATTTTTCTCTCTTTCTCTCTTGTTTTCTCTGTGGTTTCTCAGTCTGTTTGTTCTACAAGGAGAGAGAGAGAGCATTGGGTCGAGAGTTCAAAGTGCTGTGCTGTGAAATATTCATGAATATTCCTTCATTTCTGTCTTGTCTGTAGATTGACCTTTCATCTCCGGGGTTTGTCACATCTTGGGAGGCAAAGGAAAGAGAGAAGGAGAGGGGGAGGAGAGAGAGACATTAGAAATAGTATTACACAGGAACAAGGCATGCACACACAGGCCTGCACGTACCTGCAGGTCCTCTCGTTGAGCTCTAGTTGGCGCTCCTTGCAGTCGGCCTCCGTGTGTTTACAGAAGCACTGGCAGGTCAGCGGGTCCTGAATAAACCACCGTCTCCTCTTCTCCGAGCATGGCTCACAGTGGCTGGGGAGGGAGGGAGGGAGGGAGAAGGAGGGAGGGAAGGAGGGAGGGAGGGAGGGAGGGAGGGAGGGAGGGAGGGAGGGAGGGAGGGAGGGAGGGAGGGAGGGAGGGAGGGAGGGAGGGAGGGAGGGAGGGAGGGAGGGAGGGAAGGAGGGAGGGAGCATTATTAAATTGTTCTCATAAAACACAACTTTGGTTTTGCTGTAACTTAACATACCTGATCTTTTTTGCGAGTGTGTGTCTGAATGTGCCTTTTGGTACGCCCCCAGGTGTAGCATGGGACATGACTGGGTGGTACTGCACATGTACACACACTCAAACTCATGCATGCACAAACGCTCACACATGCACACTTTAAAATCGTCCATGAATGCAAGCAGAAAGATTACCCCCCATCCCCCCACCCCTCTCCCGCTCCCCCAGATAAGGAGACCCCCACCTCTTAGGATATGGGGGGGTATGGAGGGGGTGTGGGGGAACATGTTTAAGATGCTTTGCACACAGTGGCTACTGTTAGACATGCATTAGCAGGCGTTGGACCGGCTGTGACTTAATACACAAAACATAACATTTTAACTCAGGCTAAACTAAAAGGACCCAACAGCAAACATTCAGATCGTATTAATAATTAATTCTGTGAGTTAACTGTATCAGCCGTGTCCTTGGTGTGCAGTAAAATAAGACTCTGTAGGTGAACTGATAGGAAGATTCAGACTTTATTGAATAAAAGCTGAATCATGGCTTGACTTTCTACTCAGTTAAACATTTCAGTTGGAAAATCAGCGGTTTAAAGATACAACTGGTTTGAATGATGATGAACAATACCAAACTAGATAGGGCAATAGCATTCTGTTTCCATATGGGAAGGTGGACAAAACCATCTTCAAAGAGTACAAACTTCCGACCAGTAACATACATTTAAAACCTCTAGTCATTGGAAATATGTTCTATTACATTGCAGCCATGAATCCTAAGACAATGTGTTCTTTCTGTGGTTGGAACCATGTAAGCAACAACAGAACAAAAACAGACTTGGCAACCAAAAGGATTCCTTCGTTTACATAGCTCACACAAGAGGAACAGAGTGATAGCCATCTCGGCTATCTTCTCATCGCTTACAAAGGCACACTGGGTCTGTGAAGACGACCAAAACCTGAGGGATGAAGAGAAAGGAGGAGGAGAGGGACGAGTACTAGACAAAGCAAAACGAGACAGACTCAACACTCAACATCGAGAGCGGTGATTGCGCAGATAGCAGATTATTATGGTCTGTAAAGCCATGCTGGTTGGGGTCCTGCTCTGTCGCTGTCATTGTGACACTGTAACTATCTGGGATATTTGTTATTGTTGCACTGTGTCTGGTAGCTGAGATGTTACTTTACACTGTGTCTGGTAGCTGAGATGTGGTTACTTTACACTGTGTCTGGTAACTGAGATGTTACTTTACACTGTGTCTGGTATCTGGGATATTACTTTATACTGTCTGGTAGCTGAGATGTGGTTACTTTACACTGTGTCCGGTAGCTGAGATGTTTCTTAACACTGTGTCTGGTAGCTGAGATTTTTCTTTACACTGTGTCTGGTAGCTGAGATATTACTTTACACTGTGTCTGGTAGCTGAGATGTTACTTTACACTGTGTCTGGTAGCTGAGATATTACTTTACACTGTGTCTGGTAGCTGAGATGTGGTTACTTTACACTGTCTGGTAGCTGAGATGTTACTTTACACTGTGTCCGGTAGCTGAGATGTTACTTTACACTGTGTCTGGTAGCTGAGATGTGGTTACTTTACACTGTCTGGTAGCTGAGATGTGGTTACTTTACACTGTCTGGTAGCTGAGATGTGGTTACTTTACACTGTGTCTGGTAGCTGAGTTGCGGTTACTTTACACTGTGTCTGGTAGCTGGGATATTACTTTATACTGTCTGGTAGCTGAGATGTGGTTACTTTACACTGTGTCCGGTAGCTGAGATCTTACTTTACACTGTGTCTGGTAGCTGAGATGTTACTTTACGCTGTGGCTGTTAGCTGAGATATGATTACTTTACACTGTGACTGGTAACTGAGATGTTACTTTACACTGTGTCTGGTGGCTGGGATATTACTTTACACTGTGTCTAGTAGCTGAGATGTTACTTTACACTGTGTCCGGTAGCTGAGATGTGGTTACTTTACACTGTGTCCGGTAGCTGAGATGTTACTTTACGCTGTGTCTGGTAGCTGGGATATTACTTTAAACTGTCTGGTAGCTGAGATGTGGTTACTTTACACTGTGTCTGGTAGCTGAGATGTTACTTTACACTGTGTCTGGTAGCTGAGATATGGTTACTTTACACTGTGACTGGTAGCTGAGATGTTACTTTACAATGTGTCTGGTAAATGACTGACCTCCGAAATTCTTGGAACTTAGTTCCAAATATATACTTAGTTAGAACTATGCACTTTCTTCTGGTCCTTGATCTTCTGCTGTACTTTCTAAATGCACTATTTATCTCTATTCACTAGAGGAGAGGAGACCTCCACCCCACCATCCATCACAGCACTCCGTCACACCCCAGGGAGGTGGGGGAGGACCTGCACAGAGGGGCTGGGAAGGGGTGACTGAACAGTGAGAGGGAATGGGTGAGGGGGAATGGGGAAGAACAGGGGAGAAGCGGTGGGAGTTGAAGGCCGATCATGGGGGGTTGAAAGTCTGCTTCTGCTGTGACTGCTTGGATGCTCAGTGAACTCAGGAGCCTGTGTGGCTAACATGCTAATCAAACTGTGCTAGCTAAGGTGCTTTCTTAGCACTGTATGCTAAAATGCTAACAACACCAACGTATTAGCCAACGCAGAAATAGACTGACAACTCTATGCGTAGGTTGGATTTTAGTGTCAGCGGTGTAGCTGATGGGTACGGAGAAGCATTCTGCCAATCAGTGTGGTCAGTGGGAAAATTAAACAGCGCAAATTAAAAAGGACAAAAAAGCTTTTCCCACACGAGCGTAAAGACCAGCTGAACAGCACTCAGGCGCAGGAAGGAGGCGGAACTGACATACGATTCACGAGTCTTTTTGTCTCTGTTTTTCTTTCTCTTTCTCTTTTGGCCTTTGCCACTCCGGGATTTTCTGGAAGTGAAGAACAAGCAGAACAACGCAGAATGTCTGAGACGACTGGGAGGGTGAGGGAGGCAGCACAGCCACATGTCAGATATCAGTTGGCTGACCAATGCGTGAATGGATGGGTATATATTATTATATATTTATATAGTAGGCCTACTTTTACTCATATACATGACATATATCATATATTACCCAACACAGTGATAAAAGCCACATGCACCTGTTTCTTTAAAAAATCTCATGTTCAAATTAGACAAAGAGAGTTTATGCAATTGTTTGGCTCGAGAAAAACACCGTTTGGAGCCAAACCTCTCCCTCAGCAGGTCTCACAAACAGAGAACAATTAGACTGCTCTATTTCAGCCCTGTTCCAGTTCTCTGGCCCAGTTCAGCAGAATCGAGCTTCCAGCTTGCAGGAACATCCAGCCAAGCTGCTTGATCTGCCCTGTCACCTCTCAGCAGGTAACTGTCTACCCCAGCACTCAAACACCCGCTAAATAATCCCACTCCAGTTCCTGGGTAAAAGTCCCCCCTAGGGTTGGGTATAGCTCAGTGTGCCTTTGAGTGCAGATCAAGAGGTTGCAGGTTCAAATCCTCCCTGTGGATAAGCGTCTGGTAAGTGAGTACATTAATATGCACCACCACTGCCTTGCTGAACAAGCCTGCTGCGGTCGCTAGGTAGATGCTGAGAGACCCGCTAATACAACATGGATCACTGCCCAGCAAACACCAGCAGGTTAACGGCTTAGCCCCCCTCCCCCTCACCACCTCTGATCATTAACCTCCCGGTAGCAGCTAAACAGCGGCCGGGGGGTCAGAGGTCGCAGTGGAGTACGGTAGCTCAACAGGAGTTGAACGACCCCCGGAACATTCCAGTTAGGAAACTTGCTGAAGACAGAACCATAAGCAGTTAAAACCAAGGTCAGCGACGGCCTCAAGATCCAATTCTTATCTACATCGTAGGAGACGTACACATGTACATAAACCCCAGCTGAGGAGCCTGCCCATGGCTGCGGGAGGAGGCAAGGAGGGGAATGACCCTCAGATCCTTAACCCCTGTTGTTTAGACAAACAAACCGTCTTCAGCTCTGATCATAAAAAAGTGAAGAAAACACAGAACCCAGCCTGAAGAGGAGGTTGCCAACATCAGAAGAGGCAATAAAAGAGAGGTGAGCTCTTTAGGCGTCTGTTAGGGTGGTGATAGTGAGAGAGGAAGGAGAAAAGCAGGTGAGGAACAGAATGGTAAAGAGGATGTAAAGGCCAGGTGCAGAGAGGGCGATGACCTCGTTCACCTGAACAGCATTCCGGGAGATTACATGTGTAAAACAGCTATGATTGGTCATCAAAATGATAACGGAATGAGAAGTGGAATGAAAAGTGGATCCAGATGATTTATGGGAATTGACAGAGAGAAAGAGAGGAAGAGAGAGAGTTACAGAAAGACACAGAAAAAGAGAGAGGCGTATAGAGAAAGAGATGGAAACAAGAATGAAACATAACAGGCACCCACAATCCCCTACCAGATCCAGAGTCTAATGACCGATCACAGAAGCAGTTTCTACTCACTTTTCTCTCGGTTCTTTCACCTCTGGCTTCGGCCTGAAACAGAGAAACAAACAGCATGAGATGACATTGCACCCAAGCGGCTGTGTCCAGGTAAACAGTACGCATCATCAACGTGAGACAGACTGCCTGTGAGGTCCTCCATACACACTTGGTCTCTCCGAGTCGCCATGGCAATACTGGCTTCACTCTCCCACAAGACTTGCTTTCTCCAATTTCTTTACGCAAATTGTTTGTGTAACATGCATACCTCACCCCCCCCCCCCCCACACACACACACTCACTCACACACACACACACACACACACACACACACACTCACACACACATCTGACAACAATAGTGGCTTGTCAAGTTATTTCATTGCTCAACTGGACAGCTCTGTTGCTGATAGCACTGTGTGGAGCAACTGTGGAGCTGGCAGAGCTGATCCATGGGGCCAGGAGTTAGGAAACAGTGTTTAATACTCCTAACTCTGCTCTGAGGTCAAAGAAAACGTCAACACGAACTGGAAGATGTGTTGAACATGGTTCATGTTCATCCAGTTCTGATTCCTACATCAGGACTGCAGGGCCAGGACCTTGTACTCTATCTGAGTACAGAAAAGCTTCCCAAAAAGTCTCTTCTCAATTCAGAAAGGAGTTTTTGGTGGCTGTTTCTGGTAGTTGTGGACATTGTGGTGTGATAGTCCTGACCCTGGGATTATGTAGAGATTTGTAAAAAAAAAGGTTTGTGAAGGAGGGTTGTAAAGGAAACAATGTCACTCATTCACCTGAACAGCATTCTTGGAGATTATCTGACACAACTATGATTGGTCATAAAAATGATAATGGCAAGAGAAGTGTATCCAGCCCTGAATAGCGTGTCTGAGCTGTGTGTGAGAGCTGTGTTGAGACACAGCGTTCTGGAGAGCTGGGACACGGGTTCACCTGTTCAGGTGTTTGAGATTGGGACAGAGAAAAGATGACAGGAAAAGGAGATCTATGTGGAGACATGGGTCTTAGGTGAACAGTGTGTGTGTGTGTGTGTGTGTGTTTTCTTACCTGCATTCACAAGAATTGTGTTCTGTAAAACTCATAAAAATATCATTTTGTTGTCTTTGTGGTTTTATTCTTTTTATCTGGGGAGACAAAGAGAGAGAGATTGTGTCAGTGTTGTTGAGAGAAAGAAAGATGGAGGGAGGGAGAGAGGGAGGTAAATTATTGAGGATTAAGGAATATTTGTGTATTGGGTACAGGTTAGGAGATAAGAAGTCAGGAGTCAGGTCATGGTGTATCTTCTCGTAGTGACATCATGTTTTGGGGTGATGGAAGAGGGGTTAGAGGTGAGGTTAAAAGGTCATGTCATGTCCATGGTCAGAGAGAACGAGGATTCAGAGGTCAGAGGGCAAGCCTACCCAAGTGAAAGAATATTATACTTAAAGTCTACTTACAAAGGATAAGTACAAATATATGGACATATACTAAAGTAACCAGTATGTGCATTTTGCAGTATGTGACTACACTTTTGTGTAGTCATGGAAACACAAGTCAACTGGCTTTCCACTTGGGTATATTTGTGTCAGATGAGAAAGTGAGAAGTATCATAGTGAGAGGTCAAGGGTCAGGCTCTGACCTCCAGGGTGATGTGTGGGGAGGTGTAGGGTGAGAGGTCAGGGGTCAGGGCCTGACCTCCAGGGTGATGTGTGGGGAGGTGTAGGGTGAGAGGTCAGGGGTCAGGGCCTGACCTCCATGGTGATGTGTGGGGAGGTGTAGGGTGAGAGGTCAGGGGTCAGGCTCTGACCTCCAGGGTGATGTGTGGGGAGGTGTAGGGTGAGAGGTCAGGGGTCAGGCTCTGACCTCCATGGTGATGTTGTGTGTTGAGGTGGGGGTGCACTGGAGCATCTCGTCGTTGCAGCAGCCTGCGCAGCGCGTCAGCACCACACAGGACGGGATGTAGATGTGCTCCACCTCCTCTGGGTACTCCTGCAGGATCTCCACCAGCAACTCTCTGGGCCGACACAGGCTCTTATTATATACCTCCATGAAGGGGATCACTGCAGGACACACACACACACACACACACCTTCAGTAAGCAGTGTGTAGAGTGTTTCTGTGGTGCTCCAGCTGTAGACAGGAGAAGACAACACACTGAGACACACACCATCTCACTACACACCATCTCACTACACACCATCTCACTACACACCATCTCACTACACACCATCTCACTACACACCATATCACTACACACCATCTTACTACACACCATCTTACTACACACACATAAAATCCTCTGGTTGCTAATCTATATTATATCTTGATATCAAGTCAAGATAATCTACGTGACCTTGTCCCTCTCTCAGTTTAGTTACCCTAACCCTCCACATCCTCCCTCAGCTTTCCTCCCCTCCCTTCCCCTCCCTCCCCTCCCCTCCCCAGAGATGCCAATGTTGGGTAACCCATGGCCACATCTCTGAAGAGTGTCTCTGAGGGTGAGGTTGGGGATGAGCAGATCTCACCCCTAACAGAGTAGGTTCCCCAGCCAAACCCAACACAGCATGACACAAAACCACGCCAGTGCTGGCTTCTGATTATACAACATATTGTGCAATTTTGGATTGGGTAAAAAAAAAAACAAGGACGGGCCAAAGAGCAAATTCCTATCCTCCATTTAAAATACTAATTTCCCCATCTTAACCTCAAATAATTTTCCAGATTCGGAATGTGTTCCTATTCTCAGTGTTATTTACATATTCTAACAGGCCTACTGTGTTCTTAATGTTGTTTTTACTCGGGCGTCCCCTGGGTGGCGCTGCAGTTATATGTAAATCCTGAGAGCACTGTTGGTTTCCCTGTTCTTGTCATCGTGAACCTCAACAATCCCGTTTGGCTTTCTGCCTTCGAGGAAGCCCCGTGAAAGCTGTTCCCACGATGCCCTACGAGACACCTACCGTCATGCGCGCTTCTCCCGCCTTCCTTTGGTATGTGGGCTCCCTGCACGGGAGAGAGCAAAGAGTAACACGTTCGAGGTTATACATTTCTGCCAACATGACATAATTACACTCGGCAGTGGCAGTTACATATGTTTAACCACTTCAGACTGGCTACGTGGCGCCAGGCTTTCGATATGACGTAGACGCTGTCAAAGATCACCAACTAGCCTATGTTTGTTTTGTGTCAAAGCCAAATTCGACATTGTCATTAACTTTTAAGTTATTCAGTTTTCGAAAATGTTCCTACCCTGGTAAATTAACATCTCAATGAAGACGAGCAACCTGTAGCCGGTATGGCTGGCAATAATTTAACGTATTCACGAGGGATCTGCTTGCTTTCAGCGTGTCTCGGCACAAAATTGCCCATGCGCACTGACTCTCAGACACACAGACACACACACACACACACACACGCACACACTAGAGAGACACAACATTGCGTGTGGCAAGGGAGATATTATCAGTGCGTCACACTAGCCTTCATTGGGACAAGCGGTGACCGATTTAATTTAAATCTAAAAAAGAAAAACATTGGGGGCCCTCGTGTGTCTGCAGAGCCCGCCCCCTTCGGTGGTGTGAGGGCCCGATGATTGGGTTTTACACGAGGCCCCCGGAGCTTGTAAACTGTCTTATTAATGAGGACGGGATTTGCGAGAATTTGCAGTGTTAGTAGTCATGTACCTTAGTCTAGGCTACTCGGTAACGTGGTTAGGCTGTAAGTCGTTCACAGAAAGCCCGTCAGTCACGAGCAAGCTGCGATCGAGTTGGAGATAGTGCTATAGACGAACAGCTAAAAAAAAGTGTCAGGTTGTGAATAGTTGGCTAAATAAGAATTAGCTATAGTAACACATTAGACTACCTTTAGGTTAAATAAATGTTCTCACATCGCGATCAAATATGGAGTTAGGTCACACTTAAATAATTGTATAGGCCTAACAGCAATATTCTTGTCAACCTTTGCTCCGGTGCTGGGCACTACAGTGGTCTAAATTAATGATTAAGTAGAAAACTCGGCCAAGTCATATTCAAGTCTCAACAACTATCCGATGGAGAAGTATGTATCTATGCTATATAATCCATACCGTAAACATTTTTTGAACATGACATGCAATTTGTATTTTTTCTGGTGCAAATCTTGTGACATAATAAAAATAGAACCTGCTTCTCCTATAATTCAAAATGGACCGCTGCGCCTTTAAAGCGTAATAATATCGCCAAGGTGGTTTTAGCAGGCCCGCAATCACCCGACTCTAAACTTCATAACATTCGACCTGAAGCTTTACATATTCCCTCTTAGCAACCAAAATGCACCGCCCACCACGCAGGACTGTATGTGTGAAGTCTATAGTCAGGTTTGCGTAATGACTATTTAATTATCCCTGAAGCCATGAAATATTTGAGGTTTAAACATGAGCAATGACCTAGCCGGGGGAGCGACAAGGACGGCCAAGACATTAACGACACTTGACCACATTTCAGAAACTCTTGTCTATTTCTCTCTGTCCCAACTGAAGACCTTTCATTTTAAGCCACATAACTTACCCTGACAGCCAACAGCGTCAAAAATAGTAGTGTCAAACTGTCAAATAAGTTCATGATTGAAATTCCAAATGCAGACGTCGATTTAAAATCCAATCCAGTATTGTAGCGATTTCTGCCAAAGCATTTGTGAAGTTTATAACACGGATAACAAAGTATGACTGCTAGAACTTGTCTAAACAGTAAACTGGCTGCTGTAAAGGCGTTAGGTCCGTTCCGGTCCCACGGTCGGAGCGACACCTGGACGAAAATCCTTTGAGCATAACGTCTTTCTTTCAACTGTTGCCAATAATTTTCAAGATATCCAGAAACATGAGAATCCAAGACGCGTACCTTCTCACATTGTTCTGTAATAAATCTTTATTTTCTTGAAAGGCAATTGCAATCCACATTACAAAAGTAATCCCATGCTTGGTGTCCTAGCCGTTTCCAAGTGCGTGTCCATTGGAAAAAGGGAAAATGCGGCGACTGAAACTTTCGCTCCTGCAACTGTCGTGCCAGTCTAGAGCTACACTTGAAATCACATTCACTGAATCAACATTCTGGATTTCCTTCAAAACTTCTCTCCGTGTGATAAACCGCCGTTTGATTTTCACTTCCTGTTCCTTCTACCAATTCGTTTGATCCAGCAGTCTTCTTTCCTTGCTGAATCGTTAACACATCACCGTAAAAGATTCTCGAGGTCTAAAATTTCTCCGTCTCTTCCAGCCGCGAGGACGCTGTCTGCTCAGACGGTCGGTCTACGGGCGGATTGGGAGCTTTAGACACCGCGGATTGGCTGCTGGTGAATGGAGGGGGCGGACCTATGTTTGCGCACTGGCCCGAACCCGTTGGAGCTCAGGAGGTTTTGAAGTTCATCTATTAAACCTTGACTTTGGTGATAACCTCAAAGACGAACTACTGTAAAAGCGAGTCCGTTAAAGTGTAGGGCTGCATGGTTGTTGTACTACATTGGGTTTGTTCCGTATGCGTAGACCTACGCCGTTATAGGATAATAAGAACATGTGACATTATAAGTAAACAAACAAACATGTAAATAAGAAAATGAATAGATTGATCATTTCTACGAGTCTGTCACACCAGCTCCTGCATTTCTGTTTAACTGGAACAGCGTTGTTATTTTTTTAGCCTATGTGAACACAGTGAAGAACCAACTGAACTGAGATCGAGGTCACTTTGTCTGCAAATTTGAATGTATTTAATTTTATAGATTACGGAATATGTAGCCTAATTATTACGTAGGCAGAGATATGTCTAATCCTGTACCATGCCCAACTGCGTAGATGGAAACTCCCGTGAGCTATAAAGGGAAATTAAACGGAATATCACTTCTCATGCAACCAGCGAAATCCCTGGACATTGGAATCGAACCGAATTAGGACTAGGGAGATTTGGTGCGTGTGTGTCTCCGACCACGTACAGGTGTGTGCGTGCTTTCGCGAACGCAGCCGTGCCGGTCGGTTCCAGCACATGTGATTTGAGCGTTGGTCATCCCAGCGTCACTGTGCGTCGTTGTCATGGAAAGTTGGAGCGTGCGTGTTGTGTCGAGTGGTTTTTTCCCCTCGTCTCACAGAGCTAAACAAGGTTTCTGGGTTTCCTTTGCTGGGATCTGCAGGTGTCCGGTCGGCACCTGACAGCCGGCAGATCAAAAAAAGACCGATCCGTTCAAATCTCTTGCGAACGTGCGCTATTGCACTCTTCCAAAAGTCAAGGAATTATAATTAGTTTAATAGTCTATTTGTGCGTTTCGATTTAAAAAATATAATTTCTGAAAATATAAAACCATCGGCATTCTCTTCCTCTTCCTGATCATCATAATTTCATAGAATAGTGGAGTGTGTCTGTATAAGAAAACATTTCACACTGTCTCACACACCATTGTGGAACTTGGTAATAGTCTTATCCTACAGTGAATATCAACAACAGTTTTCAGACCGTCTGATTTACATCACAAAGGAAGTGAACATGAGAATTTCTGAATGAGAATATTGTGAGATCTGCGTCCAATCAAAGCTTACTTCCAAAGCTGCAGGGCTGCCCTCTTCTGTGGGGTTAGGGTACTGCATGTGAAACAAACTGCACAGCCAACATACAGGAAGTTCACAGTCAAGGAGAATTGTTGTGCTTAAACACAGCAACTTTTTGGTAGCTCAGCTATGGATCTGTTATGTATGGATTGAGGCCTTTCTGTGTGTGTGTGGGGGTCAGGTGAGGGAATCGGGCTATTAATCAGAAGGTTGCCGGATTGATTCCCGGCCATGCAAATTGGATGAGAGCGTCTGCTAAATGACTTAATGTCACTGTGTGTCTGTGTGTGTGGGTGTATGTGTGTGTGTGTGTCAGTAAGTAAAACGTTTAAATAATAGTGACGGAGGAGAAATGCAAAAAGAATGAAGGGACACTTTGAGAGTGGAGGGGGAGGGAGGTAGATGGGCTGCAGAGAGAGAGGAGGGAGAAAGCTTTTAGAGTGGAGGGCTGGTGTGTAAGGTGAGCAGGGATGAGGAGAGTTTCTTGGCTTCATAGTTTAATTGAAGAATAACACCAGCCGTGTCACCACAGTCCTGCTTCTGCTGACTCAGAGTGTGTGTGTGTCTTAACACACACGCCATGTGCGTTAGTGAAACACGCACACACATACACATGTGCACACACACTCTTATTTGAACGCACACACACTTAATGAGATCTCTCGTACCCACTTGTAAAATAACATCATCCCCGACACACGGTCACGTGAGTTGCACCTGTTGCTGCTGCTGCTGCTGCTGTTACTGCTGCTGCTGCTGTTACTGCTGCTGCTGCTGCTGCTGTTACTGCTGCTGCTGCTGTTACTGCTGCTGCTGCTGCTGCTGCTGTTACTGCTGCTGCTGCTGCTGCTGTTACTGCTGCTGCTGCTGCTGTTACTGCTGCTGCTGCTGCTGTTACTGCTGCTGCTGCTGTTACTGCTGCTGCTGCTGCTGTTACTGCTGCTGCTGCTGCTGCTGTTACTGCTGCTGCTGCTGCTGCTGCTGCTGCTGCTGCTGTTACTGCTGCTGCTGCTGTTACTGCTGCTGCTGCTGCTGCTGTTACTGCTGCTGCTGCTGCTGCTGTTACTGCTGCTGCTGCTGCTGTTACTGCTGCTGCTGCTGCTGCTGCTGCTGCGTTGGTCCTCACACTCACATCATTACACAGTTCTCATACACACTCATATCATTATTACACACACATTTCTTCATCAACTATAGATATTTGCTCGATATTTCCTAGTTCCACACCGTCACTGAAGCCTCCCAGGCACACTGCCAAAGTATGATGGTGCACATTACTAAGGAGTTTCTGTTGGCCTTTATTCCCCCCCATTTTCTTCTTAATTCATTCTCCTCCTCCCTCCCTCCCTCCCTCCCTCCCTCCCTCCCTCCCTCCCTCCCTCCCTCCCTCCCTCCCTCCCTCCCTCCCTCCCTCCCTCCCTCCCTCCCTCCCTCCCTCCCTCCCTCCCTCCCTCCCTCCCTCCCTCCCTCCCTCCTCTCTCCTCCCTCCCTCCTCTCTCCTCTCTCCTCCCTCTCTCCTCCCTCCCTCCTCTCTCTCCTCCCTCCCTCCTCTCTCTCCTCCCTCCCTCCTCTCTCTCCTCCCTCCCTCCTCTCTCCTCCCGCTCTCCTCCCTCCCTCCTCTCTCTCCCCTCCCTCCCTCCCTCCCTCCCTCCCTCCCTCCCTCCCTCCCTCCCTCCCTCCCTCCCTCCCTCCCTCCCTCCCTCCCTCCCTCCCTCCTCTCTCTCCTCCCTCCCTCCTCTCTCCTCCCGCTCTCCTCCCTCCCTCCTCTCTCTCTCCCCTCCCTCCCTCCCTCCCTCCCTCCCTCCCTCCCTCCCTCCCTCCCTCCCTCCCTCCCTCCCTCCCTCCCTCCCTCCCTCCTCTCTCTCCTCCCTCCCTCCTCTCTCCTCCCGCTCTCCTCCCTCCCTCCTCTCCCTCCCTCCCTCCCTCCCTCCCTCCCTCCCTCCCTCCCTCCCTCCCTCCCTCCCTCCCTCCCTCCCTCCCTCCCTCCCTCCCTCCCTCCCTCCTCTTTCCCCTCCCTCCCTCCCTTCCTCCCTCATCCCTCCCTCCTCCCTCCTCTCTCTCCTCCCTCATTCTTCCTCTCCCCTCCATCTTCCCTTGGAAAAGATCATGTCTTGGGTAATGTGTGTGTGTCAAAGAGGGTAAGGCTTTGGCAAGCCTCTGGAATGTAGTGATTCAGAAAGAAGAAAAAGTGTTTGCTCTTCCTCAGAAACATGGAACCTGAAGGCAGCTTCCTCATCCACAGCACCTGATAACATCCACAGCCAATCATCACAAGAGAGATGTTCTGGAAGTCTGCCAACATCTTATTATTATTATAACTTTTACTTAGCCAGGATAGTCCCATTGAGATTAAGAATCTCTTTTTTGCAGGGGTGACCTGGCCAAGACCTGACCATGTGTGTGTATCCACAAGCCTGAGTGACTAAAGATGTGTGTGTGTGTGTGTTCATGGGTCACTCACACACAATGCCCTGGGCTGTGGGATTGTTAGAGATGAAATGGTTGGGTGCCGTTGGTTGCCTGGTCTGCTGCTGTTCCTGTCTGGTGGCTGGTGGGGTCAGCACGTCATACAGGAATGTGTGTGTGTGTGTGTGCGTGTGTGTGGGGGGATGGGGGACAGTGTGTGTTGGAGAAGGGCTACTTTCTTTCAGTTCATCATCCCCTTCTCCTCCTTGTGTCTCAGCAGCATGTTAGCAGCTCTCTCTCTCTCTCTCTCTCTCTCTCTCTCTCTCTCTCTCTCTCTCTCTCTCTCTCTCTCACCGCTCTTACAGACACATCATATTCCTGCACAGAAGTTCTGACAGTTGTAGACACCCTGAAAGCAAGCCCTCATCCAGTGCCACCACTCCCATAACCCTAACACCATGCTCTGTCCGCAGGATAACGTCCTGAGGGAGCACCAAAAAATTGCCAACTGAAAAATCTGTTATTATAATTATAATGCAGATATTATATAAATATTAGGCACCTTTTAGGCATGTATATCACAAAACAGGCAGAACAAGAGATATATTTGATTGCTCAAAAAAGTTACAATGGTGCCCCCCCCCAAAAAAAACTAATACACACTCAACTTCCCAAGCTCGCCGTGGGTGCCCTTTCCTATCTCAGTGGTCTGACGATCTTTGACAGTAAGCTAGGTCAACTAATGTTAGCACACTGAAATATGTTAGGTGCAAGCTAAATTGAGATTTGACTGTTAAACATTATCTATACATTTCACAAGTAACTGACGCCAGCTAGCTGTTACTTTACTTTACATTCTATGATGCTTTTATATTTGATTCATCAAATAGTTTTTAACCCTTGTGTTCTCCTCGGGTCATTCTGACCCATCAGTCATTGTGACCCACCGTCGTTTGCGACAATTTTACCACATACAAAAACAAAGTGAAGCATTTTCTTTTAATTGTTGGGCTGTCTCAGACCCCCCACATTGCGAAGGTTAAAACATTTTTATTTTTTTTGCCTTTGTATTGGGTAAAATTGGGTAAACACAACGATGGTTCGTTATGAACCTTTTGTGACCCGAAGGCAGCACAAGGGTTAAATGAGTAATAAAGGTGGAGAGCTCCTTGGCTGCATGCTTTCAGTTTTACATGTTTATGATTTGGAAAACCATGCTAAGAAACATAAGGGTGGGGCTGAAAAATTAAGAGACAAAAAGACATCACCTTCACTAGACAAGGTTTTACCAATTGAAAAACGGCTGTTTGTTTTACATGAAGCTCAAAACTATTTTGCGCTCAAATAAAGGCCAACAAATGTTGTTTCCTCTCCACCACACCACCATCCAGAACCCTGATGACCTTTGACCCCCGGCAGCTGTGCAGAGCGTGCCGTGGAGAGGAAGCACACGTCTAAACTGTTCTGGTGTGTGTGTGTGGTAACGACTGTGTGTGTGACAGTCCGTCCTCCTCTTGACTTGCAGCATGTCAGACTTTTAGTCTTGATGAACATGAACATGTTTCAGATGAAGAGCTAGAAAAGTTCAAGTGCTCTGGCAATCAGCAAAGCAGCTCTCTCCTCCCTCTCTCTCCCTCTCTCTCCTCTCTCTCTCTCTCTCTCTCTCTCTCTCTCTCTCTCTCTCTCTCTCTCTCTCTCTCTCTCTCTCTCTCTCTCTCTCTCACTCTTTCTCTCTCTCTCTCTCTCTCTTTCTCACTCTCGCTTTCTCTCTCTCTCTCTCTCTCTCTTTCTCTCACTCTCGCTTTCTCTCTCACTCTCTCTCCCTCTCTCTCTCTCTCTCTCTCTCTCTCTCTCTCTCACTCTCTCTCTCTCTCTCACTCTTCTCTCTCTCTCTCTCTCTCTTTCTCACTCTCGCTTTCTCTCTCTCTCTCTCTTTCTCTCTCTCTCACTCTCGCTTTCTCTCTCACTCTCTCTCTCTCTCTCCCTCTCTCTCTGTCCCTCCTCTCTCTCTCCTTCCGATCCGGGGTATTTCTAGACGGGTGGTTCTGAGGGAGTCTGCTGCTTTGACGCTGAAGATGACATGGAAGTAAAGAAACCTACATGAAGCCCTGACCTGCATCCTGCCAGGTCTTACAAACACCTCTCACCTTCTGACTGTCGGTGGTTCCAGGCTGGGAAACACTCGTGGACTCTCATGAAGAGTGACGTTAATGTTGGAGAAACCCTGCTGACTGGTGTTGAATTCCAGTAAAGACGGTCAGATGGCTGAGCGGTTAGGGAATCGGGCTACCAATCAGAAGGTTGTCAGTTAGATTCCCGGCTGTGCAACATGACGTTTTGTCCTTGGGCAAGGCACTTCATCCTACTTGCCTCGGGGGAATGTCCCTGTACTTACTGTAAGTTGCTCTGGATAAGAGCGTCGGCTAAATGACCAAATGTAAATGTAGTCAGTCAGTTGATTTTTGTTTGAAGACAGAGAACAATGTTCACTTACTGGAGTGTTCTGTGGAATCTCAGTCTTGTGTTGTGATGACCCAGGTGGGTGATGTTGCTTGGTAACTTCACAAACACTCTTAAAACACACATATACATGCACAGATGCACACGTAAACACACATGCAAAAACACGCAAACACCTGCTAACCCTAACCCTGCTTTCCTGTGTGTACTGATCCCTGTTGCTTTCATGTACACACATTTATTTACTCAGTTTAGTCATAACAAACAGGTCTCTCTGCCTTTCTCTCTCTCTCTCTCTCTCTCTCTCTCTCTCTCTCTCTCTCTCTCTCTCTCTGCCTTTCTCTCTCTCTCTCTCTCTCTCTCTCTCTCTCTCTCTGCCTTTCTCTCTCTCTCTCTCTCTGCCTTTCTCTCTCTCTCTCTCTCTCTCTGTCTCTCTCTCTCTCTCTCTCTCTCTCTCTCTCTCTCTCTTGCTCTGTCTCTCTCTCTCTCTCTCTCTCTTGCTCTGTCTCTCTCTCTCTCTCTCTGTGTGGACCTGTCAGCATTAACAGAGGTCTGACCTCCTGCAGGTCAGTGCATCGTGTAGTTGAGATAATCTATCAGCGTTTCAACAACCACAAACCACCTGGTCTGATTCATCCGTTGAATGGGACAACGATACCAGTTACCAACTTTTATTCACCTCCTTTCATTTAATGATTAACTTTGATGATTTGAGATAGAAACTGAAGTGGTTTCATTGTGACGTGGCCCAGCTGCACGGTGTGTAGTTGTACAGTACGTGTACACAACTGTTATGTAAACAGTGCTCTCTTCTGGTCCCACAGGACAGATCCACATATGAAATGTCAACAGGAAATGTCAACGTTTGCAATTCTGGTTGGTTGAGGTTTGGATGACAGCCAGGAGGAAGAAGGAAGTTTGGATGACAGCCAAGGGGAAGGATGACAGCGTTTATCTAGTCGTCCGTGTAATCGTCCTTGCCAGCAGCAGGATGTAAGTCAGAATCGACCTGGCCTGTCTCACGCTGTGTGTGAGAGACTCTCTGAACTGCTAATATTTACTTAATTGACATCCAGAGTTCTGTGCTCCTAAAACACAAATTCACAGCAACTGTTACATCATAAAATCAAGGTTGTATGAAGTCCTCGTACGTCGCATTGGATCAAAGTGTCTGCCAAACGAACACCATGTAGACCGTGCATTCAGGGAAATTGTCAGAATCAGGAGTGTCGCAGCGAGAGCTGACTAGCGACGGCACCGGAAGAGCCAGTGACCTGTCGGGACTTGTTTGCTCGTATTCTCTGACGAATTGAATAGGAGTGTGTTTGACCTCTCTGTGTGAGATGGAATTCCTCGTAATCAAAGCCGTGGAAATTTACAGGTAAACGAATCCCCTAGGCTGGGGGAAAGCTGTTCACTGCATTCCTGAGTTCAAGATTAATACACACACCGAAACACACACACGTGCAGAAAAATAAATGTGTGTACTGTACACAAGCATGCAAACACACACACACACACAGAATAACATACTGTACAGGCCTGAACACAACATGCACCAACCTCAGAGCGCACGCACAACCAGGCAGGCACTGGTCCCATCCCAGCCAAGGCACACCTGAACACCATGAAACCTGCCTCCCCTCTGCCTCATCCCTGCCTCCCCTCTGCCTCCCTGCCTCCCCTCTGCCTCATCCCTGCCTCCCCTCTGCCTCATCCCTGCCTCCCCTCTGCCTCATCCATGCCTCCCCTCTGCCTCATCCATGCCTCCCCTCTGCCTCCCTGCCTCCCCTCTGCCTCATCCATGCCTCCCCTCTGCCTCCCCTCTGCCTCCCTGCCTCTCCTCTGCCTCCCTGCCTCCCCTCTGCTTCCCCTCTGCCTCATCCCTGCCTCCCCTCTGCTTTGTGTATCCCTCCTCCTGCTCCTCAGACCAGATGTAGTTTCTTATCTCTGTGTTTTCTCTTTGTTCTCTGTAAAAATGAGCTCTCTGACCTTCACGCCTCACAGAGACTCCGCAGCAGAACGTTTCCTTGTGTTTGATCTGTTTTTATTCCTGAGTCGTGTTAGTTAACTGCTGTTGCTGTCCTCTAAACTCCAGGACCTGGGCTGAAGTCACGCTTGCTTTTTCAGCAAGCTATCGTTTAGAGAACATGCTACCGAGCAGTTCAATCAGTCAGTCAGTAAATGGAAGAAAAATGATTTACACTATACACAAATGAGTGAATGGATAGTTAAGTTGAGAACTTATGAATTTCAAACCTATTGAATGTGAAAATGAATGATTGAGTTAATGAATCATGACCTTGGTATGCACTTGGCTCAGTCTGTGTTTAACGGTGAGCGAATGAGTCATGAGTCAGAATGACTCTTCTTTGTGTGCTCAACTTTGAAGTAACTTAAAGCATACACAACACACACGCACACAACACGCTGTCTCATGGTCCTATTAGAAAACGCCTTTTTATAAAGTGCTAAGAAATGAGTTTGTGAAAGCGGAAAGCATTCCACAATACAGCCTAACCAGGAAGCCTTCTAAAATCACACTGGTCTCCACATGCACCTTCACACACACACACATTAAACAATGCACTAAAACACATACACACACAAAGTAAGGGAATCGAATCCTTGAGGCATTCCTCTCCAGTGAACACACTTCATTAAGACTTTAGAAAGGAGACAGGCCCCATCCCCACCAACGCCTTGTAGAACACACCCATGTTCCCTCCCTTTTACACACACACTCACACACACTCATACATACACACACACTTACATAAGCGCACAGACACATACAGACTTATAGGTGTGACTCACGTGTGAATATGTGTAAGGGAAACAGGAAAAGGGTGTGTGTGTGAGAGTGTGTGTGTGTGAGAGTATGTGTGTCTGGGACTAGACTCAACACTCAGCAGAGCTAGGGGTTCCCTCCCCCCTTCTCTTGCTCCAATGGACCGGTCCGGCAGGGTTCAGGACCCTGACCTGGGACCCCCTGGAATAATGGACCCACCCAGTGACATCATTAAGGAGAGGTTTGACCTCTTTTCAAAAATGGTGAGAGGGAGAGAGGGAAAGGGAGAGGGAGAGAGAGAGAGAGAGAGGGAGAGAGAAGAAGAAGAGAGAGAGAGGGGGAGGGAGAGAGAGGTAGAGTGACCAAGAGATAGAGAGAGGGAGAGAGAGAGAGGTAGAGTGACCAAGAGATAGAGAGAGGGAGAGAGAGAGAGGTAGAGTGACCAAGAGATAGAGAGAGGGAGAGAGAGAGAGGTAGAGTGACCAAGAGATAGAGAGAGGGAGAGAGAGAGAGGTAGAGTGACCAAGAGATAGAGAGAGGGAGAGAGAGAGGTAGAGTGACCAAGAGATAGAGAGAGGGAGAGGGTGAATGAGAAAGAAAGAGAAAGGCACAATCAGGAAAGTTAAACTATAAATAATTCATGTTTGAACATCAAACAGGCCCCAAAGTATATATATATATATATATATATAATCTTTTTTTACTCATTGGTACATTTAGTGTGAGCACTGACATCCATTCGCCAGCTTGTTAATAAACAATGACTCTGCATTGCAGTTATTACTATTTGCACTAACCTATTGCTTTTTGCACTTCTAGTTAGATGCCAACTGCCCATCACTGGCTCTGTACTGTTGAGTGTAATCTCATCGGAAATATAATTTCCCAACAGACGCATGAGCAATAGTGCATCTCACACTAATACAGGCTTATGACATCTCCGTCATTAGATTACTGGAAAGTTCATGGCTTTTTACAGATAAAGGCAGTCTGTCATTTTTGGTGAGGAGAGTTTGGAAAGAAAGAAAGAGGGAAAGAGAGACATCAAAATTCTTTGTTCAAGTTTGAAACTGTAAATGTCAGAGAAGATGGTGGAAATGTAGCAGTGATGCAGGAATTCTTACTGTCAAATCAAGCACAAGATGATGTATCACAAATTGAATTATACCAATTTTTTATACAAACACTGAGGTCAGTTTTAACTACAGAAATTACACAAATGAATTACACTCGTGTGCAGCGCAAAGGTCTGCCTGTGCATAGGTTCACACACATAGCGTATGTGTGTGAAGTGTGTGTGTGTGTGTGTGTGGGTGTGGGTGTGGGGGGGGGTGTAATCCCACACCGTGGGGGGAGGGAACCTCCAGCTCATTTACGAGGTGTAGCGCCATGCTAGGTGGGCCTCACACACAGGGGAGTCTGAGGCTGTGTGTGTGTGTGTGTGTGTGTGTCTGTGTGTGTGTGTGTGTGTGTGTGTGTGTGTGTGTGTGTGTGTGTGTGTGTGTGTGTGTGTGTGTGTGTGTGTGTGTGTGTGTGTGTGTGTGTGTGTGTGAACAAGGGAGTCTATAAGTGTGTGTGTGAACAAGGGAGTCTATAAGTGTGTGTGTGAACAAGGGAGTCTATAAGTGTGTGTGTGTGCACTGGGGAGTCTACAAAAACTCACCCCAACCTCTTCACGTTTACACAGAGCTGTTCAGCCTGTGCGCTGTCCCAGTAAAGAAGCTGTGGTTTTAATATGACACAAGTAAATCAAGTAGGGACGAACCAAAGAAGGGGGATTGAATAATAGCATTTTGACCTTTCACCTCGTAGGAGAGTAATTTATGTGTACGGGGTGGGGGGGGGGGTCAAGACAGGGTTGGGAAGGGGGCGACATGTGGTGTTGACAGAAAACTTTGACACGCAGTAGAAGTGGTGAACTGTGATGTAGAAGTGTTCTGGAATGCTCTGGTGTTCTGGAATGCTCTGGTGTTCTGGAATGCTTTGGTGTTCTGGAATGCTCTGGTGTTCTTGTCCGAATGTTCCTGGTGTTCTCCTCTTAGAACAGACACATCAGCGAAGTCTGAACTAAGGTCTTATAGAATGTGGAATATGTACAGTGTTCTTATTATGCTTTATGTGCTGCCATGTCTGTACTGTCATCGTATGTGGAATATTATTTCAAAAGTTTCTCTCACTCCATTCCATCCCTCTCTATCGCTTTCAGTTTCTCCATCTTAGCCACCTCTCAGTCACCGTGGTTACATGGATTCGAATTACTGGCTTATTTGGACTGAAATAGGATGATCCCTTTCTTGTAAAAACCTTTGTTCGAATAATTGGGGTCCGACTACGATTTGATCGACACCCCAAGATAACTCGATCCGATCCGGTTGATAATTCCGACATCGCATGCTTGTAAACGGTGAATTGGACTATGAACTGGACTCTACGTCTTTGTGGATGCTTGAGATCCCTCCGCCCTCCCTCCCAGGTTGTGACCTGGAAGTCGAAAAAGACGATAAGTTGTTGGTAGTGGTGAAGATGTCAAGCGGAAAGGGCTGTATCACCACTAGTTGTAATGAAAACAGCGCCACGTATCTTACTGGGATATGAAATGCTTTCGGCCAATGATTCGGTTTATTCACTGCCATATATATAGAGGATTTTCACCGACATCACGTTCTGGGCGGTAACCCGGAGGCACTCGGTGTAAATAACTGAGTACAATGGAGTATTGTGCGCTTTGGATACTTTAAGTGAATGTAGCCATGTCCAAACAACCAAAAAGCTCATCAAAACGTGTCCAAGATGCAAAGGCATATAGGGGAGGACTTGGACCACAAGAAAAGGCGTGATATTTCGATAAATTACGATTTATTGGCGATGTAGATCCCTACGAGTTAGAGTTAGCTCCCTCTTCTTAGATCCGTGACGACTCGGCTCCCCCTTCAGTTGCATATCCTGATTTAGTCAACAACCTGGTTTTCTCGCCGAGCCCATACACAGCGGAAGACCTTAAATCCTACAAAGGTTTGGAGGCCTATAACCAGATGGTGTGTGGATGGGTGAGGGAGACGCAGTACCAAGTTATCAACGACCAATGTGTTGTGAAGGCCAAAGTAAGTAACGCAATAACGTCTTTAACCAACCTAACCTTAACTGTATGATATCATTGCGATACTCAAGGTGTAGTCAAGTGACTTTCAATTCTGTTTTTTCCCTGGTAGATCTTGGTTGAGCATTGCCAACCACAAGCGCCTCCTTTCCTTTGATAATCTCTGGCATTACTCTACCTGGTTTTTAATAACTTTTGGAAGTCGATAATATTCCAAATGTTTTTTCTCGATCTGTCCTATTGGTACAACCTGAAACACGGCCATAATTAACCATTTTCCTTGACGACGTTCGGTTTATACTTCAGTATGACGTGACGCGTCGTGAAAACCCTCTTAGGATAATAGCAGTTGCCCCAATAATTAGCATTATCCGAATAAAGCTAGATTCAAATTGATACCATCATGTTAACATAGTGACTGTCTCTCCTCCTCTCCTCTGTCTCTTCTCTTTCTCCCTCCTCTCCTCTCTCCTCTCTCCTCCTCTCCTCCTCTCCTTTCCTCCTGTAACAAGTCTCCTCTTTTCTCTTTCTTGCTCTCGCTGACAGACACTAGACCATATATAAATTCCCTCTCTCTCCCCCCTCCCTCCCTCTCCCCCTCTCTCCCCCTGTCCCAGAGGACCTGGCTGTAACTCAGAGAGGGCAGCAGTAAGTGTCTTATCTTGAGGTTATATCAGCCATCTCCTGTTCTCCCAGACAAGGTTTTAACGAGGACACAGACACCCTGTCCAGCCTCAGCGTGCACATGTGTGGTCCTCAAACTCTCCACAAACCCAGGAGGGTTAGGAACCCCAACATTACACTTACTGAACATATACTGAAGTAGGAAAAACGTTTCCAAAGGCTTAAAAGAAATGGTTTGCTAAGTTATGCCATATCTGTAATATGACCCCCCCCCCCCCCCCTAATATTGATCAAACTTGAGAGCCCCGAATACAATGATAGCAATGTTGCCAATTTAGAGAATTTGCTGCTTGATGTAGCGACTTTTAACATTCCGTAGCGATAATAAAAATCTAACTTAACGACGAGGTAGGGGCAAATCGGGTGACTTTCTGCAACTTTGGAAATCTACGTTTTTCGATGTCGAGCGGCAGCATAACTGTATTTATACTTCCTGGTTGTCATAGAAAGTTGTATCCCCTCCCGCTCGCCCCGAATGTGGTTTGGATTTACGTCATCACAGGCCTAATCTAGCGCCGTTCATGGCGCGGTAAAGATTCCTCGTAGATGTGAGAACTGCCGTCCGCTGTACAAATCGAGATTGATAACGACACAGGCTCAAATTGTTCTATATCCCCGGAGTATTACACCCATTTTAGAAGAACAGGAGAAAGCTGTGGCTGAAAGCTATAAAACGAGCAGATTGTGGTCCCGATTGTCCGAGCAGCACTCACAAAAGTTTGTGTGGGACAAACGCCGATGTGACAAGCCCGTTTGCATAGTTTAGCTACATCTGTTAGCTTTTACAGTAGCTAAACTAACTAGCTAACTTAGCCAATTTGGCTGGGTTGTGTAACAGCTAAGTCAATTGACTCACCCCAAGCAAACAGGTACCGTCTACTGTAACATTTCTGTAACATTAGTTATTAGCGTTTGTGCTTAGCTAGCTCTACATTTAATTAATGTTACGGTCCACTTCCTACTGTTTATGGCACAAGGTTAGCCATAGCATTGTCAATTTGTGAAATGTTTTTTGTATTGTTTGGGCAGTTGAATGTGTAAGCTTGCAGTATGTGACTTCAGTCAAAATTGAACATGTACTTCGTTACTTCTCATCTGTGGTGGATACTACGAGGGAGGGTGGCAGTAGGGCAGAAAGAGGAGAGAGGGTGGGAGCAGGGCAGAAAGAGGAGAGAGGGTGGGAGCAGGGCAGAAAGAGAGGAGAGAGGGTGGGAGCAGGGCAGAAAGAGGAGAGAGGGTGGGAGCAGGGCAGAAAGAGGAGAGAGGGTGGGAGCAGGGCAGAAAGAGGAGAGAGGGTGGGAGCAGGGCAGAAAGAGGAGAGAGGGTGGGAGGGGTGCTGAAAGAGAGGAGGGAGGGTGGGAGCAGGGCAGAAAGAGGAGAGAGGGTGGGAGGGGTGCTGAAAGAGAGAAGAGAGGGTGGGAGCAGGGCAGAAAGAGGAGAGAGGGTGGGAGCAGGGCAGAAAGAGGATAGAGGGTGGGAGGGGTGCTGAAAGAGAGAAGAGAGGGTGGGAGCAGGGCAGAAAGAGGAGAGAGGGTGGGAGCAGGGCAGAAAGAGGAGAGAGGGTGGGAGCAGGGCAGAAAGAGGAGAGAGGGTGGGAGCAGGGCAGAAAGAGGAGAGAGGGTGGGAGGGGTGCTGAAAGAGAGGAGAGAGGGTAGAAGAGAGAGAAGGAAGAACAGAGAACACACATGCATACTTAGTGCTCAGTAAGGCTCAGTGTCTGCTGGCTGTGTTGATGCTGGTGTCAGCACATACGACTGTCCCCCTTCACTCCATAGGACAGGCTCCATAGGAGGAGAACGTGAATCAACTTCACACTGTGGACAGTGTGTATACATGTGTGTGTGTGGGTGTGTGTACAGTACACGTGTGTTTATTGTAATAACCCTTGTGTAAACACAGGGATGGTGCAGAGGCCCAACTTGTGTAACACAACAAAGAATAAACTGGAGCTCATCCAGACAGCAGACATAGAGAGTAATATCCTCTACACACACACACTGTCACTTACACACACACACACATTCACACACACACATTTACACACACACATGTAATGTCCCCTCTTCTTAGTTACATTAGGACATTAGTTTTTTTGCTCAGTGTTCTTTCCTGTGAGTTAGTTTCCTGTTTCCTGTCCTAGACCCGGTCTCCTCAGAGCCCCCGGCACTGTGGTACTGAAGGAGGAAGAGGGAGGGAGGGAGGAGGGGGAGGAAGGAGGAGAGGAAGGAGGAGGGGGAGGAGGAGAGGGAGGAAGGGAGGAGGAGGAGAGGGAGGGGGAGGAGAGGGAGGAGAGGGAGGAGGGTGTCTTTGAGGATGACCCACTTTCTACACATGGCTGGGGACAGCCCTATAGAGGACCCCAGCATCACCCCACAGCTGGCAAGCTCACAGTATCTGGCTCCATGACGTCCACCAACTCCTGACCTCTTCATGACCTCTAATGACCTCTCCACATGCAGGAACAGCAGCTTCACACTATCAGCCACATCAAGACCTGTTTGTGAAGAAGAAAAGGGGGTGAGGGGGGGAGGCCGGCCAGGAAAGGGGAATCATGTCAGCACAGAAAGCGGTGATTATTGTCACCCTGACGAAGACTGCATGCCAACACATGTATGTGACACGGATGGACAGATAGGGATGTACAGATACCATGTGTGTGTGTCTTTGTAAGGCTAAGCTACTGCAAGGGACGTCATGAGATAGATCTCTGTTTGATTAGCTCTCTCCCCCTCCCTCCCTCCCTCCCTCCCTCCCTCCCTCCCTCCCTCCCTCCCTCCCTCCCTCCCTCCCTCCCTCCCTCCCTCCCTCCCTCCCTCCCTCCCTCCCTCCCTCCCTCCCTTCTCTCCTACTGAAAGCTAAATGAGAGAAAGTGTCCTCTAACGTCAAGCCTAATGCTGAAGCATCTCTTGACAAACATCCAGGATCAGAGGTTAGTTCTCTCTCTCCCCCTCTTTCTCTGTTGCTTTTTATCTGATTCTCTCTCCCTTGTTGTCTCTCTCCCTTGTTGTCTCTCTCCCTGTCTCTGTCTCTCTCTTTCTCTTAGTTTCCCTCCCTCTCTCTTTGTGGGGTTTGCAGGGAGAGTCAATATTGACCAGCAGTCAGCCTCACATCCAGCAGTCAGACTCACATCCTGCGTCATTCATATCCTCCGAGCGTTCTGTCCTGGACCAGAGGGAGCGAGGGAGAGACAAAGGACAGCAAAAGGGAGCGGGAGCAGTGAGAGCGAAGGAAGATGAAAGGGGGGTGGAAGAGAGGAATATAGATGACCTAGGATGGGAGGATTGTTGTGGTTAGAAGAAAGAACAGTTTAACAGAGAAAACGAGGGAGGGGAAAGAAAATAGAGCTCTGGAGAAGGAGAGGAAGTCATCAAGTGATGGATGGTGGTGAGAGAAAAGAAAGGAGTAGAACGAGGCAAGAGGGGTAAGGAGGAAGAGATGAGTAGAGGAGTAAGGAGGGAGAGATGAGTAGAGGGCTGAGAGGAGCGCACCAGGGGTGACAATGGAGTTTGGGAACCGCTGAAGCCTGATCTCTTCTCTCCCCATCTCCTCTCATCCCCCTCTCCCCTCCTCCTCTCATCCCCCTCCTCCTCTCATCCCCCTCTCCCCTCCTCCTCTCATCCCCCTCCTCCTCTCATCCCCCTCCTCCTCTCATCCCCCTCTCCCCTCCTCCTCTCATCCCCCATCTCCTCTCATCCCCCTCCTCCTCTCATCCCCCTCCTCCTCTCATCCCCCTCCTCCTCTCATCCCCATCTCCCCTCCTCCTCTCATCCCCCTCTCTGAGTACCTCGTGGTGTGTCGATCATATGTTTCCCAGAAGCTTCAACAGGCTATAATATCTCCTTTAACATCTGCATGTTGCTCTATCCTCTATCTGTCCTGTATCTCTACTGCTGCTCTGCCCTCCATCTTCACATCAATCAACTCATGCCAGCTTGCTGTGGAAGCAGCTGAAACCATACTTTGTTTATAAAGGATGAATATTGAACAGTAGTAGAGTGTTGGTTGATGTCATGGTTGAGTCATGGGGAGTCAGGTGGCTGAGCGGTGAGGGAGTCGGGCTAGTAATCAGAAGGCTACCGGATTGATTCCCCGCCGTGCCAAATGACGTGTCCTTGGGCAAGGCACTTCACCCTACTTGCCTCGGGGGCGAATGTCCCTGTACTTACTGTAAGCTGCTCTGGATAAGAGCGTCTGCTAAATGTAAAATGTAAATGAGTGTGGATCCAGTCAGCTCTGCATCTCTGCAGGTTCACATCCTGGCGGGGAAGGCTGTGGGGAGAGATGTGTTTAAAAGATAAAATAAGTGTGTTGTTATAGAGACTCATCCCAACATCTGGATACATGGAGGAGCGTTAAGAAGTGAGAAAGCTGAAAGAATCAAAGAATCATGATTCAAGGAGGTGAGAAAGGGGTCAAGGGAGAGAGAGGAAAGGAGAGGAGGGATTGAGATTGAGAAAGAAAGAAAGGATTCTAGGAGACAGTTGAAGTGTTCAGAGAATGAAACCCTTAGTGGTTTTCTTGTTTACCTGCTGTGCTCCAACACTGGTGCAGATTGTTCCAGGGTCTGTAGTGCACTTCTGTTCTGAGTTGACTTGAGAACGTGGAACTATGGTTAGAACAGCTCTCTCCTTCTTCCTGCTCCTTGCCTGAAACACACACACACACATTCCTGTCCTGTAAAGGGTGTGTGTCTTAAGGAGACCTTATCAGACTCCTCTTGTCCCGTTGCCCCCGGCGACACATCCCACCTGGAGCACGGCCAGCACTCCATTAGCAGAACCTCTCTCTCTCTCTGTCTCTATGTCTCTCTGTCTGTCTCTGTCTCTCTCTCTCCCTCTCTCTCTGTCTCTCTGTCTCTCTGTCTATCTCTATCTCTCTGTCTATCTCTATCTCTTTGTCTCTCTCTCTATCTCTCTCTGTCTCTCTCTCTGTGTCTCTATCCCTCTCTGTCTCTATCTCTCTATCTCTCTCTCTCTCTATCCTCTTCTTTCTCTCTCTATCCTCTTCTCTCTCTCTCTCTCTCTCTCTCTATCTCTCTATTTCTCTCTCTGTATCTGTCTCTGTCTCTCTCTCTCTTTGTCTCTCTCTGTCTCTCTCTGTCTCTCTCTGTCTCTCTCTGTCTCTCTCTCTCTGTCTCTCTGTGTCTGGGAGGTGAACACTGTGAGGGGTGGTGGGTGTGTTAACTCAGGACTTACATGAGTGTCGTCACAAAGAGCCACGCTTAATTACGTTCCACCAATGTATGCACATACACACACACATACACACATTCAATCCATTTTCATGATTCCTGTGTTCCAGCAACCCCCCCCCCCCCCCAGAGGAACCCTTTGGGGGCAATCATGTGTTTCCACTCCCAGCAACCTTCTCCCCAACTTACTCCCCCCCAACCCCCTGACCACCCTCCCCACGGCTTCCACTCCCCCCAAACTCTTGACCCCACCTGACCATCAACCCCCAAAGACAAGGGGGGAGGGAGAGGACCGGATAGGGAGGGAGGGAGGGAGGGAGGGAGGGAGGGAGGCAGGGAGGGAGGGAGGGAGGGAGGGAGGGAGGGAGGGAGGGAGGGAGGGAGGGAGGGAGGGAGGGAGGGAGGGAGGGAGGGAGGGAGCTAATCAAAGGGAGAGATCTATCTCATGAGGCCCCTTGCAGTAGCTTAGCCTTACAAATACAAATACTCACACAGACACACACACATGGTGTGTCAGCGTTGAGATGACACTGGTTACAAATGAACTGCCTGACATTCTAGTAGAAGAGGCATAGCTACAACACATGCAACACATTCTCTGTTGTTCCCCTGGCATAGCTGCCGTAGACAGAATGTCACACACTCCTGTTCCTGAGATTAACGCCCCCACCTGTCCTGTCATGAAGCAAGCCGAGTGTGAGATCCCCTCCCTAACGTTCGTAAAGGGGGGAGATATAGCTGCAGACCAAGATGTGTACTGTTGCTTTCGATAAAAGTGTCTGTTAAATTAATGATTGTTATTAATGTGTCTGGGGGCTCTCTCTCTCTCTCTCTCTCTCTCTCTCTCTCTCTCTCTCTCTCTCTCTCTCTCTCTCTCTCTCTCCCTCCCTCCCCCTGCTTCTGGCTCCATCTGAATCCTCTTGGCTCTCAGGAGGTCAGCGTTGGAGTGGCCGTGATGATGTCATATTTAATGGACGCCTTCGACCACCTACGTTAAGAAGTTTGTTTCCTCTTGGGGTCTAATCACTGGAGCCCACCGCTCCCCTCTCTGTCTCTCCTTCTCTCTCCCTCTCTATCGTCCTGTCCCTCTCTTTCTTCCTCTTCCACCCCCATTCTCTCTTTCTTCCTCTTCCACCCCCATTCTCTCTTTCTCCCCCCCCCCATCTCTCCCATTTCCAGACTCTTCTCATTCTGTCTTGCCCCCCTCTCTCTCCTGGAAGCTTCACTTGTCTTCTCTTCTTTCTGGGGTTTTCCTTCCCAGTCTTCAAAGACAAATCGATTTGTGTTTGTCTCTTTGTTTCTCTGTCTCTGGAGCTTAACTGCCTCTCTCTCTTTCTTTCTCTCTCTGTGGTGTTTGTCATGAACACAATGGAGATATTGAGATTTAGGGTTCGAGAGGAACGAGGGAAAATTGTAAATGGGGAGGAAGGAGTGTGAGAGAGGGCATGGAACACATGGAGAGAAGAAGAAGAGGGAGAGAGCTATAAAGCGAGGTAGAGAGGGAGGGGTGAAGAGAGAAGGGAAAGAAGAAGAGGGAGCGAGTGGGAGAGGTGGAGAGAGTGGTACAGAGGTGTGTGTGTTCTCCAGATAGCAGGCTGTCTCCCCCACCAGGCAGGGGAAGAGAGATGTTGGCTTATCTCCCCTGAGTGTCTGGAAGGTGACCAGAGCAGGGAAACCAAGCCTCAGAGAAATCTCCCAACCCAACACTCACCACAGTTACTGTCCTCTGACACCACATTTATCCTGCACACCCGATGAACCCAAACACACACACACACACGTACACATACTGTAACACACGCACACACAAACAGATGTGGACCCGTGTAAACACATGAATGAGTCCATGTTTCCATGTCAGCCTCTTGTGAAGACAAATACTTAAACTCTCTCTCTCTTCATACTTAAACTCTCATCTTCTAGCAGAGTTTGACAGTGTTGTTACTCAGTCAGCAGAATCTCAACCAGGTGTAATCACGACACGTACAGCAAGGGCTGTTTACTGTAACTTTGTGGTAAATAGCAACGTTTTCAGCTTGCAACATTCAACTGGGAATCAACACCACAACAGAAAAGACCCTAACTCCTAGAACTAAGGTTCAGAGGAGAGGCAAGTCATGTTCACCTTTCAGCCATGAGTAGATGGTGGTTTACATGGTGGTTTACAATGTGGTGTAGATGGTATCTTACATGGTAGTTTAGATGGTAGATCACATGGTAGAAAAAAGGTACATTACTGCTACTACTACAGTGCTTTTATTACAACTAATACGACAAGTATTTAGTTTGCAAAAAAACGATTGTGCTTTAAAGCTATACTTAGGACTAACTTCTGTTTATGGGTAGAGAGCTTTCATTGTTGCCAAGAGAGCGTTAAAGTGTCCTGTTGGATTTATTTTCGAAGCAGGTTAAAACGGCGAGTCGAGAGGTCAGGCTCTTTCTCTTCAGAGGTGTGACTCCCTCATGTGATTTAAGTGTATAAAACAACCAGCCAACTTCCCGTTCTCAACAAAGCCCAACTTCCTGCCCTGATCCAAGCCTCTTCTGCCCCCCTACAGGCCAGCAGAGCGCGGGGACCTTTGAAACAGTGTTACAGGATAACCTTACGATGTTCCTTATTCGGAAGCTTGTAGCGGATTCCCCAGGGTTCCCCAGTGTTCCCCAGGGTTCTCCAGGGTTCTATAGGGTTCTCCAGGGTTCTGGCCGTCATGTGAACTTGGACTTCAGTCCAGTACGCAGCATGATGCAGGAGTTGCAGTCTGAGCTCTCGTGTGTTTCATGGTGTAACGAGTCGGTCGAAAACTTTAACGGGATTTCTTAGCACCAGCAGGAGCCACAGGCCCTGGTGGAGGGAGATCTTTGAATGATTTAACAAGTTAACGCTTCATTAAGACAACTTGATCTAGAAGTACAGGGCTGCGTTTTCCAAAAGCGTCGTAAGCCGAAGTTGATCGTAGAATCCATTGTACGACGAATCTTAGTTTTACAGGCCGTTCCCAAAGACACCATAGCTAAAGTGTCTCTTGAAGCTTTGTAGCTCTTGAAAGATTATTCTACTCCTTACGAGCATGTTTGGGAAACGCATGTAAGAAATATCGATGGTTTCGTTTTTTGCTCGATCGTTGCTACGATCCATCGTTATCGGGAAACACAGCCTTGATCCGTTGCTACTCCTTGATTGTTCCACGTGTTCCAGCCACCCCACAGTCAACAGACCCCCTCAGCCTGCCGCTGATGAGAGGGAGTGTGAGGGAGGGAAGGAGAGGAGGAGAAGAATGTGAGATGGAGAAGGGCAGTTCAGTAGTCATGCTTACTTTACTCTTCGGGTTAATTACCGCACTGACAGACAGATTACTGAGCGAGAGAGGAGGGGGGGGGGGTGAGGGGGAGTGCAAGTAGCTCCCAGCTGTACTCCTTAACCTTTGCTGCGTGTGTTTGTGTGCTCTGTTGTGTGTGTTTTGCTATGTGTGTGTGTATGTGTCCGTGTGTGTGTCACCTGTGTGTTTGTGTGTGTGTGTGTGAGCCACACCTGGAGGGCTTCAGATGCTTGTTGTATCTACAGTGCTGGGAACACACTGGGCCTCTGCCACAGCAAGGGAAACACACACACTGGCTCACTTACCTGACACACATTCTAGTGTGTTTTACCATTTAGTGACGTGTATGAATGGGTGTGTATAGTGACCCTAACAGGCACACACACACACACACAAACCCATTCATACACATCACAGAATGGTAAAACAAATCATTTCACTTTTCCCTTAGTCAGTAGCCTCTGCCTTTGATCACATGATCCCATCAATCACTGGAATATTTTCCTTGGGTCCACAGTGACTGAAACCAAACACAACGTTGTGTACCCACCCTCACGCACACAGACAACCACAAGCAGAAGCACACACATACACACATACATGCATTCTTCAAATCACTCAGATCAGAATCTACAAGTACACATGTACACAAAGACGCACACACACTGTAACCTATAAAACATGCGTTTGCTAGAAGCTTTAAGACAGCTGTTTTTATTTACGTTTTAACTCATTGAGTTGAAGTGAGACACAAACACATCACAGGCACCTGGCTACTGACACAGCTTCCAGAATAATGTGTGTGTACGAGTGTGTGTGTGTCTGAGAGAGTTAGGGGTTCAAAGTTGTGAGGTGAAAAAAAGTGAAGGATGAGTTAAAAGAAGATGAAGAAGAAGAAAGTGAGGGAGGGGATGAGGAGGTAGAGAGCGTCTAAGAAGCTTAAGTGCTTTTTGTCTTCATCCATGTGGGATCAAAGCTTCGGCTCTAGGCCCTGTCTCCGCTGTTATACGGATTAGCAACTCAGCATCCCAACCCTTAAACCCTGCCTCTACACTCTGCTAGTCAGGCCTGCCTCTACACTCTGCTAGTCAGGACTGCATCTACACTCTGCTAGTCAGGCCTGCCTCTACACTCTGCTAGTCAGGCCTGCCTCTACACTCTGCTAGTCAGGCCTGCCTCTACACTCTGCTAGTCAGGCCTGCCTCTACACTCTGCTAGTCAGGCCTGCATCTACACTCTGCTAGTCAGGCCTGCCTCTACATGTATTCAGACATTCTTGCTGGAATCCGACAACATCAATACTGCCACACACACACACCGTGTTGAATGGTCAGTGTGTATGGGGGGCCCTTGTGTGTGTGTGTGGGGTGGAGGGGGGTGGAGGGCTTGTGTGTGTGTGTGTGTGTGGGGTGGAGGGGGGTGGAGGGCTTGTGTGTGTGTGTGTGTGTGTGGGGTGGAGGGCTTGTGTGTGTGTGTGTGTGTGTGGGGTGGAGGGCTTGTGTGTGTGTGGGTGTGCAGACAGGCTCCCTGGCAGCCTGTCAGACAGATAACTGGGATAAATCAGGAGGAACAAGATGAAACGGCACTGAGGGCAGAGCACAGGTCACTGAGGGCACCCTACCCAGCCTGCTGTGTGTGTGTGGGAGAGGGGGGGGGCGTGGGGGGGGCGTGGGGGGGCGTGTGGGGGGGGGGCGTGGGGGAGTGTGTGTAAGTGTGAGCAGGTGTGTGTGTGTTGTTACCCCAACTCAACCAGTGCCCAGACCAGGTGTTAAGTGATGTAAGCTGTACTGCAGTAGACCAGCAGAGCTGAGGTACTGGACAAGGTGTGATGGCAACTGGAACATTAATGATGATGATGAACAACAAGCGGAGGTTAGTCATGTGAACACACACTTGCACACACACAGGCATACACACACACATATATATACAAACACACACTGAATCATGTGAGTAACCTTAATGGGCGAGGCAGTTTGATGTAAACTGAGATATATGCAGCTGTCAGACCTGCATACCTGGCCGGAACATCTCACAGCTGATTTACCCTGACCCCCCCCCCCCCCCCCACACACACACACACACACACACACACACACACACACACACACCAAGCCAGAACAACAGTGTGTGTGGTGGAGTCAGGGCCAATACCAGAGCAGGTCTTCTAAGGACAGGTCATTAATAGCACTGTTCAGCCATGGTGACATTTCTGTACCCATAATCAGATTCAAGACCCTGATACTGACCTTCCTCAAGGGGAGGGGGAGGGAGAGGGGAGGGGAGGGGAGGGGAGGGGAGGGGAGGGGAGGGGGGGGGAGGGGAGGGGAGGGGAGGGGAGGGGAGGGGAGGGGAGGGGAAGGAGAGGGGGAGAAGGAGGAGAGGGGAGAGAAGGAGGGAGGAGGAGGGACAGGGAGGGGGGGGGGGACAGGGGGAGAGAGGGAGGGGGGAGGAGGGATGGAGGGAGAAGGAGGGAGAGGAGGAGAGAAGGAGGAGAGGGGAGAGAAGGAGGAGAGGGGGAGAGAGGGAGGGGAGGGGGACAGTAGCTCTTTTTGACAGCAGAGGAAAGGAGCTTTTAACGTTGGCTGTTTCAGAGGAAGTCTGGATGATTGGTTCTTGGCTCAACAAAACAACCTAAAAAAAAAAGAAAAATAAACGGTCTCTTTCAAATGACCTTCAAATTGCAGTCGGCAAATCATGTGTGAAACGACTTAAAACACACACACACACACAGGCCTTGCGTTGTTTTGGGTTCACCAAACTTCCTGAGCTGTCTCAGGTCGAGGCCTGTCACTCTGAGAGAGAGCAGACTTGTTCAGAACGGCTTCACTTTGTTTTCTTTAGATACACAAACAACATGCAACTGTCATCACCTCATTCCTTACAGAGGGGCCCCTCACCAGGCCCCAGTCCTGGTCCCTCCACCCCCAGGATGAAGCCTCACGTCCAGCCAGGAGCCCAGCCCTCCTCCCTGCTCAGGCTGGACCAGACCGAGGAAGGAACAGGGTCCTGGACCCACGTTTGAGGGAAGGTGTGTGTGGTGATGGGGGGGCTACGTGTGTGTGTGGTGATGGGGGGGCTACGTGTGTGTGTGGTGATGGGGGGGCTACGTGTGTGTGTGGTGATGGGGGGGCTACGTGTGTGTGTGGTGATGGGGGGGCTACGTGTGTGTGTGGTGATGGGGGGGCTACGTGTGTGTGTGGTGAATGGGGGGCTACGTGTGTGTGTGGGGGGGGGGTCTCCTCTGTCTGGGTGGGAGGACTGAGATGTAGGAGGAACAGCATCTGACAGGAAATAATAACATTGAAAACACAGACTGGCACCCTGGGGCTGTGTAAATAAGGACTCACAAGCCTGGAAACATTTAATACAAGAAAACACAACCTTCTTCTGGGTCAAGTTTATATATTTTGATCCCACAGAGAAATGGAGGTAGAGCACCTTTTCACAAGTCATAAGTCTCTCTGTCTCTGTCTCTGTCTCTGTCTCTGTCTCTCTCTCTCTCTCTCTCTCTCTCTCTCTCTCTCTCTCTCTCTCTCTCACAGGATTGTGAGGGGCTAGTTGGCATACAGCACACTAGGCTAGCTAGGTTGAGATGTACCTCTCAACACAAAGCAGCCTCTCACCTTTTACTGGAGACACTTTAGAATCCAGCTTGTGTCATTAGACTCGGGTTCTGTTGGTTGATGTTGACGGCCAGCGTGGTGTCTGGGAGGCTGTGTCGTGTTGACTTGCAAAGTGACGAGGGAGTAGTGTTTCTGCCAACACATCCACCTGCTCATCAGTCCTTTCCTCAAGCTGTCCTGAGGTCCTGACCCTGGAAAGAAGGGAGGCACTGACGACAGAAAGAGATGAGAGATGCAGTAGAGATGATAGAGGGATGAGAGAGGGATGAGAAGAAGGAAGAGAAAGAGGGAAGCAAGAGGGCCCCGCTGAAGATTATTTTCAGATTTGTCACCGTCATTCGCTTTCTGACACCACTGAAGATCACCACCCCTGAAATGGGGCCTTTAGTGGGGTCAGGAACACATGACAGACAGGCTGTCTCAGTTAGTGTGATGGAGCGTGGAGCTGCAGGACATGGACTGAAGGATTGTCGTTCGACATGCTCATCATATTACGGAAAAGGGTCAAACAGATCCTTGTTTTTGCGGTGTGGTTGGCTTGGCGTGGAATTTGGACTGTCTGCATGAGTATGATAGAGTTATATGAGTATGAGTTAATGTGCTTTTCACATCCCAGAGTGACCAGATTTAATAAAGATTCATTTGGATGTTAACGCCTCTGGGCCAGGGACAGAGAAATCATGGATGATTTTGGCGTCGCTGCTGCTTTGATGCTGCTGTCCAACACTGAAGACAGAAAGGCAGGCAGGCAGCCAGCTCTGCTCAGCAGAGTCACCCTACAGACTACACTCACAGGCCGCTCGGCTCTGCGCTGATGAACAGTTGTTTGTATAGAGACAAAAATGCAGATCGTTTGAGTTAGTAACTATGATCTCCTCTGCCAACTTCTCTGACCCGGAAACCAGATGTGTACAGACGTCAAAGTGGTTTCCGCCTCGCGTAAAACAAGACGGAGAGCCCGGCTTGTCAGAGAGAGAACCTTAAGTTACCGTGACGTTACAAACTAATACAGACTGTAGTGTTGGCGCTTGCAGCAGTCACAACTGTGTTTTAAACATGTAACATGTATGTAACATGTGTTCATAGAGAAGAACTGGGAACTGGTAAACGGAGCAAACGATCCATTACCAAAAACAGGCATGACGATCAGCGATGTCCGTGAAAAATTACTTTTCCAATCTGAGCCACACAAGCAACATACCGCTTATGTTTCAACATTTATGTACGACACTCTACGACTTCATATCAGCATGTACAACAACTCACAACTTCTTATCAACATTTACAACAGCCTACAACATTAAATAATCATGTTCAACAAGCTGCACCATCTTATAAACATGTTCAACAACAACATCATTCAAACTGGTGATTGTCAGAACCTGCAACCCAAACAGCTGAAAGGGGCCTGTGGCCGTTCATCCGAGACAAACTTCAGCCATCTGAAAAGCAATATTATCCCTCAGGTTCTTTCCCTGTGACCACCAGGGTGCTGTGGAGGTAATTGAGTTTCCAGCAGGGCCCCAGTTTAGGGATCCCCTCCGCCTGGGTCTGCTGCTCGGACGCAGAGATCACAGACCTTCTGCTGGGACGAGGCCTGGGGAGGGACATCCTCATGTTCTACGCACACACACACTCACACACACTCACACACTCACACACACTTAACCTGAGGTCCCGCAACTCTACATACAGAGGATAGTAGAAACTCCGTCCAGATGATATTCCTGTTTTCTGTGGTTGTTCTGAGCCACATCTAATGACAGACGTTAGTTATATAAACACCCCCCCCCCTCCCCCTCCTCCCCCTTGGGTAAGACCAAAGCAAACCTGATACCAGTACCAGCATGCAGACGTTTCTGGAGAATAAGATGCGAGGGACATTTCTAGCCATCGTGAAAATGAAAACCCATGGGCAGTTTTAAAGCCTTGTACAGTGAAGCAAAAGTGATCATTCATAACAGTAGGAATAACTAACAAACAGTTCCTTGTGTAAAGGAAGTCCCCTGAGGTCTGTCGTTGATTGGCAGCCAGTTTGATTGCGTTCTGGCCGAAATCCCAGGAAGGTGTTCAGGGATTAGGTAGGTCTGAGCAGGGAGGCTTGTTCTAAAGAACAACAGCTTGGATAGACACTCTGAACAGCCCCTGGGAGCTGAGGAGGGAGTGCCGGCAGAGGAGGAGGAGGGAGTGCCGGCAGGGCAGCTGTGGACGTTGATTTTGGGGACATGGGACCGCCAGGCGCCCGGGAGAGAGGGACACGCCGGAAGCAGATGTTCTCGCCCTGATTTCCTCTCGTTTTCGCCGGGTGTGTACAAGTGTTAAGATGGATGTTTACTCCTCCGTCAGAATACTGTACCAAAGCTGGGCTCAACAGGTCAGCTTACAGTATACAGCTTCAACCTGCTACGCCACCAAAAAGCCAGCTCTTCACGGTTGAGGGTGGGCGGAGCCTCCATCTGCATGTCGTCTAATTAAGATCAAAAGTGAACAAACGTTCTGGTAGCAGATTGGGGAAGAGGTAGACGTAAGCGTGAGTGAACCCTCCAGAGCCTTGGGCCATGCTGATATTACTGTAGGGGCAAAGATCTCTGAAGGAACAGACAGGTAAACCCCTGCACCCAGTGAGACAGTGCTCGGAGATCTGGGCTGGAGCTGTGATCCACGAGGCCTGAGTGGGGGAGTTTAACATGATTTCCTGGATGATGACAGAGGTATGTCTTTGTCAGTGGGCGAGCCGTTTGTGCTAAAGCTAAATATCTGCTTTACATTACAGCCTCCCGGGTCCTCCTAGGCTGCTTCTTCCATACAGACCCCTAATCTACTGCGGCTGGAGAGGGAGAGGAAGAGGAGGGAAAGGGGGAGAGGAGGGGGTCTGGTTTGGGACTCAAGGCCCAGTCTGTGATGATGCTGTCTCATGGTTGTGAGGTCCAACAGCCTCTCTGCATGGCCCTCACAGGCAGCAAACAGCCTCTCAGGACCAACTACATCTGCTCTCTGTGTTTGCTCCTCTGTAAACACCGAGAGCCGAAGACACTCGCTGTTCTGAATCTCTTGCTAAAACACACTGGTTCTCACAGAGATCTTCCTCAGACCAAATACCTGAAGATTTCCTGGAGCTCAGAGCAGATTACAGGCCCCAGAGAAGAGCCTGCCCCGGCGCTGGGTACCCGGCGCTGGGTAAACACCCCCAGCATTCTGCCCTTGGGGATCAATCAAATATCTACTGTGTCTGCCGCCATCTGTGAAACCCATCCCAGGTGAGGAGGTAGACACACGGGAGAACGCTTCTCATGTTCATGTCAGCATGGAAGTAAATCACACACGAATAATATACATGTATATATATGAAATATTACATTTAATATAGCACATGCTAAGAAAATATAAATAAGTACAGCCAAGCGCTCAAGCACTAAACTGCACCCATCCTTTCACCGGCAATAACTGTTACTGTACTCTCTATATGTACTATTTCCACTTGGCTTTGGATAAAAGCGTCCGCTGAATGAACAACATGTCAGATGTAAATGTTTGACCCTCCCAGTCCAGGGTGGTTCTTCTAGAAAGCTGTAACGGGACAGTGATCTTTGCAGTTTTCAGTCCTGATTCTGCTGACACATCGTGCTGCTTGGTGGGATCTGACGCAGCAGAATGGGTTAGGGCTAGAGTTCCTGGAACCGTCTCACAGCTGGAGTGGCACTGAGGAAGTGGACGACCAGGGGTCGAAAAAGATCTAGAAATGCCCCCAAAGAGCTCACAACCTCCCCTCTCCCCGACAGCTGGGAGGTCAGGAACATTAAAGACCCGATCTGGGGTACGGCTCCGGAGAAGAGGCTTTGATGTGTGTTTGGGCTGTCTCTCTCCTCAGCGTTAAGCACACAGGGAGGCTGGGAGGCTGGGGGAGTGGAGAGGCTGGGGGAGTGAGGAGGCTGGGGGAGGCTGGGGAAGTGAGGAGGCTGGGGGAGTGAGGAGACTGGGGGAGGCTGGGGGAAGCTGGGAGAGGGGGGAGGCTGGGGAGCAGGGAGGCTGGGGAGCAGGGAGGCTGTGGGACCTGAGGTTTCTCATCAGCTGGAAGGCTCGTTCCCTGTATTCTTCATCTGCCTGCAGTGCCCTCCCTCCCTCCCTCCCTCTCTCCCTCCCAGTGTGTGAGGGGCACTGTGTGTATGTGAGGGTCCCTATGCTAGGTTCCAGTTTATATTGTTTATCCCAAAGAGAAAACATGGGCACATGAGGACTCCTGCCGGCAGGGGATTCTCTGCAACAGTTTAACAGCGTAGAGGAAGTCCTTTCTCTGCCAGAAGCTCCAGTACCAGCAGCAGGGCTGCAGGGCGTCAGAGCAGGGCTGGAGGGCCTGAGAGCCGGGCCCTCAGCAGCAGGGCTGCAGGGCCTCAGAGCAGGGCTGGAGGGCCTCAGAGCAGGGCCCTCAGCAGCAGGGCTGCAGGGCCTCAGAGCAGGCCTGCAACGTGGGATCAAACAGGACGCGTCACCAGGGACCTACTCAGACCTGACACCCATCTCCTGCTCCATGGAGATGGTTTCCTCGACGCTGAGACATTTCAGTTATTATACTATACTGTGAGCTGGGGGGGGCGTTTATGAATCCAAATATTGACTTTTTCCTCTTCCAACTTTTCCCGGACTGCATTACTCATATGTCTTTCTTTTATGGGAATAATTTTTTTATCTTTTACGTTCATCCAGATGTTTAGTATTGAGCCTTTTCCAGTATTTATGCAACTGAACAGACCTGAATTGTGTCAAGTTACTGTTACTATCATGTTGTGAAGACTGTGTGTTGTGTGCTGTCCTCCAGGCAGCTCTGAGGCCGCAGGGAACCCCAGGAGGAGGATCCTAGCGGGACAGCGCCAGGCTAACCTGCATCTTCCCCTGCGTGGAGAAAGGAAAAGATCCAAATGTTATCATCCTAACCTGAAACATGTGCTGCCCAGTGGACTCGGCTCCTTCCAGACTCGCCCCCCCACCAGTTCCTTCTAAACCCTGCTGGAGGGATGAGGTCTAACCCATAGAAGCTGGACTCATCCCTCCCAGCCCCAGAGCACATAGTAGTGTCAGGTCTGGGTCTTTGGCATTTCATTCCAGTCACCCAACCACTCAGATTCTAATCCGATCTTCTGTTAATAATATATAATACTGCTACTAATAATAACATCTTAAAAATGAAACATGCTGTCTCTGTAACTTCAACTCTTGAGCATAAAAATATGGAACAATAGAACAATAGAACCCAGACATAAAACCCCTCCTGCCTCGTCTTTGAAGATGTGATTTAACGGTTCCTCCCAGCTCATGTCTGGGCTGGTGTTGCATGTGCTGCTGGTGACACAGACAGAGCTGTCCTGGTGCTGAGTTTCAGGACAGTAAAACTGTGGCTCGGCTGAGGGGGGTACAGCACTGGAGACTAGGCTGCAGCTGCAAGACAGACTTGATGGAGGAGAGACAGACACAACCTCAGATTGAAGACATCTGTCTTCTCATTGCCATCGAGCACATTCATCTGGATCGGATATCAAGAAGATATCCAACCTGCATCAAGTATCAAGCAGATATCCAACCTGCATCATGTATCAAGAAGATATCCAACCTGCATCATGTATCAAGCAGATATCTAACCTGCATCAGGTAGATAGCTAACCTGCATCAGGTAGATAGCTAACCTGCATCAGGTAGATAGCAGATAGCAGATAGCTAACCTGCATCAGATATCTAGCAACAGTTGATTACTGTGATGCCTGAGACTTGGGACTTCAGAGGGGAAGGTGGGGGGGTTCTAGGGTGTGGGGGGGGGGGGGTTCTAGGGTGGGGTGGGGGGGTTCTAGGGTGGGGTGGGGGGGTTCTAGGGTGGGGGGGGGTTCTAGGGTGGGGGGGGGTGGTCTGCTGGGGGGGAGTTAGGGGAAGGATAGGGAGGCCAGGTCCTCTTCTGTTTCAAATCTTTTGTCAGCGAATGTCTCCTAATTAGGCTGAGGATTTAGACTGGAGGAGCACTTGACTGAGTTTACTGTACCCCCCTCCTCCCCCTCCTCCCCCCTCCTCCCCCTCCTCCCCCCTCCTCCATTATAGAGACCGGAAGAACACGTGCCTTCCTCTCTGATTGGAGTTTCTCTGGAAACAGCGGTGACCGACGGCAGTGATTGTGTGTCAGATAACAGTCTCAAGTTGATCCTGTGAATCACTCCCTATGGAGTGAGGACAGAGCTGGAGGGCAAAGGTCACGAGTGTCTCCCCAGGGCTCCCAGAAAGCAGACATGCTCTCTAGAACACACGGCGAACCAGGAGGACTGTGGTGGAAAGGTATTCACTTTGGAAACCCTGAGTCTACACACACAAAAAGTCATGTATTGCTTATGATTCAATGGTTTAAACAGGGCCACAGAGGCTTATGCAGTTCATCCAGATAAAAGCTATAATCTCCCATAAACGTTTATGTCTTATCGTTTAACTTGTAAACCTGCCAGGGAAACATTCCTCCTGGCTCTGCGCGGAGGTGGATTCCCCTTGCTCTGATTACTCTGAACGGTTTGTATACATTTCAGGAGAAAAGGGAACAATTTCTCATCGGGGGCATTAAAATGATGACCACTTCTGCTGTCAGTAAGTGTAAGGTAGGGCCGGAATGCCAGTGACCTCAACGATGACCAGCGGAGATTCATCTCCCAACAGGCACTGAGTCTGTAGAGGGGGAGAGAGAGGGAGAGAGGGGGAGAGGGAGAGAGGGAGAGAGAGAGAGAGAGAGGGAGAGAGAGGGAGAGAGGGGGAGAGAGAGAGGGCGAGAGAGGGGGAGAGAGAGGGAGAGACAGGGAGAGAGAGGGAGAGAGGGGGAGAGGGAGAGAGGGAGAGAGGGAGAGAAAGAGAGAGGGAGAGAGGGGGAGAGAGAGAGGGGGAGAGAAGGGGAGAGAGAGGGAGAGACAGGGAGAGAGGGGGAGAGAGAGGGGAGAGAGAGGGAGAGAGGGGGAGAGAGAGAGGGGGAGAGGAAGTAAGGATCCTGAATATCACCACTGCCCCCTGCTGGCCAGTCCCCTGTCAGGCTAAGTGTGTTTTGATTACATGTTCATCCAGCACACACTTTCAAAATAGAAAACATCAGTGCCTGTGTGTTTGATGGCACAGCTCTGGGTCACCTGACCACCCTGGGGGTCGCCCTGATGCTCCTTGAATCTGACCGGAGCGGAGCGCTGTTACAACGCTGTTACAACGCTGTTACAACGATGTTACAACGCTGTTACAACGCTGTTACAACGCTGTTACAACGCTGTTAGAACCCTGTTAGAGCCCTGTTAGAATGCTGCTAGTACCCTGTTAGAACGCTGTTAGAACCACGATAACTCTGATCCCTGGTTCTCTGTTGTGCAGTCTGCATGCACTGCTTGTGATGAGACCGTCTGCTGTCAGAAACACAGCTGTGAGAGAGAAGTAGAGATGGTCTCAGTGGGGCTGGGAGTCTGAGCAGTGCTTCTGTGTGTGTGTGTGCGTCAGAAAGACAGTCTGAACTTAATTAAATCTTTGTTTATTGTTTTCCTTTCGTTGTCGCCTGAGATCGTTTCCTTGGCTGTAGCCTCAGATCCATCCCCGGTCCATGTCTGGAATCAGCTCTGAGAACGTTTAGCCAGGTCTCAAGAGCACAGACATGTCAACAAAAACACACAAATCGACACTGGCGGTTTCACACACACGCACAAATACTCAAGTTCTTCCAAAATCCAGAAACATATCTATACTGTTCCACCTCAACAAGCAGCAAGGCTTCTTACATGTATTGTCTGGCCCGAGGGTTGACTGGGAGAGATCAGACAACAGTTCTGTTGAATAAGAACGACAGGAGGAGCTGAAAACCCAGGAGGAGGAGCAGGAGGAGGTGCAGGAGGAGGTGCAGGAGGAGGTGCATCAGAAACTAAACACCCAGAAGGAGAGGCGTGCCAGGGAGAGTGGAGCTTGTTTTCATCTGAATAGGAGCTCTGAGGATCCGGGCGGTCATTGTGTCAAACGCTTCCTGCATTAATGATGCATCCAGGGGGCCAGCAACACACTGAGACGTGTGTGTGTGTGTCTGCAAGTGTGTGTGTCAGTAGACCAGCTTGTGTCGGAGACAAAGGCACCAACGGAGTATGAGGACAGAAGCAGAGCCCTCTGGCAGAGAGGAGGAGAGGAGGAGAGGAGGAGAGGAGGAGGAGGAGAAGAGAGGAGGAGGAGGAGAAGAGGAGAGGAGAGGAGGAGGAGAGAGGAGAGAGGAGATGGAGATAAGGAGGAGAGAAGCAGGAGAGGAGAGGAGGAGGAGAGAGGAGGTGGAGAGGAGAGAAGCAGGAGAGGAGAGGAGGAGGAGATGAGGAGGAGAGAGGAGAGCAGAAAGAAGAAGGAGAGGAGACTAGACTGCTGGCAGAGAGAGGGGGAAGTGAGGAAAGGAAGAGAGGATAAGAGAGGAGCAGAGAGGGGAGCAGAGAGGGGACTAGACTGCTGCCAGAGAGAGGGGGAAGTGCTGGTACAAGGGACTCTCCAAAAGCATTGATTTTTCACAGGAGGTGCTGCCAGTCAGCACGTACGCCCAAGGGGAGGGGAGGGGTGTCTGGCGGAGAGGGGGGGGGCAGGGGAGAGAGAGAGACACTGAGTGAGAGGGGGACAGGGGGAGGGAGGGGAGTCAGGTGGCTGAGCGGTTAGGGAATCGGGCTAGTAATCTGAAGGTTGCCAGTTCGATTCCCAGCCGTGCCAAATTACGTTGTGTCCTTGGGAAAGGCACTTCACCCTACTTGTCTCGGGGGAATATCCCTGTACTTACTGTAAGTCGCTCTGGATCTGAGCATCGGCTAAAATGACTAAATGTAAATGTAAATGTAGGGACAGAGACTGAGTGAGGGGAGACAGGGAGGGAGTGAGACAGCAGGTCTGAAGCTGGCAACATCAAATCTGTGCCAGGGTGATTCACCAGACTTATTCTTCACCTCCAAGAGCTCCTCAAATCCCTTCTCTTCAAATAGACTAATTGTGTTGAGGTCACTTCCATCAGCTCTTCCCAGTGATCCACTCAGGACAGACCGCCAGTGACAGCTCCATGCCAGGCCCTGCCCATCACTTGGGAAGAAAGGCAAATCCAGACATTCCATCAGCATGGGAATGAGTTATCCTGTCGGGGGTGGGGGGGGGGGGGGGTCTGCTGGTGCAGATCGCTCCTGCAGTCAGAGGAAACAGACACAGGCCTGAGGCCCGGAGCCGAGTGTATGACTGGGATGGCGAGCGGTGAGGGCCCGTCATTATGAAGCAGAAGGAGCGCTGAGGCAGATCCACTCTTCAGCGCTGCTTGACTGAGAGGAGCAGGGTTGTTCCCACGGTTTCTGCAAGGCGTCTGTGTGCCGGCTCAGCCAGACGGCTTCACAAGCCCCAAGTCCCCTCAGCCCTGAGGACACACAGCTAGTCATCATCTGCTCGTCTGGATGAGAGGGGATGAGGAGGGATGAAGGGGGCGGGGGCAGGGCTGTGTGTGGCGTGATCAGCTCCTCTCATCCCCTCAGCTCCATTCCGGCTGTGTGGAACAGCTTCTGCAGCAGGCCTGGTGAGGCGGGTAACCTTTCCTTGCAGCCATAACTTCCCACCATGACATTAAACCAACATGAGCGCCCAGTGTCTCCCAGCGCTCGCTGTGAAGGTGTCAGGACACTTCTTTTCATCTGAGGGAAATCCAATCTGATTTACTCCCCTTTCCCTCTGTTTGTGTTGGGCCATGTTTCATTTGAATATCAAAGGCGGAGAGATGGTGGCCGGACACTTTAAACTGAATTTTTTGGGGCTTCTTTCAAGGAATGTGACCGCTTAAGTGTCCTTGACGAAGGGAGAGGGTCATCGAGACAATGGTGTCTTTGTGACTGTGGGGCGACAGTAATCTCTATCATTCAACCCTCTCTGCTCATTGATTGGATCACCAGAGATGCTTTTTACATCTCGGCCCAAAGTTCTGCTGGGCTAGGCGACATTCAAGGACTTGTTGAACAGTTTTGAACCTCACTGGTCCAGTGGAGCAGTGATGGTTACGAGTTGGGTATCATTATGGGATCGATAGAGCCTTTGATTGCAGATTAAGAGGTCTCAAGTTCAAATCCCCTCCCTACGTCACTTTGGAGAAAAGGTCTGCTAGACCAACATATCCTCGTGGTAAATGAACACACTATTATACATGAACACATTTTTATACATGAACACATTATTGTTCCATTGTGGTTTTCCTGTCTCTGGAGCTCCTTTCCCCCACCACGGCAGACCCAGTTAGTCAACGCCATGGCAACACTGCCAGAAAAACTTTCTGAACATCGATGAAGACAAATAGGTTTAAAAACAGCTGTTAGGGTTGTAAACGAGTTTTGTCTTGGTGGACCTGGCAGCTGAACTCAACTGTGACCCTCAAGATCAAAACTAGATCAAAACGGGGTGTTCAGAATGAAGAGGCATTCCTTGTCTCTAGGCAACCACTGGAACCTTCTCTGTCCATTAATGTTCTGTTGACCCCTGTAAGGAGCGTATCCGGTAGCAACGTCTGTAAATCACGTGAGAGGGGCTCCATGTTCAGGACCCCAGGCCATCTTAATAGTTTCCCTTTCACAACTAGTTCTGTTGAAAGGTACAACCTCACCCCGAGGTAAAGAAAAGAGGGCTGTTATTCCTAAACTAATGATTCTGTCGGAGGGGCCAGGAGTCAAAGGGGGGGGCTATAGACCAGGAGGTGAGGAAACCAGGAGGTGAGGGGGACCAGGAGGTGAGAAGGACCAGGAGGTGAGGAGACCAGGAGGTGAAGAGGACCAGGAGGTGAGGAGACTAGGAGGTGAGGAGACTAGGAGGTGAGGAGACCAGGAGGTGAGGAGGACCAGGAGGTGAGGAGACCAGGAGGTGAGGAGGACCAGGAGGTGAGGAGGACCAGGAGGTGAGGAGACCAGGAGGTGAGGAGGACCAGGAGGTGAGGAGACTAGGAGGTGAGGAGGACCAGGAGGTAAGGAGGACCAGGAGGTAAGGAGGACCAGGAGGTGGGGAGGTGACGAGACCAGGAGGTGAGGAGGAGAAGGAGATGAGTAGACCAGGAGATGAGTAAACCATGGGGTGAAGAGGACCAGGAGTTGAGGAGACCAGGAGGTGAGGAGGAGAAGGAGATGAGTAGACTAGGAGTATATAGTTAATTTTGACGTAATTAACTAAGGTTGTAAAAATGAAAGTCCACAGACTTGAGTTCTGAGACTGTTGCCTGTCCTACTTTAAGCGGCTACATTTTATAACATAATAGTGGCGTCTTGTATGCCAATGGCAAAGATTAAAGGAGAGAATAGGGGTGAAGATTGAAGGGCTGGCCCTTTATTCTTCTCTAGTCTTCTATGAAAATAACGTTTTGTCTGTAAAGTTTATCATCAACAGCTTTTGTGTTTTCAGAAGAGAGGTTGAGGCACGCGATCCGGCGCTCGCGCTATCTATCCCAGCATCAGCGGTGTCTCCTTATCTTCTGTCTGGCATGGAACAGCCACCTGGATCCGTTACACAGTCAGGGCATGTTGCTGCGCCACCCCTCCGCCTGCCTCCCGTCCAACAAGGAGCTGGGTGGAGGAGCTGTGTGCCAGTGGCGGATCTAAGGGGTGGCAAGGGGGGGCAGCTGCCACCGCAATAAAAAATACTGCCACCCCAATTTTTTTATTGTTATATATTTTTTTTAATGCATTTACCAGACGCTTTTATCCAAAGTGACGTCCAAGAGAGAGCTTTACAAAAGTGCATAGGTCTCTGATCATAACAACAAGATAGCCCCAAACATTGTGGGTAGCCAAAACATGAAGCATACATTGTGAAAAAACAGTCCCAAAAGGAAGAACCATAAGAGCATGTAGTGAAACAAGTTACAATTAAACAACATGAACCTCAATCTTCCCATGGAAAAATATTATTTGTACATTACAGAACATTTCAATAAATAATATTAATGTTAGTGTAAAGTTTAAACTAAAATGTTGTAGCCTAATCATTTACCATAGGGACTACTGTACCCCCCTACTTTGGGTTTGATTTGCCTCCAGGAAGCCACCCAACAACTTCCTTCTGCCACCCCATTGCCACCCCGAATAAAAATCTCTAGATCCGCCCCTGCTGCGTGCGTGACATAAAAATTATCTTCAATTAAGAAGAGGCTTTTATCCTAAGATACGTACAGAAAATATAGAAAGAATAGCAAGAAATCAAGGATCAGTGTAGTTCTAACTTTATTTCGGTGGTTAGAGTCGAGGAACGCTCCGTGACCCCTCGCTATGTGGAGGATCTTGGCACGATCATCAACACAAGGAACCTAACACCAGTGATGCAGAGAACGTGTTATATGTTCGTATACATTACCGCCTTATTATTTATACCTTTCCCTTGAACATGCTGATATATTTGGAGTCATATCCTCACATGGGTACAAATCACAGCAGAGGCTACATGTTCCGCACATCTGGAAATACCGTGTTTCCTCCGCATGACTGACCGTAAATCTAGAGGGCCGAAGAGTGCGGCAGGAAATGTTGGCTCATGCTGAAGCTATAACTTGATTTGAGCCCCTGCTCCACTTCAAGCCGATGTCATTTCATGAGAACGGGATTTGGTTGCTTTTTTGGTTTGCGTGTAGTTGTTGAAATGACCGTTTAACCCAGTAGAATACACCGGGGAGGAGAGAGTTGTAGGCCCAACTGGCCTAGGTTTAGGCATGCAATTCAGATGCATTTGTGAACAAGTGATTTAAAGTCGATGAAGGTCGCCACTGGGCAGTATGAAGATGTGAACTTTTTTATTCAGAGAAGCAGATGTAGGCTACTGTATCTGTTATGACAAGTAAGCCTACCTACAAAGTCCCCTTACGTGATCAGTGTATGGATAGGATAACAAGACCATTACATAGGCACCCCCATCCTTGTGTTTTCACTGGTTTATCTCCTTCTATCGGCCTTGGAGATGTTAACAGGCTGTCACCGATGTGAAACGTGTAGTGAAACTATTGTCACATGACAATTGTTTTAAACCTCATGTTACATCAAGTACAAGAAGGAAACAATATATATTTTAGTCACGTCTTGAAAGAACATCCTACACCAATTCTGCTATAGTTAACAATGAACTGACAGCTCCAAATAGGCCTACACTCCAACTTGAAGAACATCATATTATTATGAGAGTGATCCTATCTGGTTAGCTTAGTACACTGGGTGCTTCTGCGGGATATGGGTACAAGAGAGTCCCAAACAATTTGTCCTGCACCGCATCCCTTTTCACTAATTATTACACCCAAATTAGTCCAGTATGGAAACCAATTGAAAACAGTCCAAGTATCCTGTACGGCTCCTGGAATCTGGCTTTGTGACACTGAAGCACCAACAGGTAAGACTGACGATATCCCCCCTTCCTATAGTTTGTCTTACAGTTATTTAAATTCGCATTTCGAATATTTGTATTTATTTTGTCTCCGTTCAATTCTTTACACTTTCTCCGCCTGGAGGTCATTGGTCAGGTTGTGCAGAGACCGAGGGCGTCGCTGTTACACCGGAAATGCCCTAGAGCACCAGGAACTGGCAGAAGGTCAAAATTCCAACATGGCGGCGCGCGGTGTGTTACGGTCTATCTGGATTTCGTTATCTGGTGTTAAAGGTGTTGCTAGCAGAGGGAGTCTAAATGTTCCGAAGAGGATTAATATTTTTCCCCAACTTCCAGCTTTTGTAAATATTCAGACGAGGGGAATCCGTGAGGGTGAGAATCGCAGTCCTTGCTAACCGCCGGCTAATGACGAGTAGCAATGCAGTATGCATTCACGATTGCTAGCTAGCTACCAGTTAAGTAAGCCAAAGCTAGCCTTGATGTCATAAACATTATATGAACGATTGTCATATGCTTGTTCGCGTTTGTTTTACGGTAATGAGACCACAAGACACGCTTGATGCATTCATCTATTAGTCTACATCGACAAATAAGCTACTGTAGCTAGCTATGAATGTAGCTAATGTTTGTAACAAGGCTAGGTGTTTCTGTGTGGGACAATTATTATTTCAACACTTGAACATATCTAATCCTCTAGTTTAAGACTTTAAGATTCAACTGTTTTGTGTGTCAACAGTGGTAGAAAAGCAAGACGGCAAAACGACAATCGTAAGTTCTTGAATTTGGTCGGTCATTTTATCTAGCATAATATTATGGTTCAAGTTAGTTTGTCATCTGAACCGGCATACTTGTTAACACTTTTTGGTACACTTTTAATTATTTACTAGTAGGCATACAATACTGCAAACATATACTTAAAATATCTATGTTTATGCTAAATTCTTTGGCCTGCTAAATAATACATATGATTATTATTCTGTGTGATAGTGGGTGTGTGGTACCCTAACTCAAGCATGTCCTTCTGCGACCTCAGATTGAAGGGGTGATGGTGGAGTCTCCCGCAGGTTTGGAGCCCCCCAACTCCACAGCTAAGTGTCCCATTTACCGCTGGAACCTGCAGAACAAGTACAACTACACGGTAAGGCTGCATCACTGGCACAGCGACGGCACCCATCCATTACATGGTCCAGTTTCAGTTATGAATCTGTTCATGACTTATCATTTAAATGCTGATGGCTTATTCACATAACCAGCATCAGTTCAATCATAGCTCAGGGAACGTTTTGATATTTGGACCAGGGCAATATGGGGGAAAAAAAATACATTAAATATATACAGTTTATAACCAGGGTTAGTGTGTGTTAGTATTGAAGCAGGCTCAGTAGGGTCAGTGATAAAGGGTCAGCGATACAGGGCCAGCGGTAAAGGGTCAGCAATACAGGGTCAGCGATACAGGGTCAGTGATATTCTGGTCTGGTTCCTCCAGGATGTTCTCCTGCTCAGTCAGTTCATCCGGTCAGACGGAGGAATGCTGCCTCGACGAATCACAGGCCTCTGTGCTGTTGAGCACCGCAAGATCTCCGCCTGCGTCCAGATGGCCTTCAGAGCAGGTGTGTGTGTGTGTAGCAGGTTAGCCTGTGTGTGTGTAGCAGGTTAGACTCTGTGTGTAGCAGGTTAGCCTGTGTGGGTGTGTGTGTGGGGCAGGAGGTTAGCCTGTGTGTGTGTGGGGCAGGTTAGCTTGTGCATGAAATGTTTTGTTAGTTCAACAGGAAGTGAGATGACCTCACTCCCACAGCGTTCTAAAGGCCCAGCTGTCTTCCAGGTCTCCTCCCTGACCACAAGCCCAAACTACCCGAGGGCCATGTTCCAAAGAAGCCTAGGCCCCAGCTCAACAGGTATGTGCACGTGTGTGTGTTTACATGCGTGTGTGCACATCATTGAATTGAAAGAATTTGGATTTAGTACCTCCCTTGACATATGGCAGGTTCATAGTTATGCGTTCCTCTGATGATGAGACTATAACCCAGCTGTAGAGCAGGCCTGGGTGTTCTCAGAGCAGTGGTTCCCCCCTCCTGACAGCCCCACCTGTGTTGTTCTTGTGCAGGTACCTGACGCGCTGGTCTGTGGACTCTGTGAAGCCAATCTACCGGTCTGGTCTGAAGTGGTGCAAGAAAAGAGTTTCCGTCGGCCATGTTGCTCTTTCTGACAACATACGCTATGGCAAGAAGCCCCTGTACCTCAAACACTGACCCTAGCCCTGACCCTAGCCCTGACCTCCAACCTTGACCCCTGACACTGGCCCTGACCCCTGTACCTCAAACATTGCCTGTCTTCAAGAATGGCCCTCTCGTTTTGGATTGGTCCATTGAACTTTCAGGAGACTCCATTGGAATGCAGCTGTTCGTGTATTGATTTATTGTCGGGTCAGAAGTCATCTCCACACCTTCAAACAGCCAGACCAGTTACTGTTTCTGCTTCTCTTTGAAGATGCTCAGAACATGAACTCTTAACTCTGCCACAGCCTTCTGGAAGCAAGTCCTGTCTCACAGCTTCAATGTAGGTGGGATGTGGAGTGTGTGTACGTAACATCAACCCAGATGTGCAAATAAAACGTATCCGTTTACTCCATCTTCTCTCTGTTTATGTGTGTGTGTGTGAGAACTTCCACCTTGGCATATGGAAGTAAAGCACAACAGCAACTATCCACTTTTATTTCATGTTGATTTTGTATTTCAGTAATTGGGAAAACATATTTTGCGTAAATAAAACTATAAAGGTTTTTTGAGTGAGCTTGTGTAGAGTTGAAAGTAAGGTTAAGTCCTGTGTACGTGTGTAGAGAGTTAGAGTGAAGACAGCTCCGTGTTCCGCTGCTCTACAGCATGAAGGGCAGGTCCATGTTCCTCAGTCCGTCGCCCATGTAGATGTATCCATGCTGGGGCGTGTTGGGGACATGGTAGCCTGTCAGACCAAGCCACAGCAGGCTACGCAGCACACACACACTGCTGCCCCGCTCAAACTGCAGGCTCCAGGATCCTACACACACACACACACACACACAGTATTATACGTAGACATGACCCTATACACATACAGTACAGTCACACACACAGCAGACATATAGCACATCCATGTTTAACGACTTGGCATCATCTCTCACACAAACAGTTCCATATTGTCTGTATCTTATTGCTTCCAGACTCCTTGTCCACCACACCCAATCCCTCTGTGCAGCATGTAGCTGCACACAGCTGGTCCTGTACGATGGTTAGGGTTACAAGGGAGCTGTCCTGGATTACCAGGAGGTTCAGAATGGAGCTGTCCTGCATTAGTGTGTATGTAACTTGTACTTGTCCTAATGTGAGTTGCAGATCAAGGTGGGCCACCCAGCCTGCAGCTGTTGTGTTGGCTGGCACCCAGGCACCCAGGGCTGGGGACCACCGTGTTCATGCCGAGAGAGCAAGATCCAGAACCAAAACATTCAAGGAACACTGAGCTGGACGTCAGCTCCTCACCTCCTCGCTCTGGAAGGCATTTCTAAAAGTGGATCAGGGCGTCTGGCTAAACAGCTTCGTGGATCTTCACCTCAGTGATCCAGACGGGCGCCTGTGAGCTCTGATAGCTGAGCTGCAGACAGTTAGTTTTCTGAGGATTGGGTCTTTTCCACCCTCAAACTATCAAACATGATTTGTGTCTGAGAAATGTTCTAGATAAACTGTCTGTGATGTGACATCCTCCACATTCCTGGAACCATGGACTCAGTTTCTGCTTCTGTGTTGAGTTCATAGACATTGTGAAGTTCTTAATTATGTGACTTCTGTCCTGTTAGACAAGGCTGTGTGTTGAATGGTCTGGCAACGTTTCACAAATGGACTACACTAAGTAGTCTTTTGTTGACAACTACGAAATGTTTTGATTAGGTGGTTATATACACACGCACGCGTATTGTTTGCTAGTGTGAATCCAGCTGAACAACCTCAAAACATTAGAAGGTTTCCTCAGATTGGAGTGTTTCTCACCATCACACTAAGCCTGTGGTTTCCCTGTGTATTAAACCATGACAGTGATACTGTCATTTAGACATGCACGGACGAGAGCCGTCAGTAGCCGGGCTATAGCTCTTACCTCCACATTAAATGTTGCCCTAAATATTCATCAGTGACGGACAGTTTAAACACACGCAGCTTTCTCCATCATACTCTGGAATCTGTTCCATCTGGAGTACATCACTGTTCAGCCAAGCTCAGACACCAGCTATCGTGCTGTCTGAGCAGACTCAGTGAAACAGCATGTTTCCACTGTGAGAGAGAGAGAGAGGGGTACCTTTGGGGACGTCGTTGCTCAGGGGGTTCAGGAAGTCGATGGAGGGGTCCAGCTCAGCAGTCTCCAGGATGGACTTCTGCTTCAGACTCAGGGGCTCCGTGAAGTGGAAGAAGTTTCTCAGCTTTTCCGCCTCGGAGAACGACAGACCTGCGACACACACACGCAGGCTAGACACATCTACATGCACACACTCATCTACATACACTGTCTACACACAGTTACTATACACACACACATCCACATGCTCATTTACACTGTCTATACACACACATGTACATGCACACATTTCACTGTCTACACACACAAGTGTTGTCTGGTACATTTCCAAGCAATAACATGCTGTTTCTTAACTCTCCAGGGACCGCACACTTGACCAGAACCAACTATACACACAGAATGGATGTGTCACGTGGGCGGACCTTCAAAGCTGCGGTTGGTCTGGACCAGGCCGTGGGGACTCCGGATAAAGGCTCCTCGTGGAACCACGGACACTTCCGTATCGATAGTGTGGACCGTGGCTGCCAGCCTCACTTCCTCCTTCACCTTGATCTGAGCGACCACAAACAGCCTCCACTGAGTCACGACTCAAACAGTTACACGCAACCGAGTCCGTTACACGGCCGTTAATCACGAATGCTAAGTAAAACACCGTTGTATCAACATTTACGTGACCTTTCAACAACAGCTCGTCACGCTCACCCGTACCGAGACTTCCTCCTCTACAGCCTCGTCACCCTCGCCCTGCCTGCGGGTCTCCGTGTGCTCGTACTCATGGGACGGGTCGCCCACGAAACGGCCCTTCGCTGCCGCCGACACCTCCGCCAGCATGTCCTCTGTGGTAGGCGGGAGCATGTGCCAGTCTACACAGTTAAAACTAGAGAGGAGGGAACACGCTTTCACACAGGTGACCCCAGAATTGAATTGAAATTCAATCATGATTGTAGGTAAATTAGATATTGTGCAAGGTAGTTAACGAGACGAGCTAGCGTTATATATCTAGTAACGTTGTTAGCTTCTTTTGACACAGAACCATCAGTACTAGTAGATGTCATAGACTACTACTACTTTTTTTTAGCTAGTAATACCGCTTACCTGTAGAGGGTATTTTTGTCACGCATTTCATCATCTTTAACTCCTTGTGCTATGAAATAGTCGCCCTTTATGCCCAAAATCTTGCCCCAAAACAGGACGCGGTTGAATTTGTAGTTTTTCTTCAGGATCACCAGGGAAGTATGCAGGGCCGCTCTTTGCTCACAGCTCAAAGTCAACCCAGTTCCAGAAACGAGGTCCAATGAATAGTATAGCGTGTTGGAATCCATTTTACGAGTCAATACGTGACTTTAAATGGCAAAATATACGTAAAAATAGGAAATGACAGAAGTCTAAAGGGCAAACATTGCTTGGTGTGAGATGAGCGGTAGTAAGCAGTCCGGTTGCTAGGGAAAACAAATATCCAAGTTGTGTTGCTACAGCAACGCACAGCGCGCACTGAACTGGGATGTTTTGTTGCTGTTTTTGTAACAAACTATTAGCTACAACATATTCAAATTACTTACAAAAAGTTACATGTTTAAGAAATTGCGTTGGATGGTTTTATAAACATATATCAAAACATATATATATATATATATATATATATATATATATATATATATATATATATATATATATAGTTTTTATTAAGAAATCTCATGAAATGGAACAAAGAAAGGATAAGATAAATGAGTCTAGGGAAGAGAGGGAGGTAGGGTTGAGAGAGAGAGAGAGAGAGAGAGAGAGAGAGAGAGAGAGAGACAGAGAGAGAGAGAGAGAGAGAGAGGGACAGTGGGACAGTAACCCCTGTGCACAGCTGCCAGGATGCAGGATGCTCTGATCCCTGAACTACAGCATGACACAAGATGGAACGGAAGAGAGGATGAAACTGGGGGAGGGGGGAGAGGAGGGGAGGGGAGGGGAGGGGAGGGGAGAGGAGGGGAGGGGAGGGGGGGGGGAGGGGGGAGGAGGGGAGGGGAGAGGAGAGGAGAGGAGAGGAGAGGAGGGGAGGGGAGAGGAGGGGAGGGGAGAGGAGGGGAAAGGGTTAGAGGAATGACGGAGGAAGGGGGGTGGGCAGGAAGTACAAAACATGGAAAAGAGATTATTGCAAATGTGTATGAAAAGGATGATCCTGGGTTTTGCGTCAAAGATTGACAATTTTCTCACTGTCAGTTTCCCCTGAGAGCTGACTAATGTAGACAGTACACCACAGTAGGACACTGTCTGAAACCAGGACACACACTCTTAAAATACCAGCACACAACCTTCAACCACTAAGCCACAGCATGTTTGTTTACTAGCAACTACATCAATCCCCAATCCTAACCACTGATCTAAGCACAGCTCTACCCACCTCCTCTCCCCCTGCTGGCTTTAGATGAGTCTCATAACTGACTCTGGACCAGTAGGGAAGGGCAACGGTACCTGCTCTGACTTCCCAAGTTGCCTTCAGCCAGACGCCACACATTAACAAGCTAATGCCTTGTGTGTGTGTGTGTGTGTGTGTGTGTGAGAGAAACAGTCTACCAACAGGGCCTCTGTGGGGAATCTCATGCTATTGATGCGGAGAGGAGGGGAGGAGGGGAGACACACACACACACTGCTCTGGGACCAGACATACAGAGGACAGAGTGACCTCTGGGTCTTACCTCCCTCCCTCCCTCCCTCCCTCACTCACACCTGTTTATGCCACCCTCATTCATCAACCTCACCATCTTGGCTCGGAATGTGGACGTTTTCACGTCCGAGGATGTGTCTGATCAGCAGATGACCGAGGGGGTAAATGTGTGTGTGTGTGGTTACTTCTCTGGGAAACTCACCTCCCCAGCGACCACCGTTGCCAAGGAACTAATCCGGAGGGACAAAAGGTGGGAACTCAGCGGAGTACGATCCATGAGAGGCGTCCCATTGGCTGACGGCGGCCCACGCGATGATGTGATTGGCTGCTACTGAGTTTGTATACAAATCTGCAGGGTCAGAGGTGAGCTCCATCGATCATGGTGGTGACATGGAGGAACAGTGACACCCAACGGAGTCTAGCAGAGTTTACCATCCGATACACACACATGCACTTACACACACATTTACACACACATACACCTAACTCACACAGGCTGTTGGTGAGTTCAGTGCTCATAAAAAGAAAGATTATAGAATTGTGTTGATGGTTTGATGAAGCACAAAATGGCAAGAATGTGAGGGCCCCGGGTTCAATGGGTTCCTCTCTCACACGCACTCACCCACATCTAGCAGAGGATAAATGCCTTAATGCAGTCTATGGATGGTAGCCCAGACCAGCGATCAGCCTTCATCTGGCACCTGATCTAACTCACCAGACATCGGCCGAGTCTAAATACTCAGAGCCAGTCTCATCTTCCTTTCTCTCCTCAGACATAAACAGTAATCCAATTAGGAGGGAGGAGGAGATGAGAGGTGAGAAAGAGAGACAGTTATCTTATTTCATCAGCCTCTTCCTCACTCACCTCAAAGAATCCCAGTTCAGGGTATATTCCGATTGTGGTGATGATGGTTTTGGTGCTGTGAAGTTTCAACTTCAAGGTAAAATTAAAAAAAGGAATGAGGGGGCTGATGATGCTTGTTGAGGACTAATTCCAAATCTTTATTAGCAACATGAGCAGAGGACAACAGCACTACCGCTTCATCTGCCAGCTTGTACACTGCCAGGTTCTGTCAGCCTGAACAACTATTCCGGCAAATTTAAACTGATTTACCATTAGTTTAAAATTAAACTTCATAAAAGAAAAAACATGAAAAGTATAAAAAGTTTAGTTCCACTTCCCATAGTTACATATATAAACATTCAACTTTATCTATTGGACAGATAAATCAACATTTAAACAAACGTTGTAAAAAGAACTGTCCACACAATAATTTAATTTAGCACAACCACTTTGGAAAGCACTTAAAAAAACGTTTTGACCCATCACTTGTGAAAAACAGTTAAACAAATGTATCCTCGCATTCACATGTAAATACATGAACTTGCCTTGCAATAACTCTGACTCAAGACGTTTCAATACTTTTGGTGTTTTGCAAATATTACCTTTGAAAGTCTTGGTGGCATAGAGCAGCGGTTCTATAAAACATACAAACATCCATGGTACAATCCTGCCATCTGTTGGTGAGGCATCTCCCTCTGAGCATGACTAGACTGTGTACAGTACAAACATGAATGTGCAGTTCTTCATGAAGGTTTGTGGTGCTGCAGTAACCATGACCACCAGTGGTGCTGCAGTAACCATGACCACCAGTGGTGCTGCAGTAACCATGACCACCCGAGGTGCTGAAGTAACCATGACCACCAGTGTGTCCCGGGCTCTGGGTCTCCAGGGGTCAGAAGGTCGTCCAGGTTTGGACAGTTATCTCTGAAGGTCTTTAGGCATACCAGTAGTTTAAGAGGGCACTTGAGGCAAAGAAAGAGTCGGCAGTGAAACTTGGTAAAAGCATATGAGATAATAGATATGTCAATACTGCATGATTGATCTATGGCTAAGGCACCTAGATTTCTGTTCGCTTTATTCTGCTAAGGTTTCTGGAAGAGGGCTGGAGGAAGGCTAGCTAAGGTGTGGGGGACTGGAGGGTGGCTAGCTAGGGTGTGGGGGGCTGGAGGGTGGCTAGCTAGGGTGAGGGGGGCTGCAGGGTGGCTAGCTAGGGTGAGGGGGGCTGGAGGGTGGCTAGCTAGGGTGAGGGGGGCTGGAGGGTGGCTAGCTAGGGTGAGGGTGGCTGGAGGGTGGCTAGCTAGGGTGTGGGGGGCTGGAGGGTGGCTAGCTAGGGTGAGGGGGGCTGGAGGGTGGCTAGCTAGGGTGTGGGGGGCTGGAGGGTGGCTAGCTAGGGTGAGGGGGGCTGGAGGGTGGCTAGCTAGGGTGAGGGGGGCTGGAGGGTGGCTAGCTAGGGTGTGGGGGGCTGGAGGGTGGCTAGCTAGGGTGTGGAGGGCTGGAGGGTGGCTAGCTAGGGTGTGGGGGGCTGGAGGGTGGCTAGCTAGGGTGTGGGGGGCTGGAGAGTGGCTAGCTAGGGTGTGGGGGGCTGGAGGGTGGCTAGCTAGGGTGAGGGGGGCTGGAGGGTGGCTAGCTAGGGTGAGGGGGGCTGGAGGGTGGCTAGCTAGGGTGTGGGGGGCTGGAGGGTGGCTAGCTAGGGTGAGGGGGGCTGGAGGGTGGCTAGCTAGGGTGTGGGGGGCTGGAGGGTGGCTAGCTAGGGTGTGGGGGGCTGGAGGGTGGCTAACTAGGGTGTGGGGGGCTGGAGGGTGGCTAGCTAGGGTGAGGTGTGGATTGCTGATTGGTTCCCAGTGTCTCCTACAGTTGGACATGTTGGGGTGTGTTCCAGATTGGCTGCGGGGGCCTAGCTGGTTCAGAAGAACCAATCCTCTATGACTCCAGGGGATTATCGTCCAATGGGCTGGTGTGGGCGGGGCTTCCTTCGGTCGAGCCATACGATGGGTAGGATCTCCCCCCCTCTGGTGATGCGGCGGGCGTGGTGTAAAGAACTCTGGGAAGGTAGGGCTGCAGACAGGAGGACTGACAAACTCAGTGTGTGCAGGAACAAAGGCTGTTGTATATCTTGATTACCACACACACACACAAGCACATACTCACTCACTCCCTCGCTCACTCACTCACTCTGTCACACACACACACACACACACACACACACAGGTCAAGGTGTGGGTGTTCAGTACTGACCATGCTGTTCTCCTGCAGTCCTTCAGCATCCTCCTCCTCCTTTACCTGCACACACACACACACACACACAGGCAGAGGGGGGCATTAAGAAGGGTGTTGGGGGAGGTAGAACACACACACACAGGCACACACACACTCACCACATAGTTGTGTGGGCTGAGGTATTTGAAGTGTCCAAAGCAGGTGTAGCTGATGCAGATGAAGATGGTGATGCACATGACCACCAGAGTGAATAGAGAGGTGTCAGCCATGAAACCTGAAACACACACACACACACACACACACACACATAAAACTGTTTAACTAAATCTGCTTACGTACAGCTACGTACATGTAATTGTAAATACATGCACATATGTATGGATACAGGGTTAGGGTTATCTGTATGAATGTGAATGTGTGCGTTTATACACAGTGCGTGTGTATTTACAGTATCTGTGTGTGTATATGTACGTGTATCTGTGTGTGTGTGTGTGTGTGTGTACCTGTCCGGAGGACAGAGAAGAAGTACAGCCAGATGAGGCAGATGATGGGTGCGGCCAGAGCTTGATTGACAGCTCCCAGGTGCACCTGCCGGTCCAGGCGAGCAGGTAGGAAGGCGTAGTACAGGTTGTGTTTATCCACCAGGTGTTTCAGCAGCAGGTACAACAGACCTGGGGGGAGGGGGTTGATGAGTAGGAACCAAACAGCTGGAAGAAGAGTGGAAGGCTGTGTGTGGTGTGTGTGTGTGTATATGTGTGTGTGTCTGGGTGTGTGTATATGTGTGTGTATATGTGTGTGTGTGCTCACCAAAAGGTACGATGACAGGACAGATGATGCTGTAGGCCATGATGACAGTGAACACACACAGAGTCCAGCCGTACATGGATCCGTACTCACACTCATACGCCTGGTTCTGGAGAGACCACACACACACACACACACACACACACACACACACACACACACTGGGTCAAAGGTCACTTCTGCAGCCCTGACACGTTGGGACGTAACCATGGCAACAGAGAACTCGCCCGAGCGACGTGCGTAACCTTGGTAACCAAGACTCACCTGGGTGACGTACTTCCTCTCGGCGGCGGAGCGGGCCAACATCATGCGGATGGTGTAGAGCAGTAACCCTGGCAACCGGAGCAGCTCCATGCCAGAGCCCACCAGGCCGGCTGCGATGACATAGTTGACGAAGAACGCCCCCTGGTCAGGCAGGAACACACACCTGGAGAGAGAGAGAGAGAAGAGAGAGAGATAGAGAGAGAGAAGAGAAAGAGAGAAGCGCTGAAGCATACAGCACAGTCAGGAAGGAGGGTTTATACAGGAATACTGCAGGTGGAACAGAGAACAGGAATACTGCAGGTGGAACAGAGAACAGGAATACTGCAGGTGGAACAGAGAACAGGAATACTGCAGGTGGAACAGAGAACAGGAATACTGCAGGTGGAACAGAGAACAGGAACACTGCAGGTGGAACAGAGAACAGGAATACTGCAGGTGGAACAGAGAACAGGAACACTGCAGGTGGAACAGAGAACAGGAATACTGCAGGTGGAACAGAGAACAGGAATACTTACTCAAACCTCAGCTTGCCGTCTAACAGGAACTCCTTATCAAACAGCCAGCGGAAGAACACAGCCAGACTGAGCAGGGAGAGAAAACCTGACATTATATTCTGAACCATAACCTTCCATGACACAACAACATGCCACACCATGTGTCACCTTCAGAGATCGGGTTATTAACGGTTATTTCCCCTGCTGAGGTCAACAAGGTTATCTATGAGGAACAGCAGACTGACAGAAAGACAAGCTGTTACACTGATACACAGACACGCTGGTGATGAGGGCTGTTGTTATTGACGAGTGTTGTGGATGTTGTTGTTATTGACGAGTGTTGTGGATGTTGTTGTTATTGACGAGTGTTGTGGATGTTGTTGTTATTGACGAGTGTTGTGGATGTTGTTGTTATTGACGAGTGTTGTGGATGTTGTTGTTATTGACGAGTGTTGTGGATGTTGTTGTTATTGACGAGTGTTGTGGATGTTGTTGTTATTGACGAGTGTTGTGGATGTTGTTGTTATTGACCTGGTGAGTCCGAGGGAAGGCAGGATCAGAACCATGAACAGCAGGAAGATATACAGCTTGTGCATCATGCTCAGCTGCTCACTGGACCTACACACACACACAGGACAGGAACTGTTAGGTGTGTGTGTGTGAGAAAGTGTGTGTGTGTGTGTGTGTATATGTGTGTGTGTGTACCTGCTCCAGTGGGCCTCTCCCAGGGTAGAGTAGTACACGATAGTGGGCAGCAGAGAAGAAAAGGACCACAGCAGCAGAGTGGGGAAGAACTGACTGACCACAGCACTCTGCACACACACACACACACACTCTTAAGGCTATGTCCACTAGGAGGCAGGTCAGTGACAAAACATCTACCTGACCGACCAATGAACAACAATAACATGGACACACGTACCTAGTAGTGTGTGTGTGTGTGCGTAAGTGTATGTGTGTGCTCTGGTTCTCACGTTGAGGTAGTAGATGGGCTTGGTGACATTGAACTTGTCCATGGTGCTGATAATGATGGAGGGGGTGGTGAGGAAGGTGAGGAGAAGGAACAGGAAGACATTGAGCAGGAGCACCCGCAGCCACCAGCATACCCCCTGGACAGACAAGTTCTCCCTGGAGGGGGAGGAGGGGAGGGGTGGAGGGGGAGGAGGAGGGGGTGGAGGGGAGGAGGCGGGGAGGAGGGGGTGGAGGGGAGGAGGGAGGGGATGAGGGGGTGGAGAGAGGGGAGGAAGGGGTGGAGAGAGGGGAGGAGGGGGTGGAGGTGAGGAGGGAGGGGATGAGGGGGTGGAGGGGAGGAGGGAGGGGATGAGGGGGTGGAGAAAAGGGAGGAGGGGGTGGAGGAGGAGGTGGAGGGGGAGGAGGGAGGGGATGAGGGGGTGGAGAGAGGGGAGGAGGGGGTGGAGGAGGAGGTGGAGGGGGTGGAGGGAGGGGAGGAGGGAGGGGAGGAGGGAGGGGAGGAGGGGGTGGAGGGGAGGAGGGAGGGGAGGAGGGGGTGGAGGGGAGGAGGGAGGGGAAGAGGGGGAGGAGGGGGTGGAGGAGGAGGTGGAGGGGGTGGAGGGAGGGGAGGAGGGAGGGGAGGAGGGAGGGGAGGAGGGGGTGGAGGGGAGGAGGGAGGGGAGGAGGGAGGGGAGGAGGGAGGGGAGAAAGAGAACAAACAGGAAGAAAGGAGGAGGACAAGAAGAATAGTTAAACGTGTCGTTCTCAGTTACACCTCAGTTGTCCTTGTGCTCCCCTTCCTGTAAACATGAGGGAGATGAGACGCAGGGAGACTGACTGGAGCATCTGACAGTACTCTCTCACCAGTAGACGTTCCTGGGGTTGGGGGCATACTGCACTCTCCACTGCTTCACCTGCACACACACACACACACACACACACATTACTGTAACACTCTACTAGCATACACACACACACATTTCTGTAGTACTTTACAGCATGTACCTAGACCGACACACACACACACACCTTGAGGGCCGGGCTGACGGACGACGGCTGGGGCTCCCACCCACACACACACCTGGCTGAGCCGTCACTGGCCCCGCCCCCACAGGCCCCGCCCCCACAGGCCAGCGCGTTGAAGTCCCTCAGGATGCTGCAAGATGAGTGACAGCTGTGAATCACTGTCAATCTAAATCACACTTCAACAGAGGCAGGTCAGGTAAGCACACTATCTGGCAGCATTAAGGTTACATTAACTACCAGGTGTGTAATGCAGGGTTAGAGCAGACTCACTATGTGGCCATGGCTTCAGACTGCAGGGTGACGAAGGCCATCCCTAGGGGGCGTTGTGGGACCAGCTCTCTCTGGGTCTGCACCTGCTCCTGGAGACTCTCCTGCTGCTGGCTGTAGAAGTCTATAGCATCCACCTGCTCCCTCCCACACACACACACACACACACACAAACACACACGCAAGCACACACATGGCCATGCATGCACAGACACACATATACACAAATTATACTGCTGTACAATAACACTGGATTTACAAAAACGTAACTAATTTCTAGAAAACTAAACCAGAGAGCGGAATGTTTCACACATCTACACGACATCTACATTTTCTCAGTCCTGAGGTCCAGCCCCCCCCCGTCTCCCGTCTCCAGTGGTTCAGTCCGCCTCACCTCCTCACAGTGGCGGGTGGTGCAGCAGCAGAGCAAACCACACAGACGGGGGTTGATCACCTTCCTCCTCCCCTGGCGCTCCAGCTCACGTTCGTAGTAACGCAGGTTCTTCTCTGCTCGTTTCCTAGGAGATGAAACATCATTGCAGCATTCCCACAGCCTTCCTTGTAAGTCTCGTTCACAACAGAGATTTCTTTGTGAATCATAAGTCTGGTTAAATACAGTCCTCTCCTGGTCCTGTATAAACCCCACCAGCCCCACCTCTCCTTGTCAAGGTGCATGAGTTTGGCCACGTCGTAGCTCAGGTGCACATCAGCCACGCGGCATGTGGGGTAGGCCTCACTGGAGAGCAGGAGAGAGAGGAAGGATCAGGAGAGGGCTGGTTACAGAGCACTCAGGTAACACATCCTAACCAGACCGAGACATGATTAAGGTCTGATCACACAGTTGTGAGAGCAGTGGTCTGTGTGTGGTCCCTGAGAAGCAGGCTGAGAAGCAGGCTGAGAAGCAGGCTGAGAAGCAGGCTGAGGCAGGAGGTCAGCTCACCTGAAGTGGGTCTTGACGTCCTGGTCGCTGGCTTCTTTAGGAATGGGACGCACAAACAGAGTGGTTCTGGCCTAGCGGGGAGGGAGCAAGGTCAAACTCAGCTGTAGTGTGTGAGGGTGCGTGTGTGTAAACAGAGGAGGAGGATGTAGATAAACAGGAAACAGGAAGCAGGTGAAGGCACCGTCTCTCTGCGCATGCCCTTCATCTGGGAGGTGTGTCTCCTGAGCAGCGCCACCGTCAGGATGAGGTAGAGCACTGCGAACACGGTGTGCAGCCACAGCAGGTTGTTCCTTACACAGGGCGCAAAACACCACACAATAAACAACTGTATCAACATCATTGTTATCATGTTATTAACTTAATATTGTTTTCATCGTAGAAGCAGCAAACATCAATTAAATCTCTAGATCAGTGAAAAGGTTTCTAAAATGTATAAAAATAAATCTCATTGATATCAAAACGAATTATTTGTTCCAAGTCCCTGTTTGCACAAGGTTCATGTTCTTACCCTTTCTGGAGATTACCAACAGTTGTCCGCCCAAAACTGTAGGGGTCATTTCCTGAAACGAGACAAATCCGAAGTTCCAAAGTGTTGCAACAGCGTGATCAAACACTGTTATTTCTGTACTTGAGATGCTGTTGATTTCACACAGCTCTGTTGCAACTGTGAAGTCTGGAGGTTGATAGTGAGTCCGCCAGCTGCTCCAGCGGGGTGGAGCTTATGTTGGCTCTGTATTTAAGTTGTGTTTGTGAGGAACATACATCCTGTTTGTCTTGTGTGTTTGAATTAGTGGTGTGTTTGTTTGCAGGGTGTATAATGATGTGTTTGTGTGTGTGTGTGTGTGTGTGTGTGTGTGAGTGTGTGTGCGCACCCAGCAGATCTCCAGACATGTTGACAGGCAGGATAACAGACACAGAGGTGATGGTAATGAGCACCATCAGGACGATCAGGTGACGCTGGAAGGACAGGTAGTGAACGGCATCTATACCACACCTGGCCTTCACCTTGTCCTCGCTGCACACACACACACAGAATAAAGGTGTAAAACACACACAACAGTTAAATAAACACACACATACTGTCTAACACATGATTACCATATCATCATAACAGCAGACAGTAGAGAAGACACACTCACTCCATCCTGATGATGAACGGCAGCCAGGAGCAGAACCCCTAAGAAGAAAGACAGGATCATTGCAGTTATTACAGTCATGAGATGGTTATACAGCACTGCTGTTGCAGCGATGATGATGATGATGACATCACCACACCCTCCCTCACCCTCTCATGCTCAGACTCCTCCCCACTAGACAGTGTCCGTCCGTAGCGACGGTGGGACATCTCATTGAACCTGAATCACACAGGGCAGGGTCAGGGGTCAACGTTCACAAAGCGATGGGTCAAGGGTCAGAGTTCATAGAGTGCAGGGGTCAGGGGTCAAACAGAAGCAGCAGGTGACTGACCCTTCGCTGTCGGAGACGAGCGCCAGCCGGCCGTAGTCCCACAGCTTCCCCCTGATGGCGGAGAACAGGAGGAGCAGCACCTGCAGAGTGTTATTACTGTGTTATTACTGTTATTACTGTGTTTCTACTGTTATTACTGTGTTATTACTGTTATTACTGTGTTATTACTGTTATTAGTGTTAGTACTGTTATTACTGTGTCATTACTGATATTACTGTGTTATTACTGTGTTAGTACTGTTATTACTGTGTTATTACTGTGTTAGTACTGTGTTATTAATGTTATTAGTGTTAGTACTGTGTTAGTACTGTGTTATTAATGTTATTGCTGTGTTAGTACGGTGTTATTACTGTTATTAGTGTTAGTACTGTGTTAGTACTGTGTTATTACTGTGTTAGTACTGTGTCAAAACTGGTGACTTGTTCAATGGGTATGTTCAAGGAATGTCCAACGTTTCATTACCAACATATACTGTATCCCAATGCATGCATTTACATGTGTAGTCTTGAGGAAGTGAAAGAGTGTTTCTATGTGTGCAGTTTGAAATATGTAAAAACAAGAGTTTCATTTTGACTGCCACTTGACACAACCAAAGGTTAGCACCTGGGCACACGTGCGCTACGGACGGGCAGACACACACACACACACACACACACACACCAGAAAAACAGTGAAGTCGATGAGCAGCACCACAGGCACGCCCCCGAAGCTGACGCCCTTCAGAACAGTGCTCTGAGTGCTGCTGAAGCAGCTGCTGTTGTCCACACGCGCTACACTACCATTCCCGGCCAGCAGAGGGCGCTCCTGCCACGGAAACTCCATCCGGACCTGCAGGAAAGAGGCTGCGAAAAAAACACATCAGATTAAGGAACTGAAATAATGAGGTAGTTTTATAATGTTCACATAATCCACAATTAAATGTAGTACAATTAAATGGGAAGATCGTGTACAGACTAAATCAGACGCATTAAAAGTAGCACCCGAGCCTGTTTAAGGAGAGCCTGCCCACTCCCTATTAAGCCCCATTGTACCGAAATTTTGTTGCAGTTCCACCAGACTTACACTGGGAGTGATTGCGGTCGAGTGCAAAATGAATGGGAGTCTATGGAGCTAAACGGCTAAATTTGTCTCTTTCGCCTGATTGTCGTTGATAAATCTCAGATTTGATTGTAGTTTTTGCATGTTCAACATGGATTACAGGGCGAAAGTTGAATGAATTAGTATTTATGTCCTTTTTATTTCTTACAGGGTGAGTCGTTGTTGGCCATAACACGCTAGCATTCTGCTAACGAATGCTGATTGGTTAGTGAAGGACTGACTACGACCAGAGATCCCGCATGATGGCATCCGAAGCAGAACCAGAATGTCAGAGCATTAGCAACCTTAGCAACAGCATTAGCAAGCCAAAACTCTTTCTAGCATGTGTATTGACAGGGAGAGCCTAACTTGTCAGCTGTGTTGTTGATGCCTCGAGAGAAAAGTGGAAGTAACCAGAGCTTGCCGTCAAGCAATAGCTCTGGTCGTATGATGACGTCAATTACATTTTCAAAGGCTTTTTAGAACAGAAAGGCGACTTTTTAAAAATCTAACACCCAGCGGTGTGTATTTTTTTTGCCTCCCCTTTCGAATTCAGAATTTAAATTATTAGACAAAAAATTATATCCTGAGAAAAGTGGATTTTGAGGGGTATAGCTCCATAGACCTCCATTCATTCTGCACTCGACCGTTAGCGCCCTCATATGGAACTTGAGTGGAACTGCAACCAGTTCAGACCCGGAAGGTCCCCGAGAGTGGGAGTTCTCCCCATATTAGACATTCTCTGGTAGCACCCCATAAATGATCGTTTTAATAGCATGACGGTGAAGTCACAAGCTTCACGGGTCATGCGTGGCCAGCCTCCCACTTGTCAATCACTGTCAGAAGTCTTTTGATTTACATCCTGCAAGCTACACTATAAACAACGAAATTTCTCTAAATGATAAACAATGACGTGCTGTTTTTAACTGAGACTATCATCTATAAGAACCGACTGCGATAGGTACTCATCATTCCACCCAAACTCAGTAAACTGCGTGAACTACTGGTTCAACTTGAACTTCAAAGTTTAAGATTAACTCTATTATCCTACGATCTGTAGCTACACGAGCTCTAAATGGTCTGTGGCAACACACTAGCTCTAGTATGTGGTCCATCATCTGTTCACACCAGGCTTCACGTCTAAACAGCTGTTCACACGGTCAGCAGATATCTACTCCACTGTTGATGTTGTTGTATACGGCTAGCTGGATAGCGACAGACAGGATAGCTGGCTGGTTAAGGTAGCAGTATGTCTGACTAACAGTAATTGTTAGCGGTTGCACTCGGTCACATTGGCTTGCTAGCTAGCTTCTGCAACAAGCTGTTTTACTGTCTTTGTCAGTACATATCAAACGTGTAGTTAATTAGCTAGCTAGTCAACTAGATACGTTGTTGTAGGCTGTGCCAACATACCCCAGGAGTATCTTCAATTAGAAAGCTTGTAGAATCTACAATTTTGAAGAGCAGATCCGTTTGGTGTTCAGACACAACCGGACCAGCTGGTTATGATACATCCGTATGCGCAACTGCGAGTTGTGCTCTCTCTGTAAGTCTCTCTCTGTAAGTCTCTCTCTGTAAGTCTCTCTCTCTGTAAGTCTCTCTCTGTAAGTCTCTCTCTGTAAGTCTCTCTCTCTGTAAGTCTCTCTCTGTGTCTCTCTCTCTGTTTCTCTCTCTGTTTCTCTGTCTGTCTTTCTTAGTTTATTATTGTTCTTTAACACATGGAATACAGCACTTCATCACAACATATTTACATCAATAAATTGCATCTTAAAATTCATTGAGCTATAACATTTATTTTCTCCCCATTATACAGGAAATCCTTATAATGTAATAATTGTATATAATAGACAGTACATTAATTAAAACAGTTACAGTATCACCTAAATTACCAACCATAGGGTTGATATAGGTTTTATGTGCATTTAGGGTTAGCATTGTGTATTATTTATTGTTATCTGTAATTTAGGAAGTTTTAGTATTAGGGTTAGTATAGTCGATTATTTATTGCTATCTGTATATTTAGGAAGTTTCACTTATTTAAGCTCAGCATAGATGTAAATGATGTTCTGTGTATTTATATGTCATGCCAGGTGTTTGCGTTGTCTTGTCTTAAGAATTTCAGTGCCCAGTTTGTTCTGTGTACCTGACAAATAAAAGACTTGAACTTGAACTAAATTCAAAATGAAAATTGTCGACAAGGACAGGATTTGAACCGACGTGTGAAGAGCACAAGGGATTAGCAAATCTATTTTCGACCCATTATACAGGAAATCCTTATAATGTAATCATATTAAATAATGGAAAGTACATTAAATAAAACGGTTACAATTACAGTATCACCTAAGTTAAAATTAAAAACTATCGACGAGGATGGGATTCGAACCCACGTGTGCAGAGCACAATGGATTAGCAGTCCATCGCCTTAACCACTCGGCCACCTCGTCGATGACATGGTCCTACTATATTACATTAATAAACATGGTATTAACAAATTAATACATATATATTTGAGAAGAATTACGATGTATTTAATCTCGTATTGCCCGCAACCGAGGGCTGTATCTAAAAATCCATGAAAAAATCCATGAAACGTTGTATTAAACCACTACGGATGTAATATTCTGACGGCCTCTGGTAGTTTTTTTTGGCGCTGTTCCGATTTTACCATTTCCTCCAATAAAAAAAGAGAGGCAACTGTCTGTCACAGTGGTGTTGCAGCGCCCCCCCGTGGTCAGATTGTGTTATTGTTGCTTTGCTGACAAGTTTATTTTTGCCAGTATTTATTTAGATTTATTATATACATTTGCAGCTGATGTCCATATAAGTATTGTTTTAAGTGTATAAGACTGACGTTTTCTGTCCTGAGAGAGAGACAGAGAGAGAGCGGCAGAGACAAAAATAGAGACAGCACAGCACATCACCTCATTCAAGCCCAACTGTTTATCAAAATGTAATTTACACAATGTAATTTAAACAAATATCATTGTTCATGGTCCTCCTGGTACCCCGTGTTGAGAGATCCTCCGCTCGTGTCTCCAGAGTGTTCACGAGGGGCTGGAGGACCGAGGAACGCAGGGGAAGCGGTTGTTCCGTATGCGACGCTGTCCCTGGGAGAGAGGCGCACCTTCTCAGTCCTGTCGTCCGGTGAGGCCTCGTCTGGGTTCCGATCTGCAGACTGAGCAGGAGGGGGCCTTCATTACTTCATTATTACTATTCCTAATCCTATTTCATTATTCTAATCATTGTCAAATGATTTAACTATAACATCATGACATAACCATTACAATGTGTGGTAGTTGACTGTCTGTGTACACCTTACAAAAACCTTAGAGTTATGCTCATTGTTTCTATATTACACATTTACATTTCTTTCAGTTACATGTACATGTGATGATATTCAAACAGTCCATGTAGAAAGTACAGCGGAAAAGATATTCCTCTCCCGTTTTAATCAGTTACAGATCCGAATCATTCTGTTTCAAGCTGTTACAGATCCGAATCATTCTGTTTTGTACAGGCTGGTAAAAATCTACTGTAAAATGATTTTATTTGTTGTTGTCCATGGATATCTGAAATTCTCGATCCCCCTAATCCTAATCCTCCATTAAGTGTTTAATGTTGAATTGTGAGCATGGAATTGTGTGTGAGAACCAGCTGGGCTAGCATGGAGAGGTTTGGACAGGTACCTTGCTGTTACGGCAGAACTCGTCTATGGCATACTGGTACTTAGCTGCGTTCAGTCCAAATACACCTGCCAGTTTTCCTCCCAGAAAATCACATGCTAAAAGCAAATGATCAAATTAAGAGTATGGATCAACACTTGTTTCACCCACACACCGTAGAGATATTGTGTGCACAACATGTGGTTTAATCACATGATTATACTTACTCTGCAGAGACATCATGGCCACAGTCCTCCAGGAGAATTTGCTCTACAATGGACACACAGTTCAAAGAAAGAGAGTTAATGACAGACAGAGCATCATGATGACCCTATACAACCAGTCACTGTTAAACATTCCACATTTCATTCATTGTCAAATACTTACCCAGAACGACATACATACACAGTAGGATCACAAGTGCATTGTTATAACAGTATTTCAGTGGTCAGAGTCAAGGAATGGTCTGTATTTAGCCACATCGCAAAGTAACCACATCTGAGCTACCAGGCACAGTGTAAACTAATCACATCTGAGCAACCAGTCACAGTGTAAACTAACCACATCTGGGCAACCAGGCACAGTGTAGACTAACCACATCTGAGCAACCAGGCACAGTGTAAACTAACCACATCTCAGCTACCAGGTGTGGTGAACAAAAAAACCAAAAACATTGTACAGTGCAACAATAACATCTCATGACTCATATACAACACCATCTTTCATTTAGTCTCTGCCAACAATGACGTAAAGCCCAATCAAGGCCACGTTCTGACGCTCTATTGTCTCCGCAGCACAGAGACGTCTTGAACTCACTGTGTTTGCAGGTTCTGTGAAGGCTGGCTCGTCCTTCCCTCCCTCTTCCTCCTCGCTGCCTTCCTCCTCCAGGGTCTCCCCGCTAGAGAAGTGGATGACCCTCCTCTCCTTGGACAAGGAGAGACCCCCAAACTCTGTCTCCTGGACGTCAACACCCTGAGAGATATACAGTCTCAAAAGCTGTCTGATACCTGGGCGTGTCCAGTACAGTATGCTAATGTTTAGGCACTGTGTGTGTGTTTACACATGTGCCGTCATAGACTTAGCACACCTCACATGGCCTGTATTTGCTAAGGAAAGGTCCAGGGCCGGGTTTCCCAGATTCGTTAAGAAGCTCTTAACGCTAAGAGCTTCTTAGGAGCGTTCTAAGAGCGTTCTAGAGCGTTCTTAGAACACTCTTAAGAAGCTCTTAGCGATAATCTGGGAAACCCGGCCTAGATATATTATTACATTCGCTCCGTTCATTTAAGGTACAGGAAACTAAAGACCTAGATACACACAACAATTTGAGATATTTGCTTTAAACAGGTTGTACTTTTGCATATTGAATAGCACTTACTTCCTGGAGGTTGTTGTTCATCCTCAACACATACACATTTATTTTCCTGGTACTTTAGCAACCCAGCAGGTTTTTGCAGCGAACATATACCTTACAAGCACACGCACTGTGACAGACAAAAGGAAAATCTTTAAAAGGTACTGAAAGAAACAGAATTCAGGTGTCCTACAGTTACCATGTCTGTGACGTTCCTGTCTAACACGTTCCTGGAAGGTCGACGCCTACCTGAGTCAGGTGGACACCCATTCTTGTTCTCTTGTTGAGTAGAACTGATGTCAGTTTCACCCTCAAGGAAAGCTAGGCCTCCTTCTGAGAGCTTCAAACACAAGACCCAGGGGCTAGGCCGGCAGTGCTGTGCAGAATGTGGTCATGTCGTGTGAAGTGCACTGTGCTCTCTACTGGTGTTGCTCAGACCCTGTTCCTCATCACACAAAGCAGATTCCAGTTTCATAGTCGTAACTTTATTGAGACACATTGTCAAAGACAAGACATGATTGGATGAGAAAGAGCTACAGTTGGCTTGTGTGTACATTGTAATGATGACATGGCAACTTTGTCATCACAGCAACAGCTGCTTTAATTAAGGAGTAAAGAAAATGGGTCCTCTAAAAATACAATGGATTACATTTTTTTCAGTGAGAATCCCATTACTCAAATCACATCGATGGTTTGCTCTTAACATAAGGGCACAAAGATCAATCGTAGTCTCCAAGCCTTTTCTCCAATTTCAACTAGTTATATTTTTTAGCATTCTGCACATTGCTACATTTACAAATAACTTTTAATGGAATGTAAACCTATATTATGTCAAGGACTGCATTGTCTTGTATAGGTCCTAGACATATTTGATTTATGGTTATACAGTTATTACCAAATGTAACTGATTAACTGAGATATTTAAAAGCATTCACTGCAAGATGAGTACATCATTGTCATTCAGAGATAAATCATCAACATGAGATTAATTCATTTTACATAACACAGTTAAGTTATTTAGGCTAAAAACAGGGTAACTGACTACAGACAGGTAGCAGTCACCCAGCAGGGTAACTGACTGCAGGCAGGTAGCAGTCACCCAGCAGGGTAACTGACTGCAGACAGATAGCAGTCACCCAGCAGGGTAACTGACTGCAGGCAGGTAGCAGTCACCCAGCAGGGTAACTGACTGCAGACAGGTAGCAGTCACCCAGCAGGGTAACTGACTGCAGGCAGGTAGCAGTCACCCAGCAGGGTAACTGACTGCAGGCAGGTAGCAGTCACCCAGCAGGGTAACTGACTGCAGACAGGTAGCAGTCACCCAGCAGGGTAACTGACTGCAGACAGGTAGCAGTCACCCAGCACAGCAGCTGAAGTGTGAGAATTACATTTCTAAAGCACAACAAATACATAAACTCCTTCAGAAAGGTTTTAAAATATGTTTATACCCTACAGGAGATCAAACCATCAGTATGACCCAGTGGTGCCTGTGGACAGTCTGACTAAAGAGTTTCAGTCAGTCTGCAGCTAGACAGAGTATATCATTTCAATACATCAGATTTCAGTATAAACTATTTTCCAGCGACAGAGCTTTACAAGAGCAGTACAATAGGCTTGTGTTGGAGTGTTTTTAGATCTTCTAGTAAATTAAATACAGGAAAAAAAAATCAAATATGTGATTTGTTCTACCATACATTGTATAGAAATGTTGGAGTGGTTCACTAGTTATATATTATGTACTATGTATACAGGAAAACAATAAATTAAGTTTCTAACACAAAATCGTTTTTTTATAATCCCCTACAGTCCCGATAGTTAAGAATACCTCAACCTCAAAACAGAGCCAATAATATTTAAATGTATTATAAACTGAATAGAAAATAGAAAACAGCTATCTACCATGTATAAAATGAACTGCAATAGTCATGCAACCTCAAAAAACACTACAGATAAAAACAAACAAAATGTATGAACACATTCCATGCATCCTTTTCTTGAATTGTTGTTAATTGTTGATTGATTTCCCTCTCCTGATCTAAATTGTCCCCTGTTAGAGGCTGTGGAGGCTTGTAGAGGCCGCGGGGAGAGTCACCTTCCCATGATGCTTAGGAGTCAAAGCAGCCAGGGTGTGTATCTATGTGTGACTGTGTGTGAGAGTGTGTGTGAGAGTGTGTGTGAGAGTGTGTGTGTGAGAGTGTGAGAGTGTGTTCAGGAGAGCACGCATCCTGTGTCCTTCTCAGGCTTCAAGTCAGGCTCCTTCACTGGCTTCACCTCCACCTCCTTGGGTTTGGCCTGGACACACACACACACACACACACTCAGGACCTCAAACATCGCAGTTACTCAGCAGACACTTTCAACCACATAGTACACCAAAGTACTGCAGATAATGTTATAAATATTCAATAAAGAAACATCCCAATCACAGTTACAGTGATGGCATGTACCCCCTGGTAAATCCCAAGTTAACCAGTTGAATGAACCCTTTCTGCTGGTAGATCATGTCACATGGCCCTATCCTGACGGGCTGCACGGTCCCGTCTCAGACGTCTGAACAGGTGAACACCTCTCACCTTCTCATCTTTAGCCCCCTTGGTTAGGTCGAAGGTTGCGTAGACTTCCGGGGTGCACAGGTCGCTGAGGGGCGGAAGCTCGAAGGTGATTGGATCAGCCAGCCCGTAGCTGGCCTTCAGCTCCAGCTGGGGCGCATCAGCAGGGACCTTGTGGAAGTATCTAAACACAAACTGCATCTTTTAACATTTCAACTTATCTGAACACAAACATACATTTTCCACACCTCAACTTTCAAGGCAAGGCAATTATACTTTTATATAATCACATGTCATACATGAGGCAGACTCTATAAACTTCACATATTTTGTGATAGTGAGTGTGTCTGTGTATGGTCGTACGTCTTATGGACTTGAAACTTTGTGTGTGTGTTTGACAGGGAGTATATATTTATATTTTGTGCATCATTGAGTGTCTCTTCACACATGTCTGTTTATATCTGTGTGTGTGTGTGTGTGCTAGCCTCACATGAAGCCGTTCTCTCGCTGGCACTTCTCCAGGGTGATCTTGATCTGGCCGCCCAGCTTGAGGAAGAACAGCTGTTCAGAGGGCTTGGCTGTGCTGCCTGGACCTTTGGTGTGACGGTACTCTTTACACAGAGCCTCGGCCCTGGAGTAACCTGCACATTCACAACACAACAACAACTGCTGCTGATGATGATGATGAGGGGAGCGTGACCTGGAAAGTGTTCTGTGGTTTTCACAAGTACATTCATGCCAGGTAGATTTGTTCATTACAACAGAGAAGTAAAAAGGAATTAATACTCGTGATGGTAGCTCTTTCAGTCTCTACGGAACAGTGGACAACAGGAAGTGAACAGGAGCAGGAAGTGGGAAGGAACAGGAAGTGAACAGGAACAGGAAGAGGGAAGGGACAGGAAGTGAACAGGAAGAGGGAAGGGACAGGAAGTGAACAGGAACAGGAAGAGGGAAGAGACCAGAAGTGAACAGGAGCAGGAAGAGGGACAGAGACAAGAACATGGAAAAGACAGGGACAGGAAGTGGACTGGAATACTAACATTTCTCGGCCTCTTGGAGTGATCGGATTGACTCTCCACACTTGTCACTAGCCAGCAGGGTCTGTCCATGGTAACAGAAGGCCTGTAGGCAAGACACAGAACACCCATCACTAACCCTGACTTCAGAACTGGTGTTTACATGTTACCCAGTAGAGCTGTCAAAGATTAGCCTACATGCATATCTAACCAGGAACGTAGGTATCATTATACATTGAAAACAGCACATCTGTGTGTCCCCCTTGCTGTGAGACTTACATAAGCCATGTAGAAATGCTGCTTCAGCTGAAGGTACTTCCTCCACTTGCTGCTGCACTCTGGCTCCAGGGTGTTCAGAGTGTGGTCTTCAGCACAGGAGGAGACAGGAGAGCAGGAACGACCAATCAGACCACAGGAGGAGAGAGGAGACCAGGAACGACCAATCAGACCACAGGAGGAGAGAGGAGACCAGGAACGACCAATCAGACCAAAGGAGAGAGGAGTCCAGGAACGACCAATCAGACCACAGGAGGAGAGAGGAGAGCAGGAACGACCAATCAGACCACAAAAGGAGAGAGGAGACCAGGAAGGACCAATCAGACCACAGGAGAGAGGAGAGCAGGAACGACAAATCAGACCACATCTTGACGCTTATTTACAACATCATGAATAATGATGCATCAGGAAATCACACTAAGATGTAATAACATGTCAAATGTGATTGTGATCAGATATGAATGCCTTACCAGCCTTCTGATAGAAGTTGGCTGTTTCGAACGCCAAGGCAGCAATGAGAGTGGCATTGTGCTTCAGCTCAATCGCCCTGGCGATGGTCACTATGACAAAGGGAGACAAATGATTAACAGTTCAAGTGACAATCTCTGTCCATAACCGGAGATTCATTGAAGATACTGCAGCATTTCAGGTTTATTTCCCATTTGTAACGAGTGAGCTGGAATCCTTTGGTCTTGCTCCTCCTGACAGTTTCCTTGTGGCCTGTCTTAACCTATAATCAATAATCTAAACCTGTAATAAACAAATCATTCCTAATCCTTTATGAGCTGCTATTATTATCAGCACATTTGATCGAGGTCAAGTGTTAACCCTGACCTTCTTGTGCCTCCGCTTGGCACTGTAGGATGTAGGTGTCTATGACCCTGGGTTCCAGGTCCCGGCCCTTCTCTGCTGGTGTGATCAGGCGAGGGATATCCACTTCCTGCCGGGAGACACCCCAGGGAGACCAGTGTTTACACCCCCCCCCCACACCTGAGGCACGTATTTATAGCTCAGAGGTTTTGGATGAAAGGGTCTGTTAGATGCAAGCATTAAAACCATTGTTCTGTGTTCTTATCTGTAGCATGCTTAGGGTGGAGGAACAGTAGGAGCTGTGAGGTCAGTTACCTTGAGGTGTTTAAATATCCCAGCAGCCAGTTTCAGGCTCCGGTGGACATCCTTAGCCTCAGGTTCCGTTATGCTGGAAAAGAGGTGGAACCAGGAGGAATGTGTCATGTGTGTAGTTTTGACAAGGCATTCATTAAGGGCACTATGTAATAATACATTTTAGCTACGCTGCTGTCACTTACTTTTCCTTTCCTGCTAGTCTTGAGGCAAACTTGGTGTACCAGACTGCAACATTGAAAGCCATAGAGACCAGTTCAAAGATGGCATCTTGCTGAGCACTATTATACAGTACAGGGGGAGGGAGAGAGAGACAGAGATGACCAGCAGTTATTATAATGTAAAACTAAATCCAATGCCATGCCTCCTTGCCTCTGAACAGTCTCTACCTTGGTGTGTTCCCCTGTAAAGTGTCGGTCCACTTGAAGTTCTGCATAAACCGCAGCTTGTTCTCTTGCGTGGTACCATCCAGTGACACTATGAAGCCTTAAGCATTCAGAGAGACAAGCAAGAGCTTGTTGATACAGACATAGTTCCTCATCACTTAAGACACTGGGGGAAGGATAGTGACACCTGAACAGTACAAACCTTGTAGGAGGGAGAAGTATGCATCTGTAGCATTTTTCATGATCTCAGGGTTGCAGGTTAGATCTGTGAACATGTCTAGGAGCCTGGCCCTGGTGGTTCTCAAGTCACTGATACGGAAAGTTGAAAGAAAACCACTGCATCAAATCCCATTGGTCCAAAAGCGATTGAGGCAAAACAAATACAGTATATTGCATGATGCTGAACATTAAAACTCAATTCGATGACCAAATGACATACTTGCATATTTTGTTTGCAGCTTGGCTTCCAGCAACTCCATAGAAGTTAAAGGAGACTGGTGCTGTAGCTTTCAATGGGTTTCGGTGGAACCAATGCGCCATTCTGGGGATTCAATGGTGTAACTTGAGATCTGCTGGAAGCGATATAGAATCCCATGACAATCCAGGACATGTTACCTACTTTTCACAGGGTGGATAGCTCTTATGAGGCTGACATAGTTTCCTTGTTTTATTTCGTACATTCACCAAATACTGAATGTTAACATTTCGTTTGTTTGAAGCTGTGTTCGCCTTAACGCCACGGAGACACCTTCTACTCTTAATATGATACCTTTAATTGTTGGTTTGCCTTTAATAGTAATATTTGGTGTTTTAATGAGACAAAGAAATGTAGAATTTTTAATAAACTTGGAGGCGTTGAATAAAGGGTGAGAATGGCCGTTTGTTCCGCCCAGGGAATAGCTCAGTCTTTTTTGGCCTATTGTTTAGCATGCTAGTAGTCAGCCAGCTAACAATCTTACACAATTTTTTAAACAACAGATTGACTATCGACTGAATGTGTCGATGAAATAAAGTTTATAAAGCATACATAAAAAAAAAAGCATCTCCATTGCGTATGCTGCTCAGTACAAAGTGACAGCTAATATTTGTTTGGGAGAGAGCTGGCTCGCAAGTCTAGCTTACTAGCAAGGTACAGTAGCTAACTGTCTTCATCGTTATCGAGTAACAAAGCTGAAAAAACAACTACGTTTCAGTTCAGAAATATAGACATTACTACAACAATATGTTTTTTTTTTACCTTTTCTATACTGGTGTTAATGTGCTAGCTAACGTAAACAAATCCTGCTTCGTAGTCGTTTAACCAGCCAGATAGCCAACTTCCGGAAATAAATGCATCATAAAGGTCCTGACCAGTTGAAGCGGGGCTTAATAATCACATGACTATACACTCCTGGCGAAGTTACCTAAAGTTTCTGTGTGTACGCCCGTTTTATGCAACAGCGCAGCAACATTATTAATAAATGTTGTCATGGTTTACAACTTGTGTTCAAATTCTCTGACAAATGAGACAATATAACCAAAGGAAAACAAGGACGTTTTTATTTTCCCATCTCGTCAAACATTCAGAGAAAAAAATTGAACTACCAAGAAAATTCAAGTCAGAAGACAGTGACGGACAGATGTACAGTATTTACATTTCATCATTGAACTTCCAAACACATTCTCCGTCACCCAGTAAACAGCAGTTTACATTAAAGGAAGCTACATTGAAAAGATTGTGCTTTGCAATAATAAATCTGATACAGTTTAATCATCAAGGATACAATCATCATGTATATTACAAAGATAGCAGAACCATCTGTAAAGGCATTGAGTTCCATGGTTAACTTGAAGAACCCCACGTCCAAGATGAAGAAACTCCCTCAAATATATGTGTGTGTATGTCTGTATGTGCAATACGTCAATTTGGTCAGGCCTCACACATAGGATCTATAATCTATGTAAATAACATGAAAACGCAAACTCACCCTCAGCTAAGTCAGTCGGAGCAATATGTTTAGCTTTATACTTTTCAAGATCACAAAGTATTCCTAAACCTAATCACAAACATTCTCTTTCTCCACCTTCATCAAGGGCTAAAGAAAGGTATTATTTTATGACTCAAGTTAGTGTACGTATATAAGTACTGTAATGTTTATTGACAGTCCACGACAACCTGAGCACCGACTTAGTGGCAAAATAGCAATCATTTATCGGTGTCACTTCCAAACATGGCATTGAGCATATGTCATAGTGTCTGCCTCTTTGCTTTAGCTTTACTGTAAGCAGCATGTGTACCAATACAGAAATCCCACATTTAAGCAAACCAGTTAGCACACTATTTGGCGAATGGTTCAGGAATGTTTACCGTTATGCCTAACTGATGCAGGAGCATTACATGCCCCTTTAACACATTAAGTAAGCTTAAGAATTCTTATAAACCCAACTAAAGGGAAACCTGATGGGGGAAAAGCTACTAATTAAAACGTGCATGTGTGCACAACGCATGACAAAATGACTGAGATCTTTGGCAATGGTGTTTGGTAGAAACATCAACAAGGTTTAAAATGAGCTGCACTCAAAACAGTCTCCAAAACACATCCCATCTTTTGGACGATCGCAGACACAAATCCTAACAGGCTGCGACCTCTGGAAACCCTGAAAAGAACAAGTATTAATGGCCTTTATTTTCCTCGGTACATCCCATACGACGTGACATCAGAGAAAAACACTCACGGTTCTACAGACGTTTGGCATAGTTTTTACAGAGAATATGATCCCTCGTGTCCCCCCAGCCCCCGTTCTTCACATGGACCTTGTGCTCCACCGGCTCTGCGACGGACAACGCAAGGGATTGTGGGAAGAGGGAGTCCTTGGCCTGCTGGAGAAATTCCTCTGCCTTCTGCAGGGCCCACTCTGGGCGGCAATTCTCCTTCTGATGCAGGCCACAGTTCCCGGTGTGGAGGACCCTGGACCCCTGGGCCACCAGTACCTTCAGAGGCTTGGCTATGCAGCCGCCCGACAGGTGCTGCAGAGTCCAGTCCCAGTTGTAGTCGTCGTAGGAGCAAAAGTCGTCCCCACAGCCCATCAGCTTGTAGTACACCTCCCTGGAGATGCCCATGCCTATGTTGTGCTTGGTGGACATCCAACCCGTGGTCCTCACCTTGTCAGACAGCTTGAAGAAGGCGGCCGACAAGTTGTCGTGGTTCCCCAGAGCCAGCATGTCACAGTCTGGGCAACTGGTCTTCCTGAAGGCTAACATGTCCTTGTACAGGTGATACAAGTCAGGTAAGATGTAGTTGTCTTCTTCTAGGAAGATGGCGAAGCCACTGTATCCCTGCAGCGCCTGCACTCGCTCCCACACAAAGTGCAGCTTCCACCACCAGTGGTGTTTGGTCTGAGTAATGGAGGCCTCTCTGTAGTGGCCATAGGAGTCAGGATGCTCAGCGTTAACACATCCCGCCTTAACAGCCTCATCTCTGGACAGGTCTCGCGGGCAGTCTCTTGGATCCTGTCCAGGAAACTCTGAGGGATGCAGCTGAGTGCTGAAGGGGAAGTAGATTTGCAGGACTTTGCAGAAGGTTATCCCCTGCACAATGCTATTGATTTCCTCTGAAAAATAGTCATGGCTGAAAATAAGCAGAAAACTGTGAACCTCAGCTGCTTTTTCCAACGACTTTATTAGTATTTTGAGGTAGTCTGGTCGGTTGTGAACCTGAATCACTAGAACCAGCTGAGGTTCCCCGGAAAACGTATCTCTGTTCTGAATGTTTTGTTTATAATTGCTGTTGTAAACCGAAGTTTTCATGTCCTCTACGGAGTCGAATTGAAACGTCGTGTCTCCAGGTAAAACGTTCTCATGAGCGACACTACTTGTGTCGTCGCCAGATATTAAAACACGTGTTGAAAACATGACCGTAACAAATATGAATGAGAGACCCAATGCAACAAGCAGATTCTTTTTAAGAATACGAAACCTCATTGTCGTAACTAATGGCAGCTTTTAAATAGAAAAAAAGCTTGTGAATCACCTTACAGTGAACGTCCTCATTATCCAGTTCATGTGGTTGGCAATAGCAACATAGTGAACTCCCGTGCCTGCGGTGTCCGTGAACCTCACTTTGTCAGAAAGTTATAATTTATTTTTTTCTGAGTCGACGTGGGATTCTCCTTCGTTCGAAACCGATGATGACTAGCTCCTACTCAAGAGTTCGTGAACACCTGTGAAGCGAAGTAACAGATAATCGAATAGCTGTATGTTTTGTTTGGTAAAGTTCGATAGAAAACTTAATGGCTTTGTATTCAGGAAATACATTTGACTTTAATCCTATCTGAATGTTTCCACTTATTGAGGAACGCTGTTGAGACGACTTACCCGTAGAGGTGTCATGTGTCATAGCTCTCTAACTAGGAAGTGGGTGGTTTGTACAGCTATGAGCTGGGAGTAACTTAGAAGACTGTGTGCTGACGTGTACTATCCAGCCAACGGGAAACGACAATTGTGCTTCGTCAACGAGTCAAACCTAGTTGGGTAAAATGAGGTGGTAGTTTTGAAGCTCATACGAATCAATCATTTTGCGGGGACATTTGTATGAAGCGGTTTCTTATATTGTGTATGTGTGCGTGGTGGAGGGGGTGGGTGAGGGTGGAGCAGTGCAAAGGTAGCCTTACACATTCACCAGGTATGCTGCAAAGTACCAGTATACAGTACAGCGGAGTAGCATTTTTGGTAACCCATATGTATGGCCACACTAAGGTGACATACAAGGTCAGAAACTAATAAGGAGTGACACATCGCAAAAGCACCACATTTACTGGGAACAGTGCAAAGTAACTAGTAGGGAGGGTGCAACTGAAATGGAAAAAAAGTTTCATTTACTCACAACCTAGATGGCCTCCAAACTCCAGTAAGAACAGAGGTAATAGAAGTGACTCAACACGAGTAGAGTACACATCAGAGCAGAGTAGAGCAGAGTCTGTTAGAGCAGAGCCTCTTAGAGCAGAGCAGAGCCTGTTAGAGTAGAGCCTGTTAAAGCAGAGTCTGTTAGAGTAGGGCCTGTTAGAGCAGAGCAGAGCCTGTTAGAGCAGAGCAGAACCTGTTAGAGTAGAGCCTCTTAGAGCAGAGCAGAACCTGTTAGAGTAGAGCCTGTTAAAGCAGAGTCTGTTAGAGCAGAGCCTCTTAGAGCAGAGCAGAGCCTGTTAGAGTAGAGCCTCTTAGAGCAGAGCAGAATCTGTTAGAGTAGAGCCTGTTAAAGCAGAGTCTGTTAGAGCAGAGCCTCTTAGAGCAGAGCAGAGCCTGTTAGAGTAGAGCCTGTTAAAGCAGAGTCTGTTAGAGTAGGGCCTGTTAGAGCAGAGCAGAACCTGTTAGAGCAGAGCAGAACCTGTTAGAGCAGAGCCTGTTATAGCAGAGCAGAGTCTGTTAGAGCAGAGCAGAGCCTGTTAGAGCAGAACCTGTTAGAGCAGAGCAGAGCCTGTTAGAGCAGAGCCTGTTAGAGCAGAGCAGAACCTGTTAGAGCAGAGTCTGTTAGAGTAGAACAGAGCCCGTTATAGTAAAGCAGAGCAGAGCCTGTTAGAGTAAGGCAGAGCCTGTTAGTGCAGAGCAGAGCCTGTTAGAGCAGAGCAGAGCCTGTTAGAGCGAGCAGAGCAGAGCAGCAGTTTATTGAACCCAGTTAGGATTTACACTATTGCGACGGCAGGGTCAAAGGAATATGCAAGCAAGCATGCAAAATAAGGCAACAATTCAGGATTACAAGTATGTTTGGAAAACATGTATTTCAAGAAGTAGAGGAGTACAAGTTTTTCAAGCATAACATAAATAAGGTGACTTGGGTCAGAAGTTGTAAGAGAATGAGACAGGACCAATGGATGTTTATTTATTTTCACCTCTAGATGGCAACAACAGACTACACCAGTGTGACTATCAGGTTTCAAGTGTGTTCGCTTGAAACCTTGGGCCTGCTTCTCTCCAACCTGAGTACATTTGAATTTCACCATAAATAATACTAATCTTATGTTACCTTTTTTATAAAGTGTACTGTAATTTTTCTATGTGGGTGGGTATAGTTCAGTGTAGGAGCATTCGATTGCAGTTCAAGAGGGCATAGGTTCAAATCCCTCCTCTGCGTTGAGATCCGCTTAGTGAACCCATTGTTCTTATTAACATGGCATCGGAGACCTTCTGGGATTCTGATATCAAGGAGCATTTTCAATTATATTGTGTCCTTGGCCAAGGCACTTCACCCTATTTGCCTCGGGGGAATGTCCCTGTACGTTACTCTGGATTACAGCATCTGCTAAATGTAAATGTTAATACCCAATGTCCTCTACTAGGACTAATATTTCACAGTCATACTGTGGAAAATGTACATTGTAAAGAAATCCTTTGAGGAAATATGAAATGAACATTTGATCAAGCAATTATTCAAAATACGTCTGGAATATGTTCACACACTTTTCTGGATTATATATGTGTCCTTTGTCGACATTGATGTGGAAGAATCATCTGCCTGACTGCCAAAGAACAAATGTTATTTTAGCTTTGCCCAAAGCACCAGAATTCAGAACAATGTTTCAAGAACAGACATTTGGCACACTCTCATATTAAAGCCACATGCTGTTATTGTGCTTTCAGTATGAATAATTAAACGACATATGATTCATCACCAATAAACCTTTGTTGTTTTATGGGCAAAGTTGTTGATCGTGCCCATGACGGGCTCACGTGAGTCGTCTCTCGCTTTTGATTGAGTCTCAGACACTGAAAGGAACAGAAACCCTTTCATCCGGGTGTGTCTGTGTGTCCAGGTGAGGGCTGTGGATGATCTGTGTGTCCAGGTGAGGGCTGTGGATGATCTGTGTGTCCAGGTGAGGGCTGTGGATGATCTGTGTGTCCAGGTGAGGGCTGTGGATGATCTGTGTGTCCAGGTGAGGGCTGTGGATGATGTAGAGCCATGAAAAACGATTTGTGTGTTTTGAAAAGGGAGTAGCCCCAGCTTGTGTTCAAGCACTCACCAGGCACTGCAAAATCACACCAGAACTTCAGGAACAATCACCAACGCCCATGTCAACGTACAAAGCGTAGCCTACAAAACTCGAAGGTGTAGTCTTCCAAAATATTCCATTCTATGAAGGGATATTCAAACACTTCCCCTAAAAAAAAAAGTACAGGCAGTGTTTGGAAAATATAAGTGGGTTGTTTTTTTCCTTACAAATATGTTTCACATTTTGCACTCTGACTTCATTGTAGTGTCCTAACTGTTTGAAGAGACGGGGTACACTGCGGTGGAATGCCAAGTCTCTGCGCCAACCGGTCTGTTTATGATCTTGCAAACAATAACGCCTAGATTCCAGTAGATTGCATTTAACGAGCTGTATTTATTATTATTTGACATGCATACATTACATTCATTAGTAACATGATAAAAGTAGCACATATTAACATTTTAGATAACCCTAATCGTTGTCAGTCTCCATTACAACACAATACAGAATCAGGAATTGTCGAAGCATGTCAAATTTTCAATATATCCCCCATTCTAAAATTAAGTGTATTCATTTTGCTCCTCATGGTCTTGAAGAGTTGACTGCAACCCCCCCTCACTCCCACACACACCCCCTCCCCAGCCCCCAGCCCCCAGCCCCCATCCCCCAGTCCCCTGACTTTAGGTCAGACAGGCAGAAGACAGAGAGAAGGGGCTCTCCTTTTACCAGAACATCTTGCCCAGGGCAGCATGCTGAAAGCGATGACCTCATGATGCACAACACATGAGCCCCCCTGCGCCACCTTCTGCTGGGTTTTTACACCAGCTGGTTCTGCTCAGAGCAATGACACAACCTGTACCCTGTAGAACAGACAGACAACCTGTACCCTGTAGAACAGACAGACAACCTGCACCCTGTAGAACAGACAGACAACCTGCACCCTGTAGAACAGACAGACAACCTGCACCCTGTAGAACAGACAGACAACCTGCACCCTGTAGAACAGACAGACAACCTGCACCCTGTAGAACAGACAGACAACCTGCACCCTGTAGAACAGACAGCTGGAAGCAACAGCAGGACAATGCTGTGCACGACACTGTAAACACAAAGAGCAGAGAAGAGTACAAATGTAGTGGCGAAGAGACACAGTACAGCATAGCAATGTTAATGATGCTAGACCAGAGGACTGTATGGTAGAACAGTACAGACTATAGAGGTAGAGCAGTATGAAACAGTAGACTAGAGTTGAGCAGAGCATGGTAGGGTAGGGCAGAGTACAGTATAGTACTGGTAGAGTAGAATGGTAGAGCAGAGTGAAGCCTGCAGGGTCTAGCTGGCCATGGTCATGACATGAGATAAACGAAAACAGATGAGAGTATGACAGTTATGCAGCCCTGCCCCTGACACTTGGACAGTTACTGGAGCCAGGAAATTAGAGATTGGTTTTGTATGTGTGTGAGTGTGTGTGTGTGTGTGAATATGTGTGTGTGTGAGTATGTGTTTGTGTGTGTGTGTTGAGGGAGGTATGGGGCTCGACTGAGTCATGTTTAACTTTTTTAATCCTTCTTGGATTTCCCTCAAAGCACTTTATATGGAACTGTGTCTATCTGTATCTATGGACTGGATGTGACTCAAGGAAATGTTATTCTCCCAGAGATAGAATACATATATATGTGAGACTGGCCTCACCCATACTGCACTCTGAAAGAAGCCCAAACAATTTCACACTAACCTCTTCCAGCTGACTTCATCACAGACAAGGGCAAAGTGGTATATTTGTCAGATCCACCCAATAGGGTGTAATAGTGCCTATGAAAGGGTGCAGGATGTGCATTGTAATGACGAGACAATCACGTACATCATCTATTAAGAGTAACATGAAACCATTTCATGGATGCAGTCTCTAATAAGAGAGTTCGCAGGTACAGTACAACATAAAGTAACATATTGTCAATTGCTGCTTATGGCCAAGAATGTTTTTAAACATTCTTGACATTCTTTTTACATTAACTACTCACAACAAAGATTACACAGTGCATACCAGCTGAACTTAAAGGTTAGAAGCTCACAAATGGGTATAGCTCAGAGCATTTGACTGCAGGCAAAGGTTTCCGGTTCAAATATCCCTCTGTACTGTGTCTCTTTGGATAAAACCAAATGCTACATGAACACAGTGCATTGCAGAACACTGTGACCCCTCACACACAGTACACTGTGTAATAAATGCAGAACATCTGGCTTCAGCTAACTCTGCCTCTCTGGATCTCCTGGAGGAAATCTGGGCTTGTTGTCCAGATCCTCTCCTGTCTCCTGTCTCCTGTCTCCTGTCTCCTCTCCTGTCTCCTCTCCTAAGCTTACTATAGGCAGTTGTGGGAAAGCCTTGCTTCACAGATGAACTGTTAGTTTCCCTTCCAGAAGGGAGCAGTGTTTGAAAGGATGTATTATAAATGTACACCAAGGGACCCAGCTTTAAACAAGACTTGGACAGAGACAAGTTGGTCCTTAAGAAGATCCACTTCTGGGGAATGAGAAAAGTTGACCTTAATGTACCGTAATGTTAACCCTAACCCTAAATACACTGGAAGCTTTCTTGTTACCACAGAATAACACACTCCACATGCATTCCTTCTCCAGCTGTGGATGAAGAGACGACTGATTAATTATGCGTGTTTCACGTCATACAAAACAATCTTTTTGACTATTTAAAATACTGATCTATTTAGCAATAACAAACACTTGTGGTGAGTGAATATGTCTGACTGAAATTCAAGTTGGGTTAAACCCTGCCCCCCCCCCCCCCCTTCTCTCCAGGGGACAGTAAACCTGGACTAACAAATGATTTCAACAGAAAAATCATAAACAGTTTTGTAGTCTTTGCCTGCCAGTTGTATCACAGGAAAGTTCAATATTTAACTTTTTGGACTTTAGGTGACTTATTGAGGTACACATGTTTGTGTTGGGGATGTCCACTTCCAGATCCTATAGATTCCAAGCAGGTGTTGACTCACTGAGATACGTGGGAGAAACACCACACTGATGAAAGGTTTCACTGCACATGCGCCGAACGCCGTACCAGTCTGTACCATGCCTGTCTAGATAACTGCTATCCATTCACTTTGAAGGATAGACCTTTCTCCTTCAAAACCGACCCAGCCATCTGTCCACTGAAGAAACTCTCTCCAGACTTACATAAACAATGAAGACATGTGACTGGTGTATCAGAAGACAGAGACAGATGGGGGAACAGCTGTCTGTGATGAGGACACCGCAGCTGCTGTAGACGACATGCAGACTGAATGTGAAAAGGGAGCAATAGTGTGTGTGTGTGTGTGTGAGAGAGAGACATGGGGAGACATGGAGAGAAAGAGGTAAAGCCAGAAAGAAGAGGGAGGAAGAGAAAATGGGAGAGAGAGAGAGCTAGAGAAAGAGAGAGAAAGGGAGCATTTGACTGCCAGTCAGAAAGGTTCAAACACCCCCTGTACAGGTTGGGAAAAAAGCTCAATTGCAAAATGACATCACATTGTAATTGTCAGTTGGGCGTTGCCATAGCGCCTACATAGACAGTGTCTTTTCCAGTTCAAACATACACTCAAGGCCTGCAGTCGTACTGCCATGCAGGGTGAAGGTTGCAGGTTGAGTGCGTACACAGTACATGGGCTGTGTACAGAAACTGCATGTGAAAGAGCCCCATAATACTGTCATCTGGGCAGTATTACATTTAAGTGTAGCGCTATTTTGGACCCTCTTACAGCTATGCTGGGTAAAGTGTCAGAGTGTCAGAGGAGGCTGTGCGGTTGTTGTTGCAGAGAGAGCTGAAAAGAGACGGTGCCTTCTCAGACAGAATAGGAAGGTTCTGGTTGCACAATAATCGTATCTGATTTAATGTGGTTGGCAGCGACGGAAAGAACAACCCTGTGAAAACAAAAGAAGAGATGTTCCGCACAGACATGGATCTCAGAGGGAACAACATAAACATTTGGATAGAAAACGTGTATAGCAGGACTCTCTTTCACACACACACACACAATCTCTCCCTCCCTCTCTCTCTCTCACACACACACACACACACACACACACAATCTCTCCCTCTCTTTCTCTCCGGAGGACAGATCATGAACTCCAGTATATTGTATCTTCATGTTGGTTTTGCGTTTGTACCTATGTTGTTTACATGAAACTGAAAGTTATTAAGAAAAAAGTCTTAATATGCTACTTCCTCACAGGGACAAAATCACCCCTTGTACAGTGAATCGATTTGGATAAAATAATCTGCTAAAACAATATACATATCGTTGATGGTAAATGCTTATCTTTGAATGGCAGGATCTAACCAAGCGTTGGATCCCATGAGAACTAGCTTCCCAGCAGTTACACGACTGCTTGTCCAGGAAATGTTCAAGTTTTTTTCTCAACCACTAAGATGCTTTTAATGAAACTGGGATCCAGTTGATCTCCATCGTAATCTAACTAGAACAACAGTGCTCTTTAAATACAGTACGTCATGTTTACATGGCTTTCACACAAACATATTTCTCAGATAAGCAAATCACGTCAAACAAAAAAAATCTTCATGGATATTTGAAATCATTCCATATCTGTGAACGTCTTCTGGAATCCAAAACGTTTTTGCACACTTGTTCAGCCATCAATCTTTCCTGGGTCATGCCTACCAGGTCACCTTGTCATAGTCTATGTAAGGAGATGTGTTCTTGATCGCCCGCCGAGGTTAAAACTTCTGTGTGATGCTAATGAGAACACGCTGCCTGATTGGCTGGATGCAGTGGAATGGAATGTCAACTGCTGCTCCTGCGTTTGCTTTTTACACAGAGCTTGTTTTCTTAGCGTGGAGTTTTTCATTTTGATTATTAGTACGTAGAATGAAAATTACACGGAATCTGGTAGCTGAGGCAGTCGGGTGTGGAGACGGCAATAACAACCACATCCCCAAAACTGTGGGTTGTTATAAAGTCTTGGAAGGAATGATGAATCTTAGACGGACGATCCGATGTTTGAAGAATAACGAAGACATTCACGCTGTGGTTAGCAGTGCATCTGTTACCAGTTATTTAGATTACAGCTGATTACAGCTGGCTGCTGTGGCTTCTTCAAACGAGGTTTTGAATCTAATATTGTTGTTAGTGGGCTGACTGGTCTCTTTGTCTACAGATGAAAATTGGGTTAAAAAATACAGGCCAAGAGCTTCAGTAACTTCCAGAATAATAGGTGGAAGGCTGTCCAACATGGGGGGATTTCGAAACTTGTAATGAGGACGGTTGTTCCAAGCCTTCTTAACCTCTGTTCTCTCTGGAAAGTTACGTTTCTCAATATATCAGCAAGATACAGACAAGCTGGAGACTGTGGGGTCACTAGTTCAAGTCATAATCTTATCAGCAGTTTAGAAAAAGTGAATGTTTTTGAACTATTTTAAGGTTCCCCTTCAGTTACTAAGGTCCCAACAAAAGCCCTCTGACCTTCACTGGGTCATGGAGTGCAACAATGCAAAAGCTTAGAGGAAGACGTAAATAATGCTGTCCGTGTCTGTGGAAACTCAATTGAGAGAGGCGAGAAATGCTATTCATGCACTATTGGGAAAAGTCTTATTTAATGTGGCCACACACAATGTCTCCTTAACAGCGCAAACAATACCTTGATGTGGCTGTTGCTGTAGCAGGAGATGAGTATCTTTCACCGCTGAAAGCAACATAACGTGCCAGTGCCTCAGCAAGGCCAGAAGGGAAACGCTGCTCCGTCTAGGGAGGAAGGAGGAAGTCGCTCTCCCTAACCCTGGAACATGTTTACTAACAAGTACTGAAATTCACATTGTCACTTGTGTTAGCAGAGCTGGCAAACTCTCTCAGGGTGAGCACAGTCAAGGGCTCGGGCGCTTGGCGAGAACAAAGAATGACAAAGTGGAACACTGCAGGCAATAAATACAGCAGGCCCCACATATTCTCTCTTCCAAACAGTTTTCATCTGTGGTCTTGATGTGCCAAACACAATACCAGTGCAACTGGGAACTGGAAGGGTGTTTGTCACGCCAACATTGGCATGTTCCATTCTGAAGGTTTTCCTGGAGTTGTTCAGTCACCTGAGGATTGTAACTATTTCCTTTCAGTTGGAAATTGATTTATCGTTAACAGGAGTCAGGATGTGAAACGTCTGTCCAGATTTCTGTTGACACAATTTATACACCTTCCACTATTGTGAGTGAACAAACAGCTCTCTTGGGTAGGCTAAATTCATATAAAATCCTGAACAAAATCCCCCCCCCAGTCCAATAAGCATTTACGTCTTCTTTCCATGACATGCTCTGTTAGGCTGTGGAGACACTCGCAGCACGTGACTTAAGCTTTGGGCTAACGTCAATCCTGTGATACAGCGTCTGGGTGTCGTGTCTTCACCTTCCTTAACAACTAAACATTTTCTCTAGCGACTAGCGACAAATCTGGGGATTTGGAGCTAATTTCGAAATCTCCGTGTTCGTTTTTGTGGCAAAATAACTGTAATTGTACTTCCCCCTCTGTGATGGGTTTGGATGACAAACTCAATTTGGTTTGGATTAACGTCATCACATAATCTAAGGATTTTTTGAGAGCCAATTGCGACTTTCGGTAAGATTGTTTTGGCAACCCTGGTCGTCCCCGTGGTGACGCCAGGAGACCATGACAGCATTCCTTCAGCATGGTGACGGTTCACACAGGAAGTGAACGCACGGCTCCCTCGCTGACTCTCGTCAGACCCGACTGGTCGATCGGAGACAGCAGAGTGACGCCCAGCAATCGTCTCTGGGGGAGGGAATCCCTCGCTCAGCCACTCCTCAAGAGCTCTCCTTATCTTCTCTGAGGGTTTAGCTTGGTTATAGTTGCTGATCTGAGGTTTAGGTTGATGAAGGTGCTGATCTGAGGTTTAAGTTGGTGAGGGTGCTGATCTGAGGTTTAGGTTGGTTATAGGTATTGATCTGAGAGGCATATGTGAAGCCCTCTGTGACCCTGCTTGTAAAAAAGTCTGTACAGATGGATTTGATTTGAATGATGAAAGCAAGGCAGGAACTGTGGGTCATTGATGACAGCCCCGCTGACTCAGAACTACATGGTAGTAGAAAGTCCCTCAGGGCCGGGTCTACTACCAGGGATTCAGCAGGGATTCTCTCTGCTGCCAAGCCAGTATCACGTCACTCCTGCAGCAGCAGTGGGACGCGTGGTGAGCGGACGTTCCAGACCCTCGGTTTCCATCTCAAGAGCCTGACCTTTACGGTGACGAACGACAGAAACCTACGTCTGAATGAATACCACGGAAAACACACAAACGTAGTTAGAAAAACACAACACATCCAGAACGGAAACAAGATCAGCGTGCGAGTCCCTGGGTGACTGGCTGGCTGGTCTGGAGAGAGGCCGGCCTGAGTCACAACGCTGGTAAACAGACACTGTCTGGCAAAGACAGAGGTGAAAGTCTGCTTTTGTTTGTTTGCAGTTGAAGCAGTGTCTTGTTTTCTTTCTTTTGACTTCGATGCTGTTTTGTTTATGGAGAGCTATCACTCTGTTGGACAGTGCAGTGTACTGAGATAGCTCACATTCTTTCACTCAATCACTCACTCTCACTCACTTTCCCTCTCTCACTCATTCACTTTCTGTCAGTCTCTCTCCCTCCCTCTCTCTCTCAATCTAACTCTCTCTTTCACTTTCATTTTCTCTTTCACTCTTTGCCCCCCCCCCCCCCCCCCCTCAGTCCATCAGTGGGGTTCCCTGGGGGTTCCAGACTGATACAAATGAAGGAACACAATCAGGATAAGGTTCTGTGTTCACCAGGCGTGTGATTTCTCCTAGGTCCAGGCCCAGGAACCAGACCACATCAAACCCACAGGCACACGTACAGGGCTTTATTTCATGTGGAAACTAATTTGTCTAGAACCTTGTAAAACTATTGTGAAGTAATTACATTTTTATGACACACCTGGTTTTCTCTAACCGACAGTTGATCAGTTTGTGGCAACACAACAGAACAGAATCAGTCAGAGTAACCAGGACCTGCATCTGGTATCTATACCACCGTCCTTCTGGGGAGACCAGAGATGCACAGGGATTTTCTCAAAACGACTTTCACCGTACATGTAAATTATTTCCAGATGTTACAGCATGCATAAAAACTATCCGGCTTGTGCTGTAGTCAGTTCAGTCCTGCAGGACGGATTAATATTGTTAGGGAATGATGCATGAATCTGTTCTGGTTTCTCTACTGGAGGTTACATACAGTCTGTCATTCTCCTAAATCATTATTCACTGTTATGCTTTCATTTACATAAACAAATATCATAAAATAATTATGAAATATGAAATACACAATGTATTTTTGATTGACATGCATTTTTCATTGCATGTCAACCAAACATGCATGTAAATGTATTTGGAAACAAGGATTGCAAATATTATATTTATGTTTTACTTGAGGTCATCATACCAACATAACCTTCCATGAACAACACACACTCTCACACACACACACACACACACACACACACTCACACACACACACACACACACACATCCAGTATTTCACAATAATAAAAAGTGGGTAGGACATAACTATAACCGATTAAATGAATCATCAAATAAACTCATGTTCTGCGGCAAACGTTTTTTAATTTCACACAAGCACATAGAATCAGGAGCTCAGAGCTCAGAGACTCACACTGGCCAGAAGACATAATGCAAGATCACTTCCTGCCACTTCCACCACTTCAACACGACATGATACGACTTCCCTGACACGTGAGGTGTGGTGTCTCTGAAGGCTGGTGCCTCTCAGTCCTGTGAAGGTGATGGAGGAACAGACGCCTGGCTAAAGTGTTTGTTGTTGAAACGGCGGTCGCTGCAAGTTCATCACATTCCTGGCAGCGTGCCAAGCTCTCTGGCCCGGATTGGAGGATGGAGGGGGGACCGAGGGGGGTAGGAGGAGGTAGGGGCCTTGGGAGCAGGGGGTGGGAGCAGGGGGTGGTGGGTTCAGAATAATGTTCAACAGAATGGACTGATCCCACTGTAAATCCCAGTACACTCATCCAAAGTGGATCTAAAGCCGCATTATAGTTTAATAGGAACCGCAGTGAAATTAAATGTTTTTTGAGTGTTAGCAGAGTAGAAAGTAAGCAATAATCCACTTGCCTACAGAGAATCGTACCCCTCAGAAAACAGGTGTTGGGTTTATTTTGTTCAAATTTCAAAACATTCCTCTCCAAACAACGAGAGATTGAGGGGCATTGTCGGCGTACCAGACGAGCTTGTCTCTCTGAAGATGTGTGTTGTGTTGTGTGTTGTGTTGTGTTGTGTTGTGTTGTGTGTTGTGTTGTGTGTTGTGTTGTGTTGTGTGTTGTGTTGTGTGCTGTGTTGTGTGTTGTGTTGTGTTGTGTGTTGTGTGTTGTGTTGTGTGTTGTGTTGTGTTGTGTGTTGTGTTGTGTGTTGTGTGTTGTGTGTTGTGTGTTGTGTGTTGTGTTGTGTGTTGTGTTGTGTTGTGTGTTGTGTTGTGTGTTGTGTGTTGTGTTGTGTGTTGTGTTGTGTGTTGTGTTGTGTGTTGTGTTGTGTGTTGTGTTGTGTGTTGTGTTGTACCCAAATAACACAACCGTCCTGGAGCAGGAGCATGAGGACGTTGGCATGACAACACTAGGTGGCCACGGAAACTGTGTCCATGAATCAACCTGGTGTCAAACTATCACTTGTTTGGTTTCCCTCCGTAGTAACCGACTGGCGATAAGAAGTCTCTCTACAAGACTTCCTGTTTGAAAGAAAAACGACCAAACATTCAGGGGCTGCGCACACATTCCTCCCTGAGGCTTGATCTCTGCTGGACTCACTTCTTCCTCTGCCAAGACACATCTTCTCATTATCTGTCTTTATTCAGGACGCCCCGCTAGATTAAATCAATTGGATTCCACCCTGTTAGATCAGACAGGAATTCCAGGAGCAGTATAAGACTGCTTCTCTATCGCTTATTTTGGTGGAGCTGCTCTGATATAAAGATTAGATTGTACACCATACAGTAACTAGATGCATAGTTACAGGTGATAGATCATATTTGTAGGGCTGACAATAGACAAAACCTTTTTTTTTGTAATCTCCCATTTTGAAATTCATTAATCTACATTAAACGCAATTAAGTTTGTATTTCTTCTAAAGACTAAATCTTATAAATTAACGAGTAATCACTTCAGACAGCGTGTATTTTAGACACTGTTGTTTAATTGTATTTGTTTCACACAATTAATACAACTCCCATCTGGGTCTCTTCTGTGTAACTGACCTGCAGGCACACAACGGCTTCCTGTCAAGGGTCAACACACCAGAAGTAAACAAAGTTGCGTTAACTGCGTTAAAATATTTTAGCCCATTAATCTCGGCCACAATAATCTCATAGATTAACGCGTTAATTAGGACAGGCCTTCATATTTGATATTATTTGTAAGTGGATAAAAGCATCTGCTAAATTAATAAAATATTGTGTTTTTACTTTGGTGATTTGGTGTGTTTCTCGTGTCTAATCTTGAAAAAAGTTTAAATTTAAATGGTGAATCATTTTTTTTTACAACACAGTCCATGATTACACCCATCACCTAATCTTTATAAGAGCATCTCAGGTAAAAGAACACTATTTCCTACTGTAAAGGCAAGTTCCTTAGATGTCAATAAAGGTCAACCAAAGGAAGCAAATGAGGAACAATGAAATGTTGGTGTCACTGGAAGGATTTAGTTCACGTTTATCGTTGAACTGAAAAACCTTGATGAAGGGATATGAATCACAGTCTTAACACAGAAGCAGCCATGAAAGATTTTCTTATGTGAAAGAAAAAAAAAAATAGTGGCATATGTAGAATTGAATCAAAGGACAATTCTACAACTGCCATAGAGATCAAAATGAATGATCAAATGAGTGTGTCTGTATGTACTCTGTATGTGTGTGTGAGTGTGTGTGAGTGTGTGTGAGTGTGTGGCACCCCTCTACAGGGTTTCTCGTCATTGGGGCAGTGGCTCTCCCCTGGGGTGTGGAGCACCCCTCCCTCCCTCCCTCCCTCCCTCCCTCCCTCCCTCCCTCCCTCCCTCCCTCCCTCCCTCCCTCCCTCCCTCCCTCCCTCCCTCCCTCCCTCCCTCCCTCCCTCCCTCCCTCCCTCCCTCCCTCCCTCCCTCCCTCCCTCCCTCCCTCCCCCCCTCCCTCCCTCCCTCCCTCCCTCCCTCCCTCCCTCCCTCCCTCCCTCCCTCCCTCCCTCCCTCCCTCCCTCCCTCCCTCCCTCCCTCCCTCCCTACCTCCCTACCTTCCTCCTCATCCTGTCCTACACCCAAGCAGGAAGACCTCTCATTTCCTCCTACAAGGATGAAAGTCTCCACCTCGCTGGTACGTTAGGTGTGTCCCATGACCATGGAAGCCACGTAGACATACGAGACAAGCAGGGCGCCGGATGTGATGGTCATGGGAAGCAACCATGGTTACACCCTTGATGGCAGGGCCACTGGCCTCTTTAAATCATAAAAGTGACTTATGAAAACATGGCCTGTTAAGATCTGGAAAGAACCAGCGTGTTTTCTTGCTCATGTTATCTTTGGTCGCCCACTTGAAAAGATAAACATTCTAACTAAAACAGACCTTTAAAACACAAATAAAGTTATCGGTTGTAGAACACAGGAGCGGTTAGATTATACTGTATTTAAGTTGGACCTGTTTAACTTGTGTACAGTAACATGTGAATAAAGTTCAATGCCCTCAGCATGAAAGCTGTCCTTATCTTAAATTGGATAATATCCCATATTAAATGAAAATATTCAACATTTGTTGTATTTCGTGTGAACAACAGGTTCTTTCCTGTGACTGGCTCCAGTCCTTCCATCCTCGTCTCCACCCACTTTCACTAAAGGAAATAGCAAAGTGCTGATCCCCTCCATCTCTGTCATACTTGGTGGGGTCAGTGTGTGCGTGTGTGTTTGTGTGTGTGTGTGTGTGTGTGTGTGGGGGGGGTATGGGCAGAGGAAGTGTGCCCACCTTCTATTTCCTGTCAAAGTCGGGACTCACTTTCTCCTTTTGGGAGAGGTTCCTTGACCAATCTTCCTCATACTTCGAATATCCACAGTCAACCATACAGTCAACCATACAGCAACCATACAGTCAACCATACAGTCAACCATACAGTCAACCATACAGTCAACCATACAGCCAACCATACAGCCAACCATACTGCCAACCATACAGTTAACCATACTGCCAACCATACTGCCAACCATACTGCCAACCATACAGCCAACCATACTGCCAACCATACAGTCAACCATACAGTCAACCATACAGCCAACCATACTGCCAACCATACAGTCAACCATACAGTCAACCATACAGCCAACCATACAGCCAACCATACAGTCAACCATACAGTCAACCATACAAGCAACCATACTGCCAACCATACAGTCAACCATACAGTTAACCATACTGCCAACCATACAGTCAACCATACAGTCAACCATACAGTTAACCATACAGTCAACCATACAGCCAACCATACAGTCAACCATACTGCCAACCATACAGTCAACCATACAGTAAACCATACAGTTAACCATACTGCCAACCATACAGTCAACCCTACTGCCAACCATACAGTCAACCATACAGTTAACCATACTGCCAACCATACAGTCAACCCTACTGCCAACCATACTGCCAACCATACAGTCAACCATACTGTCAACTCCACAACCCACAGTAAACTTCAGCCTATAAGAAAAACTTGTGCAATGTTCCTCTTTGGGCCAACGGTTTGGTCTGTTACATGCTGAAAAAGTTTATTCTTTGTTCCACTATTCATTGACCTTTCAGTCCAAAATAATTTAACTATTATTTGAGTCAATTTAGGACTGAAACAGACTGGGATAGTCGAGAGACAGAAATGTTTCTTCCTGCAACATTTAACTGAACCTTGTTGAACAGATTGTGGGCAGTGGTTTAGCAGTGGAGTGGGGGGGTTAGAGGGTATTAGGTTTTATTTCCAAATATTACATAATCGACTTGCCTACGAGATAGAAGCAATCACTAGGGACGTGTGTTCGCGCGCGTGTGTGTGGGCGCATGCTACTTTGCGAGGTAACGCCATAAAACTTCCTTCCTTGATAGACGGACATCATGGAGGCAGGCTTTTATAAATTGAGCTGATATTCGTTTAACACGCAGTCGGAAATAATTCGGTCCATACAAGGTTAATAGATTATTGTATGCGTTTTAAGCATTTAAACCCGAAAATGTTGTCTACAGTTGGACTACTTGTTGCTGTTCTTTATCTCCTCCCGCGAGCTAATGGGGAAGCCTACAGCGGATACTGCACAGAGAAGCAGTGCTTTGCTGTGTATCGAAATTCAATCGACTTCGAATCTGCTGAAAAGTATTGTAAACTTGAAAACGGACACTTGGTGTCAATACGATCATTGGAATTCCATAATATTGTTTCGGTTTTATTGGGTAATCTTACAGGACAGTTTTGGATTGGCTTGTATTTGCCCAGTGGTCAGTGTTCCGACGATTCTTCCCCCTTGAGAGGACACAGGTGGATCGATGGAAAGGGTTCAGGTGCCTTCCAGAAATGGGGTGAAAAGTCCTCCAGTTGCTCCTCATGCGTGTCTGTATCAACGGTCGATGCCGTTTGGACGGTGGAATCGTGCAATGATAACATCGATGGATTTATTTGTGAATATGATTTACAAAATCCCTGCAACCCCATAACTGTCATAGGCGATGCATACGTTATGTATAGGACATATTATGGATTTGAAGTCCAGGACCTCACATTATTGCCCCCGGGGACCACTGCTACACACAAACCTTTTGACTGGAAATATATTTGTTTCAATGAGATGTGGGTGCATGCGCCATGGCGATGTGATATATTAAACGGCGGTTGTGATCATGTATGTACAGAAGATGGGTGCACCTGTCCACCTGGAGAAACTCTCCGACACAATAACGTTTCTTGTAGTGATCCCTGCGATGACATCGGATGTGCCCACATGTGCACCAGAAGAGATAACAGCTACGTTTGCGACTGTTTCATGGGACACGCACTGGAAGAGGACGGGAAGGGCTGCAAGGAAATTGTAAAACATCCATGTGGTCCACGTCCATGTGAACACAACTGTACTCCAACAGAAGACAGTTTCATATGCTCGTGTAAGGACGGTTACGTCGTCTCAGAAAGAAACCACACAATGTGCGACATGCACTGCCCCTTTGAGGAATGTCCCACTGAATGCGACCCCAACACGTACCAATGCCGCTGTCCACCAGGATATGTTGACGATGAGAGGGACACAGGGCAGAAATTTTGTGTTGACATTAATGAATGTAAACACTATGGCTGTGAACAGAATTGCACAAACACTTATGGAAGTTATTTTTGCTCCTGCTTTGAGGGCTTTTCTTTGATTGATGAGAAATGTGTGAAAAGTTTTGATACAACATCTAACGAAATTAGACCTACAGATTATCCTTATACTGAAGCAAGCGCTGGAACTGTCCTTGGGATTGTTGTTTGTACAGTAATGGTCATTTTAGGGATGATTGCCATTGTCTGCCATATACACAAACGTTGTTGTAGCACATTTCAAATTGATTTAAAAGGCCAAGACAATATTTACTATTTGCAGCAAGTAACAACTGAATCGTACAAAAAGATGTCAATATGAAGCGGGGTCCCTAAAACATTGGTTTTCTCTTTAGGCTACCATGAGCTATAGACTATTTAATTTTGTTCTCCGTATTTTGATTTAATTGGCTACTGCAAATATAAGTAACAAATAACAAGGCACAGGGGTGGGGTAGAATCTACAATAGTGGTTATAGCATCATGTTTTGCCTCTTATCAGTTATGCTACTGCCTGAACCGCCTGTTTGAATATGGGCCATGTGCAAATGGTATGGTTTAACTCAACTTGGCCTTTGTTATATACATACATAGCTATCTTATCAAATCCCTTGACAAAAGATCCAATGTGTGCATGTGACAGAGAAAGACGTGCGCCTTGCGTGCGTAATTAGAGATGTAATGAAGCCAGCCCTTGGTGGGTCGTGACAGTTTCCTTCCTTGACAAACGCGTTAACATATGGAGACTGTCCGATAATCTCCCACTTGAATGTAATTACAGTCAACCAGTTACACTAGACGCACAGAACTAAGTTCTGCTTCGACTTTTCTCACAACGGAGTTAAAAAATGAAGGACATGATAAGAATTTTGACTGCTCTCACTGTGCTGTATGGAGGCAACGGAAAACCACAGAGCGGATACTGTATCGGGAGTCAATGTTTTTCGGTGTTCCAAAACCGCACGGACTTCCAAACCGCTCAACAACACTGCGAAAGACAGCACGGGAATTTAATGACTGTCAGGTCCACCGTATCTCATGACATTATATCAGTCTTATTAGATAGTTTAAATGGATACTTCTGGATTGGTTTGCATTTACAAAGTGGACACTGTCCCGTCGACGATTCTGATTTACGAGGCTACAAGTGGATAACGGGAGATAATGCAACCGACTTCCATAACTGGGGAACCGAGGACACAGCCTGCTCCGATAGATGCGTGTCGGTGTCCAACATGGGGTTTAAGTGGATTGAGCAATCGTGTAACAAAGAGATAGCAGGGTTCCTGTGTGAATATTATTTTGAAAATACTTGCAACCCTTTCGTTGTAAACGGCGGCGAGTCAGTGGAGTACATCACTCCATTAGGATTCCGAGGAGAGGATATGGCGTCATTACCACCAGGATCCACTGCCGTACACAGCCAACATGAATCGAAATTTATTTGTCTGTCTGAGAAATGGATGCAAGCACCATGGCACTGTGAGGTAACCGAAGGAGGTTGTGATATTGACTGTTTGTCAGTGAACCCAAATGTATGCATTTGCCCTCCTGGGAAAGTACAGAACGATAATAATTTAACATGTGAGTACGCGACAACTGACCCTTGTCTTGACTTTGGATGTGTGCAAATGTGCTACCAAAACCAGGATGGTCTCGAGTCGTGTTTCACGTCGGCAGAGAGCGGGAAAGTACGCAGGGATGTCAACACGTGTGTGAAAGAGCTACACTGTCCTGGCGACAACTTCGAGTGTGTGAACATTGCAGGTGGGTTTGAATGCCGGTGCCAAGATGGATACAAGACAACAAACGGCTTGTGCGTCGACATAGATGAATGCGCCGAATTTATCTGTGAACACAAATGCACCAACACCAAAGGCAGCTACAACTGTTCGTGTTATGACGGCTACATTAGCGCACCCACAGACCCTAATACATGTAAGTCGCATTGCCCCTTTGAGGAGTGTCTTGCCGAATGCGACCCTAACGATAAACACCAATGCTACTGTCCGGACGGTTACATAAAAGACGAAAGAGACGAGGATGTGTACTGCGTGGACATTAACGAGTGTGAAATGTTTCACTGTGAACAACAGTGCATAAATTCGTACGGAAGCTTTGTGTGTCTATGTGGTGTGGGGTACGTTTTAGTTGATGGAACCAACTGTCAGAAAGAAACACTCCCCACTGTGGAAAACTCGTGGTTAACAACACCGTCCGATGTCCGCACTCCACCTCTGATGAACTCCACATCCAGTCCCTCGGTTGTCACAGCGGGGGGTCTGCTAGGAATAGTAATATGTATAGTCATTGTTATTTTAGTTATGGTTTTATTTACCCATTATTTCCTAAAACAACGCGGCCAAATACAGACTTCAGATGCCCCCAAAACTCAAGGAGACGATTTGCACGATTTACACGAAGTAACGACAGAAAACAGTACAAGTGTGAATTATAAAGTAGACACTTGATTTGAAATAACAGAGAATTGTTTTTGACTAGGCGTGATAGTGAATGTATAAGCGTTTGAGTAACACTGTTTGTTTAGACTGTTAACTTGCATTGGACGAATGTTAAATTCATGCCTGTTGTTACGTTTGAAGCCTCTATGTAAATATGTTTACACAGGGTCAGAATATATGCTAATAGACACCAGTCATGTGTAAATACGTAGCCTTCAATGCAAGATCCACGTTTGGGAATCGTCATTTATCATGCTGTAAATGACCTGCATTGCCAACACATGCTCATGTGTAGGACATATATTTCTTTGTGGGGAGAGCGCCATCGTGTGTATTAAAACAGTTTGCAGTGTTATTGTGTTTGTCTTGTGTGCTACAGCATTTTCTCGACTGCAATCGCCTCACATGCTACATAGCTTAGGCCTACTCATTTATTTTATGTGAAATTAATGGATTCTGTTCATAGTTAAACAGTTGTTTTTGCCGATACATTTAGGCTACATTGTATTCATGTAGCATACGCTTTTAAACAAAAAGATATGTAAAGTGTAGACAGTGAGTGCAGTACCATTCTATTAACTTGTCTTACTGCAGCCTTGCAATTGTTACACAACAGTCAACTATCAACGTTTAAATTACGTAGTAGGCCAATCAATAAATATCCTCCAGAACAGGGGGACCGCCAGGAATGTAGGCCCCATGACAAAGAAATCTAATTGGGCCCCCTCTGCACAGCTGTTGTCACCACATCTCTCGGACCTACCTGTCCGATCAAAAGCTTTACATAACTCTGATTAAAGACTTGCCACTGGCTTCTTTTAGTTCAATACTAGTACTGGCACAATATTTACTGCTGGTGATTTGTTCATGCAAATCTGCATACAGTATGCAGTTCACTATTTGATGCAAGATTAAAAGCCACCATAAAAAATGTTTTGAAGGTAGGACCAAACCATTTCATGCAGATACAGGGGGGTGGTCGGTCAATATGGATGTTAACTTTTTGGTCAGTGGGGATATATATTAAACTTTTATTGCAAAAAAGAATAAAAAAACAATGAGATCAGTGATGTTATTATTATAGTTGAAATATATTTACTCAAGGATGATGGTTTATATAATATAGAATTGTGTATTTGTTTTTACCTATTTTTGGGGGCCCCTTTTTGAAAAAAGTTTGCATCATTGATGAGGACTCTACTCTACTGTACTTTACTGTAGTACTCTACTGTACTATACCATACTCTACTGTATTCTACTGTACTCTGCTGCAGGCCTACTCTACTATACTCTACTGTACTCTACTGTAGGCCTACTCTGCTCAAGGCGGGGAAAAAAAACTTTTGAGAGGTTTACAAATTATTTTCGAATAAAAAGTTTGCATCATTGATGAGCACTACTTGATGAGGGTTCTACTCACATGTGGATGTGCGTTTGCAGTTGTATGAATGTGGGTGAACGTTTCATATGTGAGTATGTGTTTCATATGTGTTTGGGTCAAGACAGTCAGAATTATTTTCTAACCGGCCCAACGGTCATATCCTTCCTTTGTTGCCCGTTTTTTTTTCTTCCCGTTGCTGAAGACATCCCGGGCTTTCTTATGATGTCACTTGTGTGAACAACCTCAGGAACAAACTTGTAATTCTAGTAAGTTGATTAAGTTATAGATGCAAAAGAATAACAAATAAGAAAACTGTTGTATTTGGTTCCCCCCTGTAAATGTGTTTATTTCATCCAAGTGGTTAATTAAAAAAAACTAATGTCGAGTTAGGAGTCTATGATACATTTAATGTATTCCGGTTTAGGGAGCTTAAGACTAATTGACCAATCCTGTGGAATCCTACTGCGAAAGCAACAGTCGAAAAGGAAAGTTATGCAAGATCCCCCCCGAACATGTCAACATGGCGAAAAATGAGAACATAAGTTTTACGGAAGCAAACGGCTTAAATAGTAGGGTAGGGCATATAGCCTACTGGGTTGAAGAAATAAATCCAATGATCCATTACTTGAACGCCCACAAAACTTCGGAAAAGCCAACCCGAGAGGCGTGTTGGAAGAACGTATTCGCTAAACCTCGCGAAGGTAAGTATCGTTGGTCCGTAGGATATTATAAGCTATATATATATATATATATATATATATAACAGATTTTCTTTAGTTTGATTTACAAGATCTTCCTATAATAAGAGTAGGTTGAATGTTTCAATTAGCAACACGGTGCTGAATTTAGGGCTGGACTAACAAACTTGACTCTTAACTATCAAGTTAGGACAACTATTAACGAATTAAAAACAGAACCGTTTTTTAAAATACCGTAATACATGTTTGACAAGATCACAACTAGGAAATATTTTATTTCTGGTGGGTTTAGATCTCTTCTTAATTTGAAGACATTGTAGTGGAAAGGTCAATATTACATTTGTCAATAGTTTCAACAGTAACCACTTAACGCCAGTATACCTGTGAAGGTCTACTCATCACAAGCATGAGTTTTAATTAAATGCTGTCTTAAACCAGTTGACTATGAACCCACTCTGTAAACATGCAATGTGCCCATGTCAATATCGGGAGAGGTAAACAGTAGTCCTATCAATCCAGTGCACCATTGTAGGGGTCAATGGTAAATAATAATCACAAAACAGTAGAAAGTGACTATTTAATCTGCTTGTTACTAGGGCGATGATGACGAGAACGAGGAGGAACGTTGCTCTGCTAGCCGTCCTCGTCTACCTCGATGTGGCGAGTGGTTCTAAAGAATGCTTTCTAGAAGTCTCACCGTCTGAGACGAAGGCCCACTGTTCTAGGTGTTCCCTCAGAGCAGTACCAGCGCTCCCTCCCTCCACCACTCACCTGGACATCAGCATGAACTACATCCTGGAGGTCAACGCAACTTCCTTGTCTGGCCTGAGGAGGCTTCAGGAACTGGACCTGGCGTGGCAGCAAGGCGGATCTCTGCTGATCAGGAGTAATACCTTCCTTCACTTGAGCGACTTGAGGAGGTTGTATTTGGGAAACAGTTTAAGGCTGCGACTCGAACAAGAAGCGTTTGTGGGACTGTCGAATCTGAGACTTCTTTCCTTGTTCAAATGTGGCTTGAATGAGTCTATTCTGGAGGAGCGTTATCTAAGTCCTCTGGTGTCTTTAGAAATACTGGATCTTTTTGCAAACAACGTCAAGAGAATCCGACCCGCGCCCTTCTTTGCAAACATGTCGGAGTTGAAAGAGTTGAACCTGACTTTGAACCGGATGGGTAGAATATGTGAGAACGATTTAGTGCATTTTCAGAACAAACATTTCCGTCTCGTACAGCTGATAAGTGTCTATCTGAACGACATGGATGAAGAAAGCTTTGACTGGGAAGGATGTGGAAACCCCTTTCGCAGCATGTCATTTGATACTCTTGATTTGTCTGTAAATGGATTCGATGTGAACATGTTGAAGCGTTTTTTCAAAGCAATAGAGGGCTCCAAAATCAGCCATCTTGTCCTAAAACATGGTGCCGGTCGAGGCTTTTCCTACAACAACTTCCGAGATCCAGACAAGCTCACATACGAGGGCCTAAGTGGGAGTGAAATAAAGACACTAGATTTATCCAATGGACATATTTTTGCATTGCAGGAAGAAGTATTCAGACCATTTGGAAGCGCAGAGGAAATCAATTTATCCTACAATACCATAAATCAGATTCAAGTTGGCGCATTTGCAGGTCTTGAAAGATTGGCAACGCTTAACCTGTCTCGAAATCTTCTTGGAGAAATCCACAGGTTTACGTTTGAGAATCTCCCCGCTCTTTCAGTCCTAGATTTATCATTTAACAACATAGGAGCTTTTGAACATAAAGCTTTGAATGGCTTGTTCAATCTACAGGGCCTTGACCTAAGAAGTAACTCCATTAGAATAATCCCTACTCTCTCACCCCTCCCAAAGCTGGTTATACTTCGATTGGATGATAACAAGATTGTACCCATGTCTCTACCTGGCCTTATCAGTTTGGCTGAAAACAGCCTAATCCTCAATGTCCAGAATAACAGGTTAACTAACTTAGAAGATGTGTACACTTTGCTATCCAATCTCCAGCACCTGCAGTACCTCCAATATGGTGGTAACTTCATAATGTGGTGCACCTTGAACAACAACATCTCCATCCCCGTCTCGAGCAGTCTGAAAGTGCTTGATCTAGAAAGGAGCTCCCTGCAGACCATCTGGGCTCAGGGGAAATGCCTGAACCTCTTCGACAACCTCAGCCAACTTGACATTCTCGGTTTGAATCAGAACTCCCTACAGTCTCTACACCTGGGCATCTTCAAGGGCCTGACCTCTGTGACCTTTATCGACCTCTCCTTCAACCTCCTCACCTACCTCCAACCCAACATCTTCCCTGAGAGCCTGGTGAGGGTGGATCTCTCGTACAACGTCCTGGCTCACCCTGACCCACTGGCGTTACGCTCTCTCCGCTTCATCAACCTGATGGGGAACCCGTTTTACTGCGACTGCAACCTGGTGGGGTTCCTCACGTTCCTCAACACCACCAACGCCACGTTCCTGAGTCCCACGGAAGAGTTCCACTGCGAGTTCCCCTCTCAGTTCCACGGCATGCGTCTGCTTGAGCTGAACACGGAAGGCTGCAAGGAGGACGACGAGGCGGAGGTCCGGGCGCTGAAGCTCTCTCTCTTCATCGTCTGCACCACCCTCCTCCTTCTCGTCATTGTCGGTGCCATCGCCTTTGCGCGTCTCCGCGGCTACCTGTTCACCCTCTACAAGCGGGCGAAAGGCCGTATTCTCCAGGGGCCCCCTCAGGAGACCCCCGCGGACGCCAACGTCCCCTACGACGCCTTCCTCTGCTTCAGCAACAACGACTATCAGTGGGTGGAGACGGCGTTCCTGAAGAGGCTTGACGCCCAGTTCTCAGACGACAACGTACTGCGATGCTGTTTTGAGGCGAGGGACTTCCTGCCGGGAGAGAACCACCTGAACAACATCAGGGATGCGGTGTTCAGCAGCAGGAAGACTGTGTGCTTGGTCTCCCAGGAGTTCCTGAGGGACGGCTGGTGCCTGGAGGCCTTCTCCCTGGCCCAGAGCCGCATGCTGGAGGAACTCCGGAACCTTCTCATCGTGGTGGTGGCGGGTAAGGTACGTGTCATGGATGACCGAAAGAGGACATTACGAAACAAATTATGAACTAATTACTACGAATATATATCTTATAGTAACTTATTATTATTCTGGCTGTGTCTTTTAGTTAAATTCCCAGAAGTAAAGAACAAATAAACGTACAACTAATGAAGTATTAATTTAATTGTATATTTTGTGGTTCAAGGTACCCCACTACAGACTGATGAGGCAGCAGGCCATCAGGACATTTATCCAGAAGAGAGAGTATCTCCGCTGGCCGGAGGACGAGCAGGACCTGGAGTGGTTCTACGACCGGCTCACGTCCCAGATCCTGAAGGACAGGAAGGAGGCCAGGAAACCTCAGGACGCTGGGAACAACAACATAGTGGATGTTGAACTGGAAAAGATCAGAGTAGTTGAAATGTGATGCTTTATTCGTTGGTAAATAGTTTTTATATAGGCGTCTGTATGCTTTCAATTTTACCCTGAGAATTTTGAGTTCATGTTTTGTAAGGTTTTTACCGATTCATACTACAGTGTTTTTTTTGGTGTAACGTTGAGTCGCTTAAAGCATTTAGTTACACAGAAGACCAAAGAGGAGCGACTGAGTTTTTCTACCACTAGATGGCAATCTCAGCTTGTGATTATTATTTTCAAACTTTCCAACCTTTGTCTGCAGGGATTCTCAATCATTGAAAGTGGATCTTTTGTGAATTTTGTAAAACAACAAACATGTACTATCAAAAACTGGATATGTAAAACAATCAGTAAATCTCTGTGTGTATCTGGTTTGGTAAAGTATCTACACATTTGACTAGAAGTGAATCAGTTTTCCTCACCACCTCCTCAATATAGACTTGTATCACGAGCAAACAGGAAGCAAACAGGAAGCCACTAGGCTGAGTAAAACTTCCTTCCTGGGCTGTGGTTCTTGCTGAAGTCTTGTATTCCCTCCTCTCCACTTCCTCTGTTGTCCTGTAAATGTCCCTCGAAATGAATGGGCGCAGCCACGGAATAGTATTTTTAAAGGGAAGATATGAAGTTATTGGTTAAAGACATGTATGAGCAACAAATGACTGTCAAAACATTGAATGTTGTAGAAAATACATAAGACTCAAATGCCATTTTAAAAGGAAAACTCAATATTTATCCAGTTAACAAAGTCGACTCGTCTGTCCTGGAGGTATTTAAGGGCTGTGCTGTATTCTCAGAACAGGGCCGCTGGACTAGGCACCACAGCCAATATTTGACCTTGTGTCAAAAGCAAATATGAGAATTCCCTTGAGTTCAGAGGTTGTCTGTTTAGAAAAAATACAGGAGAGGACCCAGGCTCTAGAGAGAACCTCACCACCACCGTCTGGAAACAACAATCTTAAACACAGATCTCCCCCAGGTGTACCCTCAGGTGGTCTGACTCAAGGACTGTGTTCCAGCGTGAAAAAAGGGAATGCTAGGAAAGTATAGATGGAAACTCTGTGATTCTTCTCTTCATATCTGGAGAACAGAGGAGGGGGGGATCAAACTGAACAGTCCAAACTCTCTTTCCAAACCAGGAAAACTGGCAGTTTGTGTTGGCTGTCATCGCACCACGCCTATTCCATACACAGTACTTTACACAGCGCCTAGAAAAAAGACAGTTTTTTGACTCTGACCACCGGAAAACTGTTAGAACAATGCACCTCTGGTCTTTGACTGTGCTTTCTAACACACCGTTTGAATGTTGCTTTTGATAAAAGTGTCTGCTAGATTAATCAAGTGTAAGCTGTAATGGTGTCCCTTTATCACAGCCAGCTGAATGAGACGGTGCACAGTCTAGGGCTGATCATCCAGCCAGAGACACAGTCAGATACTTAACCCCCCCGGTCGTAAACCAGTTGATGGAGCACCTGCTGTCTCCTTCCTTTCCTCTTTCTCTCCCCTTCTCACTCACTCCCTCCATCCCTTCCTTTCTCTTTCTCTCCCTCCATCCCTCCTCTGCCTCCCTCCACCCTCCTCTGCCTCCCTCCACCCTCCTCTCCCTCCATCCCTCCTCTGCCTCCCTCCACCCTCCTCTGCCTCCACCCTCCTCTGCCTCCACCCTCAGAGAGAAAGAAGTGTAATTGTCCGTCAGATGAAATGATGGCATTTTAATAGAGAACTGCTTTTCCCATCAGCCATGGGGGCTCTGGGGGTGAATGAGTGTTTGGTGCCAGGATATATCCTGAGTTACTGCCCCAGAATCAGTTAGCGCTGATATTCCTCCCAGGCAAGGAAGAAGAAAGATGGAGAGGGGGGAGGTGGATGAAGAGAAGGGGGGGGGGGAGAAGGATGAAGGTGACCTGTTTCCCAGCTGACCTTCTGAGGAACAGGTGTGTTCTGCTCCAGAAAGGAGAGGCCTTGGAGGGATAGAGGGAGGGAGAGACAGGGGGAGAGGGGGATAGAGGGAGGGAGAGAGGAGGGGGATAGAGGGAGGGAGAGACAGGGGGAGAGGGGGATAGAGGGAGAGAGAGACAGGGGGAGAGGGGGATAGAAGAAGGGAGAGAGAGACGAGGGGGAGAGGGGGATAGAGGGAGAGACAGGGAGAGAGGGAGAGACAGGGGGGAGAGAGGGAGAGACAGGGGGGAGAGACAGGGGATAGAGGGAGGGAGAGACAGGGGGATAGAGGGAGGGAGAGACGAGGGGGAGAAGGGAATAGAGGGAGGGAGAGAGGAGGGGGATAGAGGGAGGGAGAGACGAGGGGGATAGAGGGAGGGAGAGAGGGGGGAGAGACAGGGGGAGAGGGGGATAGAGGGAGGGAGAGACGAGGGGGATAGAGGGAGGGAGAGACAGGGGGAAAGAGGGATAGAGGGAGGGAGAGACGAGGGGGAGAGGGGGATAGAGGGAGGGAGAGACGAGGGGGAGAGGGGGATAGAGGGAGGGAGAGAAGGGGGAGAGGGGGATAAGAGAGACAGGGAGAGAGGGGAGAAAGGGAAGGAGAGAGGTCTAGCTCCACATCACCAGTTTCCTATAGCTCGTTTCACTTCCAATGTGTAAAAGTGATCACACCACTGTATATGTACCTCTAATAATAATAATACTCAATTGTGTTCAATTAGCAGTGATCCTGTGGCTGTGTGCATGATCTGGTCTATCAGAAACATGAGGAAGTATCCTTGACAAGGACACGCGCACACACACACAATGACACATCTTCTACTTAAGTTCTGCCCACACAAGTCAGTAAATGTGTGTCACTAGTTTCTCTCTGTGCCACCCTTCCCCCACCCCCTCCATTCACACACACACACACACACACACACACACACACACACACACACACACACACACACACACACGGAGATGTGAAGAGAGTGTGTGTGGGTGTGTAGCATTCCTGAGAGCAAGGCAGCAGACAACAGGCCCAGGGTAAACACAGGCACGTTTACTCAGGGACACCCTGGAAGGCTTCCTCTAGCCTCTCCTAGCTCTGAGACTCCAACTCAGGGACACCCTGGAAGGCTTCCTCTAGCCTCTCCTAGCTCTGAGACTCCAACTCAGGCTCACGAGTCTTACCCAGGAGCAGGACTTACACTGGGATCCATGTAGGATGAGGAGAAAGTGAGGGGAGGAGGAGAGGGTAGGAGAGAGGAGAGGGTAAGGGGAGAAGGGGGAGGAGGGGAGAGGCAGCCCTGAGAGACCTGTGGCCTGGTGCCAGACCGCAGAGCTAACACAGACGCCAGAACTGAGACAATGAAACAGGTGTAGCGTTCAGACCCTCTGACCACTCCCACTAGGTCCCTTTCAATGAATGAGTTTGTGTGAGTGTGTGTGTACATGTGTGTGCGTAGAAGTGTGTGTGTGTGTAATGGAAAAACAAAGCAGACTGTCTCAGCCGTGTTAAAATGACTTTATAATTATACAGCACATCTTTCATATGGGCTCTGAGGTGAGAGGCAACATGAAAAAACTAATGAATAGCACGCCTGAGACAGGTAATCCAGTACAGACAGCAGCACCTGGAGAAGAGGATGGGCGACAGGATGACTCAGGACACATGATGAGGCACTTGGGACAAAGACAGGTCTCTGATTCCTGACTGAGCAGGGATGAGGACGCACATGATGTCTTGATGTGGTCGGACGCTCTGTATATTCTTTCGATAAAACTTTCAATAAAATGTTTTTCGTTTTCTTTGCTGTCAGCACAAACTCTCAGTGGAGGGTTTGGAGTTGATTGCGAGAGCAGGCACGCTGGCTTCTGTTTTTGGCACGTTGCACTTGACTTTCAAAGTCCTGTTAAAACAGAAGAGTTTCTTAGAAGAGTTCGCCTTTTCCTTCCTGGGTTTCTGTTTCCACTTCCTGTTCACTCTGTTGTCCCGCACCGAGGTCACAGGGTTAGGCTCGTCCTGGCCGCCTGGTATCTGACAACAAGCCTCGCTCGGCACCACGGCGGACCCCTTGGTGTCCCCACTGAGCCGCGCCCCAGCTCCCCCGGCTGGGCAACTCTCCTCCCTGCCCGGGGAGCTGGGTCTGGCTGGGCAAGGCCCAGGGTGTGTGTGGGCTCCATGGGTGTGTGGAAGGGAGGAGCCGGGACAGGGGACCTGGGCGCCGGGGGGGCAGTAGGTGCATGGGCCTCCAGCCACGAGGCTCTCCTCCAGGATGGACGTGTCTGTGTCCCCAGCGGACCCCTGGGGCTGGGGGACCTGGAGGCGCGTGTGGTCGCAGTACTTCTGGAGGTAACAGCTGTGAGGAGGCCCTGGTCTGGGCACTCTAGTCTGGGGATGGAAGTGGGCTGGGGGGCAGTGGACGTAGTGCATGTGGCACTCCACGGGCCTGTAGACCGGGTCTGCCGCTGAGAGCGGCCCCTGGCCATGGCTGGCCGAGAGGGGGAACTGGGACGTGGGGCAGGGGTGATCTTGGGGGGCTCCTGAGGTGGCGGAGCAGGAAGTGGGTATCCAGGGCGTGGCCGAGGGCGGCGGTTTGTCACAGGTACAGGCGGGGGGGTGGGGGTACAGGGGACGGGGAGGGAGGTCTGAAGCCAGAGGGGCCAGTCCATTCTCCTGGCAGGGATCCCCTCCTCTACTCACCTCCTTGCCTGTGTACGGTGCGTGTGAGCAGGGGGCAGGGTGCGGGGCCAGTGCGTTGTACAGCTGGCTGCCGGCTTCCTGCTCCTCCGAGGCCTTCTCCTCGGCCCGGGAGGCCAGGGGCTCCAGCTCGTAGTGCTCCACATCTCCGCCCCGGCCGTCCAGGTGGTACTTCCCCGGGCCGGAGCTCTTGCGCTGGGGGGAGGGCGTGTTGGCGGTGCCCTGGGCGAAGGCCTGGCACCGGAGCCTCTTGGGGAGGGGGATCTGTCCGCAGGTGCCCTGGGGCCCCAGGCAGCGGCACATGCACTGGAAGAAGAAGGTGGCGAAGGCCCAGCTGATGCACATGATGAGCATCATGAAGGTGCCCAGCTGGGTGTACGCCAGCACGGTCGACGGCATCATCATCGCCCCGGCAACGAAGGTGGTGAGCGCTGCCATGGCGATGGCGGATCCCATGCGACTGAGCGAGAAGACGACCTTGCCCTCGCGGTCGGGCTCCGGGGCGAGGCGGTACGCCACGCCGTAGTGCACGGCAAAGTCCACCGACAGCCCCACGGCCACCGAGATGGTGACCGACTCCAGCACGTTGAGCTCCCAGCCCAGCAGCACCAGCGAGCCCACGGTGACGAAGATGGTCCCGGCGATGGAGAGGATGGCGTAGAGGCTGATGATGATGTTCCAGGTGGTCAGGAGCATCACGCTGAACGCCACCACCACCGACAGCGCCATGGCGATGAGCGTGCCGTTGGACAGGCTGTCTTGCAAGTCGTAGAACTCCAGGTTGCTGACGAACCAGCCGTGCCGCAGCCCCGCCGGCGCTCCCTTCAGCTCCTCTCGGATCCAGGTGTCCACCTCGCTGTAGAACTGATGCATCTTCTCGTAGGCCAGCGTGAAGAGGAAGGTGCTCTGGAACTCCAGCACGATGGAGCGGATGGTGTCGTTGATGTCAAAGCGTGGCCCGGGGGTCTTGCTGTCCAGGTGGTAGATGGTGCTGCGGTCCAGCTCCATGATGGCCCTCTTGATGCACAGCTGGAACACTTCCTGCTTGTAGGGGAAGGTGGACTGGCTGCAGCAGGGGTAGACGGACGCCTCCTCGCAGTCCTGGTTCTCCATCCACTGCTTGAAGGTCTCAATAAAGCAGCTGGTAAAGTCCTGCTCCTCGGACTGGAACACAAAGCTCTGGTTCCTCAGCTTCTGGCAGAAGTTCAGGATCCAGGTCTGCGAGGCGGGGCTGGCGATGTTGAAGCCGCCGTCCAGGACCAGCCTGCCTTTGTTCTTGGGGTTCAGAGGATCTCCGTTGTCCACGGGCGTCACGCCCCAGATGATGGTGATGGGCATGTGCAGATCTTCCCCGTGGTGGACTCTCTCGAACATGAAGAGCTTCTTGAACTCGGCATCGTAGCGCTCAAAGGGGTGCGAGGAGCTGAACACCTGGAACTCGGACAGCTCCAGCGAGGGCAGCTTCATCTTGGGGTCGACGCACACTACGTAGGCCCCTCCCACCGTGAAGGCCAGGAACCAGAAGAGCCACAGGTAGCGCAGCTTGATGACGATGCACGGCAGCACCTTCTCGAAGAAGATCCGCGAGGCTTCGGACATGCTGAACAGGCAGCTGCTGGCCCGCTGGCAGAGCCCGTACCATAGGGAGTGTGTGGTCAGCGCCCCCTGCTGGGGGGGCGGGGAGCAGGGGAACAGGCTGGGGATGTAGCGCTCGTGGAGAACCACCACGGCGGGCAGCCAGGTGACCATCAGGATGTAGTTGACCAGGATTGCGGTGCCGGCGTAGACGCCGAAACAGCGGATGGCGGTGATGTTGCTGACGTAGTTGGCGTAGAATGCGGCGGCCGTGGTGAAGCTGGTGACAAACATGGAGAGGGCGGCATGCTGGAGGGTAATGCTCACCGTCTCCGACAGCTCCTGGTTGGGCTTGTCGCATTTGGTGTAGTTCCAGATGTCGCAGAGGACGAAGGCGTCGTCCGCGCCGATCCCCACCAGGATGATGAGGGCCGTCAGGTTCATGAAGGGGAAGAACTCAAAGTCAAACACCATCCGGTACAGGAAGTAGGACACGATGAGGGAGCTGATGATGGCTATCATGGTCATGAAGGTGATAAAGACCGAGCGCGTGTACACGCACATGACCACCAGGACGATGACGATGGCGATGGCCGGATACACTGTGTCCGTCAGCAGGTAGTCCTGGAACAGCTCGTGTTTGATCCCAAACTCAATCCCTGTCACCGTGGTGACGCCATCCGAGGCGTTCCACTTCTCAAAGTTGTCCAAGTAGATCTTCATCATGGTCTCTCCCTTCTCCGTGGGAGAGAACAGCATGCTGTGCTTGAGGAGGGGGGGCGCGTACTCCACGGCCTTGGGGCTCAGGAAGTCCTTGTCGACCAGGAAGTGGAGGATCTGGTATACGGCGTTGAACTTGGTGCACTTCCTGGGCACGTTGGCACATTTGAGCTGGTCCTTCCTGCGAGTGGTGGCGTCCCAGCAGTCCGGGCCCAGCGTGGCGTTGTGGTAGAACTTGGAACAGGAGCGCAGGATCTTCAGGGTGTGGGAAACGTCGCGCTCCGTGATCTTCTGGCACGAGGACTTGTTGGTGAGGACGGCCACGTAGTTCCCCAGTGTCCAGCTGGGGCAGCAGGACGCATCGCTCGTGCGCTGGCACAGGCTCCAGTACTGGGGGTGGGAGCGCACCTGGGAGGAGGGGGGGCAGGTCAGGTGAACTCATTAACTCATTATCCCTCATCATCATCATCATCATCATTCTTCTCAATACATTTTATTAGATTATATTCAGGCTGCTGCTGTAAATCACAAACTGTTCTTAATTCACCTGCCTGGTAAAATATGAATCAACCAATCAAGACAATAATGACAAGTAATTATACATTCCTAATTGACTTAAAACAAATCATTAGAGACTACTAGTGTAAATGATGCTGGAATCCCTACCCGTGTGTTGTCCAGATGGCACATTGACTTGATGGCTTGTATGTTCCACAGATTCTTCCCCTCCGTGGAGCTGAACACCAGCCTGGAATACCTGTCACCTGCACACAGGGAATACATAAACACAGTGAAGAATACCTGTCACCTGCACACAGGGAATACATAAACACAGTGAGGAAGTTGGAGAGGACAGGGGGGGGGGGGGGAGAAAGAGAGGGAAGAGGAGGAGAGGAGGGAAGAGGAGGAGAGGGGGCTTGTACCTGGAACGTCACAGAAGAAGCTGTCTTTGCTGAAGTCCCACTCTGCCTGTCTTTTATCTCGGTCAAAGTGGTCCTCTGCCCAGCGGTCCTCCTGGTGACTGGAACCACCATGAGCAGGAATATATATACACATATATACTATTAATACATATATATACACATACATATAGATACTGATTTAAGTTAGTCTGCTCAAGGCACAAATTATCACTGGAAATGTGTATGCTAAAATCAAGGAGCCTGCAAATGGTTCCCAATCAGAAGAGTAATGACTAATGACTATGAGTAATCATTGTATTATCGTTATGATGATAACCAGACCAGAGAAACAGATCTCAGGGAGGGAGGAGGAGGAAAGGAGGGGTGGGAGTGAGGAGGAAGGGAGGAGGGATGGGAGTGAGGAGGAAGGGAGGAGGGATGGGAGTGAGGAGGAAGGGAGGAGGGATGGGAGTGAGGAGGAAGGGAGGAGGGATGGGAGTGAGGAGGAAGGGAGGAGGGATGGGAGTGAGGAGGAAGGGAGGAGGGAGAGACGATAAGGAGGAGTACAGACAGGTCTTCAGAGGAAGCACATCCTCTTCCAGAGACAGGAAGCTGGTTTTTGTCAGAGGCCCAATCACAGAGGGCGTGGCCAGGGCGGTGACTCCCTCCGCCCGCTCCGAGTAACCATACACACATCCCTCAACAGGGACTGGATAAGGCTTGGTCTGCTTGTCAGAGACTGTGCGAGAGAGTGTGTGTGTGTGTGTGTGTGTGTGTGTGCGAGAGAGTGTGTGAGAGAGTGTGTGTGTGTGCGAGAGAGTGTGTGTGCTCACCTCTTGGCCTGCTCGTCAGCGTATTTGAAGGGGTAGTTGGCCAGGGTGGCCTTGTAGCCAGTGTTCTTCACCATGTTGTTCCATGTGACCAGACGCTGGCCAATGGCAGTGCCTCTGGGCTCGAACCCCTAGACAACACACACACACACACACACACATGAATCATTTTTCACAACAGACACACACACACACTCTCACACACACAGGAAGGTGGACATTCTCACCAGTAAGGGGTCAGAAAAGTCTGGCAGATCTGGGACCAGAACCCCCACCAGGGCACACACCACGATCAGCACCGTGCACACCCCCAGCACCACCACCGGCCAATCAGCTATCAGCTCTGCATAGCTGGGGAGGGAGGGAGGACAAGACACTGGTCAATCACACTGTCAATCAATCAAATCTACTGCTATAAGCCTGTACATTCAGTAACAATAAGTAATACAGTACACTAACTATAAATAATGATGAATTTATTAGAGCTGACCCAGGAAAGTAGGGGGGGGGGTTAGTGTATAGTTACTGTGATATAAATGTATAAAGTGTTACTGAGGATAGTGCTTAAAAACTCTCTTGACTAGAAACAACAGCTAGGCCTGTTAGCATGCTGTTAGCATGTAGCATCCCCAGGTGCTGGTTGGGGTGTTGATCTACTGAGGCCCCCGTTGCCATGGTTATTCTCCTGCTGGGGCTTGAGATGACACAAACACGTTCGAGCAGCAGAGAGGATTGTGGGAGTTTGGGGAGGGAGACATTCTCCACATTGGTAACTATGGTGACTCAGTGGAGAGGAGTGACTCATCTGCTGATGTCTGACAGACATGAGGAGGAGGAGGAGGAGGAGGAAGAGGGGGAAGAGAAAGGGGAGGAGGAGGAAGAGGGGGAAGAGGAGGAGGAGGAGGAGGAGGAAGGGGAGGAGGAGGAAGAGGAGGAGGAAGGGGAGGAGGAGGAAGAGGGGGAAGAGGAAGAGGAGGAGGAAGGGGAGGAGGAGGAGGAGGAAGAGGAGGAGGAAGAGGAGGAGGAAGAGGGGGAGGAGGAGGAAGAGGGGGAGGAGGAAGAGGAAGGGGAGGGGGAGGAAGAGGAGGAGGAAGAGGAGGAAGAGGAAGGGGAGGAGGAAGAAGAGGAGGAAGAGGAGGAGGAGGAGGAGGAAGAGGAGGAGAAAGAGGAGGGGGAGGAAGAGGAGGAGGGGGAGGAAGAGGGGGAGGAGGAAGAGGAGGGGGAGGAAGAAGAGGAGGAGGGGGAAGAGGAGGAGGAGGAAGAGGAGGGGGAGGAGGAAGAGGAGGAGGAGGAGGAGGGGGAAGAGGAGGAAGAGGAGGAGGAGGAGGAGGGGGAAGAGGAGGAGGAGGAGGGGGAGGAGGAGGAAGAGGGGGAAGAGGAGGAGGAGGGGGAAGAGGAGGAGGAGGAAGAGGAGGAGGAAGAGGAGGAGGAGGAGGAGGAGGAAGAGGAGGAGGAGGAGGAAGAGGAGGAGGAGGGGGAAGAGGAGGAGGGGGAGGAGGAGGGGGAAGAGGAGGAGGAGGAAGAGGAGGAGGAAGAGGAGGAGGAGGGGGAAGAGGAGGAGGAGGAAGAGGAGGAGGAGGGGGAGGAGGAGGGGGAGGAGGAAGAGGAGGAGGAGGAGGAGCGGGAAGAGGAGGAGGAGGAAGAGGAGGAGGAGGGGGAAGAGGAGGAGGAGGGGGAGGAGTAGGAGGAAGAGGAGGAGGAAGAGGAAGAGGAGGAGGAAGAGGAGGAGGAAGAGGAGGAGGAGGAAGAGGAGGGGGATGAAGAGGAGGAGGATGAAGAGGAAGAGGAGGATGAAGAAGAGGAGGAAGGAGAGGAGGAGGAAGAGGAAGAGGAAGAGGAAGAGGAGGAGGAGGAGGACGAGGAGGAGGAGGAGGAGGGGGAGGAGGTAGGGGAGGAGGATGAAGAGGAAGAGGAGGAGGAGGAAGAGGAGGAAGGAGAGGAGGAGGAAGAGGAGGAGGAGGAGGAGGGGAGAGTATACACACACACAGATAATGATAGTACGATCTTACCTTTTGGGAAAGCGGAAAGGCCTTGCAGGGCTGAAAAACAGAAATAAATCAATCAGGTTTACATTTACAAGTCAAAACCAGAGATTGGACCCCATCCCGTATCTGTGGGTAACCATGTGAGAGGAGAACATGTTTTTTCATGAAATCTTTCTTTCCTTTCTTCGTAAGTGGTTGTAAAAGCACACCATACACAACCATCTATAACCATCACCACATAGAACCATCACCACATAGAACCATCACCACATAGAACCATCTAGAACAACCCCATCCACCTGCTGGAGTCTGGAGAAATACATGAGTATCTCCAGTTACATGCAGTTACATCAGTCTGATAACTCGCTCCTATCTGCAGAAGCCACACCAACGAAGCTGTTTAAGGCTAGGCACCAAACAACACGGAAGTCAGGAAAGCCAAACAGGAAGTGAGCTCAAAGGCCCCCTCTACCACAGCCAATCGGGATGGGCCTGTGATTGGAGCAATATACCAGAGGGGGGCCAAAAGGTCATCTGTGCCCCCTCCCACTCCCCCTTAAAAGGGAATCCGTGGAATGCCGTAATTAGAGGTTGCCACGGCAACGAAAGGCGCACACGAACAGAACCTATGGGACTGGAATGCTGATCTCTCAGACCATGTTGACCAGATGTTGGTCGGCCGTGAGTCTTAAAACAATGTGTGTACACAGAGACGCACGGCAGGGCTCATTAACACACCCAGAGACATCAGCAGTCCTGCTTTAAAACAGTCATAAACATGAACCTGAGATTCACCTTTTTATATTCGTTTGGCTCCAGCGCACCAACACTGACTGATGGAAAACACATTGGGTCGTTATTTCTCTCCCTCTGTCTCTCTTCCTTTAACCACGTATCGGAAGCCAAGGAAAAACTCTGTAAATTGATTGATGTCTGTTTTCTGTTGCATTTCCTTGTAAGGGGCGCAAGTGGAGGAATTTTGCTCGGAGACACGGTCCAACGGACTGGATTAACGACACGTCTAGATTATCTCTCACGTCAGAACAGAAGAACCCATCATGTCTGCTTGCAGTGTTCTAGTATGACATGATATTGAATAAATGCTGCTCAATCAGACAGAAGGTGACTTGCGAAGCACTCCCGGCTGGGTTCAGTGCAAAATATCTGGGGAGAAAAAGGGAAAACGCGGGTACTCGTCACAGTTTAGGTTTTCCTCGACAGCTAAAAGCCGTTGTGAAATAACGGTTTTCACAGCGCAATGGTGCCGTTATTGCGTTGTGTCGCGTTGGGCCTTAAAGCTGAAATAGGTCCGCACTTTCAGAAACATCTGTTTTTATATTACGCAAAAGCTGACAAACAATTGGATGTTTCCACGTCATCCTGCCTGGACCTAGGCCACTGTACTTCACAAACCAAAACTGTTTTCTGGTGAAACCATTATTGTCTACCAGAGAATGTGTACCAAATAGCCTACATGACTAAAAGTACACAAATACATACACAAGTCGTCTTTGTTTCCAGCTTGAGCTGGTCTGTCAGTAGCAGGGTAGGACGATGAAACAGTAATGTCCTTGAAGGAGGCAGACTGGGGGAGGAGGGCCAGAAGGCTCTGAGTGTGCAGAGATCTGGGGGAGGGGAGGAGGAGGGAGGGGAGGAGGAGGGAGGGCTTGTGAGCTGTGTTGACTGATGATCACACAACTTCTAAATACAGCAGAACGACAACCAACAGAGTTGCCCTCCCTCCCTCCCTCCCTCCCTCCCTCCCTCCCTCCCTCCCTCCCTCCCTCCCTCCCTCCCTCCCTCCCTCCCTCCCTCCCTCCCTCCCTCCCTCCCTCCCTCCCTCCCTCCCTCCCTCCCTCCCTCCCTCCCTCCCTCCCTCCCTCCCTCCCTCCACAGCTACAAGTGTCTGTTAGCTGTTATTCTGCTGGCTGTGGGGAGTCCCTGGATCTCTGGGTTAATGAGCAGAGGAACGGGCCAGCACACGCCTTGGTCTCACTGGAGGAGAGGGGGAAGAAAGGGGAGGGGGGAGGTCAGGGGTCAACGCCGGGGGGAAACTGCTAACAGACGCAGAGATATTCCTGGAATAAGGCGTTGGGAGTCGAGGCAGGAGCAATTACTGTCATCCCCGTCTGAACCCCTCCTGTGAGGCAGCCTCGCCAGGAACACTGCACACAATCAGACACTCAGCCGAGCACACAGACCCTCTGACTGGAGCAATCTGCTCAATCAGACCAGACCAAAGCCCCAGACTCAGGCCAAGGCCCCAGACTCAGACCATGGCTCTAGACCATAGATGAGGCCCCAGTCCATGAAAATCTACAGGATATCACTTCTTACAAGCTTGTGATGTCGCATAATAAAACAGACTGGAGCCTCATTTACTAACATTGCGACCGCAGCTTTATCTGCGCCTTTGCCCAAACGCAAATAGCGGACGGTGTATTTCCGCATTTTGCGTGGTATTTATCAAACCAGATCCTCGTCGGGCAATCAGCACCCATTAGTGTTAATTAGCGCACTGTTAAAAGACGGGAAAAATTGCCTGCATGTTACTGCCACCATGGGTGATTCGAGGAGGAAAAAAAAAAGTTCAGCAAACAGAAGCTAGAAATATACACACCCACTTTCCCTTATACCTCCCAGCAGCGGTAATCTGCGTTTTTACTCAAGTGCGCTGCCTTTGTAAATACGGTTTTATGTCTTTAACCGCTATTTGGGTCTCTTAAAGATCCGCTTTAACAGGGAGTAGAGAGGACCAGTCCAAACTTAGACAAGATAAGCTCATACCATAGCTAACTCTGTCTGCATGGGCATACTCTGAGCAGGTGTGTGTGAGAGAGAGAGAGAGAGAGAGAGAGAGAGAGAGAGAGAGAGAGAGAGAGAGAGAGAGGAGGGGGGAGAGAGAGGGTGGTGTGAGAGAGGGGGTGTGTGAGAGAGAGAGAGAGAGGGGGGGGGGGGTATGGACAGCTACATCCTCCTGTTGGTCCAGACCCTGAGCTGCCATCTCCACATTCCTGCTGGTGAAAAACGACGGCGGGCAGATTCCACACACACAGGTCGCATTTCAACACTGCAGCCGATAGTTACAAGCTGTCCCGGAGATGTCTTTATTATGAGATGGCCCTCTCCCTCTCCCAGCCTGCAGCAGGCAGCTGAACCCTGCCTGGCGAGAGAGGAGCTGCACTGTGGGCAGTGCTGGGATGGCAGGGGGATCATCTCTGTCAGTGAGGGGCTGGACTGTGGGCAGTGCTGGGATGGCAGGGGGATCATCTCTGTCAGTGAGGGGCTGGACTGTGGGCAGTGCTGGGATGGCAGGGGGATCATCTCTGTCAGTGAGGGGCTGGACTGTGGGCAGTGCTGGGATGGCAGGGGGATCATCTCTGTCAGTGAGGGGCTGGACTGTGGGCAGTGCTGGGATGGCAGGGGGATCATCTCTGTCAGTTATACCGGATCTGGGGGGGGGGGGGGGGGTCTACACCTATGTGTATTTATATATAAAATAAAAAGTTTTATGGAGTAATAGTTACTACATGAAGCTGTCTAGCCATCCAGTCAGCCAACCATCCAGCCAGTCAGCCATCCAGCCAGCCATCCAGCCAGCCAGCCAGCCAGCCAGCCAGCAAGCCATCCAGCCAGCCAGCCAGCCAGCCAGCCATCCAGCCAGCCAGCCAGCCAGCAAGCCATCCATCCAGCCAGCCAGCCAGCCAGCCAACCAACCAACCAACCATCCATCCATCCATCCAACCATCCAGTCAGCCAGCCATTCAGCCAACCAACCAGCCATCCAACCATCCAGTCAGCCAGCCAGCCAGCCAGCCAGCCAGCCAGCCAGCCTGCTCCTGGCCAGCTGCAGCCCTTGCAGCTTGACAGAGGAAGAACCTGATGTGAAGTTATGACAGCGTGCTGCTCAGCCCAGCTTTGATCCTGCGCTCCAGGAGAGAGAGGCTTTCATCTGCTTCATGAGCTCAGCTACAGCACGGCCAGCCACTAGTCACTGTTTGGCTCCTCACCTCACGTTCTCTCCTCTACCTCTCTCCTCCCCCCCCCTCTTCCCTCCTTCCCCCTCTCAAAGTACTCATGAAACCAGGGAACCTCACCTGTTGATATGTTTGCAGTTTAACAAGGTGTAACTCAGATCATTAAGTTAGTTTTCTACTGTAAAAGTGTGTGTAGAATCAACACCAGCTTCTTCCAGTGCAGTTTAAGAGGCTCAGGTTGCCACCTTCTCTTTCAAATCAACTGACAGAGCAGCCATGTCCTCTGGGGCCTAATCCTCAACTTTACAACTAGCAGGAGTCAGCGTCTCTCTCTCTCTATGCATCTCTCTCTCTATGCATCTTTCTCTCTCTCTCTCCCTCTCTCCCTCTCTCCCTCTCTCCCTCCCTCCCTCCCTCCCTCCCTCCCTCCCTCCCTCCCTCCCTCCCTCCCTCCCTCCCTCCCTCCCTCTCTCCCTCTCTCCCTCTCTCTCTCTCTCTCTCTCTCTCTCTCTCTCTCTCTCTCTCTCTCTCTCTCTATGCATCTCTCTGCAACTCTCTCTCTCTCTCTCTCTCTCTGCAACTCTCTCCCTCTCCCTCTCCAGGAGTCAGCGTCTCGCTACCTCTATATGCATCTCTCTGCAACTCTCTCTCCCTTTCCCTCTCTCTATATATCTCTCTGCAACTCTTTCTCCCTTTCCCTCTTTTTGTCTCTCTACACCTCTCTCTCCAACACCCTGCTCAAAGGGTCAAGCCCAGCCCAGCTCCAGTCAGGACACAGTGGGTGTTGCACATTTGTTATTCTTGATAAAGCACAAATCTTCATCAAACTGACCCTGAGATCCAGCCCCCGGGGTGACCAGGCCGGCTGGCGTGGTCATGTGACCAGGCCGGCTGGCGTGGTCATGTGACCAGGCCGGCGTGGTCATGTGACCAGGCCCGCTGGCGTGGTCGTGTGACAACGCAGCCCAAGCAAAACATTCCACCCTTAAAGATCTGGATAAATGATCAGATCATGATGAAAGTTGAACGTATCTGAACCCATCTGTAGTTAGTCACATGGCGTGTTGTGTTCAACTCCAGGGGAGCCATGGGAACCACCTGCCTCTCCTTCCAAAGAGAGAAAAAAGAAAATCCAACTTGTCAGATTCAAAGCAGCGTGCAATAATAAGAGTGGACCTTTCTTTAGAAGCGGGGGAGAGGAGAGGAGGAATGCCTGCTATCTGAGGATCCATTGAAACCAATCCAAACCTGCGGCGGTCTAAACCAACAGGAATGCAAAGGCAGGAGAGGGAGGCGAGGCAGGAGAGGCAGGGGCCTGAGTCTGGACTCTAAGCGAGAGGTGTGTGAGGAGGGCAGGTTTCCACGCTGCCCTGAGCCCTAACCCCTGAGGGTCCTGTGAGGTTGGGGAACCGTGCTGTCTCTGCCCCAGGGTGGCACATGGTCTGGGTCCTTGTTCTGGGTCTGGGCCTGGGCCTGGGTCCTTGTTCTGGGTCTGGGTCCTTGTTCTGGGTCTGGGCCTGGGCCTGGGTCCTGGGTCCTTGTTCTGGGTCTGGGTCCTTGTTCTGGGTCTGGGTCCTTGTTCTGGGTCTGGGCCTGGGTCTGGGGCCTGGGTCCTTGTTCTGGGTCTAGGGCCTGGGTCCTTCTTCTGGGTCTAGGGCCTGGGTCTGGGGCCTGGGTCTGGGCTCCTTCTTCTGGGTCTGGGCCTGGGCCTGGGTCTGGGGCCTGGGTCCTTCTTCTGGGTCTAGGGCCTGGGTCTGGGGCCTGGCTCCTTCTTCTGGGTCTGGGCCTGGGCCTGGGCCTGGGCCTGGGTCTGGGCCTGGGTCTGGGTCTGGGTCTGGGTCTGGGGCCTGGGTCCTTCTTCTGGGTCTAGGGCCTGGGTCTGGGGCCTGGGTCTGGGTCTGGGCCTGGGTCTGGGGCCTGGGTCCTTCTTCTGGGTCTAGGGCCTGGGTCTGGGGCCTGGGTCTGGGGCCTGGTTCCTTCTTCTGGGTCTGGGCCTGGGTCTGGGTCTGGGGCCTGGGTCCTTGTTCTGGGTCTAGGGCCTGGGTCTGGGGCCTGGGTCTGGGGCCTGGTTCCTTCTTCTGGGTCTGGGCCTGGGTCTGGGCCTGGGTCTGGGGCCTGGGTCCTTGTTCTGGGTCTGGGCCTGGGTCTGGGTCTGGGCCTGGGTCTGGGGCCTGGGTCCTTGTTCTGGGTCTAGGGTGGGTCTGACCCATGCTGTCACCTGCTCAGTTACATACATACATACATACATACATACATACATACATACATACATACATACATACATACTTACATACTTACATACTTACATACATACATACATACATACATACATACTTACATACATGTCTCTACCAGATTGAGGCAGGAGCACAGAGAGAGATACCAGACAGAGGCAGGAACACAGAGAGAGATCTGTCCTCAGCCTTTTACCACACATCGTTCAGAGGTTTAGCCTCTTCACTGTTCTGAGAGTCAAATATTTGGACTGAACCACCCAAATGTTCTGTTATCGCATCATTTAAAAAAAAATGTTGGTGAAAAAGAGAACAAGAGAGTGAAAATCTGCAGTTAAAACCGCAGAGAGCTAATGTTACATGGGATCATGAGGGTGTGTGACCATATTGTGTGTATGTCTACCAGTTTTGGGGGAAGTTACTCAAAAAAGTAATATATTAGTTATTACTTATTATTGTTCAGTAAGAGTAGTGTGATTAAGCTACATTATTACTTTCTGTACACACAGTAATATTATTACTTAGTGAGTTTGACTTTGTAAAAAATGTGCAAGTACATAGGCTACAGATGCAAAATTGTGTTTCTTTAAAGAAGAACATTCATTTCAAACAATCTTAAACATCAAAAAAGCTTCGCCATAGCAGATCGCCATCTTTCAAGGTTAAAGTGGATTTTTTGCTAGCTAGCTTCCATCTTTGTTTCTCTGTGGACACTATCGAGGTGTTTTTTAAATTTTGAAGTGCTGCTTTTGCAATAGATAGTATTTTGTTGGGGCGCAGTTTGCAATTCACTTCAATGTTTTTTCCTATATCTTCAATGAAAGCGAAATAGTGTGAATATTTCCACCCAAAAAATGTAACACGTACTGCGGCCATGATTGCTGTTGTGTTTTCCTGCAGCGTGAATCAAAGGCAAACAGTAGGCTAGCCTAAGGCGCCCAGGAAGTGTCGTTTAGGCAACAATCTGTATTTATAAGGCTATTTTAGTCCTTTGTTGAATTCATGCAGTAACTTGGACAATTTATGCAACTCAATGTCAAAAACTAACGCATTATATTACTTTGTTACTCACTTAAGTAATAATATTATGTAACGGGTTATATTACATAACGCGTTACCCCCAACACTGATGTCTACATATTCTGTATATATGCGTGGGTATGGTCATGCGTGTGTGTGTCTAAGGGGAGTGTAACAGCCGAGAAGGCGAGAGCTGCGATCATGCCAGTAATCCCTGCCCTAATCTCCAGGATCACAGCCTTGCGGGGATCAAAACTGATATTTGACACAATCTTGTCTGACTTAGTTCCTTCAAATTACCAGGGCATTAACCCCACCTCACCCCACCTCCCCCCCCCCCCCCCAACTCCCCCCATCTCCCCCACATCCAGTAGCTCGGATACAGTGGCACTGCAGTCACCATGCCAACCAACCCCCTTCCAGGAGAAGGGAGGAGAGGAGAGGGGAGGAAAGGAGAGGGGAGGAGAGGGGAGGAAAGTAGAGGAGAGGCTAGGAGAGGGGAGGGGAGGGGAGGGGAGGGGAGGGGAGGGGAGGGGAGGGGAGGAGAGGGTAGGAGAGGAGAGGAGAGTGGAGGAGAGTAGAGGAGAAAGGGGAAGAAAGTAGAGGAGAGTGTGTGTGTGTGTGAGGAGAGGGGAGGAAAGTAGAGGAGAGTGTGTGTGTGTGTGAGGAGAGGGGAGGAAAGTAGAGGAGAGGGGAGGAAAGTAGAGGAGAGGGGAGGAAAGTAGAGTAGAGGGGAGGAAATTAGAGGAGAGGGGAGGAAAGTAGAGGAGGGGAGGAAAGTAGAGGAGGGGAGGAGAGGGTAGGAGAGGGGAGGAAAGGGGAAACAGAATCTTGGTCTTGGTTCTGACAAGAGACGTATGTCTGACAGAGTTGATCCTCCCTTTTATCTGTCCATCTGGGGCTGTCCAGACACACAATACCAGCAGGAGGCCAGGGGGCTGGGATGGAGGCCAGGGAGAGGCCAGAGGGCTGGGATGGAGGCCAGGGAGAGGCCAGGGGGCTGGGATGGAGGCCAGGGAGAGGCCAGGGGGCTGGGAGAAAGGCCAGGGAGAGGCCAGGGGGCTGGGAGAAAGGCCAGGGAGAGGCCAGGGGGCTGGGAGAGAGGCCAGAAAGAGGCCAGGGTTAGGGTCAGACTCAGAGCTGGAGTACACGGTCTGTAATTGAAACCTGTCATCGGTGAACAAGAGCGACCTGTTTACTAAACAAGAGAGCGTTCTACAGGAGAGCCCACATCTGCTCCTTGTTCCCACCAGGAGGAGGAGGAGGAGGAGGAGGGGGGAGAGGAGCGGAGGAGGGGAGGAGGGGGGGATCTCTGATCTAATGGGTGCAATGCTATCCAGCTCTCTCTCCTCTCCTCTATCCAACCAGCTACAGAGAGACTCTAGGTAACGTGCCTGTCTGTGTGTGTGTCTGTGTGTGTTGGCAGTGTACCCTTCAGATCTGGCTACACAGATCTCTCCCCCCACACTCACAGGGCTGGAGTTGTGGGGCTTCTGGATGGGATGTACATGGAACATTTCCATGTGAAGAACATCAGCAAAAATATCCAGATCGACCACAGTGCAACCCCTCTCAACCAGGAGGACGGACTGACTTCCAGGAAGTAAGTCCCACCGCAAACATTTCTTTTTTTTTATCCTCTCTTCCTGCTCACTGAATCCCTGTGGAGATCCTAAACACAGGATGATGAGAGGATTTAACGGGTCCAGTTTCGGATGAGCAGCAGTGGTGGGCCCACAGAACAGTCTTGCTAAATATGACTCGCTTGAAAAAACTGTTTGCTGACAAATGAGTTCAATCCTGCCGTCCCAGTTTACTGGAGAACACGTGTGTGTGTTTGTGTGTATGTGTGTGCATATGTATTTGTGTGTAAGTGTTTGTATGTGAGAGAGAGAGAGAAACACCTCAATGTGGTTTTATTAAAGGGCTCCAGCTATCAGTTCATGTGTTTTTGGACCAACATCCTTGGAGCCACAGAACACTGCTGCCACTCAGACAGAAGAGCTGTCTCAGGCTGGAGGCTGGAACCTGCATACATGTAGGAATTTGGCCCTGAGTATTGAAACCCTCCCACCCACCCACCCACCCACCCACACAGCCAGCCAGCCAGCCAGCCAACAGCAGAGATGATCTTGTCTGTCTGGCAGGCTTGTCTCCATGTTGATAATGTCTGTATTGTGTTTGCCCAGGAAGAGGACAGAGCGGCCATCAAACCCTCACCACCTCTCACAGGAGCGGGGGAGAGGCCAGGGGGGGAAGAGGCCAGGGGGAGGAGAGGCCAGGGGAGGAGAGGCCAGGGGGAGGAGAGGCCAGGGGGAGGAGAGGCCAGGGGGAGGAGAGGCCAGGGGGAGGAGAGGCCAGGGGGAGGAGAGGCCAGGGGGAGGAGAGGCCAGGGGGAGGAGAGGCCAGGGGGAGGAGAGGCCAGGGGGAGGAGAGGCCAGGGGGAGGAGAGGCCAGGGGGAGGAGAGGCCAGGGGGAGGAGAGGCCAGGGGGAGGAGAGGCCAGGGGGAGGAGAGGCCAGGGGGAGGAGAGGCCAGGGGGAGGAGAGGCCAGGGGGAGGAGAGGCCAGGGGGAGGAGAGGCCAGGGGGGAAGAGGCCAGGGGGAGGAGAGGCCAGGGGGAGGAGAGGCCAGGGGGAGGAGAGGCCAGGGGGAAGGTAAGAGCATGGATGGGGCTTACAAGGTTCTATCCTTTATGAACCTGTGACTTTTTGATCTGCCATCAAATGCTCTACCACTGAGCTATACCCATCCCCATGCTCTACCACTGAGCTATACCCATCCCCATGCTCTACCACTGAGCTATACCCATCCCCATGCTCTACCACTGAGCTATACCCATCCCCATGCTCTACCACTGAGCTATACCCATCCCCATGCTCTACCACTGAGCTATACCCATCCCCATGCTCTACCACTGAGCTATACCCATCCCCATGCTCTACCACTGAGCTATACCCATCCCCATGTTCTACCACTGAGCTATACCCATCCCCATGCTCTACCACTGAGCTATACCCATCCCCATGCTCTACCACTGAGCTATACCCATCCCCATGCTCTACCACTGAGCTATACCCATCCCCATGCTCTACCACTGAGCTATACCCATCCCCATGTTCTACCACTGAGCTATACCCATCCCCATGCTCTACCACTGAGCTATAAAAATCCCCTAAATGCATCAGGGATCGTGTAGCAACACGTATGCCAATGAAGAGAGCCTTGTTATAAAACTACTGTAGCCAGTAAACATAGACATGCGTTCACAATGTGCTACATGTCTTGAACAGAAGGTTGGTATCATCTAGAGCAGCTCAGCCCCGGGCCAGGGTGAGGGCTGGGGGAGGGGTGTGTGTGTGTGTGTGTGTGTGTGTGTGTATGAAAGGGGCTCTGTTGGAGCAGCAGGTGAACTAGCCTCTGTCTGGAGAGGGGCAGACTGCAGGGACCAGCTCTCTCAACGACACACACACAGACACACACACAGGGTTATATACATCATACACACATACAGAGACGTATACAGACAGACTGGTAGACAGACAGGTAGAGACAGACAGACAGGCAGGCAGACAGGTTAAGGGACAGAGATCAGTAAACTGTGTTACCTGATCCCAGCGGCGCCGTGGTTCTGCAGGTGCTCCTGCCACTGGTGCTGGAGACACAGCGAGGGGGGCGGAGTCGCCTGCACACAACAGGCACAGGGGGAGGGGCCAGGGTGGAGGGCGGGGCCAGGTGGTCCAGGAGTGGAGCCAAGGGGTCCGGGGGCGTGGCCGTGGCTCTGGAAGACGAGACTCTCCTGCTGGTTGCTGTGGCAGCAGAGAGGGGGGTGGAAGGGGCAGTGGTGACGGCAGGGGGGAGGGAGAGGAGGGGGAGGGGAGGAGGAGGAAGGGGGAGGAGCTTGGCAAGCCTCTGAGAGTCAGAGAGGTGGGGGGCGGGCGTGGAGGAGGAGGCAGGAGGCCGGAGGGAACCGTTGGGTTTGACCCTTCCGTTCTGGCTCCCTCGAGCCCGGCAGAGGCGCTCTCTGGCTGGGTTGGACGCCGGCGGCTCCTGGGTCCAGGAGCTGCAGGGGGCCTCACCCTCCTCCTCACCCCCAACTGGCAGGCCTCTACTGGGGGCGTCGGGGCTGGGGGAGGCTCTCGGGGGGTGGGGGAGCCCTCCATTGCTGAGGGTCAGGGGGTCGCCGCTGGGGTCGCTCAGGGCCATGGTCGTCTCCCGGCAACAAGCCTAGCGCCGAGTTGGCCACTCCTCTGAGAGGGAGAGAGAGATAGAGAGCGGGAGAGAGACATTTTAGCTCAGCCATATTGACATTTAGTTGAACATTGACTCTATTCACAGAGCTGGTAGCTGGGCTGGGAGAGAGGAGCGAGGGAGAAATCTGACTCCACTTAGAGGGAGAGGTGAGAGGGAGGAGGAAGACGTCATTACACTGAGTGAAAATCAGCTTCTCACAGAATGCTTCAGGTGGAGCCATAGTTATACCTGAGAAGTTCTACCTAAGACAGTTACAGTAGCTAACCCCTTTCACCTTAATCTTGTCAGAAGGCTCGCTGAGGGATCTAGACCAGCGCCAGGGGAGGCTGGCTAGGGTCTTGCCACAATATGCTCAACATGATTCAAAAGCGGTGCATTGTGTTTCAAAGGTAATGGAGGGGTGTGTGTGTGTGTATGTGTGTGTGTGGGGGGGGGGGTGATGTTGGCACGGCGCCCGTCCCTCACCCCCCCCCCCACACCCTAGAACACATCTGTCCAGGTGTGAAGGCAGCTGGATGAGTAATACTTCACCTGGAGACTGCCCTGTATCCAACTCAGACACAATCACACATCCTCAACTTTTACACAGGGTGGAGGGTGTGTGTGACAGTGTGTGTGTGATAGTGTGTGTGTGTGTGTGTGTGACAGTGTGTGTGTGACAGTGTGTGTGTGTGTGACAGTGTGTGTGTGTGACAGTGTGAGTGTGTGACAGTGTACGTGACTGTGTGTGTGACAGGTGGGTTCTGGGATGCGTCAACATGATTGGGGGGGAAACATGAGAAAGACAGCTAGGATCAGGGCCGAGAGTGTGTGTGTGTGTGTGTGTGTGTGTGTGTGTGTGTGTGTGTGTGTGTGTGTGTGTGTGTGTGTGTGTACATGAGAATGTGTGTGAGTGCGTGGCGCCGTGTGAAGGGGATAGACAGACCACTGTGGAAAGAATTCCTCAGTATATCACAATGGACAAGGTCCAAAAAACAGTAATTCGAGGGCCAATAAACTGACAAGCTTACTTAAATGTTGACTTTTATCTTAAGATTCAAATGTAAAAAGTAAAGCTATGCACATCTATCTGTCTATCTATTGGTATTCACCGTTGCTCCTTGGGCCATAAGAATTCTGTGAAAGGTTATGTGTGTGTGTGTGTGTGTGTATCTGAGTGTGTGTGTGTGGTGGGTGGGTGTGTGTGTATCTGTAAGTGTGTGTGTGCTCTGACCATGAGCCTTTACAAGTAGGTGAGACTTTTAGGGCATCTGCTCCAACACAAGAACCCTTCAGACAGACATCCCCAACACTGTCTCACCAACTGATGAGGCCGGCTGAGAGGGACTGGAGTTTGGAGAAATGGATCATCTGTCTGCACCCCTCCTCTCTCTCTTTTATGTCAAGTTGGTGATTATGGGGTAAGGCCCTTGGAAACTAGCAGGTACACGACAGAAGGTGAGCTACGCCTGCCCTTTAATTAAAGCTAATAGATCGTAATTATGAGGACTCTGTCAAGACGTTTAATAACTGTCGAGTGCCGACTAATAACAGAATTTCTGCTGTCAGTCGCCGAAGCTGAAACGAACGCCTTTGAGAAATGACTCACTGGATTGTCTAAAACGTTCAAAATCCTTCACGAGTTATTTGAGGGCCTACTGACAAGTCTGACATCGCCGGCCTCATTTTCACAGCTGGGGTTTGACATACCAACACGACGCACTTTAGCCCGGGGCTGTGCTGTTTTAAGCTAAAACGGGTACATGACCGAGTCCGTCGCTCTAATTGTCTGTTCCTCGCGCCGTGAACACGCGCTTCCAGCTGAGATAGAGAAAGGCATCACACGCAACTTTTCCTTACATACGGAAGTACATTAACGAACAATAACAATTTACAAAAACATCCGTGAAATTATTATTTTATCATCCTTAAAACTAAAGAGTTATAATTGTTAAGTAAGTTATGAATATAATTTGCATACTATCTTCGCATTTAAAAAAAATAATTGGGAGAAAATATTCCCATTCCACAAAATGTAGGCTATACATTTTAAACACTTCTACAACTGTGCAAACACTATATTCACTCCAGGCCAGGGAAGAACAGCCAACTTTGATAAAAACGAATGGATGATGTAAAATCGGCCAAAAGGTAGGCTAATCAAATAAAATTGTAAGAATTAGGGTCATCCCATTTCCAAAAAACATTTTCTTTTAGCGGGGCTTCCTGTTGATAATCCGTAAAAACGGAGAAGCAGTTTTTGTCACATCAAATCACTAATCTGAATTCTCAGTTTTGCAAAGCAGGGAGCCAAAAATCCCATTAGTCCACAACACAGTTACAGCTTGATTTACCTAGATTTCAAAAGATCAAGGATCTACAGTTGCCGAAGAAAAAAAAAGTAGCCTACGGACAAAAACTCTCACAGGTTTAAAAAATACTTACCGGTTTGTTGAATACTGATAGTCTTGCTTTAAGCAGTTGCCGCGTTTACCCACAACATAGATGTACCGTAAACGGTTTCCGTTTAGAATATCCACAACAAAATTACTCCGAAACGGAGCAACAGGTCGCGACAATCGCAGGTCGTTTTTCACGGGGAACGGACGGCGAGAATGATAAACACATGCGCCGTGTCTCGGGCTCAGGAAGGCGGTGGGCTGGAACTGCGCACGAGCTCAGCGATAGGACGGTCCCGGTGCTCCAAGCCTCTCTGATTTAACCCGCTCGCTGCCTGTATCTAGTTCACAACAGCTGGACGAGGGTCCGCTTACAGCTCAACCAGTCTCCACGTTTATTAGGGCACAGCCTCTTGTACAAGACCAAGCTCAAACTCGCTTAGACGAAGGAGCCTACAGGTCACCTCTGCGTTCTTGCTTTGGTGGGATTCACAATGCATGCTAGCTAAATATGTGTTAATAGCTAGAGAATGTAATTATTTACACTGTAAAAACGCTTTATATGTAGTCAGTAGTTAAAACTCTTAAACTGCAACTACAAAATCAACAACGATGCAATCATGAAATCACAAAAATGACTGCTCGCTACACAAGGATCAATGAGGAGTTATGCTTTGGACTTACTCCAACAGCCATAACCAGTATGTCCCCCGCCCATGTCATGCCTGCATGTTCTAGTCCAAATTAAAGATTACAGTCCAGATGTATTAAACAGCTTTAGTTGCTGTAACCTCTTATAATACTCTCTCGAGCTTGAGAACTTCCCACCCTGCTCTACAAACCCCTTGAAATAACTTTGGGTTTAGCGGTCTCATTCGGAGCTCAAAGCGGACCTTTCCCATGCGGATAAAACTCAACCCAACCAACTGTTTAGCCACACAGTTAGACGTTTATGATTATAATTACATCTACATGAAGCGATTAAGAAAACGTGATAAAAAGAAATAAAATACGGAAAGCGGGCAAGGGACGAGACCGGGGGAAGGAAGAAACACAATTAAAAAACTGGAGAAATCTTCCTCGTTTTGGCTTCATCGTTTTGCGATCTGTTCTGGAAGTAGGTGGACGGTTTCCGCCGCACTTAGCACAATCAGCGGGGGAGACGCCTTATGACGGTGCATGATGGGAAGACGGAGGACCCTATACCTGGCTTTAATTTGAGCTGTCGGCCAGCATCAGGACACGGCTCATATACTATAATAATCTGCAGTGGTGGGGCTGGCTCCAGGAAGGGAGATGGTTAATGGCTATTTAGCGTGTCCAGCACAGGTAAACTGCTAGAATTAATTCCATGGAACCAATGTACGTTTGGCTAATAGTTAAGGTATGTTATGGTACTGTACCAGTGAGAGAGAGTTAATAGTTAAGGTATGTTATGGTACTGTAACAGTGAGAGAGAGTTAATAGTTAAGGTGTGTTATGGTACTGTAACAGTGAGAGAGAGTTAATAGTTTAGGTGTGTTATGGTACTGTAACAGTGAGAGAGAGTTAATAGTTTAGGTGTGTTATGGTACTGTAACAGTGAGAGAGAGTTAATAGTTTAGGTGTGTTATGGTACTGTAACAGTGAGAGAGAGTTAATAGTTTAGGTGTGTTATGGTACTGTAACAGTGAGAGAGAGTTAATAGTTAAGGGTGATCTGATGTGAGGAGGCTGAACCGAGGCTAGACGGGTCAGAGGAGGCCAACATGAAGTGGTCAGGTAACCCTGGACCCCCCACTTGGCTCTGCAGGGGGGGCAGTCAAGGAGGGGACAGGGGGAGACTGACCATAGAGAGGAGGGGAGAAGGGGAGAAGGGGAAGGGAAGATTTGGGGAGCAGAGAGAGTAAGGAGGGGGGCTTCCCTCCAGGGGCCAGGCTCCGGAGCTGCTTCTGTGTGTCTGGCTTTGGGAAGCAGGGAAACCTGAGCCTCTCACACCTCTGCAGCGAGGACAGACACCCCCCAGACACTAACCTCCCTCGGAGGCACAAACTGGGCTGGGACTGGGGTTGAGGCTGGCTGGGACTGGGGTTGAGGCTGGCTGGGGCTGGGGTTGAGGCTGGCTGGGGCTGGGGTTGAGGCTGGCTGGGGCTGGGGTTGAGGCTGGCTGGGGTTTGGGTTGAGGCTGGCTGGGGCTGGGGTTGAGGCTGGCTGGGACTGGGGTTGAGGCTGGCTGGGACTGGGGTTGAGGCTGGTTGGGTCTGGGGTTGAGGCTGGCTGGGACTGGGGTTGAGGCTGGCTGGGACTGGGGTTGAGGCTGGCTGGGGCTGGGGCTGGGGTTGAGGCTGGCTGGGACTGGGGTTGAGGCTGGCTGGGGCTGGTGCTGGGGTTGAGGCTGGCTGGGGCTGGGGTTGAGGCTGGCTGGGGCTGGGGTTGAGGCTGGCTGGGGCTGGGGTTGAGGCTGGCTGGGGCTGGGGCTGGGGTTGAGGCTGGCTGGGACTGGGGTTGAGGCTGGCTGGGACTGGGGTTGAGGCTGGTTGGGTCTGGGGTTGAGGCTGGCTGGGACTGGGGTTGAGGCTGGCTGGGGCTGGGGCTGGGGTTGAGGCTGGCTGGGACTGGGGTTGAGGCTGGCTGGGGCTGGTGCTGGGGTTGAGGCTGGCTTGGGCTGGGGTTGAGGCCTAGGCCAGGGCCGAGAGTTCTCAGGAGCGGTTAAGGTACAGGGGCCCCAAGGATCATGAAAGAGACAAGATGAGCAGATCTGGGAATCCATCAGAAAGGAGGAGGCTGGTCGAACCTTCATGACTTTAACCAGGTTTATCTGAGAACATTCGAGAATGGAGTTAAGGAAGCTGAAGACTAGAAACTCACATGGGAGACTGATGACTGAAGAGTGTATTAAGTGTGGTGTGTGTGTTTGTGAGAGAGAGAGGGGGGGGGAACATGTCTTTGAGGAAACCAAACGTTTGTTCATCAAGTTGGCTGAGTCTCTGAGGTATGGACACACACATCCCCAGTGGGTAACACATCCTCCTCTCTCTTGCTCAGCAGACAGGGGTAGGAAGGGGCAGTTGTGTTCTGGGACGGGGGTGTTAAATACCTTCAGTCTGACTCCACGAAGGGAAACCAGCAGGAATATCCTCATGCTACAGCTTTTGTTTTAAGATTATATATATATATATATATATATATATATATATATATATATATATATATACATATATATATATATATATATACATATATATATACACACACACACATACATACATATATTGGGGGTATTTTTCATGCTTTACTGGACAGATAACATTTTTTGGGGAAGTGTGACAGGAAATGGAGAGAGCAGGACCAGACCAGAACCAGAACTGGACTAGACCAGGACCAGGACTGGACTAGATGAGGACGAGCCCCGTCCAGGAGCACACAGCACCTCCAACCTCATCCTGGGTCTGCTCACTCACCAACCTGAGGGCCAGAGGAGAGAGGGGAGGGTATGTGTGTGTGTGTGTGTGTGTGTGTGTGTGTGTGCCAGTCGGGTCTAATCCCTACCCAGCAGCTGCCAGGGAACAGAGGAAGCAGAAAAAAACTTGCTGACATTTTAACACAATGAACGTTTCACGTCTCTCTTATAACCCTCCATCTCTCACTCACTCACTCACTCTCACTCTCTCACTCCCTCACACAACCCCCCCTCCTTTTCTCTCACTTGCTTTCTTCACGTAAAGTGCAGGCCAATTTATTGGATCTGTTCACGGCTAAGTAATAATACTAATATACACCTTAAGCCCGATACAGAACAGTCCATTAGCCCTGCTCTGTGTGAATGAGTAATGGCCAAGTATAGCAAAGAGACCGTTCCCCAGTCTCCTTCTCTAAGCTCCTGGCAGCTAACCAGTTAGCCAGATACAGTACGCCGTTAGAGAGAAGACTCTTTTTTATCGTCTGTAGAGAGACCACGTCCAGTGTCAAAGGCTGTTCTCATTACAGTTTTACAGGCACTCCAGCACAGCCCCCCTGCTCTTTGCTGCTGGATCCGGGCCGAGACGTTGTTTAGCATTCTTTCCAAAATAAACCCCGGCTTTTCACAGGTGAGTGTCTTAAGGGGAACCAAACTAGAGTCAGTTGAGGGATGAAAGACTTGCTCTTTCTCTCTCTCCTTCCCCCTTGTCTCCCTCTTTCTCCTCCCCCCCCTTGTCTCCCCTTCTAGTTCTGAGTAGCCATTAGATGTGCCGCGGATCTGAATCCGAAGGGTTTTTCTGTAGCGCTCCGAGCATAACTAGTCAAAAACTCTCATCACTTTTTATAAAGACGTTGGTCTCATCACTGTCGCTCCTTTTCAGCTAGCTAGCTAGCAACTCAAAAGTCAGCTTATCATCAACGGATGTTTTCAACTATCTATTAAGTGAAGTTAAATGAGAAGATAAAAATATAGTTTTAACTTAAAGCTATCTGCTATGCTGGCTCATCTGCCCACACTAGCAGAACCAGCGCTCCGCAGGGTCCAGCCAGCGGGTTCTGATTGAGAAAAACTCAAAACTCTCCATGTATGGCCACGCCCTCGGAGATGGACATTAACCATACTGTAGCTCCCCCTCTCTATCTAGTGGTATATATATATATATATATATATATATATATATATATATATACCACTAGATAGAGAATATATATATACCACTAGATAGAGAGGGGCTAGGGTTTGGGTTATATATATATATATGATTCTACTAATGTACTAGTGTTCAGAGTGTCCAGAAAAACTGACAGTGATCTCCCAGAGTCATTTGTCTTTGGCAACAAGTGTATATGAGCATGTATGAGCATATGTCTGTGTGCATGTGTGTGTGTCAGGTGTGTGTGTGCATGTGTGTTTAAGGTGTGCAGTACCAGCAGAGAGAGTAGCAGTATCACTGACACCAGCGGGGTTATGATAAATGGCTGCTTTGACAAACCGCTTCTATAAACACTGTCATGAGCAGTTCTGTCATTCACACACTGCCATGATACTGCGGATGTGTGTGCGTGTCTGTTTGAAGGGTAGGATGTTCAGTGTGTGTGTGTTTGATGAGGTTTGAAGATGGCTAGGATGTTCAGTGTGTGTGTCTTAGAAGAACAAGGGAAGGGCAAACATCTCAGAGTATCGATGTCTGGAAAGGTAAACATAAAGGACAGGGGCTAACAGGGAATGACGGCGGAAGCTTTTCTCGACATCTCTCTCTCAGACACCCAGTCCGTCAAAGAACGCATCAATATCTCCTCTCCTCCAATCCATCTCTCCTCTCCTCTACCATCTCTCCTCTCCTCTACCATCTCTCCTCTCTCCTGGGAGTAGGGTGGTATGACACCCTGGGGTTATGAGGGTGTGTGTGTGCATAGGGGGCATGTATATGCATCCTTATAGGGGTGAAGGGCTGTTAGCAATTTTTTCTCTTTTTCTTTCCAAGAGAAAACAAGATGTTATTTTGATGACTCAAAGGGTGGGTGCAGCTCTTTTGGCATGAGAAACAGGCACTATTTAACATGAAACATTCATAACTGGAAAGACGTCCAGGGCTGAGCCAACGCTGACTTTATTAGACGGCTGTATATGAGTATAAATATTTATAAACAGTGAAATATGGCAATAAAACAGGGCAGGGACACTGATCTGAGACCCGCAGTTATCTGGAGGGTGTTGAGTACAGGAGACCAGAGTGAGGCTCATCAAGTGACATCATGATACGGGTCAACAGGTCGCCCCCGAAAGGCATAATGAGGGAACACTCGCTCTCTTTTATAAACTCACAGTATCTACGCACATTCACAAACACACACACACACACACACACACACGACTGAAGCAGGCTCATAAAGTGCTTGCTGGCACAGTTGTGGGTCCTAACCCTTCTAGAACCTTCTGAGCCTCGTACCCAGCCTGTTATGATTGCTAGGCAACACGACCAACACAGCCTGTTCAAAACTGAACCAATTAAAAGCCTGCAGAGAGAGTGGGGGGGGGGGGGGGTAGAGGGGGGTAGGGATAAAGGAAGAGAGGCATAGAGGGAGAGAGGAGGGAGGAGAGGGAGGGAGAGAGAAGGAGAGAGGAGGGGGAGAGGGAGGGAGAGAGAAGGAGAGAGGAGGGGGAGAGGGAGGGCGAGAGGAGGGAGGAGAGGGAGGGCGAAAGGAGGGGGGAGAGGGAGGGCGAGAGAGAGGGTTGCATGTTGGTATCTCATGACCTTCCTGAAGTGTGTGGATCTTCTCCACCTCCGAGTCAGAACACGGAGATGCAGTGAGTACGGAGGGTGGTTCGGAGACCAATGCTGAATTTGACCTTTTCACAGCCTCTGTATTTCCACAGTACAACATTGTTAAGACTCATGACCTTCTAATAAAACACCCACGATTCCATCACACTTATTCCAGTCAGGAACTCTCTTGACTCACGTGACTCACGTGGAGGTGATTGCTCCTCCTCCTCTCCTCTCCTCTGTAAACCTACCAGCTCCCTCTGATCAGAGAGAAGTGTGTGTGAGAGAGAGAGCACGCGTTGTTGTCAGCCGTTCATCCCCTGACACAATGTGTTTTTGTTGAAGCACTTCGCACCTTTAGAGGAGTAATTATGGCAGTAAATTAGAAGGATTTACGAGATCTACTCTCTCTCTCTCTCTGGTGTGTCCCTCCCTATTTCACTCTCTCTCCCTCTCTCCACCACTCCAGGGGCCTTTCTCTTCCTCTCTCCCCAGCCCGGGGCCACTTTCCCTGGCCGTAAATGTCAGTCTCGCAGGGGGGGCTGGAAGAAACAAAGGGAGGCTTTAAGGCCCGGCTAACGGAACCTTTCAAGGCCTTCACACCGCAGAACCACACTGCACTGGTGTTGTGATGGACTGTAGCAAACCTTACAGTCCGATCATCTGGCATAGGAGGGGGAGGAGGAGGGGAGGAGAAGGGGAGGAGGGGAGGAGGAGGGGAGGAGAAGGGGAGGAGGGGAGGAGGAGGAGGGGGAGGAGGAGAGGAGGAGAGGAGGAGAAGGGGAGGAGGAGGGGGAGGAGGAGGGGAGGAGGAGGAGGGGGAGGAGGAGAGGAGGAGAGGAGGAGAAGGGGAGGAGGAGGGGAGGAGGAGGAGGGGAGGAAAAGGGGAGGAGGAGGGGGAGGAGGAGGGGAGGGGAGGAGGAGGAGGGGAGGAGGAGGGAGCAGGAGTTTCAGAGCGAGGGTCTCTCTTCTTGAATATTAAATATACAGACTACATGCAGCTGAAGCAGGATCAGAGTTGAGGTGTCACATCTACACGACCTCACTTCCTCCTCAGGTGTCACACCTACACAACATCACTTCCTCCTAAGTGAGCACGCTGCTGTCGTCTGTCCAGGTGGAGCAAAGAAAAGGAGGAGAGAGGGAGGAGAGAGAGAGACAGCAGACAGGCCTCTTTAACCTGTTTGAATCATTCATGACCAGGACTGGTTCCTGTCTGTGTGACGATGAATGTGTTAGAGGAGATGGATCCAGCTGAAGCAGCATTTACATGGCTCCTAGACTCAGTTACCTCATCTACAGCACATGTGTGTGTGTGTGTGTCCAGTGTGTGTGTGTGACAGAGAGAGTGACTGTGTGTGTGAGTGTAAAGGACCCCTGAAGCCTTTCAACAATATCACACATGACATCACAACTAACAAACCTAATAGGGAGGGGGTTATCACAACTAACAAACCCAATAGGGAGGGGGTTATCACAACTAACAAACCCAATAGGGAGGGGGTTATCACAACTAACAAACCCAATAGGGAGGGGGTTATCACAACTAACAAACCCAATAGGGAGGGGGTTATCACAACTAACAAACCCAATAGGGAGGGGGTTATCACAACTAACAAACCCAATAGGGGGGGGGGTTATCACAACTAACAAACCCAATAGGGGGGGGGTTATCACAACTAACACATCCTGAACTTGAAAAACTCAAGCTGGCACTTAACCTGGAGTTCTGGAGGAGACCTTGTTACTGGACCAGGGGGCTGTTGACACACACACACACACACACAGGGTGGGGGGGAGGAGCTGGCACCAGACAGCTCAGGTGGGATAAACATCCCAGCCCCTCATTAGGATAATACCACTGGATATGACCTCAGGACTGGTGGTGACGCCATCCACACGCTAACTACTCTGACAGCATCAAAGCTGCTCTGGGAGGCAGGCTGGAAAGGTGAACGCTATCATCAAAGACCCGAGTGTCTCTCTCTCTGTGTAACTCTCTCTCTGTGTAACTCTCTCTCTGTGTAACTCTCTCTCTGTGTAACTCTCTTTCTCTCTGTGTAACTCTCTTTCTCTCTGTGTAACTCTCTTTCTCTCTGTCTAACTCTCTTTCTCTCTGTCTAACTCTCTTTCTCTCTGTCTAACTCTCTTTCTCTCTGTCTAACTCTCTTTCTCTCTGTCTAACTCTCTTTCTCTCTGTCTAACTCTCTTTCTCTCTGTCTAACTCTCTTTCTCTCTGTCTAACTCTCTTTCTCTCTGTCTAACTCTCTTTCTCTCTGTCTAACTCTCTTTCTCTCTGTCTAACTCTCTTTCTCTCTGTCTAACTCTCTTTCTCTCTGTCTAACTCTCTTTCTCTCTGTCTAACTCTCTTTCTCTCTGTCTAACTCTCTTTCTCTCTGTCTAACTCTCTTTCTCTCTGTCTAACTCTCTTTCTCTCTGTCTAACTCTCTTTCTCTCTGTCTAACTCTCTCTGTCTAACTCTCTCTGTGTCTAACTCTCTCTGTGTCTAACTCTCTCTCTGTCTAACTCTCTCTCTGTCTAACTCTCGTCACATTTAAATTTAGATGCTGATTTACATGTACTGTTTAGCTGAAATATGAATTGTAACAACTTCCAACAATGGCGGTCAAAGGATTCTGTTCTCTTGTTGGTCACGGCAACCCCGCCCCTGATGCAAGCGGTTCTTAATACGGACCAATCACAGCCACGGGGTATCCGTAAATGACAGACTTCTGATAGTCAGGAAAATCAGGAGGTGCACGTAGAACTCTGCGAGGGGCTCGGAGAGGACACGGAGAAGGAGTTCGTTGACGGAGAGGGCGTTCCCTGTGTGTGTGTCCGTAAAAACGCAGAAGTATAAATTGGCCTTAACTCTCTCTCTCCTACCAGGGTGAACTGGTAGCATAGCTGGTCTACTGAGGGTTTGTTGGTGACTTTTCTGGAATTCATGACTGACTAGTCTCTCACACACACACACACACACAGAGAGAGATTGGTCTGGGCTACACGGGCCTTATTAGCTTGGACAGGAAGCAGCTGTGCAGGAAGGAGAGGTGTAGTGTAGCAGCAATCCTCTAGGAATCAACACCAGGCCCTGTCCTACGCTACAAAACAGACACAGCTGCTTTGCCCTCCACACCACAGCGTGTACACACGCGTGCGCGTGCGCACACACACACACACACACACAGGTCTACCTGCATGTTCAGAGAGAGAGAGTTTACAGGACAGACTAGACTGACTTCCCCCTGACCTGGATCAGCTTCACACTGTCAACAGGTGAGGATGACAGAACTGTGGAACGGGAGTGTGTGTGTGTGTGTGTCCTACCAGTGGAATGATGCAGACCAAGGTGGAGGCGTCATTCATGCGCTCAGTTCACCTCCATCTTCACCACGAGCTGCTGTGAGAGACAAAGAGAGAGACAGGTGGTCACTGTAGAGCTGTAGAGGAGACAGAGAGAGAGACAGGTGGTCACTGTAGAGCTGTAGAGGAGACAAAGAGAGAGACAGGTGGTCACTGTAGAGCTGTAGAGGAGACAAAGAGAGAGACAGGTGGTCACTGTAGAGCTGTAGAGGAGACAGAGAGAGAGACAGGTGGTCACTGTAGAGCTGTAGAGGAGACAGAGAGAGAGACAGGTGGTCACTGTAGAGGAGACAGAGAGAGAGACAGGTGGTCACTGTAGAGCTGTAGAGGAGACAGAGAGAGAGACAGGTGGTCACTGTAGAGCTGTAGAGGAGACAGAGAGAGACACAGGTGGTCACTGTAGAGCTGTAGAGGAGACAGAGAGAGAGACAGGTGGTCACTGTAGAGCTGTAAAGGAGACAGAGAGAGAGACAGAGAGGGTCCACCCAATATGGACTGGTTTGGCAATACTGCTCAACCCAAACTGTCATGCCAATAAAGCATTCTGAACTGAGAGAGAGGTGGTCACTGTAGAGCTGTAGAGGAGACAGAGACAGAGAGAGAGAGAGACAGAGACAGAGAGAGAGAGAGAGAGAGAGAGAGAGAGAGAGAGAGAGAGAGAGAGAGAGAGAAGAGAAAGAGACACAGAGACACAGAGAGAGAGAGAGAGAGAGAGAGAGAGAAAGAGAAAGAGAAAGAGACACAGAGACACAGAGAGAGAGAGAGAGAGAGAGAGAGAGAGAGAGAGAGAGAGAGAGAGGTGGTCACTGTAGAGGAGACAGACAGACAGAGAGAGAGGTGGTCACTGTAGAGCTGTTGTTCCAGAGGGAGACATGAGAGCTCTCTGGCATCCTCATTAGGACTCTACGCAGAGCCAGGCAGCTGTGTGTGTGTGTGTGTGTGTGTGTGTGTGTTGATATACTGGACCCCTCGGCTGTTTGAACCTGATTCTGTGGACGTGTGTTTTATGGCTCCCCAAGCTGGGCTGACAGGTTGCAGACGTAGCTACCGCTCAGTGGTTAGAGCATTTCACTGCTGATCAGGAGGTCACAGGTTCAAATCCCCACGCCCACCGCCCGAACGTCCCTTTGGATAAAAGCGTCTGCTGAATGAACACGCTCTCATTACTGCTATGAAGAAGAACCCTGCCTGCTTACCCTGGCTGTAGGTAAGCAGGCTTCACATGATCTCACCCCACTCAGAGAAAACATCACAAGGGAAGGAACCACACAAGCCTTTTTCATCTCAGACTGTACATGATTCAAATCATCTCAATGATTCTAGCAGGAGCTGGCTGAAAAACAAGCCTGGACAACAATTATGTTAATTGAGGGAGAGGGGAGGGGAAGGGGGAGAGGGGAGGGAGAGAGGGGAGGGAGAGAGGGGGAGGATGTGACACGCTTCCTGGAGGTTTCCATAGGAGCTCCTCTCATGACCGCCGGGTTAACTCCGCCCCCAGCTGTGAGGTCATACACAGCCCCCTTCTCCTCGTTAATAAGGTCAACGGAGGAGGTGAGGGGTGAGAGGAGGTGAGGACAAGAGAGAGGAGGGGAGAGGAGGATAAGAGAGAGAAGGGGAGAGGAGGATAAGAGAGAGAAGGGGAGGAGAAGGGGAGAGGAGGACAGAAGGAAAGGAGGGGACGAGGTTCAAATCCCTGTGTGTCTCTGAAGATTAAAGCATCTGCTGAATGAATAATGTTCTTATTTTTACATGATCTTTATTATTATTAAGTCCCCTCACACTTACTGTAGAAGTCTCTGTTCCAGCCTTTAGGTCATGGTGGCCTCAACCTCAGACCTCGTCATAGGACCCCTGTCCTACCCTGCTCATATCCAGCCTCACCCCCCCAGCCCTCAGCCTCGGCCCTCAGCCTCGGCCCTCAGCCTCACCCCCCCGGCCCTCAGCCTCGGCCCTCAGCCTCGGCCCTCAGCCTCACCCCCCCGGCCCCCAGCCTCGGCCCCCCAGCCTCACCCCCGGCCTTCAGCCTCGGCCCTCAGCCTCACCCCCCCAGCCTTCAGCCTCGGCCCTCAGCCTCACCCCCCCAGCCTCAGCCTCGGCCCTCAGCCTCGGCCCTCAGCCTCACCCCCCCAGCCTTCAGCCTTGGCCCCCAGCCTTCAGCCCTCAGCCTCAGCCTCGGCCCTCAGCCTCAGCCCTCAGCCCTCAGCCTCGGCTCTCAGCATGGACCAGAGCCAATTACTGCAATGAGCCTGGCCTTCAGTCACACTCTGATCCCAGACAAGTCACTCCTGCTCAGGACACCAGATCCCAACCAGGGAGAACTCCTGCTTACACACCTTCAGAGGGAGGCGTGAGAGAGAGAGACAGACAGAGGGGGGTGAGAGAGAGAGAGAAACAGTTGGAATTCTCTGAAGATTAAGCAAATCTAAAACAAGTCAGCATGATGGCTATTGGTCTACTGGGAAGGTAGCAGTCTCCCCTCCCCTCCCTCCCTCCCTCCCTCCCTCCCTCCCTCCCTCCCTCCCTCCCTCCCTCCCTCCCTCCCTCCCTCCCTCCCTCCCTCCCTCCCTCCCTCCCTCCCTCCCTCCCTCCCTCCCTCCCTCCCTCCCTCCCTCCCTCCCTCCCTCCAGAGAGCAGGTCTGGAGCTTCAGTGACAGGGGCCTAGTGTCTGTCTAAGCTTCTGTTTGCTTTCCACATGACAATACGAGGACAGGAATGTGGAGGTGTGTGTGTTATAGTGTGTGTGTGTGTAGGAGGAGCACAGAACAAGAGATGGCATGAGAACCCTTTCAATAACTTGTGAATCAGACAAGCTTCTTACATCCACTGGTCTCCAACAGCCTGAATAGATACTAAGATTAAAAAGCACTCCTTTTTGTGTCAGGATGCCCTGGATGCCCAGGATGCCCCCCTCCCCCAAATCTCCCCCCCAGCCGCTGAGTAAAGAGGGGTGGGGGGTAATTCAGAGAGCCTTCTGGAAGAGAGAGGCTCATCTCTCCTGTTTCTGCTTTCAAAGACAGTTTCTCCGGTTGTTGTTTGTGCTCGGGAGCCTGGTGTTCCCCTGGAAACCTCTCTCCACGGTAACGGATAAGAGAAACGTTTCCTTTCAGGCAGCGAGACTGAGAGAGCGCTTTGCTACGAGACCAGCTAGATACAAACACTACTGCCTGGTGAACACTGCTGCCTGGTGAACACTGCTGTCTGGTGAACACTGCTGCCTGGTGAACACTGCTGCCTGGTGAACACTGCTGTCTGGTGAACACTGCTGTCTGGTGAACACTGCTGCCTGGTGAACACTGCTGTCTGGTGAACACTGCTGTCTGGTGAACACTGCTGTCTAATGAACACTGCTGCCTGGTGAACACTGCTGCCTGGTGAACACTGCTGCATGGTGAACACTGCTGTCTGGTGAACACTGCTGCATGGTGAACACTGCTGTCTAATGAACACTGCTGCCTGGTGAACACTGCTGTCTGGTGAACACTGCTGCATGGTGAACACTGCTGTCTGGTGAACACTGCTGTCTAATGAACACTGCTGTCTGGTGAACACTGCTGCATGGTGAACACTGCAGTCTAATGAACACTGCTGCCTGGTGAACACTGCTGCCTGGTGAACACTGCTGCCTGGTGAACACTGCTGCCTGGTGAACACTGCTGTCTAATGAACACTGCTGTCTGGTGAACACTGCTGTCTGGTGAACACTGCTGTCTGGTGAACACTGCTGCATGGTGAACAATGCTGTCTGGTGAACACTGCTGCATGGTGAACACTGCTGTCTGGTGAACACTGCTGTCTGGTGAACACTGCTGTCTAATGAACACTGCTGCCTGGTGAACACTGCTGTCTAATGAACACTGCTGCCTGGTGAACACTGCTGTCTGGTGAACACTGCTGCATGGTGAACACTGCTGTCTGGTGAACACTGCTGTCTAATGAACACTGCTGTCTAAAGAACACTGCTGTCTGGTGAACACTGCTGCATGGTGAACACTGCTGCATGGTGAACACTGCTGCCTGGTGAACACTGCTGCCTGGTGAACACTGCTGTCTAATGAACACTGCTGCCTGGTGAACACTGCTGTCTAATGAACACTGCTGCATGGTAAACACTGCTGTCTAATGAACACTGCTGCATGGTAAACACTGCTGCATGGTGAACACTGCTGCATGGTGAACACTGCTGCATGGTGAACACTGCTGCATGGTGAACACTGCTGCATGGTGAACACTGCTGCATGGTGAACACTGCTGCATGGTGAACACTGCTGCATGGTGAACACTGCTGCATGGTGAACACTGCTGCATGGTGAACACTGCTGCATGGTGAACACTGCTGCATGGTGAACACTGCTGCATGGTGAACACTGCTGCCTGGTGAACACTGCTGCCTGGTGAACACTGCTGCCTGGTGAACACTGCTGCATGGTGAACACTGCTGCATGGTGAACACTGCTGCATGGTGAACACTGCTGCATGGTGAACACTGCTGCATGGTGAACACTGCTGCATGGTGAACACTGCTGCATGGTGAACACTGCTGCATGGTGAACACTGCTGCATGGTGAACACTGCTGTCTGGTGAACACTGCTGCCTGGTGAACACTGCTGCATGGTGAACACTGCTGCATGGTGAACACTGCTGCCTGGTGAACACTGCTGCCTGGTGAACACTGCTGCATGGTGAACACTGCTGCATGGTGAACACTGCTGCATGGTGAACACTGCTGCATGGTGAACACTGCTGTCTAATGAACACTGCTGCATGGTGAACACTGCTGCATGGTGAACACTGCTGCATGGTGAACACTGCTGCATGGTGAACACTGCTGTCTGGTGAACACTGCTGTCTAATGAACACTGCTGCATGGTGAACACTGCTGCATGGTGAACACTGCTGCATGGTGAACACTGCTGCATTGAATGCGTGTGCGTGCGTGTGTTCACTACAGGAGCCATGCTGTCATGATCCCCCCCCTTCCCTCCCCCCTCCCCCAGAGACCAGGCTGGATGTGCATGCCAGGGAAACTCAATAAGTCGAAATGCGAACACATGAAAGAGCACTTAAGGATGCCTTTTCCTGAAGTGCTTAACAGCCAAGGACAGCAATGGAGGGGGAGGGATGGAGGAGGAAGTTGGGTTGTGGAAGGAGGGTGGAGGGATTGAGTCCAAAAAGCAGCTCAGAAAGGAGCTACTGCCATACCTGGCCGACTGCCAAGAGGAATCTCTCTCTCCCCCTCTTGTTTCAGCTGTCTCCGTTCTTGGCAGATATGTAAATGGTGATATGTATGTAAATGACTTCTGAAAGTCAGGGATCAGGTGACCTGGGCTATCACCATGGGGATCTACTGTGATGAGAGCTGGGAGGAAGGGGGGGGGGTGTCTGTAGGGGTGCGGAAGGGTGTGTGTGTGTGTAAGGGTATAAGAGGGTGTGTGTGTGTGTGTGTAGGGGTATGAGAGGGTGTGTGTGTTCCTGTGTGCACACACCCTGGTGCTGTTTGTGTTCCCAGGCGAGAGGGACAAAGCACTTCCAGGTCATCCTCCACCCTGACCTTTCATTACCACAGGTCAGAGGTCACACACACATACACCCTAGATCTATAATACACACACACGAGAAAGAGCGATACAGACACACACACAGAGAGAGAGAGAGAGCGAGAGCGAGAGCGAGAGAGCGAGAGAGCGATCAGCACCCTGCATCAACTTGTCCTGAGTGGCTGTTCCCCTGCTCCTGTGAGGTGAGAAGTTTGTGTTAGCCAGAGGCTTGTGTATCTTATAACACCACATTTATCTTCAGTTTGTGGTGGTAGGCAGAGGAAGAGCCAGACGTGGTCAAAAAGTGTGTCTCAGCCCACAGTGATGTCCTAGTATCTAGATGTGAGTGTAGATAGGGACTAAACAAGTCATGCGAGCACACCTCGCACATGAGAAATTCTTTGCATTGCATTCAATATTGACACTGAATTGAAACACCACCAAATGTGTTGGTTTTGAATAAAATTGAAAAATCCCACATTCAAGCTTCAGAACTAAATTCAGGCTGCTCGATTGGAATGGTGTGATTCAGATCCCCAAAATTTAAACCAAATAAATTTTAGCCAAAATATTTCTGACCCAAAAATCCCAGAATGCAATCGAACCATCTCACTTCTCTGAGAATCTGAGAAGGGTCCAACTGCAATACCTTTGTCTTCCAGATGTTGCAATTTTAATTTTTTCGTCTCTAATTTTGTTCCAAGGTCTGTTGTAGCGAGATTCTTTTTTTCTCCCCCGGTTCATTTTTAATTGTAGCGGCCGCCTCAAATAAATCAATGCATGGGAAACACTGATATTAATGTATAGACATACACACAAACACACACACTGCAGTCTGGTCCACTGCTTGATCCTTGGTTGTGTTCTTCCTTCTATATTTCCTTCCTCATATCATCTACTCACAAGCTCTCCTCTTTCCTTCCCTTCAACACTCCCTGCTTGCTCCCTCTTTCTTCCTCCATCTCTCCTCCCTCCCTCTATCCTCCCTCTCTCCTCTATCAGGGTCATGTGAAAATTCCCAATTACTAGAAACCCAAGAGGCGCGCACGGCTGGACATGAACTGGGAATATGCAAAACATAGAGCCCAGCAGCCCTACTAACGAGAGCCGCTAACGAGGGCCGCTAACGAGGGCCACTAACGAGGGGCCACTGACGTGTGATTGAGTGCGTCAGCAGGTCGTAAAAGCCCCGCTCAGGGGGGGAGGGGGAGGGGGGGGAGGAGGAAAGGGGGAGAGGGAGAGGGGGAGGAGGGGGGGAGGAGGAGGGAGAGAGGGAGGCGGGGGAGGAAGGGGGGAGAGGAGGGGGGAGGATTAGGGGAGGAGAGGGGGAGAGGGAGAGGGGGAGGAGGGGAGAAGAGGACATGGGGGGGAGAGAAAGAGGAAGTCAGTCCAAGCTGCCCTGGTTGTACTGATGTTAATATTTCTCCAGAAACACCTGGAGGGGGATGTCAACACAGAGGCCCTGTTCCTGCCCCCCGACTGAGGATGCACCCCATAAATCCACTCTGATTGGCTACAGTAGCACGGCTAAGGGCCACTTAAATCAAACCAGGAAGGGGAAGTAGCTTTCACCTTGAAGCTTTGGAAATGTGATTGAACAGATCATTACACCAACAGCGCTGCTTGTGTTTCTAAGGGGGAGGAGGGGGGGGGGGGGGGGGAGAAGAGGGGGGGCACAAAACAACAGCCATTGTTTTGTGTTAAAAAGTGAGAGAGACTTGTTCAATTATTTTATATAACAACAGGAATGTAATGAAACCAAAATATACAACGTACGAAACAACACGATAAAGTGTGTTTGGTCTGATTACCAGCACGCTACATCCGTAGAGATTTGAGAATGATAATGTATATATGTATCTCCAAGGCCCAACATGACGATGAGTTGGCGTGGCAGTGATAACCTGGAGCCCTCGTCAGTGATAACCTGGAGCCCCCGTCAGTGATAACCTGGAGCCCCCGTCAGTGATCACCTGGAGCCCCCGCCAGTGATAACCTGGAGCCCCCGCCAGTGATAACCTGGAGGCCCCGCCAGTGATAACCTGGAGCCCCCGCCAGTGATATCCTGGAGCCCCCGTCAGTGATAACTTGGAGACCCCGCCAGTGATAACCTGGAGCCCTCGCCAGTGATAACCTGGAGACCCCGTCAGTGATAACCTGGAGACCCCGTCAGTGATAACCTAGAGACCCCGTCAGTGATAACCTGGAGACCCCGTCAGTGATAACCTGGAGACCCCGTCAGTGATAATTTAGAGCCCTCGTCAAGGACATCAGAGAGACTGCCCCTCACCATGACTTCTCTTCCTCTCTTACACACCCCCTGTCTCACCCCCCCCCCCCGACACCATCCCCCTCTCTCACCCCCCCTCTTTACACCCACCCTGAGTGTATTCGGGGGTGCACTTGTGAGTGTGTGTGTGTGTGTGAGTAAGTGTGTGTAGTCAGTGTGGGTACAGAGCTAGCTGGCCTCACCTCTCTGAGAGACCTCATGTTCTGAAGGAGAAACCAAACGACTGAACTGCTTTCCCGAGAGGCAGGAAACACACGGCAAGGAACGAAGGATGAGAACGACAAGACGAGGGAGGTATGTGGGAGAAGGAGAGAGGGAGGGGAGAGAGAGAGGGAGGGAGAGAGAGAGGGAGGGATGTGGAGGAAGGAGAGAGGGAGGGATGTGGACGAAGGAGAGAGGGACGGATGTGGAGGAAGGAGAGAGGGAGGGATGAGGAGGAAGGAGGGAGGGACGGATGTGGAGGAAGGAGAGAGGGAGGGATGAGGAGGAAGGAGGGAGGGACGGATGTGGAGGAAGGAGAGAGGGACGGATGTGGAGGAAGGAGAGAGGGAGGGATGAGGAGGAAGGAGAGAGGGAGGGATGTGGAGGAAGGAGAGAGGGAGGGATGTGGAGGAAGGAGAGAGGGAGGGATGTGGAGGAAGGAGAGAGGGACGGATGTGGAGGAAGGAGAGAGGGAGGGATGTGGAGGAAGGAGAGAGGGACGGATGTGGGGGAAGGAGAGGGGGGAGAGAGAGAGGGAGGGATGTGGAGGAAGGAGAGGGGGGGAGAGAGAGGGGGAGGGAAAGAAAGAGTGGAGGGAGATGGTGGGGGGAGAAAGAGAGAAGGAGAGAGAGGAGACAGGATGTTGAGGGGAGGAGGGGGAGACTGCTCCCCTCAGTTCAGGTAGTAGAAGGTCTGGAGGGTAGAAGCCAGACTCTTCAGCCTCATCAGGCCCCAGGCAGAGCAGAGCCATGAGCTGGAGCCCAGACTCTCATTAGTGGAAGCCCCCATCAGAGGGGCTGGTCAGGCCACAAGCCCCCTCCTTTAGTCCAGACACACTGCCCAGCGCTGGGCCCTGGGCCCTGGGCATCGTCAGGTCAGCCACTCCCCTGATCCATCCCCTCTCCTGCTCCTCCACAACAGAACCATGTTGGTTTATCGTTGTGCTTAAACCGGAGAGCTTTGATGTCGCTGTTTTCCTCACTCCTTCCTTCCTCTCCACACAGCGGTCAGGCAGCCAACGCCGCTCAGAGGAATGTACGGTTTGGATCTAACCATCATTTGCAAGAAAAACTCAATCTCAGATAGTAGTGGATACAGTAGTGAAATGAAACATATAAACCCCCAACCATTCTTAATCCTAGAGGCCAGCAAAAGCATTGGCTAGCACTATCAAAACCAGTATCCCCTCTGGGAGAGAGAGAGGATGAGAGAGAGGGAGAGAGAGAGAGAGAGAGAGAGAGAGAGAGAGAGAGAGAGAGAGAGAGAGAGAGAGAGAGAGAGAGAGAGAGAGAGAGAGAGAGAGAGAGAGGATGAGAGGATGGAGAATGAGAGGAGGGATGTTAAAACGATTGCTTGGCAGGTCTTTGCAGCCTTTGAGACCAATTTATAGATGGACTCAGACTTCACAAAGGTCTTGACCTAAACACAAGTACTGGATTAGATGGCCTCACCCCTGTCGCTCCCCACCCCACCCCTCTCTCCCCCCCCCCTCTCTCCCTCTCCCTCCCCCCTCTCCCTTCCTCCCTCCCTCCCCCTCTCTCCCCCTCCCTCCCTCCTTCCCTCCCTCCCTCCCCCTCTCTCTCCCTCCCTCCCTCCCCCTTCCTCTCCCCCCTCCCTCCCTCCCCCTTCCTCCCTCCCTCCCTCCCTCCCCTCTCTCTCCCCCTCCCTCCCTCCCTCCCTCCCTCCCCTCTCTCTCCCTCTCTCCCCCTCCCTCCCTCCCTCCCCTCTCTCTCCCCCTCCCTCCCTCCCTCCCTCCCCTCTCTCTCCCCCTCCCTCCCTCCCTCCCTCCCCCTCTCTCTCCCTCCCTCCCTCCCTCCCCTCTCTCTCCCCCTCCCTCCCCTCTCTCTCCCCCTCCCTCCCTCCCTCCCTCCCTCCCTCCCTCCCCCCTCTCCCTCTGTGACCCTCTCTGGTTTGTGTCAGTCTAATGAACAGTTTCTTAACTGTTTCGAGCCATGCAGATGGGACTCTGGGAAGATTTACACACATGGGGGGGGACCCCCTCCTCAACCTTCAGCCAGAGAGCGAATAAGGAATTTGCACATTTTTTCAATTTCTCTCTTATTGAATTAAAGTACAGACTCTTGGACGCCTTTCAGTGGGACTGTGGCGGACAGGAGGGCTGGCCTTCCTCCTTCACGGTCTGGTCTGCAGAGTGAGGGATGGGGGGAACAGAGAGAGAGAGACAATGAAAGAGCAGTTTCATAGAGGTGAGTCAGCAACTGGGGAGGGAGGGAGGGAGGGAGGGAGGGAGGGAGGGAGGGAGGGAGGGAGGGAGGGAGGGAGGGAGGGAGGGAGGGAGGGAGGGAGGGAGGGAGGGAGGGAGGGAGGGAGGGAGGGAGGGAGGGAGAACGGGAGAACGGGAGAACGGGAGAACGGGAGAACGGGAGAACGGGAGAACGGGAGAACGGGAGAACGGGAGAAAGGAAAGACGAAGAGAACCAGAAAAAAGTGGGACAAATGGAGTGGAAGAGAAAGGCCAGAGAGAGGCCAGAGAGAGGCCAGAGAGAGAGAAAGAGGCCAGAGAGAGGCCAGAGGGAGGCCAGAGAGAGGCCAGAGAGAGAGAAAGAGGCCAGAGAGAGGCCAGAGAGAGGCCAGAGAGAGGCCAGAGAGAGGCCAGTGAGAGGCCAGAGAGAGAGAAAGAGGCCAGAGAGAGGCCAGAGAGAGGCCAGAGAGAGGCCAGTGAGAGGCCAGAGAGAGAGAAAGAGGCCAGAGAGAGGCCAGAGAGAGAGAAAGAGGCCAGAGAGAGGCCAGAGAGAGGCCAGAGAGAGGCCAGAGAGAGGCCAGAGAGCAGGAACTCCAGGCTTGATACACACATGATATGCAGAAATGTGACCTTGACTCTGTTACTGAGCACCTGTTAATGACATACTGCAGCTGCCCTGTAGGGGGGGGGGGGTACCAGCCAGTTTGAAGCTTCAGATTGTTCTAGAAGGTGGAGATGAGGATGGCCAGTACACCTGAGACTTCTGACCACTTGTTCACCGTATAAACCATCTCACCAAAAAAGGTGGTAAAATGACATGACATTATTTACTCTCAAAATCAAACCCAAGTAGAAGATACTAATGCAAAGAGGATTTCTGTGTGGAGGTGCTTGGAAACTCTCAAAAGCTACAAACATCCCAGAAGCTGAGTGTTGACAGCTCCTGAATGTTACACAGCCCATGTGTGGATCGTTACTCAACATGGACTCACAGGGATGCCTGAGGGGGCCCGGCCTCCCCCCCGGCCTCCCCCCCGGCCTCCCCCCCGGCCTCCCCCGGGCCTCCCCCGGGCCTCCACTAATGGGCTGTGGGGGAACAGCACCACAGAGAAACATTTCCACGTTCCACTGTCTGAAAGGAGAGGGAGATGAAGACGTAGAAGCAGAGAGAGGAAGAGAAGGAACGGTAGAAGGGGCGAGCGAAGGAGAGAGAGATTTTGCATTGCGGTATATTGTACCACGATGTACTGTTCCAGCCCTGCTCCAGGTTAGGACTCTCAGCAGGGTAAAAGGACAGTCCCTGTTTGGACTGTGTGACTGGTTCTTCCTCGGTCATATTCATGGAGATATTTAAGCATAAAAGCAGTAAAAATGTAATGTTGGACACTTATCCAATAAGACTACTGACTCACTGACCAGGAAGAAGAGTGTGTATTCCAGTGGTGATGATCTGGGAGGATGGTGTGGCTGAAGCACATGCCTCACAGTCCTCACAGTCCAGGACGTCGTCTCCAGAGAAGCGGACCTTAAAGGAAATAACTGGAGATAAGACGCATGTGCTGGACGTATGTCACGTAAACAAAAACCTGCAGAGGTTCAAAGACAATTTCCATCTGTCAGGTCGGTCTTTGAGGTTGGTTCACCTGAACCACATTACCCCCCCTTTCTGTCTCTCCCTCTCTCTCTCTCTCCATCCCTCTCTTTCCAAGAGAAAACCAGGAAGGGTGATTCTTTGTAGCAATGGTCAATTTAAAAGTCAGATTGCCATATATTACAATAAAGTTCCCTGACATCTCTATTGACTCCAGTCCACTTTTCTTTTCTTTTTTGGGGAAGGGGGTGGAATAAACCAGTGGAACTAATACACAACACCTGTTTCTCCTCAGCCCCCCCCCCCCAGTATATCAACTACACTAACAGTGACAGCTGCAGGAGTGACGGAGATAGGCTGGCCGGGTCTGGTCTGGTCTGGCCCGGCCCGGGTGAAAGACAGACACACACTGTTCCTCTGGCCTGGTCCGACAAGCCCAGGTCAAATAGCTGAGAGCAGAGTGTAATGTTGAAGCCTGTAATATTTCACATATGACTTGTGAGGAGCACCATGCACTATCGATTACTCCGATCTCAGGCTCCGGATCCTGGGGGAGGGGGTGGGGGGTGCGGGGGGTTCAGGGGGCGAGGAGCCTGGTTTTAATTACAGAACCCAACAATCTACTGATAAGACTGGGGGAGGATGGAGGGATTGAGAGATGGGCACAAGACAAACCCAGCTAGGGCAGGCTAAGGCACAGCCAGGCCCAGATGGGACATGTCTCCAGGATAGAGCTGCACACAGACAGGAAACAGGGGCCCCAGGTCCAGGCCTTTAAGCTCAGATTCATGTAAGCTAGCACACGGGACAGACACAAGCTAGGCTAGTACACAGAACAGGAGCCAGTGCACCCAGACCAGTTACAAGGTGGAGATACACCAAGCTCTCACCATGGAGATACACCAAGCTCTCACCATGGAGATACACCAAGCTCTCACCATGGAGATACACTAAGCTCTCACCATGGAGATACACCAAGCTCTCACCATGGAGTTACACCAAGCTCTCACCATGGAGTTACACCAAGCTCTCACCATGGAGTTACACCAAGCTCTCACCATGGAGATACACCAAGCTCTCACCATGGAGATACACCAAGCTCTCACCATGGAGATACACAAAGCTCTCACCATGGAGTTACACCAAGCTCTCACCATGGAGTTACACCAAGCTCTCACCATGGAGATACACCAAGCTCTCACCATGGAGATACACCAAGCTCTCACCATGGAGATACACCAAGCTCTCACCATGGAGATACACCAAGCTCTCACCATGGAGATACACCAAGCTCTCACCATGGAGATACACCAAGCTCTCACCATGGAGTTACACCAAGCTCTCACCATGGAGATACACCAAGCTCTCACCATGGAGTTACACCAAGCTCTCACCATGGAGTTACACCAAGCTCTCACCATGGATATACACCAAGCTCTCACCATGGAGATACACCAAGCTCTCACCATGGAGTTACACCAAGCTCTCACCATGGAGTTACACCAAGCTCTCACCATGGAGATACACCAAGCTCTCACCATGGAGATACACCAAGCTCTCACCATGGAGATACACCAAGCTCTCACCATGGAGATACACCAAGCTCTCACCATGGAGTTACACCAAGCTCTCACCATGGAGATACACCAAGCTCTCACCATGGAGTTACACCAAGCTCTCACCATGGAGTTACACCAAGCTCTCACCATGGAGATACACCAAGCTCTCACCATGGAGATAAACCAAGCTCTCACCATGGAGTTACACCAAGCTCTCACCATGGAGTTACACCAAGCTCTCACCATGGAGTTACACCAAGCTCTCACCATGGAGATCTTCGAAAGAGTGATTCAAACAAGATAACGACCCTGTCAGGGGACGTTTGAAAGACTATCTGAAATAATTAGGCCTGTCTGGGGTGTGTGTGTCGGTCTGTGTGTGTGTGTGTGTGTGTGTGTGTGTGGGGAAGGGGGGGTCATAAACCTTGGGCCAGATTTGATTGAGGGACTCAATTATCTGGAACCAGAGGATGTCAGAGCAGCTGAAGAAGACACTTGTCCTCCAAATGTTCCACTGAGGAGGAAGCTGCTGTTAAAACATATATATATATATATATATATATATATAAATAAAAAGAATCTGCCTGTAACCTATTCTTCATATGTCCAGTTTCAAGCTTCAGATTAGGCATAGTTAGAGAGACACCTAGGGTCAGAGAGAGAAAAAGCAAGAGTAGGAGTTAGTGAGAGAGACAAGGAGAGAGACAAGGAGAGAGACACGGAGAGAGACACGGAGAGAGACACGGAGAGAGACACGGAGAGAGACAAGGAGAGAGACACGGAGAGAGACAAGGAGAGAGACACGGAGAGAGACACGGAGAGAGACACGGAGAGAGACAAGGAGAGAGACACGGAGAGAGACAAGGAGAGAGACACGGAGAGAGACACAGAGAGAGACAAGGAGAGAGACAAGGAGAGAGACACGGAGAGCGACACGGAGAGAGACAAGGAGAGAGACAAGGAGAGAGACACGGAGAGAGACACGGAGAGAGACAAGGAGAGAGACACGGAGAGAGACACGGAGAGAGACAAGGAGAGAGACACGGAGAGAGACACGGAGAGAGACACGGAGAGAGACACGGAGAGAGACAAGGAGAGAGACAAGGAGAGAGACACGGAGAGAGACACAGAGAGAGACAAGGAGCGAGACAAGGAGCGAGAGTGAGAGTTAGACAGTCTCAGTGTGTTGGGCCTCAGTCAGTCAGGCCTGTTAAACTCACAAGAGGAATTTACAGTCAAGGCCACAGTCCACAAAGACTGCATCTGTGAGCTAGAACGACTCTCTTTAACTGGTCTTCAGCACATCTCAATCACGTAGCAGGTCTCCTGAATTAGTGACAGCACTGACAGCTACAGCAGAGATTTTCAGCTGAATGTATGTAACATATGTCATATAGAACACACACTATGCTAGCACTGATTCAACGTTCGGAACTAAGTAAATTCAGCTGTATCTTTAATTGAACCTGTTCAAAGTCGAATAAATACAAATACTAAATGTCTACAAAGACATTATAGGAAACGTGTCCTCCGTCCTCTTGGGTTTGAACACCTGGGCACTCCTGGCATATTCCTGTCAGTTCCCAGGGAAACTGCTTCAGTCAGACACTGTGAAGCTCCACCAAGCCATCAGGCCACCACTCTCGCTTAAACAAGTAGCTCTAGTCCCAACACTGAACAGTCTGGAGTAAATATCTCTACGTTGATCTGAAGTGCTGATTATTTTTCCATCCCCCTTCTATCTATAAACTTGTGGCTGGACACATCTGTTTTTCTATGTTTATTTTTATCTTGTTGGTTCAGATAACTTAGTGTTCATGAGGAACAAATTAAAAAAAAAAAAAAACATTTATTGCTTGAGGTTTCCTTTGCCAAAAATATTTACAAGCTCAAGCAAAGTTTGCTCTCTTTCCAAAGGAAACATGAAATCTTTGGATTTTAGGACAAAGTTAGAATTTGACCACCACCTTCTGGACACACACAGAACTACGTTCAGCGTTGAGACCGCTAAACTCCATCAACTGTAAGAGGTAGGCTATGGTGTATGTAATCCACATGTAGTATCCATGTAGAAAATACAACAGCCCCATCGACTGTGTGAGTTCTAAAAGATCAGGACTATCCTGGATGTTCTACATGCAAGACAGAGGTGAAGCAGGAAGAGGAGGAGGTGAAGCAGGAAGAGGAAGAGAATAAGAGGGATAGGTGGAGTAAAATACTTAATAGGTGGGCTACTTACAGTGAATTCTGACCATGGCAGAATGTAGCCTGATCTGTGATATTTTAGGCCTGAATGATCTCATTCCATTGGCTTCCAGAATCTCTGATAAAAAAAACCATGACCTCGACAGAGAGTAGTTCTGATCACAGAATATTCTAGAAGACAGTGTTTCTAAGCCTGTGAAGATATGGTTTATTTACCATAAATTGGTGGATAGAGCAAGTCCAGATGATATAAATAGGAGAGGATCATCTGTACTCTCAATTGTTTCAAACCAAATGAAAGAAGTTCAAAAGGGAACCCAGGTCCTGAGCCCTGGATCGTTAGACTTGTTCCACTCCAACAATCCTTCTTCCCAATCTCCCCAGTGTTCAGAAATGTGTAATCGCTCTCTAGGGGAGCCTAGTTTATCAAGCGTGATCGGAAACAGAAACGTACAGCTTTTATTTGGCAGGCGCTTTTATCCAAAGCAATATACAGGGGGGAGGGGAGAGAGGATTTGAACCTGCAACTTTTTGATCTGCAGTTGGATACTCTAACCATTGGGCTGATAGTAGGGGGTTTCTACCTGCAGATGCTTCTTCCACCCACTAAGTAAAACACTTAGCTAGCTCACTGTTTGTTGCGGTTACATGATGCTAAGTAAGTAAGATGTGGATTAGAGAGTTAGGTTAACACCAGAAAGGAACACTTTCAACAAAAAGACCAGTCCAGGCACCCTCGTAGCAGTGACCTGCAATTAACAATGACAAGCTGTGTTTACACTGGAAGCTAAGCACCAGCAGAAATACCAGAGCCCACTAACCCCACAGGCCAAAGCCCTCACTATTGATCAGTCCTGTTGGTCATGCTGCCGCTGGTTGAGGCTCTGGCTAGTCCAACCATCCCAACGTCTCATCTTTTCCTGTCCCACTCATCAAAGAACATCTGGTTAAATGAACACCAGTTGCTAATCACACACACACACAAACATACTATCGACTTAATGAGGAACTGCATGGGCGGAAAATAATAACAGCTTCCATCAGCGTAGGATCTTGAAAGGACACCTAGGTTACGCCAGATGCAACTTGAAATTACCTGTTTTCTGACAGTACGCCAGCAACTTAAGCAGAATTTTATGTCAACATTCCTATCACCTAATAGTTCCCACTGACGTATCAATCACCAGCCCGATCTATTATGAACCGCTGGTGATATTAAGACATTTACGAGGCAAGAAGGTTGAAGTGCCTTGCCCAAGGACACAACGTCATTTGACACGGCGGGGAATCAACCTGTGTTCCAAGCCAACTGGTTTTCAAAACCTACTGGTTTCCCAGCTGTGCGTTCACCTATCAGTTTGGCTATATCACCAGATTAGTCACAAATTCACAAACATATTACTGGCGATTTTCCAGTCGGATCTCATATTTGCTGAGGCGAATATAAAAGTATAGGCTACGTGCGCACTACATTACCGTTCACGACAAAATACATAGAGACAAAATAAAACATTTGCAGGCCTGCATGAAGTGGGATTCGATCGTACTCGAGCAAAGCACGTAATTAACCAAAGGACATTGTTTTACACTGCGAGTAATTTTAGCTCATAGAATTACTTCAAATCAGTTACGTACTTATTAATCACCTTGGCCTTCAGGTAACATCTTGATTTGGCATTTTGATTTGGCTTTAATATGTTTGTGACTTTGTGAATAATCTGGTGATAGAGGCAGACTGATAAGTGAACGCACAGCTGGGAAACTAGTAGGTTTGAAAACCAGTTGGCTTGTAACACCGGCAACCTTCTGATTAACAGCCCGATTCCCTAACCGCTCAGCCATCTGACCAGGACCCATAAAACAAATATATGAACAGATGAAGGGTGAAAATATCACTCGTACAGTACATGACAAAAACTACTATAACACTGCAATGCGTTTGCTGTGGTCAGCTGTTGCAAAGAACATCTGGACCGTTTCCAAACACACCGGGCACACGAAGCAAGCCAGTCCCAGACTGAGGCACGGTGAACGACCATCCATGACCATGAACATCATGACGAGCAACGTTCAAGTCGGTATACTTCGTGGGCTAGCTAAACAAGCTAACTACGGCGCTTTTCCGTTTGTGATACTATTGTCTCATACTAGCTTGATTGTCTTTGCAGCCTTTTGAAACAGACCCACATGTTTCCATCTAGATCATAGGAGCCCGTTGAGGACAGATTTCTAGTTTAACGCTGTAGCTACACATGTTCTGTTTGACCAGCGAATGTTGTCCACTGGCTGCACATGCTAACATTACAAACAGACTACAAGATAACACTTTCTAGATATCCAATTTATTTTATCAATATAAGGGGGTAACTTTAGAGCATTGTAAAACATTCTGATATCACATTGTGAAAATGTTTCTTACTTTGTGGTTTATCCCGAAGAAGAGATCAATGTTTGTGCAAGTAAATCAGCGCGTTCTCCGTTGTTTGGAACAAGGAATTCCACAGGAAGGGACTCCTATGGCGTCGGCGGTGGGAGGGCTCCGGTATCACATAGCAACGTGTACTGGGAAAGGAATGACTGCTCTGCCCGTAGACTGCATTCCCGAGAGGATGGTCCAAAAGAGATGCGGTGATGCTCAAAATCAATTGAGAATAACAAATATACTATAAATATTTGAATGTAAATATATGAATGAGAAAGAAAGGACGATTTTTTCACTCTTCTACTTTTTTACTTTATTTAACTGTGAGAAAGGTACACTGCAAAAATAAATGGCCTAGTACATTTATAGATATTTAGGACAGCCAACCTAGTGAGGAATGATGTCTGGGTTCATGGGACAAAAACCTGGGACCGGACAGAACATACGGATATGACGCAGCACAAACGCAGGGTATGCGTATGACGCGGAACATTTAAATTGATTATCATTAGGTGCGTTGATGCGTTCGACATGGACTGACTTCATGCAGCGCTGCAGCCGGCTGCAGGCGGCTGACTTGAAACAGTGAATTTTGGTTAGACTTTTTGTACGACTTGAGACGGCGCCGAGGCTTGGTCGCTGTGACGTAGCCATCAAAGTACCGTGAGATCGATTCGAGAACTGCCGGCTGTGTAGCCGAGCACATTTTCTCAAGAGCAACTGCACGGGTTCTAATGACGAAACAGCTATTTCATCATTGGCCAGACTCACATACGACAACTTTGATGCGTGATTTGTAATTATTCTGACACCTTCAGTTTCGCCAACGCTCAAATCCGGACCTAACAGTTTAATTGAATACAAAATGTGTTGAAAAAAGGGGTTTTAGTCCGCCTCTTCACTAACGGAAAGATTAAGTTTAATTATAATTAAAGTAAAGTAAAGCAAAGCAGCGCTTAATCGGCCGTGACTAACGTCAACACACCGAACCACGAGAAGCTGAAATGTCCGACTTCACAGAGCTGTTTTTAACTCCTCCCCGACTGCAAGCGGCTACTCTCGCCAGTCGTTTCATGCAGCCGCAGTCCATGTCGAATGCACCTATTGGTTCAGACGTTTCCTCAAATTTAGACCCGCGTATTACGAAAATTAAGCGCTGTTCTTGATGAGCCATGAATCGAAGCAGTTATCCGACAAGATATTGCTGACCCAAGGTTGTTTTCCTTGAGGCTTTAGATTGGTTCAAGATGCCAACGTATGGGCATCTGTGAAACCCTCTCTGACTTAAAAGGCCTACACAAATCAACATGTTTGATCATGTGAACGTTGTAATTTTCAACGTCTGCATCCAGCACAGGTCCAGCACAATTAAAGTTTATGAAAAGTGTTATTCAGGAGGACTTTGCGTAAGGTAGACTTCAGGAGGAGTATGTTTGTCTGTGTTTGATGGTGCAAATCACTCCACTCTTAGGCCTCAGTGTGCCTGTGTCGGCGATGTCAAAGGACTGGCCGGGCAGCAGGCTGAAGTCAAACCTCTGGAGCAGTTTGGCCATCACAACCTTGGCCTCCATCTACACGCACAAACACACATTCACTTTAAGAGATCAAGAGACCTTATCAGTGTGTGTGTGAGAGAGAGTGTGTGTGTGTGTGTGTAAGAGAGAGAGAGTGCAGTGTGTGTGTGTCCACACCTGTGCAAAGTTTTGTCCCAGGCAAGATCGTGGTCCTAGAGCAAAAGGATAGTAGCAGTAGTAGGGCCTGGCAGAAAAATTAAACATCAAAACATTGTTACTGTCTTGTTAGCAGCATTGTAGTCACCTCACATGGTGGATATAAAATGTTCCAGATGGGCCACCTACTTGGCAGCATCGGGGTGAAACCTATCTGGGTCAAAAGTCAGCGGGTCCTTAAAGAATTTATCCAGCCTTCCAGTGACATAGGAATTGAACTGCAACAAAACAAGACATGTTCAACACCAGCCGTAGATAAATAAGTCATACTCTAACAACTCTAACAATAAATTACTACTAAGAACAACAACTAAGTATAACCTAGGCCTGTCTGTTTAGTGGATGTGATTCAAGCCAGCAATGTGTAGATGTGGCTGCAGCGTTGTGTAGATGTGGCTGCAGCGTTGTGTAGATGTGACTGCAGCGTTGTGTAGATGTGGCTGCAGTGTTGTGTGGATGTGGCTGCAGCGTTGTGTAGATGTGGCTGCAGTGTTGTGTAGATGTGGCTGCAGCGTTGTGTAGATGTGGCTGCAGCGTTGTGTAGATGTGGCTGCAGCGTTGTGTAGATGTGGCTGCAGCGTTGTGTAGATGTGGCTGCAGCGTTGTGTAGATGTGGCTGCAGCGTTGTGTAGATGTGGCTGCAGCGTTGTGTAGATGTGGATGTAGCTTACAAAGCAGACGACTCCTCCTGGTATCCGGACACCGCTGATGACCGTGTCGTCCGCCAGCCAGCGAGACGTGGAAGGAGCTGTGGAGTACAACCTCAGGGTCTCTTTCAACACCTGAGAGAACACCACACAAAAAAACAGATAGAAAGTTTAAAAACTGACGACTATTACCACACAAAAACAAACAGATTACTATAAAATTACACAAGCATACAATTGTTATTAAGAACATTATATTTAGCAGCTGTATCTTCCGTTATTAAAAAAGCTGTCACACCGACAGTTAAAAACAAGCACACACCCCATACAAAACCACCAACTAAGAATTGAACAACATCAGATATCAGAAGTTATCAAGATGGCTTCTGAGCATCTCTGGAGTTAACTCACAATGACCAGCAGAGGTTAGTAGAGTCACTAGAAAACAAACTGATTTGAACAAATTGAACCTGAATTGAACTGTTTGCGCAACAGGAACTTTGTCCCCTTTTTCTTTGCAGGCGTTTGATAATCGTACCTGTGAAAGGTAACCCATTTTCCCCAGATCATCGTAGCTGATCTCCTGCTTCATCCCAACAACCTCATCCACCTCTCTCGTCACCCTGGTGAACATAAACATGTATAATGACTATAAGATGAATACAATTAGGATACATAGAAATGTAGGCTACTGATGTTTGTAGATTTAGGGGATGTACACATGTAGTGCATATGCAGTGTCACAGTGTCAGTCTATCTGAACTGTTTTGCTCACTTTGCTAATATATCTGGTAGTCGTGCCAGTTCCATAATGGCAAAAGCAAGTTGATTTGCTGTGGTTTCTTGTCCTATAAAGAGGAAAAGGACATACATGCAGCACCAGTACAACTAATAATAATTCAGAAACATCAGTCTATTAGTGTAGAAGGGTTTCCTAAGTCTCCCACCTGCGATGAAAAACGTCACAAAGTTGTCCAACATCTGCTCCTCATCCTCTTTATCCATGAGTTCCTCTAAAGTGATAAATATATCACAATAAATCCACTGCACATAATGAACACACATTTTCAAATCTTTTTGGGACAAAATGGTATTGTTAGTTTCATGTTAACTTGTTTGTAGAACCTTTGTTGGCTGTTTTGATGATCTGAGTGAGGATGTCTTTAGGAACATCTTCTCCTCTCTGGATCGCCTCCCTCCTCTCGTTTATCCACTCAGCACCTGTGTTCCTCAGCAGCAGAGCGGCCTCCTTCACTTCACGGATGAACTTCTGGTTCTTCGGCATGTACTGGAAAAGTGTTGGAAGTGTAACCGAGGTGAATTGGTTCAACTCACCTCAGTAGAAATAGGTTGTATTCGCTGCGAAATATTCTATTTTAGTTAATTTTATTTTTATTTTTACTGTTGCTTGCTTTTCTACAGGTACACTTGCACTTATAGATTCATGTTGTTCAATTGTAACTTGCTTAACTACATGCTCTTATGGTCCTTCCCTTTGGCACTTATTTTTTGGTTGTTCACAATGTGTGCTTCTTGTTTTGGCTACCCCCAATGCTTTTGGGGCTTGTTATGATCAGTGACCTATGCACTTTGTAAAACTCTCTCTTGGAAGTGGCTTTGGATAAAAGTGTCTGCTAAATGAATAAATGTAAATGTAGAAATGCCAAACACCCGAACCATCAAAGAGCTAGCTTTACAGTAGCGTAGCTGGTTAAAACGATGTTTGTAAAGGTTGAAAAAAACTAGAAACTTTTTTGTGTCATGTAAAAACTTTTAGAAAAATAAAAGGTTGAAAAAATATTTTGTAAAAAAAGCTGAAAATGTTGAAAAGATTACCCCCAAAAATATTTTCGAAAAAGGTTTTGGATGAAAAAAGGTTTAGATGTTTTTTTCTGAAAGGTTTCGAACTTTTTTTCGAATAAAAGTTTTTACAAAAATTCCCCAAATTAGTAAGCCTCATTGAGTACTTGACTCTACTATACTCTATTGTACTTTGCTCTGCTTTACTCTACACTGTTTTAGGCTTTTCTGTTCTCCTCCTCTCCTTTAAGTATGTGTGGCAAACAGATATTTGTGAAAAAAAGGAACGTTATGCACAAGACAAAGGGAGTTAGCAATCTCAACATGACTGAGAATATAGAGTCCACACTTCCTGGCTTTTCCTGACTTGAGTTAAAAGTTTAGTCAGCACTTCAACTTTTACCAGTCTTTTAAAACTTGAGTATCTGCACTTCTACTTGAGTGAAGGATATGTGAATTTTTGCCAACTCTTCCTGTTACATAAGCACGCGTTAGAAGTTTGCATGATAATCTGTATTATGGCTGGCTGGTTTTACCTGGAAGGTAAGATCCATCGAACTATACACCATCCCTTTCAGACACAACAGTATGGCGTTAGGAAAGGGGGAGTCATTCTGCTTTAGCAAATCCAGATCTGCTCCAAATGCCACCTGCAATTGACAACATAAATGACGGGGTTAATCGTGATTGGGTAAATGCGCTGGGCTGAAAGCCCTTGACTGGCTAACAGTTGTACCGTTTAAATCTTGAATTAATTCGTTTTGATGTTTGTTCCATTATGATTCTTGTGTGACAAGAACGTTGAGCCCAGTTCAATTCTAGGTCGAATCTAAGATCAATAAAAGAAGGTTACATCAGTTGATTACTATTATCTGATAGTGACCTGGCCAAACACAACCTAACCTTAGCGATGACATCCAGAGTGACACAGTTGACCAGTTGGTGCATGTTGGCATCTGTCTTGCTGTCTGCCAGCTCTCCCAGTTTGTCCATCAGTCGCTCTGCCCTCTCGTTGAAGGTACCCACGAGGCCCCTCAGGTACCTGACAGAGACAAGGAGCCAAGACGTCGTAGGCTTCAAGGCTCACATGAGGACCTCCATTTTTTTTCTGTGTGGACTTGAAGCTTACACGCTGCTGAAAGCAGGGTCCATGATACGGCGTTGCTTGTACCACTGTTCATGATTCTGGGCCGTGACTAGGCCGTTTCCTAGGAACCTGGATGGGAGAGAGGGAGAGGAAACAAAAGATGACAAAGAATTAGATTTTTTATCCACTGGGTAAGTCAGATGTGTAGGTGTGTTTTCAAATGTGGATGGGACAGCCTTTTTCTATTAATAACTGAGGATGGGGTCATTAAATATATATCGAATAATATTTTTCAAGGAAATCCAAACAACCATGACAACCCCAACCACCACCGTGTTCATAATGTATAATAAATAACTGGCTCAATAGAAAGATGAAATATTACTTGTCAAACAGTGCAGCTATATTTAGGAGCCTCTCACCTTTGTCCAAACAAGCTAAATAGACGTTTGTAGACCATTTCATCTTTGCGGTATTTTGAAGACATCAGGATATCCTGTGAAGACAATACATATTGCGTGTTTAAATTACAGGAGAATAGGGCGGACATAAGAAGAAAAAATTGGTGTGCGGACTGTGGTTTTATAATTTTTTTCATCCACTGTTTTTGCAGTTCTAATGTTAGCTTAGTTAGCCACCTTGCAAACGATGCTCTTCTGAACCTTGACCTTCTGCTGTACTTTCTATATGCACTATTTGTACATCAACTGGGATTTTTTAAAAAAAGTGGAAAAAAAGTGTCTGCTAAATTAGGAAAATGTAACAAGGATACGGATAACTGCAGTCAAACGCAGCTGAACGTTTGCTCTATTTATTACACAACCAGAAATGTTTTGGGCAGGCTTATATTTTACCTTTGTGGCCTCTGGACAAGACACAAGAAGGAAAACAACATGCAGGCCATTTAACCGGTACACAGGTCCATATTCTTCAGCCCTGTAGGAGACAGCATCGTCAGTTCGCTCAGCGCTAACTCACAGAGAACAAGAGAGGAACGTATTTGGTAATCTTCGGAGAAAGTTAAAGATGAGGGTCACAGCACAGAGCAGCAGATAGCGCATCTCACCATTGGAGGAACACATCGTGTATAACTCGATCTTCACGCATCGCCCTGAGGAAATGGGAAGTGTGTCCAAATAGAAAACTGGAGGAAGGAATACAATTACATTGTTGTGTTGAACCTGTGTGCGGCTATTAACCTCTACAAATAAAATCCACGTTATCAACCCCTAGAAAATAGCATAATGTCAAAAACGTCCAACCGAAAACTCCTGAATGGGAATTTTTTAATTGTGGATTTATTATGAGGGGCCGTCTAGGACATAACTATTGAAACACTCTCACACTCACTATTGAAACACTCTTACATTCACTATTGAAACAGTCACCCATACATACATACTCTGTAAACCTATGCAAGCTCATATATAAAACATTATAATGTACATATAAGAGCGTTTCAGTAGTATGCATGAATGAAACTTCGAGGTCAAGGTCGTCAGTTACACAGGAAGGCGGAAGCAAATAGTGCAGGTTTTGAACAGCGGCAAAGCGCCAATCTTAGCCAACGGTCAATGGTGGCAGCAAGAGCGTGACATTTACATTTTTGTGATTAAATATGAAGGTGCAACTTCTAACTATTTTTATCAGTCTGCAGGCCTTATTTGTAATTGCCAATTGCGATGACATCGTTGATTTTTTAAATAGGGTGCTGTGCTACGTTGAATGCCGACAGCAAGACCCAGGAGAAAATAGTTTTTTTAGATAGCTTGAGGACCACATCATTACCCTGAATAATTATATGCTGTCTATGGTTCGCTCGAGGGAAGGACCTGATTTTTTTGGAGTCAATAAAAGAGGAGTTCTTGGTGTCGGACCTTTGGAATACACGTCCTTGAGCAATGAAGAACTGACAACCATTAGGGGGATTTCCACGAGTAGCCCTAATGCTGGTGAGACATACGTTATTGGAAGTCTACTGGCTCGCGGAATCCGTATCCAGCGTTGGAAGATCCGTCAATAGGAGATTGATGCTGTCGGACGGTCATTGAGACGCAGTGGAATCAGTTCTTCAGTTTTTCATTGCTCAAGGACGTGTATTCTAAAGGTCCGACACCAATACGTTGCCTATGTCTGAACACAGTCCGACGGCTAATTCCGAAAAAAAAGAAGCAATTCCCTGCTAGTTAAAACTGAGTCACATTCACTGGTTAAATTGCTCAAATTATTAATGAATACATGTGAAACGCTTGCACATCCTCTTGTAAGAGCATGCATACATGATATAACTAAAAAACGGATAGGCTACATACACATTTGAAACATTTATACAAATATATGTGAAACACTTGCACATCTAAACTTTGTATATCTTTGTAGTCATATGCAAGAGATTCAGTTATGAATGTGTAAGTGTTCAACAATATATATATACATATATATATATATGCATTTTCATATGTGCATGCATGAGTGTTTCGGATAAGTATAAATGTTTCACTTATGCATGTAAGCATTTCATATGTATGTGTATATGACACAGAGGTATATATGTATGCGTGTGTGTTTCTCATATATATAAGTGTTTCAGACAAGTATGTATAATGTTTTATATATGAGCGTGCATAGGTTTAAAGAGTATGTATGTGTGAGTGAGTGTTTCAGTAGTGAGTGTGAGTGTTTCAGTAGTGAATGTAAGAGTGTTTCATTAGTATGTGTGAGAGTGTCTCAGTAGTGAGTGTGACAGTGTCTCAATAGTTATGTCCTAGACGGCCCCTCATAATTTATTTCATGTCATTGACATTAGTTTGTGTGGACAAGGCAAACTTCAGGTTGAGTCTCAACAGCCTTGCTGAGTCACAACAGCTGACGGAATGCCAACAAACCAATGTTGGTCTTAGTTCGATTGCAGCTAACTGAAGCACATAATCTAAGCAAAGTATTCAAAGAAGGAATACAAAGTCAAGATTCCAATAGATACGTCTCAGAACAGATGAATACGTCTCAGATAAGATCAATATTATGGCTCGTTCGTGAAGACCCCATTAAGGACTACTCACCTCGCTCTTGGCGGCCCAGGTATATGATCGTATTTCCAGTGTATGTACTTAATATACAAACAATAACCGACGAATGTGACACAACATAAAACAATCATGTATACAAGTACGATAAAGGAGAAACTTGCAAAATAACTGAAGAATGCCATGTTCTCGATAGCTGTGTACTATATCGCTCTTCGCATAAAAACGAAATTTTCGATTATGCCAAATATATTTTGGGAAACTTTTAAACTTGTCTGGATCGCAATGCAACTTCTAGGATGAGCGAAACCAGCAACAGGAAAGTTTTTTTTTCTGCGCATGCCCCTGTTTGATCCATTGTTCAGTGGTCTGAGATGCCTATAGTCATAAATCAGTAGTCGGAGTTGTTTGGGAGCCCACAACTTTAAGGAATTTCTTTCTTTCTTAGGCCTACGGAAAATGGTTAATTTGTTGATCCAATCAACTTAAGATTCAGGCCCAGAATTTTTTTATTTCGCCTAAACGTTTTGTATACAATAACTTCCTGTTCAATGTGACTAAAAAACAAAAACTATGGTACGAAAATCATGATTCGAAACATATCTTTTTGAAATGTCGAAAACCTTTTCGAAACTCTAGGTTGTTTTCCATGAGGCTTTAGATTGGTTAAAGATGCACATCTATGGGCATCAGTGTAGCCCTCTGTAAGTTAAAAGGGCAATACAAATCAACATCTATTTGATTTGATGTCAACGTTGTAATATTCCACGTCTGCATCAAGCACTGTCCAATACAATTTAGACTACATTATCCCTATTAATCCAGTCCATATTGCTGCAATTGTCTGTCGATTCAAATATTCCACTTGTATCAAAGCAGAGAATGAGAAAAAGGAAATGTTTTTTAATTGGCAAAAAGATAAGAAGTGGAAGATAGAATATATTTTAAATTGAGCGATCAATCCTAAACCATCAACAGTTTGTGGTTGGGTTCATGTTTATGTTTAATTTTTACAGTATATCATTCAGTGTATTTTCAGAGCATGATAGATATGGTTAGAGAAATGACATCAATATTATGATGAAATTATACACAAACATTTTGTCAAAGGTTATGAAGGTGTTATTATATACTTCAGAAGGACCTTGTTTACATTTAGTCATTCAGCAGACGCTCTTATCCAGAGCGTGTTTGTCTGTGTTTGATGGTGTAAGGTAGACTTCAGGAGGAGTATGTTTGTCTGTGTTTGATGGTGCAAATCACTCCACTCTTAGGCCTCAGTGTGCCTGTGTCGGCGATGTCGAAGGACTGGCCGGGCAGCAGGCTGAAGTCAAACCTCTGGAGCAGTTTGGCCATCACAACCTTGGCCTCCATCTACACGCACAAACACACATTCACTTTAAGAGATCAAGAGACCTTATCAGTGTGTGTGAGAGAGAGAGTGTGTGTGTGTGTGTCTGTAAGAGAGAGAGAGTGCAGTGTGTGTGTGTCCACACCTGTGCAAAGTTTTGTCCCAGGCAAGATCGTGGTCCTAGAGCAAAGGGGTAGTAGCAGTAGTAGGGCCTGGCAGAAAAATTAAACATCAAAACATTGTTACTTTCTTGTTAGCAGCATTGTAGTCACCTCACATGGTGGATATAGAATGTTCCAGATGGGCCACCTACTTGGCAGCATCAGGGTGAAACCTATCTGGGTCAAAAGTCAGCGGGTCCTTAAAGAATTTATCCAGTCTTCCAGTGACATAGGAACTGAACTGAAACAAGGAAAGACATGTTCACATCAGCCACAAGGGGATCAATTTGGCAGAGATTCAAGTAAAAGTTGTATGTGTGACGGGTATGTAACGGACGTGGTTTTGCTAGCAAACACCATCAGAGGTATCTGGCCGCACCGACCAGGAGTCGAACTCACCACCTCTGACATGCCAAGCGCCACCACTACCAGCTACGCCAAAGAAAAAGCTAGCTATTCGTTGACGCGGGTGGCCCATTACATACCTGAGGAGTGAGTTTCACCGATTCACACCGGCTACATATGTTTATTTAACATATGTAATAAGTACAGGTACATTGGAATTATTTGATCCTTTCCTAGCAGACTTTCTAGACTAGACTAGAATCTAAATCTACAATAAATATACAGTTCTTAATCTTGTACACACTATACACAGTAGTGTACCGTATTTTTCGGAAATAAAGCCGCGGCTTGAACCCTGATTTTACAGTTGTCAGGCTTATATTTCGAAGCGGCTCATAGCCCGGTTTTAGAACAAAAAGGTGGCTTAGTCTCAAGATCTCTACAGGCCGTGCAGCTAATTTAATGCTCAACACTTGAACGGGGGCTTATTACTTAAAAGAGGAATTATTTCTACTGTGTCGTCTCAGTTACATTATCAGGACTTGGAAATACAGTGACTTGCTAAAGTAGGGAGTTGCCATAGGCTTGATGCTGACGTAAGCATTACGTGAAGTCAGTGAGGGCTGTTCGAATGTCAAGAAGAGCAGTGAGAAAATACAAGTTGTGAAAAGAGACCGCGTCTGTGTCTTATTGTCCACACGATCATATACAATTAGATCTAAAATGAACCTACAAAGAGCTTGGTTACACTACCAAAGTTGAATTAGCCAATGTCGTTATCCAAGCTGTCCAATGGGAAAGTGGTTTGGGTAAACAAAACAGTTGTGAGTATTGTTCCGCCCAACGCTAATCGCTGCTACGGTATTGTTGTTCCCGTTCCAGTGCGGCCTGTACTGTAATTACAAACACAAAGCTCCAAATGCGTCTTATTTTCAGAAAAATACGGTAGATATGGATGTAGCTTACAAAGCAGGCGACTCCTCCTGGTATCCGGACACCGCTGATGATCGTGTCGTCCGCCAGCCAGCGAGACGTACCTGGAGCCGTGGGGTACAACCTCAGGGTCTCCTTCAACACCTGAGAGATCACCACACAAAAAAACAGAAAGTTTAGAAACTGACCGACTGTTACTGAAATTACTATGAAATTACACACACATACAGTGGTTAAGAACATCATATTTAGCTGCTGCATCCTCAGTTATAAAAAAATGTCACACCTACATTTCAAAACAAGATTTTGCCCCCGTACAAAACCATCAACCAAGATTCGACAGACCAAATACTTAAATTACAACCATATTGCTCATATCAGAAATGATCAAGATAGCTTCTGATCATCTTTGGAGTTAACTCACAATGACCAGCAGAGGTCAGTAGAGTCACTAGAAAACAAACTGATTTGAACAGATTGAACCTGAATTGGACTGTTTGCGCAACAGGAACTTTGTCCCCTTTTTCTTTGCAGGCGTTTGATAATCGTACCTGTGAAAGGTAACCCATTTTCCCCAGATCATCGTAGCTGATCTCCTGCTTCATCCCAACAACCTCATCCACCTCTCTCGTCACCCTGGTGAACATAAACATGTATAATGACTATAAGATGAATACAATTAGGATACATAGAAATGTAGGCTACTGATGTTTGTAGATTTAGGGGATGTACTCATGTAGTGCATATGCAGTGTCACAGTGTCAGTCTATCTGAACTGTTTTGCTCACTTTGCTAATATATCTGGTAGTCGTGCCAGTTCCATAATGGCAAAAGCAAGTTGATTTGCTGTGGTTTCTTGTCCTATAAAGAGGAAAAGGACATACATGCAGCACCAGTACAACTAATAATAATTCAGAAACATCAGTCTATTAGTGTAGAAGGGTTTCCTAAGTCTCCCACCTGCGATGAAAAACGTCACAAAGTTGTCCAACATCTGCTCCTCATCCTCTTTATCCATGAGTTCCTCTAAAGTGATAAATATATCACAATAAATCCACTGCACATAATGAACACACATTTTCATATCTTTTTGGGACAAAATGGTATTGTTAGTTTCATGTTAACTTGTTTGTAGAACCTTTGTTGGCTGTTTTGATGATCTGAGTGAGGATGTCTTTAGGAACATCTTCTCCTCTCTGGATCGCCTCCCTCCTCTCGTTTATCCACTCAGCACCTGTGTTCCTCAGCAGCAGAGCGGCCTCCTTCACTTCACGGATGAACTTCTGGTTCTTCGGCATGTACTGGAAAAGTGTTGGAAGTGTAACCGAGGTGAATTGGTTCAACTCAGTCCAATACTGACAAGCAGCGTGACCAATGGTACACCTGTTACATAGGCACTTGTTAGTGTTTAGCATGATGATCTGCATAAAAGCTTCAGATTAGAAGAAAAAAAATCTAATTTTTGGGGAAATACGTTTTGAAAGGTTGAACAAATATTTTTTTTGAAAGGTTTGGAAACTTTTGGAAAGGTTGAAAAAATTGGTACGTTGTGCATGAGACTGAGGGAGTTAGCGATGTTCACATGACTGAGAATAGAGACATTCCTGATCACCCATGGCCATATATGTGGGAGATGTTGTTGTCTGCATCAAAAAGGATTCCTGGCGAATGCGTTGGATGGTTATAGTGTGTTTTTGTATTAATGTATTAATATGAGGTGAGGTTCAACAGTAGTAGTAATGGCAAATTTTTACTTAAGTATGTTACATGTCAGTCTTTGATTATAAACATGAGTATCTGTACTTTTATTCGATTGAAGGATGTGTACTTTAGGCAACTCTGCCTGTTAGAAGTTAGCATAATAATCACGGTAGGATCTCAAGGTCAGTTAGTTTTACCTGGAAGGTGTTATCCCTCAAATAATACACCATCCCTTTCAGACACAACAGTATGGCGTGAGGGAAAGGGGAGTCCTTCTGCTTCAGCAAGTCCAGATCCACTCCAAATGCCACCTGGAATTGACAACATAAATGGTGGGGTTTGTGATTGGTCGAATGCGCTGGGCGAAAGCCCATGACTGGCTTCCTTTTGATGTTTGTTCCATTATGATTCTTATGTGACAAGAACGTTGAGCCCAGTTCATTTCTAGGTTGAATCTAAGATCAATAAAAGAAGGTTACATCAGTTGATTACTATTATCTGATAGTGACCTGACCAAACACAACCTAACCTTAGCGATGACATCCAGAGTGACACAGTTGACCAGTTGGTGCATGTTGGCATCTGTCTTGCTGTCTGCCAGCTCTCCCAGTTTGTCCATCAGTAGCTCTGCCCTCTCGTTGAACTGACCCATGAGGCCCCTCAGGTACCTGACAGAGACAAGGAGCAAAGACGTCGTAGGCTTCAAGGCTCACATGAGGACCTCCATTTTTGTAATTTTTTTCTGTGTCAGCAGGAGGTGAAGCTTACACGCTGCTGAAAGCAGGGTCCATGATACGGCGTTGCTTGTACCACTGTTCATGATTCTGGGCCGTGACTAGGCCGTTTCCTAGGAACCTGGATGGGAGAGAGGGAGAGGAAACAAAAGATGACAAAGAATTTGATTTTTTATCCACTGGGTAAGTCAGATGTGTAGGTGTGTTTTCAAATGTGGGTGGGACAGCCTTTTTCTATTAATAAATGAGGATGGGGTCATTAAATATAATATGTATTATAAAAAAAATATGTTTAAAGGAAATCAAAACAACCATGACAACCCCAACCACCACCGTGTCCATAATGTATAATAAATAACTGGCTCAGTAGAATGATTATATATATTACTTGTCGAACAGTGCAGCTATATTCAGGAGCGTCTCACCTTTGTCCAAACAAGCTAAATAGACGTTTGTAGACCATGTCATCTTTGGGGTACTTAGAAGACATCAGGATATCCTGTGAAGACAATACAAATTGTGTGAAAAATTGGTGGGCGGACTGGTTTTATCAGTTTTTTCATCCACAATTCATGCATGAGATTGTTTGCTCTAGTCTACTTATTACACAACAAGAAAGTGAAATGCTCTGGACACGCCTATATTTTACTTTTGTGGCTTCTGGGCAAGATACGCAAAGGAAAATAGCATGCAGGCCATTTATCCGGTACACAGGTCCATATTCTTCAGCCCTGTTGGAGACAGCATCGTCAGTTCGCTCAGCGCTAACACATAGAGAACAAGAGAGTAGCATATGAGGTAATCTTAGGAGAATGTTAAAGACGATCACAGCACCATGTGACTACGCATCTCACCATTGGAGGAACAAATCGTGTACAACTCGATCCTCACGCATCACCTTCAGGAAATGGGAAGTGTGTCCAAATAGAAAACTGGAGGAAGGAATACAAAGTTGTTGTGCTGAACCTGTGTGCGGCAATACACCTCTACCAATAAGAACATCCATGGCATCAACCCCTCCAGGAAATTTGCCTCCTGACATTTTCAAAGCAGTATATCATCCACTGCCTATTAGGCCGACACACTGCATGGCAACTTCATTTTCCGACCGCCATCGAGCGATCATTTGGTCAGTAACAACGTCACTGTCCATATATAGATATCAGCGCTACCAGTAGGGAAAACCATAAACATATAAAAGCCTTTATATTAGTGCTGTCAAACTATACTAATATTTAATTGCGATTAATTGCATTAATGTCATAGTTAACTCGCGATTAATCGCAATTAATCACACATTTTTATCTATTCTAAATGTCCATTGATTTCTTTTTGTCCCATAATTTTTTTCTCATTTTAATGCTCTTATCAACATGGAAAAGTGGATCAGAATCGCTGTGACTTAGATCGGCTGGGTTTTGGCTCCGCCTATACAAAACCTGAGCTGAAAACAGAAGGGAGACTGTTCTCCACATTTAAGAGCAATAAAGTTTTTGTGCTTTGGACAAGCTTTCAGGAACTCAAGTATATAATGTACTGAGAAGCAAATCATGGAATTTGCTTTACAGGATCTTTAAGGGCGCGCAGGTTTTTGTTACGCCTTTGACTGTGGCTAGCTAGTTTGCTTAGCCTGATGTTGTCATACTCATAATTCTAGTCAGAATATGAGTCTGAAACCGCTCCGTTGGGCTGTGACTATGGGGCGTGTTTCAACCGAACCCGGACCGAGCAACTCCAGACCGAAGTTCCCGACCAATCTTTTTTGTGGGCGGGGCTAAATTTGGCTGGAAACCAGGCTATAGCTTGCCTATTATGGAGTTAGATGAGTTAATAATTTACAAACAAAGGTAATTATTACCGTGTTTCAGGTTGTACCAATAAGACACACCGAGAAAGACATTTGGAATATGTTAGGTTGATTAAAGACGTTATTGCGTTACTTATTTTGGCCTTCACAACACAACTGTCGTTGATAACTTGGTACTGCGTCTCCCTCACCCATCCACACACCATCTGGTTATAGGCCTCCAAACCTTTGTAGGATTTAAGGTATTGCGCTGTGTATGGGCTCAGCAAGAAAACCAGGTAGTTGACTAAATCGGGATATGCAACTGAAGGAAGAATCACCGGGTCGTCACGGATCTAAGAAGAGGGAGCTAACTCGTAGGGATCTGCACCGCCAATAAATCGTAATTTCTCGAAATATAGCGCCTTTCTTGTGGTCCAAGTCCTTCCCTATATGCCTTCGCATCTTGGACGTGTTTTGATTAGCTTTTCGGTTGTTTAGACATGGCTACATTCACTTAAAGTATCCAAAGCGCACAATACTCCATTTTTTTTTTGAGTGCCTCCACAATGGCCGCGCATCCGGGTTGCCGCCCGGAACGTGACGTCGGTGAAAACCCTATATAGAAACTCCCCTTGCTTAACCCTCTACAACAGTTAGGGGACGCAAGTTTGATATCAGCCTTGATATCATTTTTGGTAGGGACATAGTTCATCTGAAACCCAGCGTTGTAACAACGTTGAAAAACCAGCTGTTGGGTTAATTTAGACAGGTATGTTGCATAACCTGCTTTCTGGAATACCCACCTGGCGTTGATTGGGATACTGTACATTTTTTCCTGGTTTATCAATCTAAATTAATGCACTGACTAATGAAGTCTGTGGGTCATAGTTCAATTGCAAGCAACTGTAGCACATAACCTAAGAATTCATTTAAAAAATAATAGTCTCAGATTAGATAAAAACTTCTCAGATTAGATATTTTAGTCATCGAGACCAAAGTTTAGGACTCACCTCGTTCGTGGCGGCCCAGGTATATGATCGTACTTCCAGTGTATGTACTTAATATACAAACAGTAACTGGTAAATGCGACACAGCATAAAACAAAGATTAATGCAAGAACGTTAAAGGAGAAACCTGCAATAGAACTGAAGAATGCCATGTTCTCGATAGTGAACTATATCGCTCTTCGTGGAAAATATTTATAGGATTGTGTTTCGGGCCAACTTGTCTGTAATCTTCTCCAGATCGCAATGCAACTTCCAGGATGTAGTCTCTAAGCTAGGTCAGAGAAACCAGCAAGAACGCATTTTTCTGCGCATGCCACAGTTTGCTCGTTAAGTGGTCAGTCAGAGTACCTGTTATTGGGGAGGGATTGTTCTTCGGTAGGCTACAGCAAGGATTTGTGTGTGTGTGTGTGTCGTACTGAAAAGTTAATGTTTCGAGATATCTCGAAATGTTGCCTACACATTTTAATCTGCGTTTGCCTCCAGTTTTACACATGCATATCATTTTGATCGAGTCTTTTTTAGACCTTTTAAGTTATGTTAAAAATGTGTGTTCATTATGTGCAATGGATTTATTGTGATATATCACTTTAGAGGAACTCGTGGATAAAGTGGATGAGGAACAGATGTGGGACTATTTTGTGACGTTTTCATCGCAGATGGGAGACTTTATAGGAAACCCTTCTACACTAATAGACTGATTTTTTATTTTCTGAATTATAATTAGTTGTACTGGTGCTGCATGTATGTCCTTTTCCTCTTTATAGGACAAGAAACCACAGCAAATCAACTTGCTTTTACCATTATGGAACTGGCACGACTACCAGATATATTAGCAAAGTGAGCAAAACAGTTCAGATAGACTGACACTGTGACACTGCATATGCACTACATGAGTACATCCCTTAAATCTACAAACATCCGTAGCCTACATTTCTATGTATCCTAATTGTATTCATCTTATAGTCATTATACATGTTTATGTTCACCAGGGTGACGAGAGAGGTGGATGAGGTTGTTGGGATGAAGCAGGAGATCAGCTACGATGATCTGGGGAAAATGGGTTACCTTTCACAGGTACGATTATCAAACGCCTGCAAAGAAAAAGGGGACAAAGTTCCTGTTGCGCAAACAGTCCAATTCAGGTTCAATTTGTTCAAATCAGTTTGTTTTCTAGTGACTCTACTAACCTCTGCTGGTCATTGTGAGTTAACTCCAGAGATGCTCAGAAGCCATCTTGATAACTTCTGATATCTGATGTTGTTCAATTCTTAGTTGGTGGTTTTGTATGGGGTGTGTGCTTGTTTTTAACTGTCGGTGTGACAGCTTTTTTAATAACGGAAGATACAGCTGCTAAATATAATGTTCTTAATAACAATTGTATGCTTGTGTAATTTTATAGTAATCTGTTTGTTTTTGTGTGGTAATAGTCGGTCAGTTTTTAAACTTTCTATCTGTTTTTTTTGTGTGGTGTTCTCTCAGGTGTTGAAAGAGACCCTGAGGTTGTACTCCACAGCTCCTTCCACGTCTCGCTGGCTGGCGGACGACACGGTCATCAGCGGTGTCCGGATACCAGGAGGAGTCGTCTGCTTTGTAAGCTACATCCACATCTACACAACGCTGCAGCCACATCTACACAACGCTGCAGCCACATCTACACAACACTGCAGCCACATCTACACAACGCTGCAGCCACATCTACACAACGCTGCAGCCACATCTACACAACACTGCAGCCATATCTACACAACGCTGCAGCCATATCTACACAATGCTGCAGCCATATCTACACAACGCTGCAGCCACATCTACACGACGCTGCAGTCATATCTACACAACGCTGCAGCCATATCTTCACAACGCTGCAGCCATACCTACACAACGCTGCAGCCACATCTACACAACGCTGGCTTGAATCACGTCCACTAAACAGACAGGCCTAGGTTATACTTAATTGTTGTTCTTAGTAGTAATTTATTGTTAGAGTTGTTAGAGTATGACTTATTTATCTACGGCTGGTGTTGAACATGTCTTGTCTTGTTTTGTTGCAGTTCAATTCCTATGTCACTGGAAGACTGGATAAATTCTTTAAGGACCCGCTGACTTTTGACCCAGATAGGTTTCACCCTGATGCTGCCAAGTAGGTGGCCCATCTGGAACATTCTATATCCACCATGTGAGGTGACTACAATGCTGCTAACAAGACAGTAACAATGTTTTGATGTTTAATTTTTCTGCCAGGCCCTACTACTGCTAATACCCTTTTGCTCTAGGACCACGATCTTGCCTGGGACAAAACTTTGCACAGGTGTGGACACACGCACACTGCACTCTCTCTCTCTTACACACACACACACACTCTCTCTCACACACACACTGATAAGGTCTCTTGATCTCTTAAAGTGAATGTGTGTTTGTGCGTGTAGATGGAGGCCACGGTTGTGATGGCCAAACTGCTCCAGAGGTTAGACTTCAGCCTGCTGCCCGGCCAGTCCTTCGACATCGCCGACACAGGCACACTGAGGCCTAAGAGTGGAGTGATTTGCACCATCAAACACAGACAAACATACTCCTCCTGAAGTCTACCTTACGCAAAGTCGTCCTGAATAACACCTTTCATAAACTTTAATTGTACTGGACCTGTGCTGGATGCACACCTGATTCAAATGAATGGGTTGTTATCCAGGTCTAGAGAAGCCTGTTAACGACCATTCATTTGAATCAGGTGTGTTGGAGCAGGGAAACATCTAAATTAAAACATGCAGGACAGGTGTTCCCGAGGACCAGGGTTGGGAACCACTGCGTGTATGATTGTTGTTATAGCCTTGTAATATGTTTATTCAAAGATATGTAATAATCATTTTGTTAATAAAAAATAAAGGAGCAAGGCAAGCCATTGTTCTGCGTAAGACCGGGCGAGCCGGAACTGTAACTATGGCGCGGTCCGTTTAGCGCTCTCACTTGCCTCACTGCACCACTGAGCACTTTCCATAGAAAATGAACGGGGACGCCATTTGTATGCTGTTCTTTGAACCTCAGTGTGATTATCTGTATACTTTGTACTTTTTCGAGCAATAAAAAAAAACACGAATGGGGACGACATCTTTAAAGGGCAGGCTCTCTGTGTCTACTGTATATAAATGTGCACTAAGCACGTTCCCAATAAATGAATGGGGACGCCATCTTTAAAGAGCAGGATCGCTGTGTCTACTGTATAAAAGTCTATAATTATAGGTCGGGTCGGTGTATTCCCAAGAACCTGGATCACATCATTCCTCCCTTTATGTTGGCTGTCCTACATTTGTTTTGTACATATGTACCTTTCTCACTTTCTCACAGAAAGTTTTGTTTCCCCCATCAGTAGGGGTCATGTATTTGAGACCAGTTTTGCTATAATAATTTCTCCATTCTTTTTCATCAACTCCTAAAAACAGATTTTTATTATTTTCGACGGTTTGGCTTGCATTAACCGTATGATCATCCGGGAAATATTTATGAGACTTGTAACTCCTCCTACTTTACACCTGTGTCATGCTGTGAAGTGTCAACTGTCTCGACATGATAGTTGGTGTATTCGACTTCATGCAGCCGCAGTCAATGTCGAACACACTTTGGCACATAGCTTACCTGGGCGGTGCTACTTAGTGTATAGATTCTAACTGCTTTCCCACGCCAACTGTCTCCCACCTTAAAATGTCGAGTAAAACATTGACCGATGAGGCCGTGGAATCAGCATGCAAGGAAGGGGACCCCATCACCAAGGTTTGTTAAATATGAATGCGAATATAAATGTTTTTGTGTGTGTTATATGTGTGATATATAGGTAACCAAACCTGTTTAACCCAGCCCTCCCTGGGAAAGGGCAATACAGAATTTGTTACAACGGTAGAACAGCCACTCGTGTGAATGTATTGTATTATTTTTTGTATTGACAATATGTACATGGCCTTGACTTTGAGCTATGTAGAGTTGTGTTTTTCTGGGAATGCAGTTGAAAGCCTAGTCAAGACCATGTTTTGGCAAGTAACAACTTGCCCCACTCCTCTCTCTCTCTCTCTCTCTCTCTCTCTCTCTCTCTCTCTCTCTCTCTCTCTCTCTCTCTCTCACTCTCACTCTCACTCGTTTCTCTTAGGACTTCATGATGCAGCAAACCAATCTCAGGGTGAAAGACCCTGTGAAAGCCATAGACTTTTACACCCGCGTCATGGGCATGACGTGAGTATCAGTAGCCTGCATTAACCTTTGGGTCCTATATTTCCCCACATTGCAACAATGTCCTGATTGTAATTGCCCTCCAGTTTGCTTCAGAAAATAGACTTCACATCCATGTCATTTACTCTCTACTCCTTGGGGTACGAGGAAAAGACGGACATCCCCGTGAACATGAAAGAGAGGACGGCATGGACATTTTCTCGCAGAGCCACTCTGGAGCTCACACAGTAGGTGCTTTTTCCTGTCTAAGACTCATTAGTTTCCTGTTGAAGACTCAGTAGTTTCCTGTCAAAGACTCAGTAGTTACCTGTCTAAGATTCGGTAGTTTCCTGTGTAAGACTCAGTAGTTTCCTGTTTAAGACTCAGTAGTTTCCTGTCCTAGACTCAGTAGTTTCCTGTCTAAGATTCAGTAGTTTCCTGTCTTTCATGGTTTATTAGCTTTCAGAGTCAATACATTTAAAAATGTTCTTTGTGTATAAGCAACTGGGGCTCGGAGTTGGATGACAACATTGCATACCACAACGGAAATTCCGAACCTCGGGGCTTTGGTGAGAAAATGCACAGGATTATCAAATGCTATTCTGTACATACTGAAGATATTCATATGTGATCATTCTTTGTCCCATCCCTCTTCCTCTGATAATACAATTATATGCAGGGCACATCGGTATTGCTGTACCTGATGTGTATGCAGCCTGTAAAATATTTGAAGAACAAGGAGTAACATTTGTCAAGAAACCAGATCAGGGTATGTTTCTAACAAACTAAACACACAATAAATCACAGTTGGGATGTCTTCTTTAGTTGATACCAGTGCCATGTTCCTTCCCAAACAGGTAAAATGAAGGGACTGGCTTTCATACAGGACCCTGACGGATACTGGATTGAGATTTTAAGTCCAAACAATATGGTCCCATTAACTTCATAGATCTTACATTTTGTGGGATTCGACTTAATTGCATTTATGATTCTGATATGCAGGCCTATGAAAGAACCTGCAAAATTATACATTTTAGGGCACAGGGAAACTTTACAAGCACCACTGTACAGAACATGATTTTTATGTATTAGAACTGCCCTAATTGCAAACACATATGGTTGTGAATTGTTGACATTTATTTTGTAGGCCAAATAAACACGTTTATTTTTATGGCAGTTTGTTTTTACATGGTTTCACTTGTCAGTCTGCAGAGGGCGCCTTTTTCTTGTGAATAGAACTGTCCTAAATCACATCCGGGTTATGACCTTTTCGTGTTGTTGTGGTGGTGGAGGTGCAAAAGCTGGATTTGACATCTTATTTAGTATAACAACGAACCTGTGAAGTACATAGTACATTTGGACAAAATATTTTGGAAATAAGCATTGTCTATAGACAAAAGTAAGTCGAACGAAGAAGGAGGACTCGTCGATTGAGCTGCCTGGTACGTCACGCGCCTGAAACCCAAACTGCCGTTTCGGTTAGCTAGTAGTGCTAACAACTGTGTAGCTTGTGAGTTTCGTTCGTCAGACAAACAGCTGAGTCCAAATCAGAAATATAACTGAATTGAATTTCAATAAAAAGATATGTTTAGCTATTACCAGGTTAAGTGTATATTACTACATATGACAGCTAGCAGAGCATGGACTGATGGAACTGTTGGCTATTGTGCTCGGTACTGTAGCCTAGGCTACTGTACTGACTGTAGTTGAAGTTGCTATAAGTGTAACGAAATGGTTTTTCTCAGTCAAGACGTAAGCTAGCTAGAGCCAAGCGCTACAATAATAACTGCACTGTAACACTTGTGTTGTGACCAGAACGGTTTAGCTTATGTGTCTAGCTTGTCAAGGTATGTCATAATAACAATGTGTACTCGGAACAGCCCACAAATTAGAACTAGGCACGCTAGCTAGACTAACTGGTCTTTCAGGACGTGTTTTCCAGTTTCCTGGACTGTCAGTATGTAGCTAGGCGTTAGCTATGTAACGTTAGCTAGATAAATGAGTTAGCTAGGCTAGCTAAACGCTCTTTACGCAAGTGCAACTCTAGCGTCCTGTAGCTGACATGTAAGCTAGTGTAGCGACAGTGGGGACGGTTGCACTTTCTACATGCCAATTAGGTTACATTACTCTATACCAGCCCTCCCATTGTGACAAAAAAACGCCATAATGAGATGTATGACTCCATCGTTGAAAGCTCCTACTTATAAAATAGGCTACTGATATGCTGATGATACGCTACTGGCACTAGTCAAATAAAGTCAAACCTTACGCTACCTTTTCTAGTTTTAAAACGTCCATATCAGATAATGCATGAATATATTCATACCACACATTTACTAACATTAACCATGACAAAATATCGCCCTTGTTTCAGATGTGATTTTGGAATACTATTATAATGAGTAACAGTCACCCCTTGCGTCCACTGGCCTCCGTTTCGGAGATCGATCACATCCACCTGCTGTCAGAGCAGCTTGGGGCGCTGGTGCCAGGTGAAGAATACAGTGATGTCACTTTCATTGTGGAAGAGAAACGGTTCCCAGCACATCGCGTGATCCTGGCCGCGCGCTGCCACTACTTCAGGTTGGTAGCTTGCTCTGGGATTATTCAGAGGGTTCTCGTTTTGTGCCCATTTGATGTGCATCTAACTTTCTAAAGTTTGGACCTGTTGTTGCCCCCCCTATTTGTAAAGTCTGAATAATTATAAACATGGTAATTTGCCTGTTAATGCCTGCAATGCAGTGAAGAAAACCAAATGGCAAATTATACTTTTTAATGTAACTGGCAACTCAAACAGTACAGCCCCCCCCCCCCCCCCGTTTGAAATGATCTAGAACTTCCTCTGGTTCTAGAAAGCTATCAACCAACAGCCTGCTTGTTAATTACAAAGCACAAGGTAATCCAGTTAAGGATGACAGACTCTGCTTGACCTCCAGGGCTCTTCTGTATGGTGGGATGAAGGAGTCCCAGGCGCTGGCGGAGGTGTGCCTGAAGGAGACCAGGGCCGAGGCCTTCTCCATGCTGCTGCACTACCTGTACACAGGCCGAGCCAGCCTCAGCTCCGCCCGCGAGGACGTGCTGCTGGACTTCCTGGGTCTGGCGCACCGCTACGGCCTCCAGCCACTAGAGGACTCCACCTCCGAGTTCTTGCGCACCATCCTGCACACGCACAACGTGTGCCTGGTCTTTGACGTGGCCAGCCTGTACTCTCTGAGCACGCTCAGTGCGGCCTGCTGTGGGTATATAGACCGGCACGCCCCCGAAGTCCTGGCGTCAGAGGCTTTCCTCACGCTTTCCAAGGTAACCCGGGAGATAAGACTGTAGAAAGGGCATAAACATGAACCAAGACATACCTATGGCACATACCTATGGTATGTCTTCTATTAAACCCCACCCTGGACAAAAAGCCGCACCATAAAAACGTGTAGTTCCATAAACGCCACAATGTTTAAAACTTCTCTCTTGAATCTCTTGTTGTTGTTGTCCCTGAGTAGACGGCTGTTTTGACCGTGGTGAGGAGGGACTCTTTTGCCGCCAGTGAGAAGGAGATCTTCCAGGCGCTGTGTCGCTGGTGTCGCCACAACGGAGAGGGGGCCGCCTCCCAGGAAGTGATGTCAGCTGTGCGTCTGCCTCTCATGAGCCTGACGGAGATGCTGAACGTGGTGCGCCCCTCTGGTCTGCTCAGCCCAGACCACCTGCTGGACGCCATCAAGATCCGCTCCGAGAGCCGGGACATGGACCTCAACTACCGCGGCATGCTCAGTGAGTTCCACACAGACAGTTATCCACACAGTCAGTCACCTGTGAGCGATCTTCAACAGAACCAGACTGCTTGTTGTTTCCTGCTTCCATCGTGTGCTGTTGTTTCCCAGCCCCCGAGGAGAACATCGCCACCATGAAGTACGGCGCCCAGGTGGTGAAGGGGGAGCTCAAGTCTGCCCTGCTGGACGGAGACACCCAGAACTACGACCTGGACCACGGCTTCTCCAGGCACCCCATCGAGGAGGACGGCCGAGCTGGGATCCAGGTGAAGCTGGGCCAGCCCTCCATCATCAACCACGTCCGCATCCTGCTGTGGGACCGAGACAGCAGGTGAGACTCCCCCTAGCGCACGCTCATTTTAATGTGTTGTCTGAGATTACGGAACACATTTGATTAACATCCTTATCAGAGTTAGTGTTTACTAAACCGTTGTTACACAGTGATTTATGTTAAAAATCTGTGTATGAGATTTTTCACCTTACGTTTGTCTTTCTGTGCAGGTCGTACTCCTACTACATTGAAGTGTCTATGGACGAGCTGGACTGGGTGCGCGTGGTGGATCACTCCAAGTACCTGTGTCGCTCCTGGCAGAACCTCTTCTTTACTCCTCGTGTGTGCAGGTAAACAAAAACACCCAATCCTCCTTGGTCTGGTGGGAGCAAGCTGGGTGGCTGTGGCTGGTTAGGGGGCAGGCTGGGGGGCTGTGGGTGGTAAGGGGGCAGGCTGGGGGGCTGTGGGTGGTAAGGGGGCAGGCTGGGGGGCTGTGGCTGGTTAGGGGGCAGGCTGGGGGGCTGTGGGTGGTAAGGGGGCAGGCTGGGGGGCTGTGGGTGGTAAGGGGGCAGGCTGGGGGGCTGTGGCTGGTTAGGGGGCAGGCTGGGGGGCTGTGGGTGGTAAGGGGGCAGGCTGGGGGGCTGTGGCTGGTTAGGGGGCAGGCTGGGGGGCTGTGGGTGGTAAGGGGGCAGGCTGGGGGGCTGTGGCTGGTTAGGGGGCAGGCTGGGGGGCTGTGGCTGGTTTGGGGGCAGGCTGGGGGGCTGGGGTTGGTTAAGGGGCAGGCTGGGGGGCTGGTTAGGGCTGGTTAGGGGGCAGGCTGGGGGGCTGGGGCTGGTTAGGGAACAGGCTGGGGGGCTGTGGTTGGTTTGGGGGCAGGCTGGGGTTGGTTAGGGGGCAGGCTGGTTAGGGGGCTGGGGCTGGTTAGGGGGCAGGCTGGGGGGCTCGGGTTGGTTAGGGGGCAGGCTGGGGGGCTGGGGCTGGTTAGGGAACAGGGGGGGCTGTGGCTGGTTACAGTTTCACAGCAGTGTGTCTTTGTATCCCAGGTATGTGCGCATCGTGGGTACCCACAACACTGTCAACAAGGTCTTCCATTTAGTGGCTTTTGAATGCATGTTCACCAACCGTCCCTTCACCCTTGAAAAGGGTCTTCTTGGTAAGCATGAATAGCAAACTCTTATTCAAATGTTATTTCTAACAGAGATCATTTGCCCATACCAAGTCATAGGCTCTATTCTCATCTCTTTAAATGATAACCATTCCTTCTAATCATCTACATCCCTTTGTACCCGTACCAACCAATGATATTCTTTCCTGCTCTCCTGCGTCTCCTCCCCCCTCCCTCCTGCTTGTAGTGCCCAGTGAGAACGTGGCCACCATTGCAGCCTGCTCTAGCGTGGTGGAGGGCGTGAGCCGCAGCAGAAACGCCCTGCTCAACGGAGACACACGCAACTATGACTGGGACTCAGGTTATACCTGCCACCAGCTGGGCTCTGGGGCTGTCGTCATCCAGCTGGCCCAGCCCTACACCATAGACTCTTTGAGGTGTGTGTGGGTGTGTGTCTGTCTGCCTTTGTCTGTCTGCCTCTGTCTGTCTCTGTCTGTCTGTCTGCCTCCGTCTGTCTGCCTCCGTCTGTCTGCCTCCGTCTGTCTGCCTCCGTCTGTCTGCCTCTGTCTGTCTCTGTCTGTCTGTCTGCCTCCGTCTGTCTGCCTCTGTCTGTCTGTTTGCCTCTGTCTGTCTGTTTGCCTCCGTCTGTCTGCCTCTGTCGGTCTGCCTCCGTCGGTCTGCCTCCGTCTGTCTGCCTCCGTCTGTCTGCCTTTGTCTATCTCTGTCTGTCTGTTTGCCTCTGTCTGTCTGCCTCCGTCTGTCTGCCTCTGTTGGTCTGCCTCCGTCTGTCTGCCTCCGTCTGTCTGCCTCCGTCTGTCTGCCTTTGTCTGTCTCTGTCTGTCTGTTTACCTCCGTCTGTCTGCCTCCGTCTGTCTGTCTGTCTGTCTGTTTGCCTCCGTCTGTCTACCTCCGTCTGTCTGTCTGTCTGTGTGGTCAAGCGGATGCATGTCCATTCTGTCTGCACATACAACAGTACACATAATCAAGTAAGATGTGCTGTCGTACTCCATCTTTCTGGGTAGGCTACTACTGTGGGACTGTGACGAGCGCTCCTATAGTTACTACATCGAGGTTTCCACCAACCAGCAGCAGTGGACAAAGGTAGTGGATCGTACCAAGGTGACATGTCGGTGAGTCTTGTCTTGTGACAACAGTTCTGGCTCTGCCACACACTGTCACTCTGTGACTTAAGAACTTGGGCTGTTCGGATGTAAAAAATAAAATAAACGAATGAATTAAAATAACATTTCACCAACCCTTCTCCATTGATTGTCACTTTACATCCTGATGTCTTTCTGTCAGATCTTGGCAGACTCTCAAGTTCGACAAGGTGCCGGCGTCCTTTATCCGCATTGTGGGAACTCATAACACTGCCAACGAGGTTAGGCTGCACATCCAACCCTCATGAGGTCCTCTACACCCTAGCATGTTCCACCCTCTGTATTTACTACCTCTTGCTTGCTTTGCAGGTATTTCACTGTGTCCACTTTGAGTGTCCGGCCCAGTTGGACACGGAGGTTAAAGAGGGCAGTCCAGGGCAGGAGTCTCCAGAGTCGGGCTCCCTGCAGCCTCGACCTCCTCGGCCCTCACGCTCCCACAGCCTGCTCCCCTCCCAGGCCTCCTCCTCTCCCTCCTCCTCCTCACAGCCACAGCACTAGGACAAGTCCTCACTATTTTCTTGGAGGAAAATGCAAGACGTCATTTTTGCACAGGCTTTTTCCAGCCAGAACATGCTGCTAAAAGCAAATATTTTGATAATAACACTTAAGTCTATAGCTAGCTCGAAAATGTTAACAAGAATTGTACGTCGATTGCGGCTGTTTTTAGACTCCGGGGGGTCCAGTCCTATCTGATTTGACACAGAATGAAGAGAAACATGTTTATAGAATACAATGCATTCATACTTGATTGTGAAGACACTTGCTCACATTTGAGGGTAGTGCAAAGGTACTGCTTGGTGCTTGTCAGTGCCTATACTGGCCAGGTACCACTACAGCCAGGGAGTCGAACTGTCCAAAAAGTAACTAGTATCACAATAGTGATGTTGGCAATAATGCTACCTAATCTTTTTTTCTTCGTCGTCGTGTAAATAAACTGTAATCTGTAACGATTAGCATTTACAAATAGTTCAACTCTTTGGTTTATACTTTTTGTGAAATCTATGACATTAAGTAATTTATTGGCACTTGTTAGAATCAAAGTGTTGCCGAGGAAGTCACACCTTGAGTGTGTTGGTTAAAGGCTTAAGCCAACCTGTATCGACTATGTGTGGCAAAGCACTTGAATGTTTTGCTTGAAAAGGTAATGAAGTAATTCGCACTGTTATTGGATTGGAGAGAAGTGTGAACCAGATTATGCACTGGAGCTGAGAACGTAGTATATTTGAAGACTCTTTACTGAGAGCAGCTGATATTTGGCACTTTAAGTCTGTATTTACTGTAGGAATATGTACATACAATCTACTGGCCCAGTTTGGGTGAGTGCTCCCTGTTATTGCTGTTTTAACAAAAACGGTCTATATTACTTTGACACGTTCTGGGTTTATCCAACCTTTTAGAGTGCTGGACATGGTTCTGTTTGTGCTGTATTGGATTAATTGTTCAAGTCTATTGTTGACCATGATTTGTTCTGATTTATCGCAACAGTTATTATTTCTCTGTTTATTAATACATTATATATTTTATTTTACCAGTCATTTTCTTTGCTTCGTTTTTGGTTGCACTTTATCTGATTCCTTAATCCATGAACTTCTTTCGTCGTGCCCTCACCTGGAAACGCGCTTTGTGATGTTTGGACTCCCAGCTGTTAGCATGACAAGGGTCCAAGGCTGGACTTTGACTTAGACTAGATTAGCTAGAAAAGAGATTCCCCATATATCTTTGTATTTTATTTGTCTCCCTTTAATAGATTTAAGTGCATTCTGTTTGTTGTGTTTCTGTAGTGTGTGATAGTAATTACTGTCATTGTTGAGGGGGTTATTTATTTGATTTTCTCTATCACTGCCATTAACGTACAGTTATATCTGTTTTCAAACAGGGCCCTTTCTTAATGCAGATAGATAGATATCTAACAAAGTTTTGTAATTGTCTCACTTCTAACAATGGTTTGTGATCTAATGTAATTAGCAGATCTCCATTGATCAAATGTGTCGTGTGTGGCTTCAAATGTCCTAGAAATCAGTAAACTAAAGACCAAATGAATTGCTTTAACTTTGTTGATTAATAATCAATGTTTGGTCAGCCTCTGAACTGGATTTGATACTATCCCATACCAGCAGCAATAAACATCTGAATGATTCTGTATTCAAAGTTGTGGATTATTGCTGTCCTGTGTCTTATATATACAACATTTTCAAAATATGTTTGATTAAATAAATCAAGAATATACAGTATCTTAAATGTAAAGGTATAAAATGTACACGTTTTTGGATGTACATAGGCACACAATGTACAGTACGCTCGATGTAGCTGTTAAGATAAGATCATAGTGCTATTAAATAATGCATTTTCTACTTACAGGTTTCACAAACGGAACAATTCAGAAGCTGTAGGTTTGGCCTGTGTGAATAACCTACATTGTACTATGACACGGTTTTGAGGTCCATGACGAGTTAAAACGCCGTGACCTGCTTACTCTGAATACAGTTTGGCTTTGCCCCCATCGGACGGCATAGACTGGGTGGTCCCATAGACAGGGACGTAGCACCTTGTGTTAAGAGGAAAAGAGCGAATGGTAAGAAGGATTATTTCGAAAAGGCTTGTTGATACAGCGCTTGCAACGTTTGCTTATCGATATTACATGGAAGTCATATGTGTTTTTTGTTTGTTTTAGGTTACAGGTTGGACAAAGCGATTCGACACCCCTCCCTGGCTGTTTAGTTGTAGTCGAGACCCAGCTGATTGCTTTGAGTCCCGTGAGGACACTTGGATGATCAATCAATCCAAACGGAGTTGTTCGGAACGTTTGGTTTTCTGTGGCCGCTCGTGTCGGCAAAGCCATTCCAACTCCCGGTCCGCTTCAACTGGGGATTATTTCTAGAAGAGGATATTTTCAACTTTTAGTTTACCGAAGATTCTCATAACGACTAGGCCCTTGTCTCATCCCCAGCCTCGCGTACACTTCTAATTTTAAGTCATGGGGGATACTGGTAGCGAACGCAGAAAACCACCAAGTTTACCACCTCGGTGTCCATGTGGATTTTGGGGGTAAGACGTTGTATTTTATTTTCCAGAATCTTGATTGTATAAAGCGATATAATGGGTGAGGAAGTAAATGTTAGCATAAACCCATTGTTGTTCTGTTGTGCAGGCCGGGTGGGGGTTGGGAGAAGTTGAGATCTGGAAACCTATTCATTTCTATCGTATTGTATTTTCCTTGTGTGACCACCCTAGTATTTTCTGTCACACCTGCTCACATTTGTAGTCAATGAAATGTATTATAACATAAGAAATTTGCCCGAGGTTTCCCAAAGCCTGAAGTCTAGTTGAAACGGTCACTCTATTAGGCTACAGCTGATACTTCACAGTACTGGCAACAATTTTCCCTTCATCCGATATTGTCTGGTTGTGGAATGCTTCGGATTTAATACCGTTATCTAGTTTTAATTTCCGTTTTTGTAAGCATTTAGCAGTATTACGACTCATTGAGTAGCCTACAAAATAATATATGTTTTTATTTTATTTCATTAGAACACTATTTAAAGAATAAGACGTGTGGTGGGGGTGGATTATATCATACTATGACTGACACACACACACACACACACACACACACACACACACAGGATATTGGGGTGTTACCCTCCGGTTGCTCTCCAGTCAATCTAAGGACCCCTCACACCTGTCAGTGTCAGGTGATGCAGTTGACATGTTTATTACACGTGCCCAAGGACAACACCTGCTTTTTTTTGGTGTCTAAAGCTTGTCACTTAAACATCCTTGCAAGCATCCTTTAGATGGAAACCAGAAACTGCTTTTTGTGTCAGTCGTTACTGACACTGTTTTTGTGGCGTTGACTTGCCCTGTTGTAACTTGAATTTGAGTAAATATTCGGACTGCCCCCCCCCCCCCCCCCTCCACACACACACACACACACATCATTGTGCTAGTTCATGGGTATCTGGGATGAATATGCTGCACTCCTATTTTGGGCCATTTCATCGTTGGTAAAATTAACGCAGAGGATGTCAATCTGGCTGAAGGCATATACAGAAAAATCAAACCTCTGGCCTCAGGTATCATCTGTGCATGTGTTCATGAGAGGGACAGTGTCCAAACAGACATTCAGGGTTAGGAGTCTAACATATAGCCCAGGTCATTTGTGACCCTGCATTGGTCACATTCCCCCCTGCAGGCACAATGGCTGCATCCCCTCTGCAGCTTCAGCCTGTCCCATGTTGACAGAACACAGCTGACCGATCTGTCCCGGTAAAGGACATTGTTTGTTTGTTTTAAAGAGGTGTTGGAGAGGTCCAGAAGGAGAACATCCCTCTGAAACATGAGGTCATACAGGGATGGAGTTTATGGAATGTTGGAGAAAAGCATGTGTTCGGTGGGAGGAAATGTAGACCATAGATTCTGAGCAAATATATTTTATTTATTATATTGTGAACAGTGTATGACAGTGAATGTTACTGTATCATCAATGACCAAACAGGAAATATAATATGCCCTGTGGAACCTGACCTGAGATTTACTTTCCAGTCCACATACTGATCTTGTTTGTTTTTTCATTCTTAATTTTTCCAATAATTGACGACTAGACTACTGAAGTTGTGAATGTGGTGTCGTGTGTTAGAAGCCTGGTGTTTGATAAGGAGGTGCAACTGTTGTCCCATGAGTCCTTTTTAGGATAGGCTCTTGCACGTTTGGTCACCTCCCTCCTGCGTCAACTTGTTCCACAGTTACAGATAACATCAAAAGACTGCAGTGTGTGCTGGTTACTCATTCTTTGCCAAATATATGTTTTATGGCTACCTTATACTAGTTGCTGTTTACACAGTGTCACTTCCCCTACCCTGTCACCTCAGCCTTTAGGGCTTTCTCCCCCCTCCTTCCCTAATATGACTTTCTGTCATTTGTCACCCGACCATCCGTTTGTTATCACTCACTCCATGTAACCATGGAAACCTCCTAGGTCTGACTGTCTGGCAACAGAAATGGGTCAGGATGGAAGCTCTGGAGGGGAGCTGAACAGCACTCAGATGGGCCCTGTCTGTCATGTTGTGGCAAATGAGAAGACATGATTGCTAAGACTAAGGAACTGTGTATCGGGGGCATTACTGTCCATTTGAATGAAGGCAACCATTAAGACAGTGTCTGTTTTTAACCTGCTTTTCTGTCTTTCCAGGTCAAGTAAAACCATGAACCTCTGCTCCAAGTGCTTTGCTGGTGAGTATTCTTGTGGGCTTTGCAGTCAGTACATCACACTTCTCTATGTCTGGACAGTGACTGACTGTTTCAGGCCCGTCTGTGTACCTGAGAGACCAGGTGGGAGGAGCTTAGGGCCACAGATGGCCGCTGTGTGGCTGATTCACAGCTCACCAACACAAGCTCATCACAAACACCGTAGGCTAAAACACAGCCAAGCGCAGAGCAGGATTTAAGGGCGCAGTTGAGTTCCAGACGACAAGGAAAGCATGAAGCCAGGAACGCTGCTGGGGTGTGAAGGAATAGCTCCTGGGAGACCTGGCAGGGTGTGTGAAGTTAGAGAGACTGGCTCCTGGGAGACCTGGCAGGGTGTGTGAAGTTAGAGAGACTGGCTCCTGGGAGACCTGGTAGGGCTTGTGAAGTTAGAGAGACTGGCTCCTGGGAGACCTGGTAGGGCTTGTGAAGTTAGAGAGACTGGCTCCTGGGAGACCTGGCAGGGTGTGTGAAGTTAGAGAGACTGGCTCCTGGGAGACCTGGTAGGGCTTGTGAAGTTAGAGAGACTGGCTCCTGGGAGACCTGGTAGGGCTTGTGAAGTTAGTGAGACTGGCTCCTGGGAGACCTGGCAGGGTGTGTGCTGAGGTCTGTTGTCAGTCTGGCGTCACAGGAAGCAGCTTGGTTCAGGTCAGCAGGAACTCACCAGCTCTGCTTATCCGCTCTCGCTTCAAGAGAAAGCCCTGACTGTTGGTCCGAGTTCTGCCGAACCTCGCAGAGAGTCTTACACAGAGAAGGGAAGGGTGAATGTGTGGTACTGTCACTCTCTTCCATGTCCGAATTTCTGGGTCTGGTGGATGTTGGCCCTCACATGCATGTCATTTGATTGTCAGTGTTGGAGCAGTGCTGAGGACATATCATTGTATAAAGAGCCATGCGCCACTCCTTAACAGTGTCAACCAACATTTTGATTGTTCGTTTCCTTCTCGTTCCCCTTCTTTCTTCTTCAGATATCCAGAAAAAGCAGCCAGATGAGGACTGTGCCCCTAAGCCCGCCCCGGCCTCTGGGAGTAGCCAATCAGCCGTCTTCAGTAGCGAGAGTAGCAGCATCAGTAGCCAGTCCCTTTCGTCTCAGCCCAGTGGCTCCGACCAACCGCCAAGCGATGATCCTCTCCCTGTGTTCTCTGGCACACAGGAGGGTAAGTTGGTAATCTGGGAGAAAACCAATGGTTTGAACTCCACTGAGAAGCTACCACAGCTGGCGTCACTCACACTAGGACCTAGACGTCTGTTGAGCGCTGCAGTATGTCGCAGGGGGTGGAATCCTTGGGGTAAAGAGCAAAGCTGTGAGCTTCACATGGAGGATCCGTGAGCTGTGGCCTGGCAGCAGCCAGGCTGCTTCCCTCAGTCTTCCCACAGGCTGGGGCGGCCGCGGTGATGGCCGGCTGGTGCTGTAGCTCCGGTGATGGCACCTCTCTGCCTGGCCTACATAGGAACAACGGATGCTCCAACCATCTGTCAACAAGTCCACAGACTATCTCCTTTCATATTCCAAACTGTATTGTAGTTTAGTATAACTTGTATACGTTTTAGTGTTGTTGTTTTTTCACCAAAGAAATGTAAATGATGCATTGTTAAAGCGAGAGTCATTTACTGATCTGAACTCAGGACAGAACCTTGTGTTTAAGTTTCACACCTGTGTCTGTTTTCAACACAGACACAGGTGTGTTGTATTAACAGGCTTGCCTATGCTGAGGTGGTTCTCCCATCACACTGTCTGTAGGCTGGGCTACAGGGTGTCACACCTGTCAGTTATGTCATTGTCGTCGCTTGCTCTGAAGAACCTTTTGTTTTCTCCTCTCACAGGTGTGTCGTGCACAGAGACGGCCCAGGGCATGCTGTGCACTCCCACCAAACGTCCTTACGACTCAGGTACAGCCCTGCCGTCACATCCTGCACCCAGCTTACAGCAGTCCTGCGTGGGTCTGGTGTCATGTCATTGGTTGTGTCCAGCTTCAGGGTCTGAGAGCGAGGCGTCACCGGAGAAACGGGCCCGGACGGACGAGGAGGCGGGGGGGAGTGAGGAGCCCTGCGGGGGGCCCAAGCAGAAGAACCGCCGGCGCTGCTTTCGCTGCCAAACCAAACTAGAGCTGGTGCAGCAGGAACTGGGCTCGTGTCGCTGTGGTCAGTACCGCCATAACCCTCCAGTCACAGGCTAACCCTAACCACCAGAACCCTCCAGTCACAGGCTAACCCACGGGCTTAGCTTTTCACATACTCACCTTCCATAATGTTGTTCTCTCTCCCCCCTCCCCCCCCCCCCAGGCTACGTGTTCTGCATGCTGCACAGGCTCCCTGAGCAGCATGACTGTCTGTTTGACCACCTGGGCCGCGGCCGCGAGGAGGCCGTCCTCAAGATGGTGAAGCTGGAGCGCAAGGTGGGCCGCTCCTGCCAGCGCATCGGGGAGGAGTGCTCCTGAGCACTCACACGGCCCAGCCAATCAGAGAGCAGGCACTTAGAGCGAGAGGGTGGGGGGGGGGGGGGGTATGGGGAGGGAGGGGCAAGGGGAGGGGAGGGGAGGGGGTGGGGGGTTGAGGAGGGAAATGGCATGGTCGCATTAGCTCGGACCTGCCCCCCCAATTCTGGTTGTGAGCTTGAACACAGTCTTGTAAAGTCTTGATCCCTATTTGGGACACCGTCTGGACCGTACTCTGGACTGCACCATCTTGGTCCCAGGGCCCCCAGGGCAAGCTGTGGGGCCTGACTCAGTCTCCCATCTTCACACAGCCTTAACTCACCCAGTCTTCAGGGGGGGTTCCTGTAAAGAAAGATCGGTCAGTTTGATCACACTGCCCCCCTTCCCCGCATCCCCGAGGCTCCTCTGCACCTCCTTTGCTTTATCATTAGTTGAAAAAGAAGACCCTTCCAGAACATGATTAAACTGACCCGTCTGAATTTACTGGGCCCTTAGTCGTCAGCAGGTTTCCAGTACTCGGTCATTGGGGAACATAACCCTGTCCTGTGGCCTCTTCAGGTTATCACCCCCTGCCTCCATCCCTCACCCTCCTCCCTCCTGCCCAATCAACCAATGGTTTGACTCCTGCATGGCATTGGATTGAACCTCAGTGTGTGTGTGTGTGTGTGTGTGTGTGTGTGTGTGTGTGTGTGTGTGTGTGTGTGTGTGTGTGTGTGTGTGTGTGTGTGTGTGTGTGTGTGTGTGCGCGTGTGCATGTGTGCACGTGTGTGTACGTGTAGAGTAAGGATGTCCCCTCCGGCTCAGTTCTCGTGTGGCCATGTTTGTTTCTATGAACTGTCGTCAGCTTTGTTTAACTTGCGGACCGCCGAGCCCTGAAAGATGATGCACCCCCCCTGTGTTCAGCTGGATCAGACACTGAACAAATGGACTCGGGTCACACAGAACCTCCGGAGCAGAGCCCTTTTCCATCTCTGCCTTCCCTTTGAATGAGTGGTTTCTGTCTTCTTCTTGTAATAGCCCTCCCCCTCTTTTCTTACTTTACCCATGTACACACTCTCTTGGGAGTTTGTGCTCCAATCATTTCTGTTTCAGCCTCTCTTCTTCCTCCCTGCAAGTCACGCAGCTTTGTTGATCCTCAGTCACTCTGTCTCTTCGTTTCTGGCTCACCAACCACCTCAATCCTGAGAGAGGAGATCGAAGGATGATCTGAGCAGCAGTGAGGAGAGATGACGTGGCTGGTAGTTTAAGACCTAGTTTATCATTTGAGACCTGTTCTCTTGAGTGCTTATGAGAAATGGGGAAACAATGAGTATCTTTCTGTATCTTAAAAGAAATTTTATTTAACCATATATTGTTTTGATTTACTTACACACTAGCATAGAGCTGCATATTTAGTTAAATGTATAAAAAGAACATAATTCTGTTCCATTTTCTCTTATTTTATTAAGTTTCATTTTCGCCGAGGAAGAATAAAGTGGATTAGAGGACGTGAACTGTTTCCTCATCATTTGATCATTAAAACTCAAAACATCATGACTTCCTACAGAGGTTGAAGGATATGAGACTTGAGTCTGATTGTTGATTCAGATTTGTCACTTTATTTAAGTCTCAAAGTGATGTCAAAGAAATACAAATGGGTACCTGGACAGGGTCAATAATAATAAAATAAAGCCTGGTTTCAACGGTAAACAGAATATGGAGTCCAGTCTGATCTAGAATAGGACAGAGCTAATAGGACAGAGCTACAGTGTGCATAAAGGGAGAAGCCTGGTCACATACGTACAACACAGAATTCAATTCAAACTCAATACAAACATATCCAAATAAAAGCTAAATTGTTGAAAAGTGAAAGATATACAATTGGATATACACTGATAACTCGTTTGGAATTCCACCATTTAGCTCTGAACAAAACCAACCAAGTGCATCAACTAATGGCAGTAGTTGGTTGGCCGCTGGGATACTGTGACACTGAGGTGAGAAAGCATCTGTCTAAGCGCAAAGCTCTTCAACCACACCTCCATACACAGACTGACCAGTGATCTGCACAACCCACTGCAGGCCGATGGTGTGGTTTATCTGCTGTGCACGTCTGCGATACGACCGTCTGGGTGGGCACCTCTAAGACTAACACTAAGTGATGCATGACTAAGATGCACACAATTCTCAACAGGATTCTTTGCTGATGGAGCTGCTAGCCCACGAGAGAGCAGTTATCGGGGGTGCTGGGCTGTAAGGAGATCCCTGAGGGCGCGTGCTCCTCAAAGCCCTCGCTCTCCCTCACCAGGGCCCGCTCAAGGATCACACGGCCCTCCTTGTAGCGCTGGCTGTCCTCCGTGGCGTACTCGTAGATCCAGCCCAGCTTGCTGTTGCAGTTCTTACAGCTGATGTCTCTCACCACATGCCTGCCTGTCAGCATCAGTCTGTCCTGCACCTCCCTGTACTGCAGGTTCACCACCTGGTGGAAGGCTGAACATCAGTAACAAGCCCGGGGGCCACACCAGATCATGCAAACATATCTGTGTCTGGACCTACGTAGGGAGGTGGACAACAGAACTATGCCGTTGTTTACTCATATGAGCATGTTGCCAGTGGTTCGCTGTCCTGGCTGCAGTGACTGGGCTCACCTTGTTGAAGAGGAAGGCTCTTCCTGTAGCACCGGTGAAGCGGGTGGAGATGAGTTCCGTGCGGTTGGTCAAGATGGTGTCACAGCTGGCACAGGAGAAGAGCCGCGTGCCACCGATGTGGTCCAAGAAGATGCGGCCCATTCTGCTGCTGTCTGCGCGGCTGACCATCAGAACAGACAGAACTCCTATCAAACACTTTCTCACACTCATTCAGTTTTGCGACACAGCTAGAGAGGGAAGGAAACTGCGACAAGATCAAAGATGGTGGGCTGATGTCTGGTATTATTGTCCTTAACTTAGCAGACCAGAAAAAACACGGAAGTCTGCTGCTATGCGATACCATCATGATGTCTTATACATTATGGCAACAGGCAACTTTCCTTACTTGAAAACACGTTTCCCATTTAAAGGTATCAACACATCCCATAATTTAATCCATTACACGTGAATGGAATCCATGGATATCTCCATCGTTGTATTATCATGGAACAGTAGTAGGCTACTTCATCCAGTTTGAAAAAAGCGATAGTAACACAACATATGGAAGGAACTTTCTCACCGTAGTATCCTTTCGGTTTATATACAGACGGTATTTCTAGCCTTCGTTTTATTTTGTGTTCTCTTCAACGTTGTGCGTTTTCCTTTCGCTGCACTCGACGTGCAGACAACCTACTCATAAACGTCGTGTTTTGTCCACAGCTGTTCCGCTGGAGCAACACATCCGGCAACGTTAGCCCCGCCCCCAACATTTGAGTACTTTATCATTTAACCACAAGGGGGCGGTCAAACTAGTAAACGACGAGGGCAGAGAATGTCTAATATAGATAAACAGGCTCTGACGAGGGTCCTTCAAAACATCTAAGAAACAACATCGTCTTTGACAGTATTCTGTGACCAATTCTGAGACCAAATACGTATCTGTTATCAGAAGCTTGAGTGCTGGGGGACTACAGTAAGGACAATCCTACTACACCAGCGATTCCCAACCTGTGACCGGGTAATACAGGTGGGCCGCCAAACCAATAAAAACTATGAAAAATGAATAAGTATCAAAATATTTACATGTTGACGTAAGACCTGGACATGGAACTGACATTTCCGCCTTAATTTGCATACACCTCATAAAATCATAAAATAAAATAAATAAAAACACGCAGAATTCAATGCACGCATAACTTCCGCATATTGCACAAACCAAGTCAACAACATCCGATAGCGATCCATTTGTTCCCTATGGATGTAACATGTCTTCTCAGTTTCTAACAAAAACCTGGAAATGGGAGAGATCTCCAGGAGGGTGACATGTTATCGGTTGATGACAAAATGAAAAGCAAGAAGCGTGTTAGCGCAGTGTAGCTATAGGGTAAAAAAGAGAGCAATAGGGTTAACAACCTTTTCTGTTTATTAAAAAGTAATGTTTCTATCTTCACCGGAAGTTTTAGACCTGACCTTGCCGTGGTAGTTACGCAGGTTACCTCTCTTTACAATGTGTGCTTACTGTGGCACTGATGGACACTTTGTCTTCTTTGATTGCTCAAATACATTTAGCACTGAATGGGAACTGTTCCCCCAATCTCAATCTCCACCCTAAACACTAAACCCTTACAGAGTTAGCAAGAACACCCTTGTCCTTGAGAGGGAGATAATAGACTCTTATGCAAAGACAATGTCTGTTATCAGGATTAAAAATTGATTGTGATCAGCAATAAATCCACTCTTATTTGATGGATTGGAAGCTCATTGATCAACTTAAGGATTTCCCATATCATACCGCTTTCAAAAAGTAAATGAGTACAAAAATGTCTACAATATTACATACAGTACAGATCTCCTTCATTCTGTGTTGTAGTGAGACATCTCAAGTTTCAAATGTTTATTTTCAGATGCACAGAACAACACAAGGTCAGACTGGGCACTGAAATTCTTGGGACAAGACAACACAAGCAACCATAAGAGTATGTAGAACATATAAGGCATAACACAACATAAGTACTAAGAACATAGATGACGTCTATGATAAGCTAAAATAGAATAGAAATAAAATAATAATAAACCTCCTAAATATACCTCACCCCTCCGGCACTCCCTGCACTCTCCAACAAGTCCTTCAATAATAAATTATTACAACAAATAATATTATAAATAATATTTTCTGAATAAATCCTCCAAGATAATGACGGTTCATGAGGAAGACCTCCCACTGTCCTGATGTGAAGCGTTAGGTCACCTGAGGTTTCAGCTGCTCTGAAGACGCACTCATAGGTGAACCATGATTACAAATCCACTTCACGAACACAAGCACAAATACAAGTCTTTCAAACCTCTTTTGTGACGTTCCTTTTTTGTGAATAATAAATGTGGATTTGTCATTTTCTTGAGGTGTCCGTTTGTTCTGCAGTCCTGGTTCTACACGTGGGCCCTTGTTTTATCTAGTGGTGTGACCTGAGGGTTTGAGAACCTTATCTCTCTCTGTCTTATCTCTGAGTTTTCACACAATGTTACCTTTCGCTGAAAACAGATACAAGTCTCAGATACAACAAGAACATATTTCAGAATCCATGACCTTGCTGACACAAGTACTGAAGAATATAAGAGTGGCAAAACTTTTAACCTGATATGTTTATTAATTTTTCAAATAGTTAAGGCCATGTGTTGACATTTTGTGAGTGAAAAGTGTGGTTGCACAGTATGAAAAACTGAGAGATAAGAGCATTGATTTAAAGATGATCTTCTCTCTTACAACTGATGAACAAACTATTTATTAAGATAAAATGCTGAATTGGCCTTTCCATGCAGTTCAAATGACCTTCTACTAATCTAAATGTGCCCTTACACTATTTCTCTGTACGTTACATGATCTGTTCATCCTCAGTTTTTTAAATCTCTTTCTTTCATTATTTCGCTATTTCTGTCTGTCTCTCATTTGCTCTCTCTCCTTGTTTGCTGTTTTTCTGTCATTGTCTCTTTCAACCTCCCCTCTGTTTTCGCTGACTGGCAGGTACTGGAGTTGTCGTGACGACAGTGTCATGGCCATGCCATTGAATAATTGGCCCCACCCCCTCTGCATATTCAGGATGTGTCAGCAGGTATATTTGTTAATTGCTCTGAGCAGAAGTGTAGTGGACCTGGAGATACTGAGCAGTGTATTATCTACCTGTCAGCCAGACAGACTGACACACAGCAGGTGGTTTAGGAGCTGCATCACTGACACACACAGAAGAAGGATGTCTCTGCTTACAGTCGTACTGCTTGTGCTCTCCATGGCATCAGGTCTCTTTACATTCTCTTATTCTAAAAACACTTCAAGTATTCACAAAATTAATGTTACCAAATATGGAAACACAAACTCTGTAACTGCAGTTTGAGTATGTTTTCGTTTTAGCGATGCATGGTTCTGTCTATGGACTCGACTTTTATTCCTGTTATTAATCTATGTGTGAGAATTCATTACTTGATTACAGCACTTGTAACCGAAAGTATCTGATTCCTTTTTGTTGTCATCTTCATCCCAAAGCCGATGCACAACTTTGCCCTGTGATTCCCCCACCCTCCCAGCCCCCTCCTACCTCAGGTGAGTTTGATCTCCAAGCATTGATTATCCTGTAGTCAGATGAGTGTCCATGTGTGTTATTGAGTGGTGACAGAACTGACTGGTCTGGCTCTGGACCCTCAGCTCTATACATCTAGCATCTCACTCAGTTCAGTACATACAGCATCTAGCATCTCACTCAGTTTAGTACATACAGCATCTAGCATCTCACTCAGTTTAGTACATACAGCATCTAGCATCTCACTCAGTTCAGTACATACAGCATCTAGCATCTCACTCAGTTCAGTACATACAGCATCCCAGTAGAAGACTGCCTAGAACCAATTGAATTGTGGTGATGTGATGTCCTGAAATATGACTTTAAGCAGAAACCCTAGCAGGAACCCTAGCCTTGACCCCTAACCCCAACCCTTACCAATATTGTTGACACTTATACAGTCTTATTAAAACAAATTAATGCTAATAAGTATCTCATGGAGGTCTTATCATCTATAACGCTGATTACAAGCTCCTGTATCTAAAGTGTGACTGTGGTTAATTTAAGTCTTCTATTTGAAACCCAGTGTAAAGACGTTGACTCCACCTCTCTCTCCAGTTCACAGCGTCAAACCCTCAGATCTAGCCGTGGTCGCTGCTATCGGAAACATCCAGACACACAGGTGAGTAACATTGGGGTGCATTCTGGGATATGGGATAGCCAGCATTCTGGATCATAAGAAATCATGTGAAAGCATTCAAATGTTGATAATGATAATAAAAAATATGTCCTTCTTTCTGCCTGCAGCAGTAAGCTGTCCAATGTGCTTTCAAAGCTTCATGGTAAGCCTATACTGAAATGTTTAGCTGTGTTTTATGGTTCAATCTAACTGTGCTCTGACAGAGGGTCTCTTGGTCTGTATCTTGGGCTTACCTATTTCGAATTAGTTTTGAAATGTTACAATTTCATAAAAAAATCTGAGTGAGTATTTTAAGCGACTCCTAAGGTATTTGGAGGAAATGTCTGTGGATGAAGAAAAGATTAAGTTTGCAACAATATACATTTTAAGGCACGTCTATCTACTGAACGTCATTATGGCATTGTCTTTCTTTAATTAATATACCAATTGCTCTTTTGAAACAATCAACAGAGTGCCTTCACTGTGGGCTCTATTATTACTGCACTTAATACATATCATAATAGAGTTTGAAGAACCTCAAAAGAGCACATATGAACTTCATACTACGGTATGATATCTTTGCTGCTCTGATAGTTGTACCTCTATAGAGCTAGTTGACAGCAAATGGAAGTCAGTATTTATTGCTATCAGTTTCACTGATAAAAAAGCATGTGACAAAAGAACATTACTAATATCTAACCACAGAAGAAGAAAAGACTGATACAGAGCGATAGCAGGAGGCCAAACCCACCATCAATGACCTGTGTGTCACATTTACTGCACATTTATGTTGTTATTCCTCGAAGGCCTTCTAAAGTAACAAAACGTCTGAATTTCCTCCTTCAAGATGTCATGACTCTATTCAACCCATCCCTGACCAGTCGACTACCTGATCAAATCAACCCATATTCCTCCGACATCTCACAGCACAGGTGAGTCAAAACTCTCCCAAGAAAGAAATATACACCTGTGCATGTGCCTGTGTGTGTCTCATTATCAATCCTTTACAATTTTTCAGAAGTCTAGTCGAGCAGGCCAAGGAACTGTCTCTCTCCTTTAGCAATAATCAGGTATTCGAAAAATTACCTCTTTCCAATAACCACAACCTAGTGTATTGAAACGGTTAATTTGACCCATCGGCAACTCATCTCACCTTCCTCCGACAGGACGAAGACACAGACAGAGACTGGAAACTGGTGCTGCTGTTCATCCAGGTTGACGATATCTGCGAATGTCAGGACAAGGTCAGAGGTCAAAGACAAAATAAATCTCACCCACAACGTCCTTCTACATTTCAGTCTTTTCATGGTCTAGTCATGCCCATAATACCACATACATGTCAACACAAACATGTCTAGACAAACATGGTGTTTGTGTGTCGGCAGGTCACCTCAGCCGTGGAGGCGACTGTGCAACAACTAGATCTTGCTCTACGAGTGCTTCACTCGCAGGTCTGATAATATACGGCCTCTGGCACATCTATCCACTACAAGTTAGACTTCTCCTGGGGATTAACTGAAGTTATTGAGCAAAAGTTTATGACTGCTTTGTACGTACTTACAGTTGAAGCGAACCATTGTGAGCATTGCGGTATGGAACGGCGACGATGACACTGGTCCAGCCCACCAAAACAGGTGCGGCTTTTAAAGAACAAACTGAGTTTTAGAGTTACTGTACACATGTTTTCTTCCGGGATTTGATCCTTTTGGTTGGTTGTCATGGGAGATGTTTGGGTTTTGTGTTGGCAGGATGTGCCCATGTATGGAGAGAAACAGCGAAGGTGAACAGAAACTACTGCAGACCATACTTACCCAGGCCATTCAGGTAAAACAGGTCTTCTCATCTCCCATTCAGTATCTTCATGGACTTCCTCAGTTCCTAACAAGTGTTTCAATTAAACCCACCAGGAGTCCCTTGCTCGCCGCCTGGTGGAGAAGCAGTGGTACAGCAGCAGGCCTGACTTTGCCGTCCTCCTGCAGGACTCTCCTTTCATCACAAACAGCGCTTCAGTCGACGTGAGTGACCAGCGGTTGAATCCACCAGCACCTCCCGACATGAAGCACACAAACACGCTCTTGTCAGTCACCAGTGAGGCCCAGCAGCTGGAGGCGCTGGGCTGGATGTTCACACACAACTGTTCTTTTGTGCCTCTTCAACAGAGTGGGAGGCCTTCTGCCATACAAGAGTCACGTCACACAGACGAGCTGATGGTGCAGATGTGGGCAAACCTGGTGAGTCCCCCGGCCTGCTGCAGAGGCCGTGTCTCTGACGACACACAGTCATTGTCCACGCTCTCTATCCAGGCCCCCATGAACACTGTAATAATGGGCTCATTTGTCTTTTAGCTGCAGTCTACCAGTGGCCGGCAGAACATGGGGGACAATAACATGATCTTATCTGTCCCGTGTCCCACTGAGGTAGGAAAGACTCCCTCTCACGTACAAACTGTGCACGGCTATCACCAACGCAAGTAGTTTATCACAGAAAACAACAACACATAATTGTAACAAAATGTTACTGAGATAAATCTATCTCTTCCCCCCCTCTCTCTATCTCTATTTCTCTCTCCCACTCTCTCTCTCTCTCTCTCTCTTTCCCTTCCTCTCTCCATCCCCATATATCTCTCTCTCAGAGCCGGCCCTTCCTAAGGACACAGAGGAACTCTCCAGTAGCCTCCCACCACAGTGAGCCTAGTCTTCGTGTTGATCCAGTGAGTGTTTCCTGGCCATGTTGACCAGGGCCGGTGCAGACGGTCTCAGTCTCAGCCACATGGAGCTCCTCACAGTACACACTCTGTTCATGCTGCTGATTGTGGACGTGCTCTGTGTGTCTTGTCAGATCACGGGCACTGAGCTGCCATGTGTGGACCTCAGCCCCTCCAGCCACCCTCCAGACTCTGGTAAGAACAACTTACACGTGTTACATGTACACGTAAAACCCTCCACTGTGACCTTGAACACTGTTTACCTGCAGTATTGTACAAAGTAACATTTCACCCAAAGGTGAAATGATAAGTTTATAACTGATGAGTTAAATATGTTGTGGTGTGTAAGGTGAGTTTATAACTGATGAGTTAAATATGTTGTGGTGTGTAAGGTGAGTTTATAACTGATGAGTTAAATGTGTTGTGGTGTGTGTGTGTGTGTGTTGCTATGTCCGTCCTGATCCCGTGTCGTCCTCCTAGTTCACGCTCTCCGGCCAGGTGACATCAAGGTGGTGGCCGCCGTGGGAGACTCTCTGACAGTGAGTCTGGCATTTGGACGTTTCTCCTTTCACCTGTACCTGAGTGGTGAGGCCACCTGCTGTGAGGTGAGCGCACTTAGCCACCTGCTTTCTGACACTCATCCAATGATCACCTGTGTTTTTGATCCACAGGCAGGCAACGGTATTGATTCCAAACCTACCAATGTACTGGATGTCTTGCGACAGTACAGAGGGCTCTCCTTTAGGTGGGTCACCACAGTGCAGCCATTCCCACTATCTAATCACTTGTCTGAGTGTTAGCTACATGTATTAATAAACCCTGACTCATACAGTTTTCTGTCTCTGTTTGGCAAATCAGTATGGGGGGAGACGAGAACCTTACCACCGTCACAACACTTCCCAGTGAGTCCTTCTCTTCTCCTTGTCTTCGTGATTCACATAATCAGCTAACCCTAATGACAGGACATGGGCCTCCAGTGCTCTGCCTCACCCCCTCTGTGGACTCATTCAGGAGTGGATTCCGCTCCCCGAGCCTCATCCCACTGTCTTTTGCTGCTGTTTAGATATCCTGAAGCACTTTAACCCTCTCGTGACTGGCTACTCTACGGGCATTGGCAAACAGGACACCCCCCAGGCCTTCCTCAACCAGGCAGTGGCAGGAGGGAAAGCCAAGTGAGGAGTCCCACCTGACCGCTCTCTGAACACCTGCACCATGCCAACACACTTCCTGCCTGGCCTCCATGTGATCAGGTTCATCGGGTGTCTTCTTCTTGTGTGTTTTCAGGGATATGCCGAAGCAAGTTCGAACCCTTGTGGCCCTCATGAAGAATGACTCAGTAAGACGGCTCAGATGTGTTATTCAGTGATAAGAAGTATTTCATAGAGTTTTTGGACAGCTTCCGAACAATACTCCTTGGTTGACATGCATATTGTCATGGTGCCCTCTGTCTTGCAGCGCATCAATTTCCAATCTGACTGGAAGATCATCACTATGTTTATCGGAGGCAATGACCTGTGTACCTATTGCCAGAACTCAGTGAGTACTAATATTGCGTCTTTTGTAATACGTGTTTTTGCATCTTGGGATTTTTGTTCTTTAAAAGTCAACTGTCTCTCCCCCCTTTTTCCCCACAGCTGTTTTACTCTGTGGAAAACTTTTTACATCACATTCAAGAGGCACTGGATTACCTTCACAAAGAGGTTAGGACTGTGGGCAAGTCCCCTTTTACTCCATTTGGGTTTATCTTTTACTTAGTCGGACTAAGTCTTTCAGGAAGAGAAGAATATCTCTTAATCTAATGTTAGTGTCTGGTCCTGTGTCTGTCTGTCTCTCTGTCCTAATGCCAGGTGCCCCGGGCCATCGTGAACCTGGTGGAACCCATAGACATCACCTCCCTGAGGAAGGCCCACCAGGACCCCTCGGTCAAGTGCCCCACCTGGCTGGTCAAGTACGTTTCCCCTCCAAACCTGTCCCTGCTCTGCCCACAGCAGTCCTACATCATGGTTACCTTGCATCCCTGGATCAGAGTGGGTTCAGATGTGTAGAGCTTCTGTTTGTCCTCTCCACAGCATCCTGTGTCCCTGTGTCATCCTGCCCAAAGAAGGATCTCTAGCGTTAAAGCAGATGGATGAACTGATCAGAGATTATCAGGTATGACAAACACCACGTGGATGCGCACTCATTGTTTTGTAAAAGCAGAACTATCAGTCATGTATTTATAGTGTGATGCATTCTAATCCCCTTGCTTTCGATCATTTCAGTGGTCGTTGAACGTGCTGGTGGAGTCGGGCAGGTATGACACCCACCCAAACTTCACGGTGGTCATTCAGCCTCTCCTCAGAGACGTGATCGTGCCTGTGCTGGAGGTAAGCCCTGTCTGCAGAATGGTGGGCAGAGACTTGAGACTCGTTGACCCACACAGGGGGGTCACAGTGAAAATGATGCTTACAGACTTGCAATCGCCGGTGTGTGTGAGCTCAGGAGGGTAGCGTTGCCTGCAATGCGACTGAATTCAACCACACAGGCAATGCGACGTTCTCTCTAGATTGTTTTAGACCCAAACCAATCCTAATGTTCCAATGTGTTCCAGGACGGAAGGCCAGACCGTTCGTATTTCAGCGCTGACTGCTTCCATCTCAGCCAGAAGGCCCAGACTCTGATGGCTCGCTCTCTCTGGAACAATATGGTCAGACTCGAGACACAGACGTCATAAATGAACCCAGAGAGGAGCCGCGACATGCGTTAGCCTTTAGAAGTTAATCATTCCTTTTCATTGGGTTTATCCACAGTTGGAGCCTCTTGGCAACAAGACTGCAGTGCAGGCGTTCTCCAGTGAAATTCCCCTGAAGTGCCCATCAAAGGTTATTATCTCTGACACGTTTTCTACCTTTGAAAGTATTTTAGTTTCAGAAAAATGTATTTAAGTTTTTTTTTCATTTAGGACTCACCATTTTTGAAGACCTACCAGAACAGCAATTACACCTATAAGGGCCCCGCCCCAAAACCTCCACCAATCACGGTAGGTCCTTACAAACGGCTCTAACATCCTGTTTGGATACAGAGGTGACCAAACTGTCAGCTGTGAGTCACTTATCAATACAGGAGATTAGTGAAACATGCTTAAAGATGATGGACTCACTCTGTTCTGCTTCTGTGTCCATCTTTATCACTAGAACTGGGGAAGCGATCTCTCCTGTTCATCCGTGGCTCCATCCACACCTGTGCCTACCTCAGGTGAGACTGAGATCTGTGCCTACCTCAGGTGAGACTGAGATCTGTGCCTACCTCAGGTGAGACTGAGATCTGTGCCTACCACGAGTGAGACTGAGATCTGTGCCTACCACGAGTGAGACTAAGATTCAGGGTTCACCTCACTGGATCCCTAACAGAGGGTGGTGGAGATGACAGGGAGTTGGTGCAGTACTAACTGATGTGTTCCCCTCTTCCCAGTTCACAAACTGCGACCAGCAGACATCAAGGTGGTGGCAGCACTGGGAGACTCAATTACTGTAAGAAAATACAAGAAGACTGAGTGGCTGTGTGTGTGTGTGTGTGGGTGTGTGGGTGGGTGTGGGTGAGTGATTAAGCAAACCGTCTATAGTGTCCATGATCTATGAACCTCTCTTATCAGTTGTTATTGTTAACTAGTTCAACTTTTGTGATATTCCTTTGATGTTCAATATCTTTTATGCAGACAACAGCATTATATAACATCTGTATCATGATTTCTGGTTTCCTATCTAGTCAGAGAATTGTTTAATATCATATCTGTTTCCTCGTTCATCAGTTGGACTGAAGCCGGCTTGTTCTTACTTCACAGGCTGGGGTTGCAGCCAAGTCAAGGAACATCCTTGAACTCAACCGAGAGTACAAAGGAGTTTCATGGAGGTGCAGCACTGCCTTATTATACACTCCTACATGTACACAGCCTTTAGCACACACCAGGCCTGCCTGACCATGCATGGTCATTGTTGGAGAGCTTGGTCTGAGTCTCTGCCTCTTAGTCTCTATGAAAGAGACATTTACAAAACAAATATTCTTGTGTGTCTGTGTTCCTGCAGTATTGGAGGTGACCAGAGCTTGGAGACTGTCACTACACTGCCAAGTGAGTGTTGCAATGTTCCCATGTGACCAGTAGATGTCACTCTCTGAATGCAGTGGACAACTTATTGACATACAGATAGTGGCGTTGTACACGTCCTAACCCTATAAAGATGGTAGTCCATGCTGTCTCTACAACTGTTTGTTTCTTCTAGACATTCTGAAGAAGTTCAACCCCTCCCTCCAGGGCTTCTCTAGAGGTCAAGGTTCAAGGCAGAAGGGTTTCAACATGGCCGTGGCGGGGGCCATGACCCTGTAAGTACAGCAGACTCTCTCCACCTGACACGTCTCTCTCCTCCTCTCCTGTCAGTCCCACTTATACCCATGTTTGCTGTTTCCTAGTGAGATCCCAGCTCAGATCCAACAGTTGATCAAGGCCATGAAAGAAAACAAGGTAACATTTTTACTCACACTGGATACTGTCAGTAAAGTGGGTTAAGCTTGGATCATCTGACTAGGGCTTCTGTCCTCCACATCCTCCATGTCTTCTTCTGTCTGTGGAACCCAAAGCAAGTGGATTTTGAAAATGATTGGAAGCTAGTGACCATCTTTGTCGGAGGCAGTGATCTTTGTCATTACTGCGTGGACCAGGTATGTGTACTCTCCAAGCGATACACACCAGACTGACGGAACGGTGACACAGCAGTCGTGTTTTTACAGAGTGTGGATACATAACAAAGGGTTGTTTGTGCCATGCCTCCCACAGAACAACCTGACTCCAAAGAACTACAGTCACAACCTGATGTTGAGTCTGGACATGCTGTACCAACAGGTCTGTGAGGAGAATCATTCATGTGGATCAGTAGATACTCTGAACACGTCTGTTGAAATGAGAATCATTCTGGTGGATCAGTAGATACTCTGAACACGTCTGTTGAAATGAGAATCAAAATGTACATTCTCACGACCTATTGCCATTTCTCTCTCTCTCTCTCTCTCTCTCTCTCTCTCTCTCTCTCTCTCTCTCTCTCTCTCTCTCTCTCTCTCTCTCTCTCTCTCTCTCTCTCTCTCTCTCTCTTTCTCTCCTCTCTCTCTCTCTCTCTGTCTCTCTCTCTCTCCAGGTACCTAGAGTAATGGTCAGTGTTACTGAGGTACTGCAACTTGAGCCTCTTCGAAGGGTGCAGCAGGAGAACACGTTGTGCTCCCTGTTTCAGAGGTAAAAATATTTTGGATTTTTTTTTCTAAAATGATAGTTTTTTTTACATGTATTCATTTAGCAGACACTTTTATCCCAAGCGACTTCCAAGAGAGAGCTTTACAAAGTGCATAGGTCACTGATAATAACAAAAAGATAGCTCAATTTTTTAGGTTGAAAAAGTATTTTCGAGAAAAAAAATTGAATTCAAAACCTGCTTTCAAAAAAGGGTGTCATTCTTATGGCCCACATATCCACTTATGGTTAAAAATGTATGGTTAATCTCTGGACAGGAATAAGTGTCCCTGCCTTATGAGTCCAGATGATAACTCTCCAGAACTGGAAGAGATCAAACGCATCAACAAGGAGTACCAGGTAGGGGGGAAGAGGCTACAACTAATAATAAAGTCACATTGTTTGATATTCTAGGTCTGGAGATTTAACAGGAATAAACGACAGATGAATCCCTCTTGCTCAAACACCCAGACTTAGCTCCTCCTCTTCTCTTCATATTTATTTTGAACAGATCGAGAGTGAGCTTCTGATCTCTGGAGAACGTTACGATGGACGGGAGGATTTCACTGTCGTCCTCCAACCGTACCTACACAGCTCCTTCATGCCTTACGTTGGGGTGAGTACCCCTGCATAAACACACACACATGCACACACATAAACACACACACATACACACACATACATGTACACACACATACACACACATAAACACACACACATACACACACATACATGTACACACATACTAACCGTCTGTTTTCACAGGTGGGAGTACCTGACATGAGTTTCTTCTCTGTGGACTGCTTCCACATCAGCGAACGAGGCCATGCGGAGATGGCCATCGCTCTCTGGAACAACATGGTGAGCGAGAGGGAAGACATGGAGGATCAAACCATAAGCACAAGTGGTTGAGCTCAAACGCTGTGCTCTGTGTTTCCAGGTTCATAGGTTGGTTAGTTATTAGTAACACTGGTGGTGTTTTCACAGATGGAGCCGGTGGGCAGGAAACACATGTACAACAACTTCACCCATGATCGCTCCAAAATCAAGTGCCCCTCTGAGGTATGGAGACATCCCATAATAACCCCTTAAGCATCACACACAGTGTGGCAGCACGGTCTACTGGTGGTACAAGTGTTCAACTTATCTGAGATGAGTTTATGTTGCGCACGTATCACTTACGTCTATTTGCTTGTTTGCAACTTATTTTGTTCTCCCCCTTTAGGATCATCCGTTCATCTTTACCAAGGTCAACAGCCTCCCAAGCTCACCTGTACAGCCCAGCACCACTGTCCAACCTCCAGTCGCAACCACCAGCCTGATTCCAGGCCCCACAGCCCCCATCACCCAGTGTGACTCCTCTGTGCCTGTGTGGGTCACTGCAGTTCTTGCTGTGGTCGGTTTACTTATTGGTTGGGGGGTCACCTGGCTGCTCATGTCTTACAGACAGCGTCAGAACCTAAGGAAGAAGGAGGAGAAAGTGGTAGAGATGAAAGGAACTGTTTTCTAAGGCGCTGTGAAATGATTATGTTGATGATACTGGCCTACTGTTTTCAATTCAGTTTTTTTTCCTTCTTTCTCTCTCTTAATTTTTCTCTCTCATTCAGACACACATACACAAACGGTCACACACGCACACATAATCACACAATACGGGTTTTGCAATTTCTACCAAGCATTCTGTAAATATAACTGTAGATTATTTATATTTCCCCTGTTTTATTTTATTGTATAAAAAGTACCAACGTTTTATGTTCCCAATTACCATTTATAATGTATGCAATTATTACATCATTTTGTATTTAAACAATAAAGGTTGATGCCAAAATTATGCTTTTAATTTTAATTGATCAGAGAATGTGTAATATTCTAGTTACGTTGATATTTGGACCAAGTTGGAGATATTGAATGATGATCGAGCCATTCATTACGCATTATTGCATAATACTTTTCAGTATGTGGAGGCTGGCAATGCATTGCTTCAAGTCTCTAAATAGCAGTCTGGCTCATTGATTATTGGACTGTTTTGACGTCACCTGGCGGCGGGTTTCATATTATTCTTTTACTGAGATTATTAGAAAACATGGCGGAAAGCGAGCTGAACGTAGACAGCATCATCTCTCGATTGCTTGAAGGTAACTATGCTATCCTGTACTGCTCTTATCACTGTGTGATGGGTACCTTAGTCATTTCAATATTGTTTTACTGTTACTGATCAGGGTCAGGTCATGAAGAACTACAGTTACTGTAGGTAATCTAATGTTTTGATAACGCTGGCTAGCTAATGTTGCTAGCACTAGAGTTAGCTCGTGTGTCGTCCGTTTTCGCCCAGCGCGGCAGTCTGCCAAGTAAAAAGGGTTGGTGGTGAAACGCTACATTAGCTGTCTCTAGCAGTTGGGTTGAAACAGCGACCGACTTCTCTTTATTGTTTTTCAGTCGCTCACCAACGTGAATCAACATTCGTCTGTCTGCTATGTTAAGGTGTTGTCCAGCTAGCGAAGTAGCTTTTCTTCTAGCTGTAGCTGCTAGTTAAAATATCGTAAACAGTTTGTCAGCTTCCTCGGTATGCTAGATAGCAAGCAACATAGCGGAACACACCCCCCTCCCCAGTCATCGCCGTCTATTTGTAACGTTGGTACAGCTTTACACCCATCATAAATCAGTATTTCTGGCCAGACAAAAATGTGCTAGCGGTTGATGGTTTTTTTTTCATGACGTGAGTTAAGGTATTTTGCTGTAAGGCTGTTTTCTAACCGTGTGTACGTAGAATAGCGATTTTTGTCATTGCAGCCCGTATCGTTGGCTGTGGCTACGAAGGTCACACTACAATAACACTAACGTAACGCAGCGGATAGTTATTAACATTTCGTCCACTGGTCTCCACTCACTTAACCCTCTTGTTGTCCTGGGGTCATAATGACCTGAAATCTTATTAAAATCTAAGATTATGTCTATGATATAAAACATTGAATTTAAGTACACTGGCATTCATATGTTTTAAAGTTTTACCTTCGGGGGGTTGAGAGTTAACAAGACAGCTGATGTTGTTTAGGACTATTTGGTTGTATTCTAAACATATAGTTGTAATTGTGCCAAATGTCACATTTGTATCCACAGGTAAGTCGAGTTGTTATGAAAGAATTGGGTCCCTGGGTCGAAGTAAACTAAGTGTAATGTGTTGGTATTATTTCAAGACAAGAGGAAGGTTAATTAGTTCAGCTAGGCAGATAATAAATATCCTAAATGGAGAGTAATATCCACAGTTACCGAGTCAATAGCATTTAAATAGGCCAACATTGAGTTGTGTTAAGTGTGGTGTTTGGTTCCATGCACTCGGCCTGCCCCACTTGGAACATTTCCCACTGCCTCTCACACCAGTAGCTAAGCACCAGGCCCTCAGCGCTCTGGGTCACACCTACATCATCAACATTTCTGTTGACTGAAATACTATTTAAAAACCTGCCTAAAACTATTCAGAGGTTCTTTATTCTTCCCACACACTTCATAATTTTACAGGAGAGGATTTTACAGATCTTATTTTTTTTTTTTTTGTCATTTGCCATTACTCTTGATATTGGTCACATTTAGTTGACAAAAAGTACTTTTGACAGATTATTATTTGATGTAAATATTTCACCTTAGTGGTGCACTGGATATCTGCTTCTGCCTGGGGCTTATGTTACCATGGGTAACACGTGACATGGGGATAGTGAAAATCAGTTGCATGGACATGATAACGGTCTAATCCGTCGATATGCAAAGCCGAGCACACGTGTCATTTTAATGAAGATGGTGGTGACCCTTCCTCTGCAGTGCGGGGATGTCGCCCGGGGAAGATCGTTCAGATGACCGAGGCGGAGGTGAGGGGGCTGTGCATCAAGTCCAGGGAGATCTTCCTCAGCCAGCCCATCCTGCTGGAGCTGGAGGCTCCTCTCAAGATCTGTGGTCAGTACACACTGCAGTCCTGTGGTCAGTACACACTGCAGCCCTGTGGTCAGTACACACACTGCAGCCCTGTGGTCAGTACACACACTGCAGCCCTGTGGTCAGTACACACTGCAGCCCTGTGGTCAGTACACACACTGCAGCCCTGTGGTCAGTACACACTGCAGCCCTGTGGTCAGTACACACACTGCAGCCCTGTGGTCAGTACACACACTGCAGCCCTGTGGTCAGTACACACACTGCAGCCCTGTGGTCAGTACACACACTGCAGCCCTGTGGTCAGTACACACACTGCAGCCCTGTGGTCAGTACACACACTGCAGCCCTGTGGTCAGTACACACACTGCAGCCCTGTGGTCAGTACACACACTGCAGCCCTGTGGTCAGTACACACTGCAGCCCTGTGGTCAGTACACACACTGCAGCCCTGTGGTCAGTACACACACTGCAGCCCTGTGGTCAGTACACACACTGCAGCCCTGTGGTCAGTACACACTGCAGCCCTGTGGTCAGTACACACTGCAGCCCTGTGGTCAGTACACACACTGCAGCCCTGTGGTCAGTACACACTGCAGCCCTGTGGTCAGTACATTTTGCACCCTGCCTGCCATACAGCCCTCGGACTGTACTGTAGTCTAAATAACGGCTAGATCATTTTTTACCATATTATTGGTGCCTGTCCCTACTTCCTCTACCAGAGGTCAACAGATCTTAATGCCAACCTGCTGTCTCTGAAGAGGCCTGAATGGCCTCCTCCACACTCACACACACGTTGGCATGCACGTGGTGTAGAGGCTGGAGTTGGTAGTTAGGGTTCCCTACAGCAGCAGAGCTGGTGCTTTGGAAGTAGAGCAGGGAGATCTATAAGGGGGACTCCCCTGTGTCTGTGTGGCAGTGAAGCGAGAGCAGAAGAACGACAGTTCAGTCTCCCCTCAGGCAGGTACAGTCATGGCTCAGACTCCCACCCTTCTCTCCTCTTCACTGCTTTCAGTCTCTCCTCTCACACCCATCTCTCGTTTCTCTGTCCCCCGACCACCACCCCAAAACCCCCACCAGGTGACATCCATGGCCAGTACACAGACCTGCTGAGGCTGTTTGAGTATGGAGGCTTCCCCCCGGAGGCTAACTACCTGTTCCTGGGGGACTACGTGGACCGGGGGAAGCAGTCCCTGGAGACCATCTGTCTCCTGCTGGCCTACAAGATCAAGTACCCCGAGAACTTCTTCCTGCTCAGGGGGAACCACGAGTGTGCCTCCATCAACCGCATCTACGGCTTCTACGATGAGTGTGAGACGGGGAACATCCTCCTGACACGTCACTTTAAGTGGTCCAGTGTTTGAGGTTGCGTTCTGTGTGTGCTCATGTGACTTCCCTAGTGCCTGTGATGCTGTCTGACTGACTAGTGCCTGTGATGCTATCTGACTGATGTGTGTTTGTGTTCCCTTGTGCCTGTGATGCTGTCTGACTGATGTGTGTTTGTGTTCCCGTAGTGCCTGTGATGCTGTCTGAATGACGTGTGTTTGTGTTCCCTTGTGCCTGTGATGCTGTCTGACTGATGTGTGTTTGTTCCCTAATGCCTGTGATGCTGTCTGACTGACGTGTGTTTGTGTTCCCGTAGTGCCTGTGATGCTGTCTGAAGGACATGTTTGTGTTCCCTAGTGCCTGTGATGCTGTCTGACTGACGTGTTTGTGTTCCCCAGTGCCTGTGATGCTGTCTGACTGACATGCGTTTGTGTTTCCCAGGCAAGCGCAGGTTCAACATCAAGCTGTGGAAGACCTTCACGGACTGCTTCAACTGTCTGCCCATTGCCGCCATCATCGACGAGAAGATCTTCTGCTGTCACGGAGGTGTGCTTGCTGTTCCCCAGTGACTTCCCTCACACATGTAGTGTGACGTGTTTCTTCCTGTGTGTGAGTTGTATTCAAGTCTTTGTCCATCGTGCTGTTCTCCTGTCCTGCAGGTCTGTCCCCTGACCTACAGTCCATGGAGCAGATCCGCCGCATCATGAGACCTACTGATGTTCCTGACACAGGTGTGTCATCACCACGTGCTGGTGGAGGATGATGGTGTTGTCTGAGTTGTGATGTGACCGCTGTCCTCCCCCGGCAGGCCTGCTGTGCGACCTGCTGTGGTCCGACCCCGACAAGGACGTCCAGGGCTGGGGCGAGAACGACCGCGGGGTCTCCTTCACGTTCGGGGCCGACGTCGTCAGCAAGTTCCTCAACCGGCACGACCTGGACCTCATCTGCAGAGCCCACCAGGTACAGCTCCCTATCTGGCCTCTGTTCCGTAGCAGTCCTCCTGCTGTGGTCACTGGACAAGTTTCATTGATTTGCATGTCAAGGTCCTTGTTTAGGAGGGAAGGTTGTTGAGAGATTCCGTCCTGCCCTCTGCTATGATACAGGTGGTTGAGGACGGCTATGAGTTCTTTGCCAAAAGACAACTGGTGACATTGTTCTCCGCCCCCAACTACTGTGGGGAGTTTGACAACGCTGGAGGCATGATGAGTGTGGACGAGTCTCTCATGTGCTCCTTTCAGGTAAGAACCCCAAACACAGTAGAACCGCGGCCCTGTGGATGACACGATGCTTCGCTAGTCTGCTGCTCAGCTGTGCCTCTGTCTCCCTTAGATCTTGAAGCCGTCAGAGAAAAAGGCAAAGTACCAGTACGGAGGGGTGAACTCTGGACGCCCGGTCACTCCACCCCGTACTGCCCAAGTCCCCAAGAAGAGGTGAATGATTGGCCCACTCCCTGCCCCCCCCTTGCCAAGCCCCCTCCTTAGCCAATGGGGAGCTCTCCACCACCCCTTCTCCCCATCAGCTCTTTCATATAAGTGTTAACATACATTTTGCTGTGAATAATGTTTTTGTTTTGGCTTGTTTGTTGGTATTTTTACGATGGTGTTTTTTCAACGACGTGTTGCTCTGCCCTCGCTATTCCAAAGTGCAGCAATATGAACCTAACCTTTAGTGTAAGGGGACAGTCTCTTGGAGAGGACACTTTTCTGCCTTCTGATCAACAAATGGGGAATTTGATTGGTGTGTGTGTGTGTGTGTGTGTGCGCGCGAGTTAGAGAGAGTTGAGTGATGGGCCCCCTGCTCCAGGTTCTTCCAGATTTTGGGGGCGTTCCAGAAAGCCAGAATTGTTAGTCGGCCAGACAGATGTTACAAAACATTGTGTGCTTTATTTATCTTTTGAATTGTCTAAATAATTGACGCTCTTGGTAACTCATTAAAGTATATTTTTTTGCTAATTTCAAGAGCTGTAATGTTCAAACCTGGTTGGCTGATTTAAGAACCATGCTTTTTGGAGCGCCCCCTGCAGTTCCCAGCAGTCAGAGCCTCCCCTCCCAGGCACTAACACCTTGTTGGTACTAGACATCTCAGCCTTCTACTAACACTGATTCGGTATGGTAACGAATAGTATGGTGTCATACCAACCCGTTGGACTCCAGAATGTTTTCTCCTCATGGAGATGAAAATGTTTTAACAGGACGCAAATAAAATTTATATTAAACAACTGGTCCATGGTATGAAAGCGGACTCATTGCAAGTAAACATTCTACTACATATCTGTGTATGAAATTCTGTTGGCTGATAAGCAACCTTACAGTGTCTGGGTCCTAACCCTGGACCTGCACATCAGATGTGTGTTATCATGCCTGTTTGTTTAAATCAAGCATACCAGCAACTTCTCTGATCCTGCTTCCATTACTAAGGACTGTTTGTTATGGAAATACATGTTCCGCTGTGCCTGCCTGTAGGAATGCATTGATCTTGATAAGTGCAATAGGACACTTCAGAGATGAAAGGCACAAATGTGTTGTTACCAGTTGTAAAATCCTGCTACTTTTTTGTACTTTCAGTTGATGTAAACATAGCAGATGACATCATCATAGCGAGGTTGTGCACACGCTCACCAAGCGCAGTGGAAGGCAGAGATGGCACTGGCATTAAACAGTGCGCCACCTACTGGTGCATGTTTGTAAGAACGTGTGAAAGTGACTGATCCAAATATCAAATGTAAACATGGGTGTTCATGCTATCTGTACATTCATATAAGATCACACTGCGCATCAGTGTCATTTTCATCCAACTAATGAACATTTACAGGAATATTCTAATGATTTAAAAACAAATGTAGATTTTGGTTCAAATCTTGCCTTTTTCCTTGTTAATCTGTTGGTCTATTCAAGTTGGAAACTGTAAGTGTCTAAAGATTTGTACAAGTGTTTCAGATCCTTTGAATGAAATAAACAGAAGAGTGATGTTGATGTTCGGCCATGCTTGTCATGTGAATGTTACTGTTCAGTCACCAGTGTTTTTATTATACAACAGATATCAAAAACAACATGCATTCTGATTCACTTACAAGAACATGAGGTACATGATTGTGAATAAGCAAATAACTATCTTCTAACAATATCTATATCCCACTTTACCCCTGCCACATATCGTATGGGCCCATTCATGTCCAGCTGAGGTTCTTTGTGTCAGTCGGTCTTCAGGGCCTGGAGGACAGACTGGGGCACCCTACTGGCATAGTACTGGTGGTTGCGTAGAGTGGCCAGCACTCCTGTGGAGTTCATATGCTTCACATTGGCGTCATAACGATAGGCATTGCCATGCATGTCTGTCAGTTTGCCTGCAGAGAGAGAGAGAGAGAGAGAGAGAGAGAGAGAGAGAGACAGAGAGAGAGAGAGAGAGAGAGAGAGAGAGAGAGAGAGAGAGAGAGAGAGAGAGAGAAATGTGACACAGAGGAGAGATTTCTGTGTGGTGTTCATGAGAGGTGCATTCATCCTATGGCTGGACAGAGAGGATGTGGTTTACCTCCCACTGCATGCAGGATAGCTTCAGGGGCGCATGTGTCCCACTTCTTACACCCCAGACTGGCAAATACATAGGCAGAGGCCTTCCCCTCCACCAGCTGGATAATCTACAAGCGGGAAGAATCAAGGAGGGCAACTCAATATCACATTTATAGCAAACACACTATCTTACATGGATTGTTCACCTATGTTTACCTTATTTCCAGCTCCGCCCACTTTGATCACCTCGTCAGGCTCCATGGCCTCGACACAATCCGTGACTAGCTTGTTGCTATGGGAACGGGTGGTAGTGACGATGCGCTTCCCATCTGGGACCTCCTGTAGTTGAAACCCAAAGGCTCCCAGTCCTAGCACTCCCCACAGGGTCCTGCCCATCTGCGCACCTGCCCCAAGCTACGAGTCACACACATGCTGTTCATAAAGGACTTCATCAGTCAGGCAGGATAACATGTTTCATTTCAATATCTTAGTACCTCATAATTGTAAAATGGCTGGTTTATGACCCCAGCAATAGCCTTTCCTCCATGCGCGATTCCAATGAGCACAGTCACATGATCCAAAAGCCCTAAGATCAGATGACATAACAGTGAGTTGAGTTGAGCTGAACCGGAATACAGCACTCACACATCCAGAATGTTCCAATAGGAGGCCTAAAGAAGACAGTAGAGGAACCGTCAACTACATAAAGCTGGAATTAAAAACGAAAGCCCACAACCCTCTACTGCTATTTCCCCTTCCTCACTAAAGCCACCCCAGTATCCAGCACATGTCCCTCCATGTCCCAAGACCCTCTTCCGGTCACCATACGGAGAGCCGTGCGTCGAAGCTCAGAAGCATCCAGCCTGGTGTGGGACACCTCGGCCTGGTCTGGGAGGTAGAGACACCGCGCCGCTGGTCAGCAGCGACGGACCCACAGGAGGGGGGAGAGAGAGAGGAGAGGGGAGGGAGAGAGGGAGGGGAGAGAGAGAGGGAGGGGAGAGAGGGAGGGAGGAGAGAGAGGGAGGGGAGAGAGAGGAAGAGAGGGAGGGGGAGGGAGAGAGGAGAGGGGGGGAAGAGAGAGGGAGGAGAGAGAGGGAGGAGAGAGAGGGAGGGAGGAGAGAGAGAGAGGAGAGGGAGGGGGAGGGAGAGAGAGAGAGGAGAGGGGGAGAGAGGAAGAGAAAGGAGTGAGAGAGAGGGAGGGGGAGGGAGAGAGGAGAGGGGGGAGAGAGGAGAGGGGAAGAGAGAGGGGGGAGAAAGAGGGAGGGGGAGGGAGAGAGAGAGGAGAGGGGGAGAGAGAGAGGGGGGGGAGAGAGAGGAGAGGGGGGAGAGAGAGGAAGAGAGGAGAAGGGGAGAGAGAGAGAGGGAGGGAGGAGAGGGAAAGACAGAGGGGGGAGAGAGAGGGAGGGAGAGGTGAGAGGGGGAGAGGTGAGAGGGGAAGAGAGAGGGGGAGAGGTGAGAGGGGAAGAGAGGTAAGAGTAAAAGAACAGGAGCAATCCTGAAAGCACTTTTCCACTGCATGGTCATGAGGTGTCGCTGTGACGACCAGCTACATTGACAAAGTAACTGTATGCGATGGACAACTAAGTCAATCAAAACCCTCCTATCTCTGACGTCATGCAAGGAAGGAGGAACTCCATCCTTTTTGTCTTTAGGGTGTGGAGACGTGAAGGCTAATACACACAGGCTCCAGAGAGATGGAGAAGGGAAGTTGCAGTAACAAAAACCACTGTTAAAATTCTTGAACCAGTTTACCTTCAGTATATTCTTTAGTCCCATCAAGGGGGTCAACCCAGACCACCAACTAAGATGGGAAACACAACACACACAATTGATTTCTGACATGTATAGCATATACTGTAAGGCAGAACCACATCTGTCTGTACATATGCCCCTCTTACCTCCTCCTCTTTCAGGGTGTTGTATTCAACTGGGCAGGCCTTCTGCAGGATCTCTTCAAACTGCCCGCTCTCAATCAAATCTTCCTTAACTTCCTCTTCTGGCAGATCCTTTCAAATGGGTGATGATCAGACTTATGAGTTATTGTGGACCCTAATTTAATTTGGTAGCCTGACTGTTCTTGCACACGCCTACCTCCTCTCCAATGATGGTGATTAGGGGAAAGTGTTTCGACAGAGAAGCACAGATGCTCTGCTGGACCAGCCTGTCAGCCAGTGTCTGCAAGTCATTGGCTCCTGTCTGGAACACAGGAGTACCACCGCGATAACGCTTCAATAAGAGAGACAATACATGCGTTTCACTGCTTGTAACGCATTGAAATGCCATTGAATCTCAGCCTACCTTTTCCACAATGCCAAGGTCTCCACTCTGAAGGACCCTCCGAGTGATGGCTCCAGCCTTCTCGGCTACAGCGTATGCTGAGGCCACGAGGCGCATCACAACGGCTGGGTTTCCCGACATGGCTGGTCGACAGAAGTAAAGCACAGTTGTTTCTCAGTGCCTCTTCCTAGTCAGGTCTCCTTTAACATGTTTGATTAAACAACACACCTTGTTCAGGTACTGGGGCAAAGGCCAGCGGTATATGCTGTGTCACTCTGAGCTAAGGCATCTTAAAACTGTGTGTCTTTGTGCCTTAAGCAAAGTATTGTTACCTGTGTGTGTTTTACATACCTGTTCTTGCATAATCCTAAATCTGTAACATACTGTACCTCTCAGTCATAATCTAGGTTATATTTTTCTGGTGGATTAGATTGCCTATCTGATGTATAATATTTGGCTTTACTTTAACATCCGTGTCACCAGACAAAATCCAGCATTCAACTTATAATACATAAATTACATTTCTAGTAACATTCCGTGATGTTTCGTGACCACTACAGTGGCACTAGTAGTTTACTAGTGGAGCTAGCTACTGCTAGGCTACTTTCACGGTAGCTAGCCGAATTAAGTAATTGTAGTTATACAATGTAATTATTCTAACCAAAACAACCTCCCTCTTGTCTTGTGCATAAAATTAGATGACTCACAGGTTTATGAGTCAATTTGTAGAAACTTCTAGGTAGCCAACCCAAGATGAATCCAAAACAACCTACTACAGGGCGGAAACAGTGCTGTTCTACACTTATTTGGCCGTTGGGTCCAAATGCCTGACATATTAATGGGTTGATACGGTTTGGTTCTTGCATTTTGGATGGCGTGGAAAGTGGGCACACCCCAGATTTACGTGGGTAATTCTCGTCTTTCAAATGTATGTTCACCTCAAAAATGCCCATATTTGGTTTAGCCGGATGCTATCTAGATGCCAAGTATGGAACTATAATAAGACGCTAATAAATCCAGTCTTCCGGTCTCTGCTAGATGGAAATGCCGTCTCGAGCACTATGTATTTGCTAAGCGGCGGTTAGAATTTAAATAAATTAACCGTTTGAAAGTTAGTCACTAAATTATCTTGATTTCTGTAAGCCTATAGCTGACGAGAAAATGAACAAAAAGTGAGATTTATAATTTACGAAAACTTACAAACGAGCGAAATAAATATGAGCAATGTCGCCAGATGGAACACCAACCGTAAACTCTGAATAAAAAGGAACATTTAATCTAGCAAGGTAACTGGTAAGAGTTAGTTTAGCTACTGGAGCTAGTGCTAGCTAGCTAGGTGGTTTAACCGATCGCCGTTTAGTACTAGCTCTTCATGGTGCTAAATCTACTCTAGCCGAGTTTTCTCACTAGCTAGCAAATATTTAGTAGCTGTAAAGTAGAGCTAGCTAACCTAGTCTAACTAGCGTAGTGCTACAGTACGTTTACAGTATTGTTCAAACTGCCTATACATACTGTAGCCTAGCTAACTACTGTTATCGTAAGTAGCCTACCACGGTCATATGCATATTTGCCAGATTAGTAGACAACCTAAGATAACAGTGTTAGCTAAGTGTTTATTACTAATATTACTGTAATAGCTATTATCAATAAACTACTGGGTATTCAGGTAACAATGAATAATCCAGAAAGCACAGCTGACTCCAGCCGTATGGCGGACACCATTGAGGAAGGTGAATTTCGAGGAGCAGTTGGTCGAAGGGCAAGCAAGTTCCGTCGGTCCGGCAGCAACGTTCAGGCTGTGCAGGAGACAATGAAGGAGAAGCAGGTCACTACTGTCTAGATGTCATTCATTGGCTCGCCAGTGCTTTATCAACACATTTGGTGAGAACATTCAGAAAGACACTGACTGTCTGCCCTTTTAGGCCAGGTACAAGGAAGCGAGAGAGATTAGGAGGAAACAGATTACCGTTGGGCACAAGTACATCTTTGAGGTTCTGTCCGACAGGCTTTCCCTTGAGCTATCTGCAGTGGAGGACTTTATGTTGGACGCTCCGTCTGTGAGTTGTCACTTTATGTCAAGCGTTTGAGACTTATGCTGGAACATCAGCTCCCTTCCTTTATCCAAATTATATATTGTATTTTCACGAAGTGGGGGTTCGAAAACTGACGTTGATTTCTTGACAGTTTGCCCAATTTGATGAGTTCTTTGCCAAAGGTGGACGTAAGACTATTGCATTTGTGTACCAGGAGACTGAGGTCCCAGGAATAGGTGAATTAATCATCACTCACAATCATGACTTTTAACTTAATTAATGTCACTCATTGCCCAAAAGTTACCTCTTTATCATCTACCTAAATTGACAGCTGAATTACATTTCAGAATGCGGACGCACTTTCCCTGGAACTGCAAAAGGAGCCAAGCTAATGAGACTGTTTGTGGCCAATTTGTCAGAAGTATGTCTTAAAGGGTTGTGCCTTTTTTTTGTGCGAACTAAAGTGGACACGCCCGTCAACCCAAAGAGCATACATGAGGTGAGATTCTGTTAAAGGGACATTTCTCATTGAAGAAGCAGTTTATATTAAGTATGTGAGAGATGTGGAAAAGACAACCAGAAAAGTCATAACCCTTTGCTTTACAGGAGGTATTCTTTTCCATGCTTGATGCCACTGATGGTCTTCTAAAAGGCACCATGAATCTGTACTCAAAGATTTTATTGCCAGCTGTCAATGCAACAGAAAACTGGGGAGCATTAAATCAGTCTAAACATGGAGAAAAAGTTAAAGAAAACTTCAAAGACACCATCACCCGCTATGTTAGTTTCCTTGATGGTAAGAGAGAAGTCTAAATTGTAATCATAAGCCTATTTACAGTATTGTCATTAGGTTAGATAAATATAATGACAGTGGATATGTTATGTAAACGTATGTCGTCTGCTATTACTGCTATGATACACTTCAGGAATCCAAGTAAGCATGGAAGGCACTGTTGAGCTGAAGCCAGCTGAAGGTGTAGACTTCTCCAGGCTGGTGTCCTTTGAAGACATTAAGACAGCAGCTGCAGATAATGACGTGGTTCATCAACTGGAAGGAGTGTTGATGATGTGGTACAAACAGATTGAACAGGTACATATTGTAGTGTGTCACATGCTTGCATTGATATATTTTAAACCCACTTCTACTTAAAAGTCTAATATATTCTATGATTGTGTTGTACCTTGTAAGACAGCCTTTTCTGTGTTCTCCAGGTCCTCACAGAAAGCGACCAGATGAGGAAAGAGGCTGATGCTTCTGGACCACTGACTGAGTTAGAGCACTGGAAGAGGATGTCAGCCAAGTTCAACTCAATCATTGAGCATATCAAGGGCCCGGAGTGCAAGGCAGTGGTGAACGTGCTCAATATCAACCGCTCCAAAATGCTGAAGGTGACTGCTGTAAAGCCATTGTCAAGCGATATAATGAATGTCTAAGATAACAAAAAAACAACTTTTATTGGCAAATCTTTCTTCAATAATGCAGACATGGAAGGAGCTGGATGTCAGGATAACAAATTGTGCAAACGAGGCCAAAGATAACGTGAAATTCCTGTATACCCTGGAAAAAGTCTGCCAACCTCTCTACAACTGTGATCCGGTATATTTTAAGATGAATTCTGGTTGTACACTAATTTGAGCCTTGATTTGTTTGTGTGTAATGCGTGCATGTGCTTTTTCAGGTCACCATGGCCAAGAGCATTCCGAACCTTATCAATGCCATTCGAATGATTCACAGTGTTTCACAATATTACAATACATCCGAGAGAATGACTTCACTCTTCATCAAAGTATGTTTTCCTGTGAGGCTATCGACAACTTGGGGACTGAGTTTTAATTCATGGGAAGTGTTTATCAAATGTGGATGTAAACTGTGCCAGGTGACAAATCAGATGGTGACAGCATGCAGAGCCTATATTACTGACAAGGGGTCCTGTCGAGTATGGGACCAGGACACACAGGGCATCATCAACAAGATACAGGTGACTGGGTAAACATGTTCATCACACAACAGTCAAGCACAACATGAAAATCATCCAGTGCTTTGAACAGATAGTCTGTCTTTTCTCTGGTGTCTCTAGGACTGTATCAGCTTGTATGGGGAGTATCAGACATGCTTCCACCAGACAAGGAGACAGACCATGGGGAGGCCTGGGGAAAAGCCTTTCCAAGTGTCTGAGATGTACATATTTGGCAAGTTTGAAGGGTTTTGCAAAAGACTGGAAAAGGTGTGTATCGTTCTTGTGCTATCTTTCAACATTGTAAATTCCATCACGCTATTTTGATCCTGAGGGTATTTTACTCACTTCTTCTTTGTCTAGATAACCCAAATGATTACAGCAGTGAAGACATTCTCTGTTCTTGGAGTATCAACCATTGAAGGGATCGATACCCTGGCTGGGAAGTTCCAGAACATGTACTTAACCATGAAGAAGAAGCAGTATGATATCTTGGCTCCGAGGAAAGCCGAGTTTGAAGTGGACTTTGCTGAATTCATGACTCAGATGAATAACCTTGAGGTTGGTTTTTCAGATACTACTCGTTTGAAAAAAATATGTTTGAATTGGTGTGTGACTTAAATTAAAAGCTTATTACTGATAATGATTTACATTCTCTCCATTAGAACCAGCTACAGATTTTCATGAATTCCTGTTTCTCCAAAATCCTATCTTCTCAGCAAGCCCTTGGTCTCCTTCAGAGGTGTGGAGCACCAGCTGCAACCATTTAAAATGTTAATTAAGATTTAAGTGGCTCATTAATGAACGGTCAGTCCAACACTCTGTGATATCAGGCAAATTAATAGTTTTAATATCCACAGATTTCAGAAGCTGAACATGCCCTGTTTACAAGCAGAAACCTCCAACACAGTGGGCCTTATCTTTCAGCACTATGTCTCAGAGCTGGAGTATGTGAAGAAGGTCTGTTCACTAACAGTTTGCAATTCAAGTTGCAGAGTTGCATGTGTCTAACCTCTGTATAACTGTGGATCTAAAACTTGGCACCTATAGCTCTACCAGACACACAGAGAGGACCCTCCGTTAGCCAGGAACATGCCTCCAGTAGCTGGTAGGATTGTTTGGGTCAAGCAGCTGTACAGGAGAATAGAGGAACCCATAGACTACATACAGGTAGGACTATGAGCTTAATTAGCTTTCAAACCTTAACATGTATGCTCACAAATTCACTCTGTAGGTTAACTTGAGGTGTAATCATGTTATCCATAGAAAAACTCAAACATCCTGTCTACCGCGGAGGGAAAGGAGGTGGTCAAGATGTTTAACCGCACTGCAGCAGTGTTTGTCGAGTTTGAGCTTCTTTACTACAGAGCCTGGATCAGGGAGGTCACACAACTCCAATATGGTAAGCCATCTGTGAAGAAAAATATTTTAGACATACTCTAAACCAATTAAGATGTGTGGTTTCTCTCTGCAAGCCGCACTACTTTTATCTGACATATATTATTATTATTATAGACTTGCACTACATCATACTCCTACAACATCCACCACTATCCTTTTATTTTTTACATCCTATTATTATTATAGACTTGCACTACATCATACTCCTACAACATCCACCACTATCCTTTTATTTTTTACATCCTATTGGGAAAAAAATATCACCAGAAGTCACTCTGAAAAGTCTCTATATCACGTGATGACCTCATGTTTTTTGTCAACCTGAAGATCAGAGATTCCCAAACTAGTGTACTGCTAGGGTAATACAGGTGGCCCGCCTAACCAATGAAAACTAAATTATGAATAAATGAAAATATTAATATTTACTGTTAGTACATGATTAGAAAATTCATACTCATTTTAAAATGACATTTTGCCTTTAATTCATTGTGACCGAAACACCAATAGTTACGCTTGGCACGTTGACAAAAGACCAATTAATTTCCAACTTGCATATGCCCACTTCAATTCACTAGGCACACATCACTTCCTCATATTGCGTAAACCAAGTCAACAACTTCCGGTAGCTGGCAGTTACGTAAGTTATCTTGCACAAAATGCTGGTTTTAACGAGGAATTCGGGTTGTCTTCCCAAAATGACAATCAACTGTATGTACATAGGATTCTATGTTGCTGCCCTTCAAGCAAGAGGGAAAAGTTGAATACATTTTTAAAATGTCATATAGCAGCAAACTTTTACTTTCTTACATTACAGCTCTACAAGCTACGTTGTTAGTTCGCCACCCAAGCACTGGAAAACTACTTGTTAACTTTGATCCTAAAATCACTGAGATCATCCGAGAGACCAAGTGTATGCTGAAGATGGGCCTGGAGGTTCCTGACCAGGCCTTGAGAATGGTCAAGACGGAGCGCACCATCAAGTCCAACCGCCTCCGCTTAGAGGTCACATGACTCACATTATGACATGTTCAGGAATAGAGCCTCCGCTTGGAGGTCACATGACTCACATTATTACATGTTCAGGAATAGAGCCTCCGCTTAGAGGTCACATGACTCACATTATGACATGTTCAGGAATAGAGCCTCCGCTTGGAGGTCACATGACTCACATTATGACATGTTCAGGAATAGAGCCTCCGCTTGGAGGTCACATGACTCACATTATGACATGTTCAGGAATAGTACGCAGAGACAACCGTCCAATTTATTTGACTTCTTTCCTTCTAGACTATTCTTGCCCATTATGAGGAAACCTGTGAAAAGATACCTGCTTTCTTCTACAATATGATGGCATCCAAAATAAAAAATGTGAGATTGTACACATTTTCAAATGTGAAGCTGTTGAAACTTAATATTTAAACCCTCTCATTTGACTGTAGTTGTAGTATTGCTGCTTATCATGACTTGTGTTTCTATCTGGTTTAGGTGGAGTGCGTTCTTCGTCATGGGTTGGTTCTGTTAAACTGGTCATCTCTCATCCTAGACAACTTCTTCAAAAATGTTGATGTTGCTATGGCAGATCTGACCCAGGTGCTCCAAAAGGTAAAAATAAACATGGGTGAGAGATGTTGGAATGTAAAATAAACCCTATGTCAGATGGTTCTTCATTAGAGCGTGTGCCCTGGCCTGTTTCTGTAGGTGCGTGACATCTGTGACATGCATGTTGATGCTGCCCTTCAAGACATCTCAGAGACTGTTCTGCTGGATCTCCCAGAGGCCAGGTCCTCTTCGCTCAAAGACCTGGTCAGCATCAATGAGGTAGGAAATCACATCACACAAGGGTTTACTGTTTAACCACGTCAAAAAAGTCAATCTAGTGTCAGAAAATGTTTGTGTCCGTGCTTTTTAGAATAAGTCTGCAGAGTGGGCGAATACTTTAGACCGCAGAAGCGTACAAGTTGAGGAGGCAGTGAAGGAGCTGATTTGGACGTTCAAGCTGATCTATGAGTCCAAGAAAAACAAAAAAACTGGAGAGGAGCCAATTGTTACAGGTACTTTTTAAAAATAGTAAAAAGAAGACAAAAGTATGAATTGCACAACACTCCATGTTACATTCGTGTTTATGTTGACCTCTCCAAATTCTGCATTACAGAAAAGAAACGTGTTGCATTCTCAGAGGAAGTTGAGGCGTCGGCTGACGAGGATGGACTGAATTCAGACTCCCAGGAAGCTGACAAAGATGATGACTTTGAAAAGGCACGTCCTGATGCAAAGTACATGGAATGCTGACAGAAGAGGTTGGATCAATAACTCCTTTTATAATTTCAGGAGTGCAAAGAGATGTACACATGCTTCAGCTCCAAACTACTGGATGCATTGGTCAAAGCAACAAGATTATCTCTGGATACTTTGAAGAGAAGGATTTTTGTTACAACGTAAATATGAATGCTACTCTTATTGAGTAGTCTTTATATCAGGTAAATGTTTACTTAACCTTAGTGTTATGAAGTACTCATTATTTGTTTGAACATCCGTTAGGCTGTCTTCAAGAAAAGGCAGATTCACCTCAAAGTCAGATGAGCTGGTCAATTTCATCCAGTCTGAAGTACACCTTGCCATTCCTAATGTGGTAATGTCATTTTCCAACACAAGCTATTTTTAAGGAGACGAAGGTTTTAGGTGTACTGTCTTCTATCACTTTGTCAGAATCTTATTGGATCTGGTTCCAGGTTATGGTGCCCAGTCTGGATGACATCCAGCAGGCCATCATCCGGCTGGTGCACCTGATCCTAGAGGTCAGTCGAGGAGTAGCACGCTGGGGGCAGGAGCGCTATGTTGATGACAAGCCCTGTGCCAAATGTGAGGCCACTCAAAGCTCAGCATGCAAACCACATCTTCCACCTGCACAGATCAATGCTACCTAGAGGAGCACAGATCCAGGAACTGCTATCAGGAGATTTGTTTGGCACTGAAAACATCTTTTGTGTTTTTGTGGGCGTAGCCAAGTTGAAGAACTTCTACCAGAGTGTGGCTGAGCACAAAGACGTGTGCAAGCTAGTGGCCCTTCTGACGTCATCGGTCAACTCTCTGAGGAAACCAGCTAGTGATGTCCTGAAGCTGTTCCTCCCATTCAAGGTGATCTGGGCGGAGGACAGACAAGCCAAAGTCAAGGTGGGTCGGAGGGGCTTACTGATACACACTTGTTATTTCAGACACGTTGTTGTAGTGTCTGTTCTTCCATCATGCGGTACTTATAACTCATACAATTCTTAATTCTGGTAACTGAATAGGAATTTATGGACAGTGGCCCATACCTGACTCAGATCAAGTCTGAGATTCTGCACTACTTGTCTTTTGAACAAGAGATTGAGGATATCAAGGGGACAATTATTCTGGGATGCATTGAATTGTCAACAGGTAGGCCCACTGTGTTTGTTGCTACACTAGTGTTGTAGCTGTTGATTTCTAACAAATTTCATGAACATTGAATCATTTCATTCCCTGATTCCCTCGTAGCTCCGCTAAAAATGTCCCTGACAGTGGAGGCGAAGGCCTGGAAGAAGCTGCTGTGCAGATACCTGAACGAGGAATACAAGACCAAGATGATGGAGATCTCAGCGTTCACTACAGAGCACCTCAAAAAGCTCTCCAGACCCATTGCTGACCTGGAGGATGTCCGCTTCGCCATGGAAGCTCTGGCCCACATCAGGGACTCTGAGATCAAGATAGACATGACTCTGGGCCCCATCGAGGTATGAGCATAACCTGTATATCATGGTGCTCCCAGATTTGGACCTGCTGTCACATTGCTCTGTGTGTGTCTGTCTTCTCAGGAGGCCTATGGCATCCTGAATAGATTTGAAGTGGAGGTGACTAAAGAGGAGGCAGAAGGGGTGGATACTCTCAGATACTCCTTCATCAAACTGCAGTCCAAGGCGGTCAGTTGATTATAGGATCCTTTGGTGTGCTGTACACATATGACTGTGATATCAATGAATTCAACATTTGCTCTCCAGAGATCAGTGCAAGATGAGCTAGTTCGTGTTCAACCCAAGTTCAAGCAAAACATGTTGGAATCAGTCATTGTCTTCCAAAAGGATGTTACGTCATTTTCAGACCAGTATGAAAAGGTAAAGAGAGAGTTTCAAAATCATATTTCCGTAATAAACCATACCATATGTCATTTAGGGAGATGGGTACAGTGGTACATGAGTATTTAACTGCAGATCGAGATCCCCTGCAGCAAGTCCCTTTAGATAAGTGTCTGCTGAATAAGTACATGTTAATCTGTCATTACTCCTGGTAGGAAGGTCCAATGGTACCAGGGATTGCTCCTAAAGAGGCCAGTGCGAGGCTTCAGATCTCTCAGGTAGAGCCTGATGAGGCACATTGGCATTGTCATTTTTTAGGTATCTGAACAGACCTTATCAGCGTGGGTCACTTGTTTGGTTTTCATCCCCAGGCCAGATTTGATGACCTGTACAGGAAGTTTATCACATATTCCTCAGGAGAGCAGCTGTTTGGGTTGCCAGTCACTGATTACGAGACTCTGCAGCAAACTAAGTGAGAGGTCATACGAGTAAATATTTGGTGACTCATCCACTTACCTTGTTTGTAGCCATCTATTACCGGATGGGCTTTAAAAACAAAATGATGCTGGTCTGACTTTTGTCATCATCACAGGAAAGAGCTGGGCCTTCTGCAGAAGCTGTATGGCCTTTATGACACGGTGATGAACAACATCAGTGGGTACTACGACATCCTGTGGACAGAGGTGGACATTGAGAAGATTAATGCAGAGCTGTTAGAATTTCAGAACAGGTAATGTGGCTCTGTGCTCCTGCTGCGTACTGAAGACCTTACTGTGTTTCCTCTCCCGTTGAGATTTGAAGGCACATGTTTAACCTTTAGGTGTCGAAAGCTGCCCAAGGGTCTGAAGGACTGGAAGGCCTTCCAGGATCTAAAGAAGAGGATTGATGACTTCAGCGAGTCGTGCCCCCTGCTGGAGATGATGGCCAACAAGGCCATGAAGCAGAGGCACTGGGACCGCATCACTGGGCTGACGGGACACAAGTTTGAAGTGGATTCAGACACCTTCTCTCTGCAGAACATTATGGAAGCACCCCTGTTGAAGTACAAGGAGGACATTGAGGTAAGTAAGGTCTCACGCTGCAAAGTTTTCACGTTGCTAATAACACTTCAGTGGTTGTGTTACTCTGTCCGTAGTTCCCTCGTTGAAGCGCTGTTTGTGTTTCAGGATATCTGTATCTCAGCTGTGAAGGAGAAGGACATTGAAGCCAAGCTGTCTCAGGTGGTGGACGTGTGGTCCAGCCTGTCCCTCAGCTTCATGAACTTCAAGGGCCGAGGAGAGCTGATGCTGCGAGGCACCGACACAGCTGAGATTGTCACTGCCATGGAGGACAGCCTGATGCTGCTGGGCTCACTGCTCAGCAACAGGTAACAACACACACTCACACACTCACTGCAGAAGCAAGAAGGCCACTGACTGGGATCCAAACTGTTTTCAAACTGATTTAAACAGCAGTAGTTAAGAGTTGGTGCCATAACACTTTTACCCAGATATAATGCCCCCTTCAAGAAGGACATCCAGAACTGGGTCTTTAAGCTCTCCACCTCCTCTGACATCATTGAGCTGTGGCTCATTGTCCAGAACTTGTGGGTCTACCTGGAGGCAGTGTTTGTTGGAGGAGACATTGCCAAACAGCTACCACAAGTACAGCATCAGTCTTTATACATCTGTAATATATAAACAGTCACTACAGTGTTCATTAGGATAAATATGCACTCATCTCTTGAGATGCACTCTATTACGATTTCTCTTTAGGAAGCAAAGCGCTTTCAGAACATTGACAAAGCCTGGATCAAGATCATGCAGCGAGCTCATGAGATCCCCAATGTGGTGCAGTGCTGTGTGGGAGATGAAACCATGGGCCAGCTCCTGCCGTACCTCCAGGAGCAACTGGAGCTCTGTCAGAAGTCTCTCACAGGGTCAGTCCTCACTAACACACTCCCTCTTCATTCAGTACCATGGCAACTTAGAAAGACAGTCAATCGAACCAAACAGTATTAAGCTGCATATGCCATCTTTTAAACACAAATGACGAGGCTATTTTTCCTGATAACTACAACATTGTCTGCATCAACAGGTACTTGGAGAAAAAGAGGCTTCAGTTCCCCAGGTTCTTCTTTGTGTCTGATCCGTCTCTTCTGGAGATCCTTGGACAGGCCAGTGATTCACACACCATTCAGGTATGAATGACCCCTCACATCCTACATCCTCAATATTCATCTTTATGATAATAATTAAAACAAATATATTGATAAGTGAAACATTTCAGCCTCACCTCCTCGGAGTGTTTGACAATGTCAACGAAGTTGAATTCCATGTCAAAGACTACGACAAGATAATAGCTGTAGTTTCCCAAGAGGGAGAAAAAGTGCCGGTATGTAGCATCCTTTTTATTTGACTAACATAGCAGCATCTCCAACTATCCTTAGACTGCCTGTGCGCGCGCGCATGTGTGTGTGTGTGTGTGTGTGTGTGTGTGTGTGTGTGTGTGTGTGTGTGTAGCTGGACCACCCTGTGATGGCCAGGGGGCCGGTGGAGCTGTGGTTGGGGGAGCTGCAGCAACAGCAGCAGTCCTCCCTGCACTCTGTCATCAAAGCAGCCGACATCCAGATCAACGACACCGGCTTCCAGCTCCTCACCTTCCTCAACCAGTTCCAAGCACAGGTGGGGGTAGCAGCTCAAAGGGCCATCCTACTACCACTCAAACCAAACATGGTTTGGGAGTTAAAATGGGTTGAATAGTCCATAGAGAAGTGAAAGTGAGTGACAGAATGCGCGTGCTGTGTTTGTGTGGTCAGGTGGGCCTGCTGGGGATCCAGATGCTGTGGACACGAGACTCAGAAGAAGCGCTGCGCAACGCCAAAGATGACAAGAAGATCATGCCTCTCATGAACCAGAAGTTCCTTGATCTGCTCAACATGCTCATTTCACAGACCACACATGACCTGACCAAGTTTGACCGGGTCAAGTTTGAGACTCTGGTCACCATCCATGTGCATCAGAGGGACATCTTTGACGACTTGGTGAGACACTGGAAAACCAGACAACCATTTGGAGTCATGTCGTTCTCCACTCATATTTTTGATTGCTTGCTCCTCAGGTAAAGATGCACGTCAGATCCACCAGTGACTTTGAGTGGCTGAAGCAGAGCAGGTTTTACTTCAAGGAGGATGTGGATCACGTCCTCGTGTCCATTACTGATGTCGACTTCGTATATCAGAACGAGTTCCTGGGCTGCACAGATCGTTTGGTCATCACCCCTCTCACTGACAGGTAAGGGGAGCAGGTGATGGGAGAGGTAGATGAGCGTTCTGTGAAGCAGGCTGAAGACGCTGCCCCTGTGTGCTCCATGCTGCCCAGGTGCTACATCACGCTGTCTCAGGCTCTGGGCATGAGCATGGGGGGGGCCCCAGCAGGGCCCGCAGGGACGGGCAAGACCGAGACCACCAAGGACATGGGCCGCTGTCTGGGGAAGTACGTGGTGGTCTTCAACTGCTCCGACCAGATGGACTTCAGAGGACTGGGCAGGATTTATAAAGGTTGATAACTAACTAAGCTCCACTTTAATGCAGATGGCTTTGAGAGGTCTTTATTGGCTAGTTGTTCTTTACTTTGAAGAAACCGTGCCTGTGGGTTAGTCATTTATTCTCTTGAGCTTTAGTCCCTCCCAGCCACTTGCAGTTATGTTGGATTGATACACTAGTCCATACAAGTAATGGCAAAAAAACTACTCAAAAAAAAAAGCTCTTAAAATGTATTGAAAAGGTATTGACTTTAACTTCAGGCTTCCTGCGTACACTGTGACTAGGAATGCTGTGTGTTTGCTTTCAGGACTTGCCCAGTCAGGGTCGTGGGGTTGCTTTGATGAGTTCAACAGGATCGACCTTCCTGTGCTGTCCGTAGCTGCTCAGCAGATCTACGTCGTCTTGTCATCCCGCAAGGAGCAAAAACGGAACTTCATCTTCACTGATGGGGACCTTGTGGACCTCAACCCAGAGTTTGGGCTCTTCATTACCATGGTGAGAGGGAGACCACAGAACGTATGCTACAAACAGCTGTGTAACCCAGACAACACTCTGAAGGGTCCAGCTAACCTCCCTTGTTTAGAACCCTGGCTACGCTGGTCGCCAGGAGCTCCCTGAGAACCTGAAGGTCCAGTTCAGGACTGTGTCCATGATGGTGCCTGACCGACAGGTAGGCTCCCACACACCCTCTATGTGGATGAACCCACTCCTTCAGCACTCGGGGTCAGCACTGTGTCCACCATCTTCTCCCAGATCATCATGAGAGTCAAACTGGCCAGCTGTGGCTTTATTGAGAACGTCGTCCTGGCTCAGAAGTTTTTTGTCCTCTACAAACTGTGTGAGGAGCAACTGACTAAACAGGTGAGCAGTTGTGCTGCTGTCGCCCTCACTAAACTCACTGACCTCACCACCTCCCTAACCTCAGCAGAACAGCCATTCACCATCATGTTGAGCCACGTTGACTGTTGTCCGTTCTTGCGCCAGGTCCATTATGATTTTGGTCTGAGGAACATCCTGTCAGTTCTGAGAACTCTGGGTGCTAATAAGAGAGCGCGTCCGGCCGACACTGAGTCCAGCACCGTCATGAGAGTGCTCCGGGACATGAACCTCTCCAAACTGGTAGGACAACAGGACTCTGGGTCTAGTGTGGACCTCCCTGCTAGGTCAAGCACCAGCGGCAGCTTGTGGGCTCTGTGTGTTCCAGGTGGACGAGGACGAGCCTCTGTTCCTGAGCCTCATCAGTGACCTGTTCCCTGGGATCCAGCTGGACGGCAGCACCTACGCCGACCTGCAGGTGGCTGTGGAGAACCAGGTGCAGCTGGCTGGCATAGTCAACCACCCACCTTGGAACCTGAAGCTCGTCCAGGTGCCTCTGAAACACCACTCACCCCTCATTAGTATTTGATCTATTCGTAGACCTTTACAAGTTTAAGCAGTAGTATTGATATATTTTGTATGTGTGTGCTTCCAGCTGTATGAGTCGTCACGTGTGCGCCACGGGCTGATGACACTAGGACCCAGCGGCGCAGGGAAGACGGTGGTCATCAACACCCTGATGCGTGCTCTGACAGAGTGTGGACTTCCTCACAGGGAGATGCGTATGAACCCCAAGGCCATCACTGCCCCGCAGATGTTTGGGCGTCTTGACGCAGCCACTAATGACTGGACCGACGGCATCTTCTCCACTCTGTGGAGGAAGACCCTGAAAGCTAAGAAGGGTACGCCATGTACACCCATATCTTTAACTGGTTGGAGATCAGCTCCATTGACAGATGTTCATCTCATTTAGCTACACATAAAGGTAGGTCATTGACCTAGGTAATTGACCTCTACATTGCAGCTGACTTGTGTTTAATCTTTTCAGGGGAGTTCATTTGGATTGTGCTCGACGGCCCTGTAGATGCCATCTGGATAGAGAACCTCAACTCTGTGTTAGACGACAATAAGACTCTGACCCTGGCTAACGGGGACCGGATCGTCATGTCTCCCGTGTGTAAGCTGGTGTTTGAGGTGCACAACATGGACAATGCCTCCCCAGCCACAGTGTCCAGAGTGGGCATGGTGTTCATGAGCTCCTCTGCTCTCAGCTGGAGGCCCATCCTTCAGGTAGGGAGGCTGCTCTGGTCTATACACGGTCTGGGAACCAATACAGTATAGGATCTTCTTCTTTGTTGTTCATGCCTGTTTCCTGCCTGGTCTAATAGGGATGGGCTAACAAACGCAGTGCTCAGGAGGCTGACAACATCATGACTTTGTACGACAAGATATTTGAGGATGCTTACGTGTTTATGAATCAAAGTCTAAAACCTAAAATGGACTTTTTGGAGTGCAATTACATCATGCAGGCATGTTTGAGACTCACATCTCAATCCCCCCCCACACACACACACACACACACACACACACACACACACAGCTGGACGCAGTACACACACCAGCTGACAGTGTTAAGTCCCCCCTGCCAGCCTCCTTCTTCCTGTGTGTTGTGCTAGTCGGTGAACCTGCTGGAGGGTCTGATCCCCACCAAGGAGGCCGGGGGCCTGCTGAGCCCCATGCAGCTGGAGCGCCTGTTCGTCTTCTCCCTCATGTGGAGCCTGGGGGCCCTGCTGGAGCTGGAGGACCGGGAGAAGCTGGAGGCCTTCCTCAGGGCTCACAAGAGCCAAGTCAGCCTGCCCAAAACACTGGAGGGACAGACCATCTTTGAGTACATGGTTAACCCACAGGGTAACTTCTAATACCTGTAACTTTTCCATGCTCATCTTTTCACAGTAGGACATGGATACTGAGCTGCCATGCTGGTAGGCTTGGATCTGTTGATAAAACAGACTTTTCTATTTCAGGTGAATGGGACCATTGGGATAACTATGTGGTAGAGTACATCTATCCTACTGACTGTGTGCCAGACTATGCCTCCATTCTTGTGCCTAACGTGGATAACACCAGAACCAGTTTCCTGTTGGAGACGATTGCAAAACAACGCAAGGTACCCTTTGTTCTTAAGAAGTCACGTCTACTTTAATTAGTGGTTCTTGTGAGTCTTCACTGAGGTCTGTATGGATTTGAACAGGCTGTGCTGCTCATCGGCGAACAAGGAACTGCAAAGACAGTGATGATAAAAGGCTACACAAAGAAATATGACCCTGAAACAGACCTCTCAAAGTCACTTAACTTCTCCTCCGCGACTGAGCCTACCATGTTCCAGGTATGAGAGGGTTACGTGAGGCCTGCTTATTGTCCCTCTACAGCCTCTGTTGAGTTACATTTAGTCATTTAGCAGACGCTCTTATCCAGTGCGACTGTAAGTACAGGGACATTCCCCCCGAGGCAAGTAGGGTGAAGTGCCTTGCCCAAGGACACAACGTCATTTGGCATGGCCGTGAATTGATCCAATAACCTTCTGATCAATAGCCCGAATCCCTAACCGCTCAGCCATCCGACTCCCTAGTTGTGATGAGCGTTGTTGTCGATATATTTTGTCCCAGCGCACAGTGGAGAGCTACATTGAGAAGAGAATGGGCAGTACTTACGGCCCTCCAGGAGGGCGCAGGATGACCATCTTCATAGATGACATCAACATGCCTGTTGTGAACGCGTGGGGAGACCAGGTATAGGAGCCACAAGCATATCTGGCCTTCTGGCCGCTTAACAGGAGCAGGAATGGTAAATGGAGTATTCTAACTGACCATGTTGTACGATGCACAGATCACCAATGAGATAGTCCGTCAGATGATGGAGATGACTGGGATGTACAGTCTAGACAAACCTGGGGACTTCACCACCATAGTGGACCTGCAGATGCTGGCGGCTATGATTCACCCTGGGGGTGGGAGGAACGATATCCCCCAGAGACTAAAGAGACAGTTTTCTGTCTTTAACTGCACTCTGCCCTCCAACACATCCATCGACAAGATCTTTGGTACGTTTTCATATAACATGCATACGACCAAAGTTTTTCCGGGACGTGAAAAAAATGTCAGTACAGTTTGGGATGGTTAATTTAGCTCTTAAGGGAAAAAGTTCAGTCCTCATCAGGTACTCATCAATGATGCAAACCTATTTTGAAAAGAATTTGGAAATATTTTGTCATTTCTTTCAAAACGTATTTTTCAAAGTTTTCAAAACTGGAAATATTTTAAAAACATTTTTGTATAAAATAATTTTCACCTTTCGAAACTTGGGTTTGGGGGTTGTGTGGCCCCTCACTGTGCCACAAATAGGGTTTGGTGATTGGGGTGGATTTTAATGTGGAGTTAGGGGGCGCTGGTGAGGTGAGTGTAGGGGCATGGAGGGAGCTGTATAAGGGGCATGGAGGGAGCTGTATAAGGGGCATGGAGGGGGCTGTATAAGGGGCATGGAGGGAGCTGTATAAGGGGCATGGAGGGAGCTGTATAAGGGGCATGCAGGGAGCTGTATAAGGGGCATGGAGGGAGCTGTATAAGGGGCATGGAGGGAGCTGTATAAGGGGCTTGGTTGGTGGTGGGCGCACATTGAAATTCAGACATTGATTTGAGCCCCACGACTGTATGGATGACTTAAAAAGTGTTGAAAAGAACCCCTGCTTTTGATGAGTGTATTGAAGTATCTTACTGAAAAACATGATTAATAATCGTTCCTACAGGCGTCATGGGCGGTGGGTATTTCCATGAATGCAGAGAATTCAAGCCTGAGGTTTCTGAGATGGTCAAGTATCTTGTGTCTGCTGGCAGGATTCTGTGGCAGTGGACCAAGGTACTTACTTTCCATGAATCCCATTTATGACCCTTTAGAAAAGATTCCGTCCTTATGTACAGTTCATGGCACTAAATCTAAAATCACAATCATTTTCTAACTTGTGAACTCGCAGGTCAAAATGCTGCCCACACCATCCAAGTTCCACTACGTGTTTAACTTGAGAGACTTATCTAGAATCTGGCAGGGCATGCTCAACATCCGAGCAGAGGAGTGTGAGGATGTCCACACGCTCCTGGCTCTGTTCAAGAGTGAATGCACCAGGGTGATCGCAGATAGGTACCTCAATCACATCCCAGTCACAAAGTACGAGTTCATACTCCTATTAATAGTAAACCAGTTTTTTTTCAGCTGTAGGTTTCTTTGTGTTGCAGGTTTGTGTGCCATGAGGATAAGAGCTGGTTTGAGAAGGGAATCAGCAGGGTGATCCAGGAGCATGTGGACCCCAGCCTGGGGGCAGAGCTCCATGGAGATCCTTACTTTGTGGACTTCCTGAGAGAAGCCCCAGAACCCACTGGAGAGGAAAACGAGGACTCCAACTTTGATGCTCCTAAAATTTACGAGCTGGTGAACACAAGTTGTAGTCAGAAATGGAAAGTTACGTTCTGTCTTTAACCACTCATTCAGCATCATAACCACACTGTGATGTCCTCTCTCAGATCCCCGGCTTTGACTTCCTTAGTGACAAGCTCATGACGTACCAGACCCAGTACAACGAAGCAGTCCGAGGAGCCAGCTTAGACCTGGTGTTCTTCACCGACGCCATGACCCACCTCATCAAGGTCTCTGCTCCTGCCTCACCTCCAGCACCCCTGTCTGGGTCTGGTCTCTGCTCCTGCCTCACCTCCAGCACCCCTGTCTGGGTCTGGTCTCTGCTCCTGCCTCACCTCCAGCACCCCTGTCTGGGTCTGGTCTCTGCTCCTGCCTCACCTCCAGCACCCCTGTCTGGATCTGGACACACGTCCAATTCTTTTCTTGTCTGTTGCTTTTTCCACACAGATCTCGCGTATCATCCGGACAGACTGTGGGAATGCTCTGCTGGTGGGGGTGGGAGGGTCAGGGAAGCAGAGTCTCACCCGACTGGCTTCCTTCATTGCTGGATACAGCATATTTCAAATCACTCTGACCAGGTAAACAACATGAAATAGGACTTGGGCTGGACTTATTTTACAGTTATCTTCATTAAGGCTCATAATAGGTGGACAGAGTGATCAACAGGGGCCATGTCTGTTGGGTTTCTACTCTAGAACATATAATATCAGCAACCTGATGGATGACCTGAAGCTACTGTACAGAACAGCAGGAGCTGATGGGAAAGGCATCACCTTCGTATTCACAGACAACGAAATCAAGGATGAGGCCTTCCTTGAGTACCTCAACAACGTGCTGTCATCTGGGGAGGTAAGGGCGCTCAGGACCCATCTAAGACATGAAAGAAGGCCGCTTTCAACGTTCTTCTTCCACTGTGGTTTGAATGCAGGTGTCCAACCTGTTTGCTCGGGATGAGCTGGATGAGATCACCCAGAACCTGATCAATGTCATGAAGAAGGAGCAGCCTCGTATACCGCCAACCTTCGATAACTTGTACGACTACTTCATCTCCCGGGCGAGGAAGAACCTGCACGTGGTGCTGTGCTTCTCGCCGGTATGACTGACTGTGTGTTGACCACCATTACTACCACGCTCCTATAATATGGATTGAGAATCGCAAGATGACATGCTAAATACTACTGATAGCAAATCGCAATAGTAAATGCAATGTATTTTTGGGATGCTAAAAACTGTATCAGGCTGGTAAATCTAGGCTTTTCATCTACCGGATGCCTTGGCTGCTAATCCAAAAAGTTACTTTTGGACCCTGTCTCTCTCTTTACCTTGCTGACTGTGACATATGATGGTCAAACTGTATTGACGTGCAACACAGTGGGAACTCCTCTCCACAGTACCAGCTCATCTCCTCCCTTCTCCTCCTTGGCAGGTTGGGGAGAAATTCCGCTCCCGCTCTCTGAAGTTCCCAGGGCTGATATCCGGCTGCACCATGGACTGGTTCACTCCCTGGCCCAGTGAGGCCCTGGTGGCCGTGTCCAACTACTTCCTGTCTGAGTTCCACATGGTGTGCTCTGCAGAGGTCAAGGCTGGCGTGGTGCAGACCATGGGGGTGTACCACGACAAGGTGTCCCAAGCCTGCGACAGCTACTTTGAGAGGTATGGAGGAGAAATGCATCCAATTATGCATCTTTGCACCTGTGAAAATGTGTGTGATATTGTGTCTATGACGGATACTAGTTAACCTTCAGCCTTGTTTTCCTTTGTTTCCTCCAGGTTCAGAAGAAGAACTCACGTCACTCCTAAATCATACTTGTCCTTCATTAATGGATACAAAACAGTTTACTCAGAGAAGCACAACTACATTGACAACCTGGCTGAGCGCATGAACATAGGTAAGGACATGCAGGAACATTACCAGTCAAGCTTCACTGAACAAGAGCAGAAACTCTGTGAGGAACTTTAGGAGTAAGATTATTCTTGCTAGATGTCAGTGTTGTGAGTACATGTGGGATCGCAGGTTTGTCTAAGTTGATGGAGGCCAGTGAGTCTGTAGCACAACTGTCCAAAGACCTGGTGCTGAAGGAGAAAGAGCTGGCTGTCGCCTCAATCAAAGCAGACAAGGTAAGCAGTCTGAGCTCAGTCATCACATCCAAACTGCCAGGACCACTCCTGAACTGTTCTCTAAACTCAGGTGCTGGCAGAGGTGACAGTAAGTGCTGCGGCAGCCTCCATTGTGAAAAATGAGGTCCAGATTGTGAAAGATAGAGCCCTCAAAATAGTGGAGGGAATAGAATCGGAGAAGGCCTACGCAGAGGTCAAACTGCAGGCTGCTAAACCAGCTCTAGCGGAGGCAGAGGCTGCTTTGAATGTGAGTCTGTCATCACGCTCAGGATCCTCCACACACACTGGTCACCAAACCCTGGCAAAACATCATCCCTGCAAGCTGTTCATATTGTGACCCGCGTGTTCCCCATCTCCACAGACCATCAAGGCTGCTGACATTGCCACTGTGAGGAAGCTGGCCAAACCGCCCCATCTAATCATGAGGATTATGGACTGTGCCGTCCTGCTGTTCCAGAAGAAGCTGGACACCATAACTATGGACCCAGAGAGGCCTTGTCACAAGCCCTCATGGACAGAGGCCCTCAAGGCAAGACAGTCACTGCACTCCCCCCGTTAGTTACCTCCTGTTCACCCTGTTTGCATACCACGCTGCTTCCTCAGGTTGATTTTCAGTGTGTGTGATTCAGCTTATGGGTGCCAGTGGCTTCATGGCCTCCCTCCAGCAGTTCCCCAAGGACAACATCAACGAGGAGATGGTGGAACTTCTGCAGCCCTACTTCCGTATGGAGGACTACACCTTTGAAAATGCCAAGAAAGTGTGCGGTAATGTAGCCGGCCTGCTGTCCTGGACCAAGGCTATGGGCACTTTCTTTGGCATCAACAAGGAAGTACTTCCACTCAAGGTGAAGGGCCGGTTACACCTCAGTATAGAATAAGAAGATGACATTGCATGCGTTGGTGATATTATAAAAGCTCAGTGAAACACAGTTTGTGTGTGTGCGAACAGGCTAACCTGATCATCCAGGAGGGCAGGCTGACGTTAGCCAATGCTGAGCTGGCCTCGGCTCAGTCTCAGCTGGATGAAAAGCAGGCCGAGCTGGACTTGGTGCAGGCCAAGTTTGACGCTGCCATGAAAGAAAAACAGGTGAGGTTTCCTTTGCTTAAGGAAGTGATGTTATTCAAGTGCTGTGCGTACTACTCTGCAGCTTGTGCTTTTCAGGACTTGCTGGACGATGCTGAATCGTGCAGGAAAAAGATGCAGGCAGCCTCCACTCTTATCGATGGGCTGAGTGGAGAGAAAGTTCGCTGGACTCAGCAGAGCAAAGAGTTTAAATCCCAGATCAACAGGCAGGTCACAGATAAACAGCATTTCACAAAGAGAAATGTAATATGGCTTAAAAGTAAATAAAAACAATTATATATATATTCTGGAACATGACACGTTTCTAAGGAAATGCCCTTAAATAGCGCATGTAACCATTTTACAGTATAACGTTGATATTGCAGTCGATATTCTGTAATAGTTTTCTATACATGCAGGATGTTTTGTCATGCGATATGGTTCTCTGAGAGGTGTCCACATTGTGGCCTGTCTTGTGGTCTCTGCTCAGACTGGTGGGGGATGTCCTGCAGCTGACCGGCTTCCTGTCCTACTGTGGACCCTTCAACCAGAACTTCCGCAACATGCTGTTAAAGGACATCTGGGAATCGGAGCTCCGCAAGCGGCAGATCCCCTTTTCAGAAAACCTCAATGTCATCTCCATGCTGGTGGACCCTCCCACTGTAAGAGCCAGCACAAGGGCTCCCTGTTTGATTTACTGTGCTGCTCCCTGGGATTTCACACAACCTTAGCTTGTCATGGTAGATCAACATACTCAAGTACTGTTTGTTGACAGATAAGTGAATGGAACCTGCAAGGATTACCTGGAGATGATTTATCGGTGCAGAATGGCATCATAGTCACCAAAGCCACCAGATTCCCCCTGCTCATGGACCCTCAGACCCAGGGCAAGGCTTGGATCAAGCAGAAAGAAAAAGTCAACAATCTGCAGGCAGGCCTCTTGTGTTCCACCCAGCTGGGACACTAGTTTGCTAACTGAACACTACACACAAAGTGATTGAGTGTCCTCAGTCAGTCATGAGCGGGGTGTGTTGCCAGGTCACATCCCTGAACCACAAGATGTTCCGTACCCACCTGGAGGACAGCTTGTCTCAGGGACGGCCCCTGCTCATAGAGGACATCCGCGAGGAGCTGGACCCTGCTCTGGACAACGTGCTGGAGAAGAATTTCATCAAGTCTGGCTCCACCTTCAAGGTACACACTCCTAACATAGCTTGTCTTGTTGTGGAAACAAAGATCCTGTTCCAGCCAGCTGTGGTTGGTTTTAGGTGAAAGTGGGAGACAAAGAGACGGATGTGATGAAGGGCTTCCGGCTCTACATCACCACCAAGCTTCCTAACCCTGCATACACACCAGAGGTCAGCGCCAAGACCTCCATCATCGACTTCACCGTCACCATGAAGGGTCTGGAGAACCAGCTGCTGGGCAGGGTCATCCTCACCGAGAAATACGTCAGTCTCGTCTCTTAGCAACACTGTCACACCCACCAAGAAGACAGCCTGGTGCCAGCCTCATGTATGTGTCCATGTTAAAGGAGCTGGAGGCAGAGAGAGTGAAGCTGATGGAGGACGTCACAGCCAATAAGAGGAAGATGAAGGAGCTGGAGGACAACCTGCTGTACAAGCTCAGCTCTACCAAGGGTGGGAACTGGCCTGTTGAAACGTGTTTCTGCTCCTTTTCTGCTGTATTGGATGAGGCAGTTAGCTAGTGAGAGACAGGAATGGCAAAGTGGACAGAGGGGTAGACATGCAGTGATTGGCTGGAACAGAACCTGGTCCTCTGTGGTTAGGTCTTAGCCTGCTTGGTACACTCACCCTGAGCTACCAGGATCACCCTGATGAACACAGACAGTTTTCTATTTGTAGCTCTGAAACACTGTAATAACCTAGTGTCAGTGTTAAACAATTTACCCGTGTGTGTGCGCGTGTGCCCTTGAAGGTTCCCTGGTTGACGATGAGTCTATGATCGGGATCCTGAGCGTGACCAAGCTGACGGCGGCGGAGGTGAGTGAGAAGCTGCACGTGGCAGCAGAGACGGAGGTGAAGATCACCCTGGCTTCAGAGGAGTACCGCCCCGCCGCCTCGCGAGGCAGCACCCTCTACTTCCTCATCACAGAGATGAGCATGGTCAACGTCATGTACCAGACCTCCCTGGCTCAGTTCCTGAAGATCTTCGATCTGTCCATGGCCAAGTATGACACTCACCTCCCCCAGCTAGTCAGCAGCTTCCTTCGTTCTGTGACTAAAATACTTTACTTTTCTTTCCTTTTTTTTAAATCCCTTTTTGGATGTGTTTTGTTGTGTTAGGTCAGAGAAATCTCCCCTGACTCAGAAGCGCATTGGCAACATCATTGAATACCTGACCTACCAGGTGTTCAAGTACTCAGTCCGAGGCCTGTATGAACCCCACCAGTTCATCTTCACTCTCCTGCTGGCTCTCAAGATCGACTTACAAAAGGGCAACGTCAAGCACAACGAGTTCCAAATCCTCATTAAAGGTACAATCCAAATTATATAAACGGTATGAAAGTAAACCAGTGTTTTTGCAATACAGGAAGTATACTTGACTTTTGTGTTTTCAGGGGGGGCTGCCTTAAATCTGAAGTCTTCTCCCGCTAAGCCGTTCCGCTGGATCCTGGATCTGACCTGGCTGAACTTGGTGGAACTCAGCAAACTACCCCAGTTCACTGAAATCATGAACCAGGTCTGTAAAAAATTCAAATGAGGTTCCACTATGTCATCCTAATAAGCTCCTTGGAGGACACATGGCATCCTTGTCACCATATTGATTCCACAGGTTTCTCGCAATGAGAAGTGTTGGAAGATGTGGTTTGACATGGACTCCCCAGAAGAGGGCGTGATCCCCGACGGATACAACGACTCTCTGGACATCTTCCACAAGCTGCTGCTGATCAGGTGACCTTCCACCAGCTGCTACTGATCACGTGACCTTCCACCAGCTGCTACTGATCACGTGACCTTCCACCAGCTGCTACTGATCACGTGACCTTTCACCAGCAGGTGGACAGTGCTCCATGTCAACTCAGTCATCTTACAGACCAGGTTCTCTCTCACAGGTCCTGGTGCCCGGACCGCACCATCTCCCAGGCCCGGAAGTACGTAGGAGACTCGATGGGCATGAGGTTTGCTGATCCTGTCATCCTGAACCTGGAGCACACCTGGGAGGAGAGTGACACACGCACCCCTCTCATCTGTTTCCTGTCCATGGGCTCAGATCCAACCAACCAGATCGATGCTCTGGCCAAGAAGCTCAGACTGGGTGAGCCCTGCTCCCATGACCTCCTCCCATTCTGTCACATGCAGGATCCACATGTTCAACTGTGTGACCTCCTGCCTGTGTGTGGTTCAGAGTGTAGAGCTATATCCATGGGACAGGGGCAGGAGGTGCATGCTAGGAAGCTCATCCAGATGTCAATAGCACAGGTAAGAGCCCCCAGCCACCACCTGTCTGCAGGCACACAGCAAGAAGCAGGTCAAGTGGACATGTTTCTATCCTGTACACAGGGTGGCTGGGTCCTACTTCAGAATTGCCATTTGGGTCTTGAGTTCATGGACGAGCTGCTTGAGACCATCACTGTGACGGAGACCATGAACCAAAGCTTCAGAGTGTGGATCACCACTGAGCCCCACGAACGCTTCTCCATCACGCTGCTACAGGTTAGTCCCAGAAGCTCCTCCATCCTGATGCTACAGGTTAGTCCCAGAAGCTCCTCCATCCTGATGCTACAGGTTAGTCCCAGAAGCTCCTCCATCCTGATGCTACAGGTTAGTCCCAGAAGCTCCTCCATCCTGATGCTACAGGTTAGTCCCAGAAGCTCCTCCATCCTGATGCTACAGGTTAGTCCCAGAAGCTCCTCCATCCTGATGCTACAGGTTAGTCCCAGAAGCTCCTCCATCCTGATGCTACAGGTTAGTCCCAGAAGCTCCTCCATCCTGATGCTACAGGTTAGTCCCAGAAGCTCCTCCATCCTGATGCTACAGGTTAGTCCCAGAAGCTCCTCCATCCTGATGCTACAGGTTAGTCCCAGAAGCTCCTCCATCAGGCTGCGGCTGTGCTTCTGTCAGATCTGCTGACCCTCTCTGCTTGTTTCCAGTCTTCCATCAAGTTCACCAACGATCCGCCACAGGGCGTGCGAGCTGGCTTGAAGCGCACGTTTGCTGGGATCTCTCAGGATCAGCTGGACGTCAGCAGCCTGCGCATGTGGAAGCCCATGCTGTACAACGTGGCCTTCCTGCACACCGTCGTACAGGTGCTGCTCCCCCACAGGTCATGTGATCAGCACTCACACCTGCTGGGAATAGGTCCCACAGGTCATGTGATCTAGCTTTCATTCACCCTTTTAGGAACGGAGGAAGTTTGGGCCGCTGGGATGGAACATTCCATACGAGTTCAACTCTGCTGACTTCACTGCCAGTGTCCAGTTTGTTCAGAACCACTTAGACGAATGCACCCCCAAGAAGGTGTGTGGTCTAAATAGTCTGAGGTTATGAGGCATTTGTTTCCCCTCACTGATCCCCACATTAATGTGACATGTCCCCTGATGCAGGGTGTGTCGTGGGTGACAGTGCGTTACATGCTAGGAGAGGTGCAGTATGGAGGAAGGGTTACTGACGACTATGACAAACGACTGCTCAATTGCTTCTCACGGGTAATGTCATCAACCTGATGCGATTGTATAAATTCCTGGATTGGGTCTACGATGTGCAGTAGATGGAAACCTCAGGTAATGCTCACAGGTTTCCACTGGGTGAAAACTGTACCCACAGGTGTGGTTCCATGACAAGATCTTTGAGCCAACGTTCTGCTTCTACTCTGGGTATAAAGTCCCGGTGTGTAAGACCGTAGAGCAGTACATGGAGTACATCCAGACCCTACCTGCAACAGACTCACCCCAGGTGTTCGGCCTGCACCCCAATGCTGACATCACGTGAGTCCCAGGAGACTTCCAGCCATGGTCCTTAACGTGGTGTGTAGCTGGTACAGTGACCAGGCTCTGTGTGTGTGTGTCAGGTACCAGACCAACACCTCGGCCAACGTGCTGGAGACCATCACCAACATCCAGCCCAAGGAGAGCGGAGGAGGAGCCGGGGAGACCAGAGAATCCATCGTGTACAGGCTGGCCGATGAGATGCTGCAGAAGCTTCCTCCTAACTACGTCCCTCACGAGGTCCCGTAACCACGCCTCCACTGCACATGTGCAGAGATCACTACGCCTCCACCGCACATGCTCAGAGATCACCACGCCTCCACCGCACATGCTCAGAGATCACCACGCCTCCACCGCACATGCTCAGAGATCACCACGCCTCCACCGCACATGCTCAGAGATAACCACGCCTCCACCGCACATGCTCAGATGGCCGGTCCAGGTCCAACCACAAGTGTCTGTTCACCATGCTCTGTATGTTGTGATGTTGTTGTGTGGTGCAGGTGAAAGCCAGACTGCTGAAGATGGGAGCCCTGAGCTCCATGAACATCTTCCTCCGGCAGGAGGTAGACCGGATGCAGAGGATCATTGGCGCGGTGCGCACCAGCCTGGTCGACCTCAAGCTCGCCATCGAAGGCACCATCATCATGAGTGAGGTCAGCAGCAAGATTTTTGGCCTTTATCATAGAACTGATGAGTAGATTTAAGTGATTATTTTGACCTTGAGTGTTTTTTTCATTTCAGAACCTCCGTGATGCTCTGGACAACATGTTTGACGCCCGTGTTCCTAACCTGTGGAAGAAAATCTCCTGGGAATCCTCCACAATTGGTTTCTGGTTCACTGAGCTGCTGGAGAGGAACTCCCAGTTCTACAGCTGGGTGTTCGATGGAAGACCCAAAACCTTCTGGATGACTGGCTTCTTCAACCCACAGGGTGGGTGATTGAACCTCCCAGTTCTGCATTTTACATTTCCAGGGGTTGTTATCAACGGATTCAGATCAAAATGCCAGGGACACAAATGGATACGACCAACCAGAGCAATGAAACATGATCTTGGTTGTTTATGAAAAAGCCTCTACGTCTGTCCTCTGTTCAGTCACCGTATGAAACCCTGTATCAGATTAAGGGTTGTGATTGGCAGGGCTCACCATGCTGGAGGGGAATCTGTTTCAAGGGTAGGTGTCCAGACCAATCTGCCAGATCAAATAAACATGAGCTGACAGATTGGTCTGGTTCCCAGGCGATGGGTAACATGGAATTTTATTGACTTAACATAATGCCATTGGATATCTTAGCATGTTCTTTGCTCTATAATATCAGTTTTATGACAGTCCATTTAATTAAAGTAATGTCAAACTTCACGTGAATCCATGTTTGTCCTTTTTATGATATCAGGGTTCTTGACTGCTATGAGGCAGGAGGTGACCAGGGCCCATAAGGGCTGGGCTCTGGACACAGTCACCCTGCACAACGAGGTGCTGAAGCAGAGCCGAGAGGAGATCACCGCCCCGCCCGCTGTACGCTCACTGTCTTAACCAGCAAATACAGGAACAAACACTGCTGCTTCTTATTGTAACCCTCAAGATAGAAACACACACACGGGTGCCTGTGCTCATCTTCATTAGTGTTCAGCTTGAGCTCTGGACAGGCACCATAGCAGAATGAGTGGATATCTTGGAGCTGGTTGAAGTTGTCCCCTGTGTTCCTCAGGAGGGGGTGTTTGTGTATGGCCTGTTCCTGGACGGGGCAGGCTGGGACCGGAGGAACAGCCGTCTGATCGAGTCCACGCCAAAGGTCCTGTTCACCCCGCTGCCCGTCATCCACATGTTTGCCATCAACTCCACGGCCCCCAAGGACCCCAAGCTGTACATCTGCCCCGTGTACAAGAAGCCCCGACGCACAGACCTCACCTACATCACAGGGGTGGTGATAAAGACAGTCCAGTCACCAGACCACTGGATCCTGCGTGGGGTGGCCTTGCTTTGTGACATCAAATGATGGGACACTTGCTCTGTCCTTCTGGTTACATATTTCAGTCACCTACTAACTGTTAATCCATTAAGAACTATGCATGTCTTTCTGAACATATGACTTCAGAGTGTTACCTTTTTGATGTTATTTGAAATAAATAACAATAATACAAATACATTCCTGGACAGTATTAAGTCAATACAGCCTGAGCCTACACATAGGGTTTTATTATGAATACAAAATGGTAACTCATTAGAATTACAAGATTTTACATCGAGACATAATAACAAGTAACATGGCAACAGTATCTGTTTTAAGGTCTAAGGATTTATTCTATACTTTACTACTCTAAACAACTACTGTAAACATTTTAAAACACAGCTAAATAAAACAACTTGATATGTATTTCATTGAATCCCAACAGTAAGTCCCAGAACCTCTTAGCAGATGTTTGGGGAACCCCCATGAAGCTGCAGTGTGGGAGGGCAGCAGCTTAGCTGGAGGACCTAGAGGAGGGCCTGGGACCAGGGGCCTGGGACCAGGGGCCTGGGACCAGGGGCCTGGGACCAGGGGCCTGGGACCAGGGGCCTGGGACCAGGGGCCTGGGACCAGGGGTCTGGGACAAGGGACCTGGGACAAGGGGCCTAGGACCAGGGGCCTGGGACCAGGGGCCTGGGACCAGGGGCCTCAGACCAGGGGCCTGGGACAAGGGACCTGGGACAAGGGGCCTGGGACAAGGGGCCTGGGACAAGGGGCCTGGGACCAGGGGCCTCAGACCAGGGGCCTGGGACAAGGGGCCTGGGCCTGGGACAAGGGGCCTGGGACCAGGGGCCTGGGACAAGGGACCTGGGACAAGGGGCCTGGGACAAGGGGCCTGGGACAAGGGGCCTGGGACCAGGGGTCTGGGACCAGGGGTCTGGGACCAGGGGCCTGGGACAAGGGGCCTGGGACAAGGGGCCTGGGCCTGGGACAAGGGGCCTGGGACAAGGGGCCTGGGACAAGGGGCCTGGGACAAGGGGCCTGGGACAAGGGGCCTGGGACAAGGGGCCTGGGACAAGGGGCCTGGGACAAGGGGCCTGGGACAAGGGGCCTGGGACCAGGGGCCTGGGACAAGGGGCCTGGGACAAGGGGCCTGGGACAAGGGTCCAGGGCTCAACTAGCCATCTATCCAACTCTCCTGTTGGCCCAGCACAGGTGAATTATAACAATCAACTGGTGCTCACCCAAAATCTCCTGTTGTTGGGAAATGCTTGAGTTTAAGGAGCTTCAGAAAAGCTCAAATGTCCTTAAGTTTTTAGAATGCTAACCCTACCAACATTCCCTTCAAGGATTGTGTCCTGGCAGGTGTTTAGTCTAGGAACGAGATACTTGGATCTGTCTGATGTTTTGTATCGTCTGTTTACAACAGCCAAAGATGGGAGATAAAGTCAGTTATTCAAACAATTGTGTTGCATGTTTTGGTTAGCAGAACTTGTGAGACCTCAAGTGTAATTGATCTAACATTGCAACTTGTTTTGTAACCCTTCCCACTACCTCTTAGGAAAAGGGCCAGAAACATGAACATGCTAAGTAGCAGATCCACAAGCCTGGTGGTTTGGATAGCTGCCATTGCTGCCCTAATCAAACGCGTGTGAACTGAATCCAGCCAACCGTTCTGAATCATCATGTAATGTAAACACTTGATGGCGTGGAGAAAGTCAGGGGGTAAAATAGGTCATTTCAAGCCTGGTTCTCATCAACTGTCTCCCTTAGAATGGCCACCCCAACTAATATCCCCTTTCTGCTACCCACTGCAGTGACAGGAAGCTTGTCTCAGGGGGTTGATCTGTAACTAGCAGGCCTAAACCACAAACATTTGTTTCCCTTTGCAGGAGGGGCACTTCCCGAAGGAGAGACAGGATTGTCTGGAACAGAAAACAGCATGAGTATGGCACTACAAACAGCATGAGTATGGCACTACAAACAGCATGAGTATGGCACTACAAACAGCATGAGTATGGCACTACAAACAGCATGAGTATGGCACTACAAACAGCATGAGTATGGCACTACAAACAGCATGAGTATGGCACTACAAACAGCATGAGTATTGCACTACGGGGGTCTCAGCAGGCTTACTGTACACTTACAGCAAGCCTTGAAGATCTATGGGATTGTATCCAGTGTGCTGGTAAGAGGGGTCTACAGTCTCACAAGATGGATTGAAAGCAAAAGATGACAACTATGTAACTTCTCCAAAACAAGCTTTTCTGCTAGTCAGTTTGGACTTGCGCCATCCATTACGAAATTGGCAGTTCGCCATGACAGAGTGATCAGTTTTTAGGCGAGTGATAGAAACGGTTTTGATATGCCTTACTTGAAAGCAGCCCCACCAACTCTACTGATCAGTAATGATCAATAATGTAGTAATTCCAATCCAAAATCCAAGCCTTTTACAACTGTGCTGCGGTTGTGCTTGATTATTGTATCGCTACAAAAAAGTATTGCCGGTCCATTTAATGAGCTTGGTTGAATTAACACAACGGAGGAAGATCTCTGCAGGAAGTATTGATAAAATGATGGCGCAATCTGTTGGGAAGTAACACAAAGTATATCTCTTCATTTACACAGAATTCAAACCCACATCCCATCAGAACGCCATGTTGATTCATTCAAAAGTCTGATTTGTGAAACCATGTTCAAATCAAATCAAATGTATTTGTATAGCCCTTTTTACACGCAAGCATGTTACAGAGGGCTTCAAAGGAATGTAGCGTATCGGTACACGGCAAAGTTACAGGTTCAATGTGAATAGTTCCTTTCAAGTCTTAGGTTCTCCGTGTTTTGCCAAGCTCTGAAATTCAGTACAAACATTTACTCTGTGGTCTGTCAGGCTGCATTACCTAGAAATGTCCTGCTGGGGAGGTTTAAACACATCACACTGCATTTCAGTCAACCAAGAAACCCACAACAGTGTATTATTAGCCTAAATTCAGCGTAGCAGTATCGAAAGTCGGCCTAGTGGTTATTTAAAGGCAGGTATAGGCAATATTGTTGAGAAGCGTTTCTTGTCATATTTGCCTAAATAAACTTCACATCTTAATAGCAACTAATTATAAAGGTTTGACGGTAATATCAAATTACCCTTATAAAAAAGTATATTAAAAGTATACTGTAAGTATACTTAAATATGGCTAGTACACTTTTAGTTCACATTTGATATACTTTTAAGAATTATGCTTCGAAAATAGTTTACTTTTGATATAATTTTAAGTATGCTTTGAAAATAGTTCACTTTTGATATACTTTTAAGGAAAATGCTTAGAAACGGTATACATTTCTTCTGGAGTAGGATGTAAATTTTCTATTATTATACAGCAAAAACAGTCCAAATACTTTTAAAGTACATCAAGGTAAAAAAATGTAGATCCATCTTGTATATTCTAACTCTTTATGTCTAGGAAAATCTATTATGCATTGCACATTGAATCTGTTTTGGTACTGAAGCTGTAACCTTAACTACTGCCAAAACATTTTGAAGCCCTATACTCGTATACTAATAATGATCAATTTGAGTATTAATGGAAAAAGCTACTTGAGAAAGCAGGCAGAAGGATTGAATAAGTGAAAAAATTAAGATAGCGTGGCTCCTTGGCTGGTCAATTCTCATGATGCAAGGCTGTAAATAGTGTTAAAATTCACTGATAAGTTTGCCGTTTGTTCTAAATGCAAATGTAACTTCATGAATTTCGTTTTTTAAATGTGTCTGCTTCGAATGTAGTGTTTTGGTGTGGGTTAATTGTCATTGTTGTGCTGGTTTACCATAGTAACCATGAGTGAAATGACTGTTACATTTGATCACAGAGCAGGATTTTCCAACATGAGTACCCAGGAATTAGCTTCTGTCAGCTAATAATCTGCAGTGTCACTTGGCCAAGGCTAACCCTAACCCTAAGGCCCCCTTCCTCATGAAGTGACGCGAGATTGGCAGCGTTTGAGGCCCCCTAAACATTTAAATATATTATTAAATCATAGTAAATGGACATTGAGTTTACTTTTTGAAGTATTTACATTCATTGAAAGTGCACTTGAAAGTATTCCAAAGTATACTTTGAGGTACTTTAGGAAGTATACTTGATGAACTCAAAGTGCACTACACAGGTTACTTTAGAGTATTCCAAGGTATACTTTGAAGTACTTTAGAAAGTATACTGCATGAACTGAAAGTGCACTACACAGGCTACTTTAGAGTATTCCAAGGTATACTTTGAAGTACTTTAGGAAGTATACTTCATAAACTAAAAGTGCACTACACAGGCTACTTTACAGTATTCAAAAGTAAACCTCAAATACACTATAAGTGTACTGTAAAGTGTACTAAATGACCTAAAAAGTGGGCCAATTCAGTTTACTTAGTACAAAAATAGTATATAAATGAGTACATTGCTAGTATACTATAAGTACCATGATAACAGTATACTTTTTATACTTAAGTATACCTACAAATTAAACTTGAAGTATGCTTCTTTTTCGTAATCATTAAAAGTCGTACGACTAATAATTGGACGGGCTACCTGTCTGTACCTATCTGCCTGCCTGCGCACACTCTGCCACTGCAGTGGCTTTGAAGGGAGGTGGTGCAACATTTTGGTTTGAATGTGTCAAACCGAAGCTAAAATAGCTAGCTTCGCAAATTTAGCCTGACGTAGCTCTGAGAAGCCTGCACACACAATATCAGATGATGCTGATTTTAGTGCTGCTGTTGCTACCCCACCCCACCCCCCATATTGCATGTCTATGAAAAGCCCTCCAATAACGACTGAGGCAACAGACGTCCTTTTGAACAGAGCCATCTGTGCTAAGACAACAAGTAATGCTGTTCTATTTTAACCACTACATAATCCTTATTACTACTCAAATCTATGTGCTAATATGTATGAACATAATGCTTGACTAAAATGACATACTTATATGAATTCCATATTAAATCAGCTGTTGTAACCCAGTCTGAGAGATGTATGATGGTTCAGGGCAGCAGCATTGAGCACACCACCACAGGTGTCAGTGTTCAAAGACTGACTGTGTTTTCCAAACTGCCCCAGCTTGCTCATGCATGCACACACGTTACTGTCCTGTTCACAGTTCACTGGGTTTTTATTTATCCTAGTCAGTGTTTGTTAATGTTGGGCAGCACAAGACACTAACAAGTGCAAAGGCTGTGAATGATTTCCAGTTGGGACATACTGCATGTTATTATGTGAGCTGTTCACACAACACAGATGTGTATGCTTGTGATGCTCCAGGAGAACCTGTGTGAACTACTGGCGGGCTACTGGCGGTTGTGCATTCCATCTTGATAAATAACTGTTTAAGATCTCTTTCCCAGTGAGTCAGAGGTTTTCAAGTAATAAAAAAACCAGTCCTATAAAGACCTTTTACAATAACAGCTGTTTCCTAACCTATTCAAAGTTAGACAAGCCAAGATGGCAGGACAATGCAGGAAGGATATGGCAAACTCAACGTCTCTTATTCATTTCCCAGACTGGAAGTGACAAAACACTACATAAAGGTCTAATGCCATTTGAGCGGAATAAAGACTTTGGAGAAATGACCTTCAAGCCACACGTTTGGGTTTTTGGGAAACCAAAGCTCTTACACAATTTTAGAAAGTAACAATTCTCACAGATGTTATCTGCTAACAGCCATAGTAGCTTAAGTAAACAGTTATTTTGATTTGGAAACCATTTTTGAATGTCAACTTTGGGATCTGAGAGAATAGCACATGCTCAATTAATTAGAGAACTGAAAATACAAAAAAGGATATCTTCATCTAATACTCTGCAAGCATACTAAGAACAGTTAAAACCAAAGTACCAAAAGGAACACGATTTTGAATAAGACCTCCTAAATTCAGCCTTAGCATAAGACAATGCTTGTAGATGGCCTGTTTGTCCTTATATGTATAATATGTACAGTATGTATGGTATTTACTAGATGCTGCATTTCACTTTAAATTAACTGCACAGTATCACAAAGAAATAACATTTTACAGTAAATGAATCATAATATTACAAGGCTCAACCTATTTTAAGATGAATAGAAATTCAAAAATGTTGCTTTGAAACTGCACAATCCGCATATCAGTTGGTCAACAGCTCAACAAAACAGACAAGATATTCATATCCAAAAGCTACACCCAAATATATTTTACATTATTGTCAGTTCATGATCGCAAGCTTATCTTACATCATGTGAAGGGTTAGGCTACTTCCTCTATGCAATTCCCTTTTTGACTGCTACCGCAGAACTAAGATAGATGACTTCCTGTTTGGTTTGTCATCGAGCTAGTCAGAGGAGAGGACCCCACTGATAATCCTGCTCAAGGGTCATGACACCGGTCTGCGTTCATGTTTGCTGCCTCCATGGTTGAGGAGCTCGAGTTGACCAGCTTAGGCTGAATGGGGCAAGCCTTTATCGTGGAGGGCTGAGGGGTTCTGGGTCTTCGTAGTTTCCTCCAGAAGAACCGCAGCACTGAAGGATTGAATATGATGAAGACCCAAGGATCGATTATGGAGTTGAATGACAGCATACGTAGAGCAGCTAGATCGGCGTAGTGTTTCTCCTCCGCTCTGTTTGTTAAGTTGAAATACACTCTGAGCTACAGTGGTACACAAACACAACACGGGTTAGCGGGATATAGCTATAGGGCTGCTCTATTCATTATGATGACTTCGAGGTTTGAAAATGACATAACATGTGAGGAAGAGAAACGAAAAGTATCAAAGACCCTCTTACCACTAAAGGGAATGAGCATATGCAAAAAACCACAGTGATGAAACTCAAAAGCAGTAGATGTTCCACTTCATCGGTCAGAGACAGCGACCGCTTGTAGAACCGCTTCTGTCTGGACCACTGCCCGCGCGCTCTGCGCCTCTGGCGCATCTTAACGAGGTGGTAAATGACACTTATATTACTAAGTACAGTGCCCGAAATCATAACGAGGGTAATAGTGGCATAAAGGCCAGCGTATACTTTACCCCTAAGATCTTTTGGGTTCATGTCAAGGAAGCACCACGTCCCCGGACAATACTGTACGTAGGATCCAAAGCCCATGAAAGGTGTCACGCAAAAAATAATGCAGCAGAGGTAGATAACAGGAATGGTGAAGTAGCCACAGCGGTTGTTTAAATGCCGCTCGTGAAAGTAGGGATGACCAATGGCGAGGTATCGCTCCTGCGCCATGGCGCACACCGTGGCCAAAGTAGCAAGGCTAAAAAATGTCATACTGAATCCGAAATATGTGCACAGTTGTTCGCCATTCTTCATTCCCTTCAACGTCGTATTAGTTGCATAAGAAGTCAACACGAGAGGACTGACTGACAGGGTCCCCAGTAAATCCTTCATGAGAAGCGCTGTTACCAGTACGTAGAACAGAGACAGACGTTGCTTGTTACACCGCATCGCCAAGAACACCAAAGCTGACAAGTTGCCTAGAACTCCGGTGGCAAACATAACCGCAGATGTGGTGGGATTCCCGGACAACACGTGTTGTGATACAGCGAAAGAGTGATAACATATTTTATCGTCTGGCCCCATGACCATTCCTCAAGCAGCGTAGACTTAATTCAAATGACAGCGAGGAAACATTCAGATGCTGCAAACACATATGGTAGGAGAAGTGTTCACATTGCCCCACCCACGCTTCAAGGAGGTGATAGCTAACCTTTCGTCAACGGAGGATTGTCTTCGTCACTCAACTAAACACAGCGCGTATCAGAAAAGAAATGTCAACAGGCAACTGCATGAAAATAGTGACTCCCAGTGGAAATCTTTATTTTACGCATTTTGACCACGCAAAGTACAGCAGGATACAACACTGCAGCACAAGGCCACTTCAGGTTAAAGGTTAAAATACTTTACACCTTGACTTGTCTTACTTTAACTAAACGTGATCAGACATCAAGATCACCATGTGTCCTCCACTTTCTGTGTCCCAGGCTCTCAGGCTGTGGGTAGCGGTTTGGATCCATGAAATTACCGCCTTCCAACGCCTCCTCTCCACTGTTGGTAAATTACTATCATCCAGATTCACTTGAGCAGACGCACGATGAAGGGCTCTCGAACGTTTGAGATACTTTTTTTGAACTATGCCTTAACAATCTTTCAAAGTGAGGCAATTATTTTACCTTATGGAGAGCGGTTTGGTGATTCAATTTTGGGCAATGGCGATGATGAAGTGTCAGAAGTTCTGCGCTTGAAAGAGCCTTTGTTTTTCTATGACGCTCAGTACTACGATCTTTACGTAAGTAGGGCATGTCAAATGACAAACATTGTTACTGAAATATAATTTAAACGATATATACAATAGAGATAATTCGATTATGGTATTAGTTTGTGTAGGCTGCATGTGGAAATATTGGTTAGATTCTGCATTTTTTTGGTAGGCCTATAGGCTATGGTAATCACGTTAGCGCACTTGTCCGTTTATTTAATTCAGCAAACATAGCAGCGCCTTGAGCTACGAAAGAAAATACCTATTAACCAGATTTTAACAAGACTGCTTCTATCTATAATTTTTTCCTTATCAGATAGCGACCAATGGGATCATTTTCCTGCAGCCTCCCCCCAGAGAGAGTGGATATGTTGACAGGGCATTTCCTTTGGGATTTCCTGCCATCGCACCTTTTCTGGCGGACATAGACACCAGCGGGCGGAGGGGGTCTGTGTATTACCGGACGGAGGAGTCGGTGGACATACTTAACCACGTGGCTGGGCTCATCCTGAGGAGTTTTCCCAAAGTTCATTTCATGCCAAAACAGGCTGTGATCACAACCTGGGACAAGGTCGGCCGCCACCTGGAGTTCCCCTTCCTGCCGGAGTCCTCAGATAAGGTGACACATCAGACATGTCTAACACAGGACTCCCTGATGACACGGTCAGGATCATGCGTCACATTATAGATGTGGTGACATTTGGAATATGTGAAGGTGGCTCCAAAATGACAGAAGTCAGCCCAGTTAGCTGCTGTTTGTGTTTTGACACAGGTGCTCTTCTGTGTCCCTCAGATGAACACCTTTCAAGCTGTGCTGGCCTCTGACTCCCAGGACTCCTATGCCCTGCTCCTGTACCCCGCCGAGGGGCTGCAGTTCCTGGGGACCATGCCCAAGACTTCCCACAGCCCGGGTGTGGAGCTCCTGGCCAGAGCAGGCTTCAGCGGCTGGCAAAGCTCCACCTCAGAAGAGCGGAGCTACCCTCTCCCTGTGCAGAGTGTCAGGAGCCTGGACCAGTCAGTGTGCACAGGCAGAGAGTGTTAGGAGACTGGACCAGTCAGTGTGCACAGGCAGAGAGTGTTAGGAAACTGGACCAGTCAGTGTGCACAGGCAGAGAGTGTTAGGAGCCTGGACCAGTCAGTGTGCACAGGCAGAGAGTGTCAGGAGCCTGGACCAGTCAGTGTGCACAGGCAGAGAGTGTTAGGAGACTGGACCAGTCAGTGTGCACAGGCAGAGAGTGTTAGGAAACTGGACCAGTCAGTGTGCACAGGCAGAGAGTGTTAGGAGCCTGGACCAGTCAGTGTGCACAGGCAGAGAGTGTTAGGAAACTGGACCAGTCAGTGTGCACAGGCAGAGAGTGTTAGGAGACTGGACCAGTCAGTGTGCACAGGCAGAGAGTGTCAGGAGCCTGGACCAGTCAGTGTGCACAGGCAGAGAGTGTTAGGAGACTGGACCAGTCAGTGTGCACAGGCAGAGAGTGTCAGGAGCCTGGACCAGTCAGTGTGCACAGGCAGAGAGTGTTAGGAGACTGGACCAGTCAGTGTGCACAGGCAGAGTGTTAGGAGACTGGACCAGTCAGTGTGCACAGGCAGCGCACAGACATGGGACAACTGTGTTCTCTGCACATGAACCAAATGCTGTATGAAATGTTACACTGTGTTGATGATGTTGTGACGATTATCTCTGTGTTCCCCTGTTCAGGGAGGGGAATGCGGGTGTGAGAGGGCTGTGGCTGTTCCAGATCGGTAGCAGCTCTGCCTTCGAGGACATCCTCAGCCCTGGGCCAGGACCCTCCCTCCCCCCGGCTCAGCCCAGGGCCAAGGCCAGGGCTGGACACAGAGAACCAGCAGCAGACACTGTCGCCTCAGTTGTGGCAGATCTAGTGGATGATTACTACGTCCTGTCCGACAGTAATGCCCCTTTGACCAAACCAGCTCCTCCAGTTCTGCCCCTAAAACTCTCTTCCACCCCCCTCCAGGGAACCCCCCTCCAGGGGAACCCCACTCTGAGCTCTTCCCCCCCCACCCAGAGCCCCTCCCCCCCCACCCTGAGCTCCTCCCCCCCACCCAGAGCCCCTCCCCCCCCACCCAGAGCTCCTCCCCCCCAACCCAGAGCCCCTCCCCCCCCACCCAGAGCCCCTCCCCCCCCACAAGGCCCCCTGTGTCCCCCGGGCCTTTAAGCGCATGTGGCCACATCCTGCACCTCTGCTCCCAGGACGCCTACTGCACAGACCACCCCAGAGGCCCCTGCTGCCGCTGCCGATCTGGTCACTACGGCAACGGGAGACGGTGCTTGCCCCAGGGTGAGTCGTTCGGTCTCTGTCTGTGGTTGGCTGGTGATAAGCACTTGATAAGCTTTTGTGATACGTTAATGGCAACTGTGGCTTTTTTCTGAGTCACTAAAGTGTCACTGAGTCACTGAAGTGTGACTGAGTCACTGAAGTGTCACTTAAGTGTCACTTAAGTGTCACTGAAGTGTCACTGAGTGACTGAAGTGTCACTGAAGTGTCACTGAGTCACTGAAGTGTGACTGAGTCACTGAAGTGTCACTGAAGTGTCACTAAGTCACTGAAGTGTCACTGAGTCACTAAAGTGTCACTGAAGTGTCACTGAGTCACTAAAGTGTCACTGAAGTGTCACTGAGTGACTGAAGTGTCACTGAAGTGTCACTGAAGTGTCACTGAAGTGTCACTGAAGTGTCACTGCAGTGTCACTGAAGTGTCACTGAGTGACTGAAGTGTCACTGAAGTGTCACTGAAGTGTCACTGAGTGACTGAAGTGTCACTGAAGTGTCACTGAAGTGTCACTGCAGTGTCACTGAGTAACTGCAGTGTGCGTGGGGAGCACGGTGTGAGAGACCTGTGTCTTATCAGGTGTCCCCCAGCGGCTGAACGGCAAGGTGAGCGGGAAACTGACTTTGGACGGGACTGAGGTTTTGCTGAAGGGGGTGGATCTCCATGGTTACGCTGTGGTGGCCGATGGTCGGGTCCATGTGTCAGTCAGCCCCGTCCCAGAAAAGGTGGGCTGGGCTCTAATGACAGTCAGCCCTCTCATTGGCCTGTTCGGCTGGCTGTTTGCCCAAGAGCTCCAGGACTACAAAAATGGCTTCCATCTCACAGGTATGTCAAAGCCTGTCAACTTTCAGTTTGTGGCGTATAACCTTTCAACGGAACTGTTCAGCGACAAGAAGCCCTTGGTGTGTTGTGTTTTCAAGGTGGCGAGTGTACACATCAGGCAAGAGTGACGTTCCACCCCGGGAAACAGAATCTGACCATTACCCAGAAAGCTCAGGGGCTGGGCTCCCTCCAACCTGCCTGGGTGGAGACCCTCCTCCAGGGAGAGCTGCCCCTCATCCCAGCTGGTGCCACGGTGCAGCTGGAGCCATACAAGGAGACCTACCAATACAACCACTCGGGTAAACCAGAAACCCCCAGGCACTGCCTTGTATCTTGAACTGAATGTCTCTGTAAGCAGCACTGAAATCAAGCTATCAATTGCAAACAGTTCAGAAGATAATTCCTCGGTGTAGAGGTTAGTGATGGATGGTCTTGTTCTGGCAGTGTTGACTTCCTCATCGCAGCGAGACTTCTCAGTGGTGTCTGACAACCGAGGGTTTGAGAAGCTGTCCTACTTCCTGCGTCAGGATGTGATGTATAAGGGCTGTGCCCACAGATGGCTTCCTGACACCCAGTTCCAGCAGCTCAGCACTGAGCGTCTCTTGGTCATGTACAACAAGGAAACACAAAGTCTGATGTATTCCATCTCCAACGCTGTTGGTCCTGTGGGAGGTAAACTGTCAACCATGCAAATGACATGGTGTTCTACCCACCTATAGCAAACACACTGCAGTAGTTAGTTTGTCCTTACATTTGCATGATACTACTATATGCTACACATAGTACAGTACAGGATTAGAGTTTATTATATATTTATGTTTTTACTTTATTTGCAAGAGGGGGAGTTTTAACAAAGATGCCAGTCTGAAGTGATGTGTCTGTGTGTGCTCTGTGTGTGCTCTGTGTGTGCTCTGTGTGTGCTCTGTGTGTGTCTGTGTGTGTCTGTGGTTCTGTGTTGTCAGGGGGGCTGCCTGACCCAGACTGGGTGAACCCATGTTCTGCTGGGGCACACTACTGTGACCCCATGTCCATCTGTGTGCCTGGGACTGGAACTGACTACTACTGCCAGTGTGCATCTGGATACAGAGGAGATGGACGCAGTTGTTATGGTGACGTTCACTCACATCTCAAGAGCAAGATCTGGCAGAGCAGAAGTGTTTGTATTCATTCTGTGATGTGCTCTGTGTGTGTTTGTGTGTCTGTGTGTGTCTGTATGTGCTCTGTATGTGCTCTGTGTGTGTCTGTGTGAGTGTGTGTGTGTGTGTGTGTGTCTGTGGTGGACAGATGTGGACGAGTGTTCTGAGGGCCTGGACAGCTGTGGGCTTCACTCCCAATGTGTCAACATGCAAGGGAGCCACCACTGTGTCTGCAACGCCGGCTTTGAGTTTGACCCTGATTGGCGAACCTGTGTGGGTAAGAGCAGATCACACCTGTGTGGCTGAGAACAGACCACTGTGGTGGGTTGATGTCGAGCCATTCAAGGATGGGTTTCAGGGCCAACGTTGTGACTGTTAGAACCTTTGACTGTTTCTGTCTCTGTCCCCGGGCCAGACATTGATGAGTGCTATCTGAAGCAGTGCCACCCGTTAGCCTCCTGCTCCAACTCTGAGGGCTCCTTCCACTGCCAGTGCTGGCCCGGTTACCATGGAGATGGACTGGTGTGTGGCCAATCAGGTATGGATGACCTTACGCCTATATATCTTATCTTGATTGGTCAAATATGTTTAGCATGACGGACATATGATGTAACGCACACGATGACGGCTAAAGAGTACACAGAGATAGTCATTCTAAAACATCATATAACCTTCCTGATAGCTTCCTTATTTATTGACAGTCATCGCTCCGCGCCCAGCTGTGGTACCGGGGCCTGTGATCCGCCCTCCGAGCCTGTGTGAGCAGCACAGGGCCAGCCTGCTGGGGGAGGGGCCTGGTGTCTGGGGAGGCCCGCCCTCACAGGAGGCCTTCCTGCCCCAGTGTGACCAGGACGGCCAGTACCTCCCCCTGCAGTGCCACGGCTCGACTGGGCAGTGCTGGTGTGTGGACAGCAGGGGGCAGCAGAGAGCAGGAACCATGACTGACCCTGGCAGCCCTCCAGCCAGCTGTGTCACAGCAGGTATGCTCACTCCTCTTCACACTTTGAAGTGTACATATATTTTACACGCACTGTATGTTTTTGATATGTGTCAACTTTTGGCTTCAGATACTAAGTCACTAGTATTAAGTCACTAGTATTAAGTCACTAGTATTAATCACTGCTTATTCTTGATTGAACTTTTTTTAAATCAAGATGTTGTTGCCACTGGCTGCATGGTCGGTACGGCATGTACTGAAGGAAACCACAGCATTTCTAAATTTAAGATAATGACGTAGTCTGAAAGCACAGCTGTAATCAGTCATTCCAATGGCTTTCTCCGCTGTCGTGCCACAAAACACATTTTTGGCTTGCAGATCCAGTGGCTCAAAGAGATGAGGAAACACTTCCACTACGTTGTGTGTGATTGAGATCATTTGGGAATATTTACAGTTCTTCCGATCCTAACTACAAATGTGTTATGATGACATCACAATCGGACACGTAATCACCCCATGACCACGTGTTCCAGGTGTGTGTCCCCCCCCCGTCCCTCCTACGGCAGACAGCATGTGTGAGCGCTGGAGGCGTGATCTGGAGGAGCAGTATGGTGGCCAGGAGTCTCCTCAGGACTACATCCCCCAGTGTGACGCTCAGGGTCACTTCCTGCCTGTCCAGTGCTATGGGGACAGCAGCTTCTGCTGGTGTGTCGACCCAGATGGAAGAGAGGTTCTGGGAACACGCTCGCGACACGTCGTCAAGCCTGCCTGTGAGTCGCTAGGGGAGACCCCTCCTGTGAGTCGCTAGGGGAGACCCCTCCTGTGAGTTGTGAGGGAGACCCCTCCTGTGAGTCGCTAAGGGAGACACCCCTCCCTGTGAGTCGCTGAAGGGAGACCCCTCCTGTGAGCCGCTAAGGGAGACCCCTCCTGTGAGTCGCTAAGGGAGACCCCTCCTGTGAGTCGCTAAGGGAGACCCCTCCTGTGAGTCGCTAAGGGAGCACCTCTCTCCTGTGAGTCGCTAAGGGAGACCCCTCCTCCTGCACGTGCTCTGTGAGGTGGAGTCGTCTGTGTTCATCAGAGAAGGCTAGCTAACGTACACACATCCTTCACTCTTTTCAACCTTTCCAAACTTTTTTTGTCACACAAAACAACACAAAAAAGTTACTAGTTTTTTGGAAACTTTTATCTCAAGTCCTTTAAAAACACATGTTTTTACCTTTCAAAACATATTTTTCCCCCCCTCCCGCAAAAAAAACGTTTTGTATAAACTTTGTTTAGAATTTTGTTTTCTCCAGCCTTTTAAATCCACCCTTTATGTTGCTTATACATTTATTTTCTGATTGGTAGGCCTGCCAACCGTGCCCTCGCAAGCCCCTCAGCCATTGGTCCATCCAGGTGTTGTGTCCCCGCCCCCAAGGCCGGCAGTGGTGTTTTCTCAGGGACACCAGATCACAGCTCTTCCTCTGGACGGACACCGGGCAGTCTGGAGGAAGGCTGTGCTGCTGCTGTCTCTGAAGGTGTGCTCAGCTCTACTGCAGTTAACGCACAAACCTGGAAATATATTGACCCCCGAACGGCACTCTGTTTCAGTGAACATGAATTATGAGGCACATAGATTTGTATCAAAGTCAGGATCAGAGGTGAGACAATGGGCCTAATGTTGTTGTTGTGCACCTGGTAGGATGCCATAGTGGTCGGGATGGACTATGACTGCAGGGAAAACCAGCTGTACTGGTCAGATGTGGCCAGTCACACCATCAGCAGAGTCACACTGGAGGCTGGAGCACAGCCAGAGAGCATCATCCACTCAGGTCATCTAACAGGAAACACTCACTCACACACTCACTCACTCACACACTCACTCACTCACACACTCACTCACTCACTCACTCACTCACTCACTCACTCACACACACACACGTAGACAGTAACAGTAAGCCCTGCCTGCGGTCCAGGTGTGAGCCGTCCCGAGGGCGTGGCAGTGTGTGTGCGGTCCAGAAGGCTGTTCTGGGTGGACAGTGGCTCACTCAGGATAGAGGTGGCGTCTCTGGCTGGTGGAGACAGAGCCGTCCTGATCAACTCTGACCTCAGCAACCCCAGAGCCATCGTTGTGGACTCTACCAGTGGGTATGTCTGCTGGCACTTTGTACTATGTATACTTTAAAAACGTCTATCACAGCATCATCAGTTGTGTCAAAGGTCCTTTGAAATAAGAGTTTTGTTTGAGGTAGGGGAGTGGCAACTTAGAACACGTCGTGCTTGACTTCAGAACCCTGTTCTGGACTGACTGGAACCGCGACGGTCCGCGGATTGAGAGCTGCTCTGTGTCGGGTCAGAACCGGCGATTGCTGGTCCAGCAGGGGGTCACGCTACTCACTGGACTGACCCTTGACCTCCAGACGAAGCATGTGTGCTGGGCAGACGCAGGTGTGGTCTCCTGGACATGCTTTTTTAATCTTCTGCAACAATACTGACCCAAACGGATGAAATCACACAGTATACTATATCAATGAATACATTTATATTCAGTTTTTCATTGTTAGGTTCCATGAAAGTGGAGTGCATAGCCCCCGATGGTTCAGAGAGGAGAGAGATCTACAGATGTCAAGATGACTACCCGTTCAGTATCGTTATTCATGGCGACACCCTTTACTACACAGACTGGGAGAGGTGACCTCATCCCTGACTGACAGGGAAGGGTTGATGTTCAACACATCTCTGTGCGTAGAGCTCTTTATACCTCGGTCCTGGTTTGATGTGGTCTCTCTTTCAGGGATGGGGTTGTCATGGTAGACAAAGGGGAGAGCAACCAGACAGACCAGTATCTACCCCTGTATAGATCTCACCTGTATGGAATCACAGTGGTCACATCTCAGTGTCCATCAGGTAAAGGTACACCTTACATCTTCTGTGGTTGTTGTAGTCGTTGAAGCGGTGTGGATAGCTTTGACCTGGTGTAATCTGTCATGCAGGGCAGCGTTGAGGAGTCTGCTGTGGTGTGTGTTTGGAGTGCTGGAGGGATGTCCTGAGAGAGGCCTACTGCAGAAGTTAATCATCCTCTGAAATATCTATTTTTTAAATAAAAATTATGGTTTATTAGAGTTTGGATAACTTGACTGCGCTTCCATCATTTTTCCAACAGAGGGCACTGTAGGTCAGGTGGTCAAACTCACAATTTGTTTTTTGTGTTCTCGCGTAAGGAAGGGGAGAGACAGTTAAGGAGAGGAAGGTGGACAAGATGGAAGTTTGTCTCTCTATCTGTCTCTCTCTATCTGGCTCTATCTGGCTCTATCTGGCTCTCTATCTCTCTCTCCCTGTGTCTCTCTATCTGGCTCTCTCTATCTCTCTCTCTCTCTCTCTCTCTCTCTCTCCCTGTGTCTCTCTATCTGGCTCTCTCTCTCTCTCTCTCTCTCTCTCTCTGTCCCTGTGTCTCTCTATCTCTCTCTCCCCCTGTGTTTCTGTATCTGGCTCTCTGTATCTGGCTCTCTCTATCTCTCTCTCCCTGTGTCTCTCTATCTGGCTCTCTCTATCTCTCTCTCCCCCTGTGTCTCTGTATCTGGCTCTATCTCTGGCTCTCTCCCAGTCTCACCAGTTCTCCCATTATTATGGGTAATACCAGCACAAGGCCCTCTGTGTGACCCGGTGCTCCATATCAGTACCCATCAGCAGGGTCTTGAAAGGCCGGGCAGGGAGCACATTCATTTGAATTCATTAGATAAGGTGGAGCATCTAAAAACCATGAAACAGAACATGGAGTACTCCGTCTTCACATAAAACACACTCAGAGTTTGGACCCAAACATCAGTTGTTCAACGAGAGGATAAGATCTCACCCAAAGAGACACCCAAAATGCCTCCTCCTCTAGTACTATGCTAGTTCAAGACAACGGTGTCCAACATTGCGGACAGGCATGTTGTTCCATCTCAGTAATTACATGAGGTTATGTAATTACGCTGTGCTATGCTAAATAGGGTAGAGAATAGCCCACAAGCCCAGTCTGTGAATGGAAACTAGGGCTTTTTCAGGCCACAGGCAAACTTGAATTTACATACTACGTCCTCAACTATGCTCGACAGTTTCGACACAGATTGGCTCCACATCTGCATATGACACTTGTCTATGTAGGCTGGAGTATGTTTAATGGATAAGACTCAAACAAAACAAGACTTCTCATGTTTTCTGGCAACCGGTAAACACATCACGGAGTGGAAATACGGTAGTGTTCAATTACTCTCATATCTGTTTACTTTCTCATGTAAGACTATACTGTCCTTGAGAAGAATGTCTGTATTTATCCTCACGACCATCACTGATATAAAAAAAGTTTGACAGTGCTATAATCACAGCACAGAACCTCATTTGTGTATAGTCTTAAGTATTCAGTGGCAGTTGAACTAGCTGGTGTCACGCAGTTGTTAGTGGCTTGAAGGATGCAGTCAGGCCACGGGCTCTGTTCCTGTAAATGGAGAGGTTGATATCCTTAAACAAACACATTGGCTTCTCTGAAGACTCAATGACTGCCAAGACTCCGCCAGGTCCAGCCTCTGACCAAGAGGCGACCAGACCTCCCAACCTCTCTCTCCTTCCTCCCCGCCCTCCCCTTCCCCTGGGCCCAAGCATTGGCCAGCACTCCTGGCTGATCTGGAGCTGTAACCACAGCGATGGAGGAGACCTCCCCTTCTGACCACAGTTCAGGGAGTTTGGCCAGCGTTGCTCAACAGCGGTTGTTCTCAGGGCAGGGCCTGAACCCTGGTCTGGTCACCGAGGCGATAAGACCCTCAGGGACCACAACACTGACTGGTCACGAGGAGCTGAGGGGCTCTTGGCACTTGGAAGCAGATGGGTTTGGGTCCCTCCTTTACTGAAGCTGGAGATGACAAAGACAGTCATTTGTGTCATGCGGAAACAAGTTGTGTAGAGTTACTAAGACAACAGGAGGTTGACCCCTGGCCCAGCAGAGCGCCAGCCCTTCACTTGGATGACCTTTGACCCTCTGGCCTCACAGGTCCACTCTTATCCTGGAGACCAGGACAGAGGCAACCTAATCTGTTTCGGGACTGGGTGTTTGTTTTGAAAATAAAGGCTATCCTACTACTGTAGCTACTGTAAAGGGTTTGTTAAGCTCAAAGCTTCAAAGCTCAAGGGCTCTGTCACAGGGGAAGTTTGAAACAAAGACGCCTTTTGTGTGTTAGCGAACCCTTCTGCTTGTTTGGAGGGAACGGGAGCTGTGATGACTATCCTCATCTGGAAGAGAGAGGGCTGACAGCGCTGAATACAAGCACGTCTCCATGGAGACATGACAGAGACCAGCAGGGAGGGGCTGTCAGAGAGGACACCTCCCTGTGACTCACCTGTCACCTGTCACCTGTCACCCAGAACACAGTGCAAGACAGCAGAGACACTGTTTTTAAAAGCAGGAGTCCCTTCTCAACGCAACCACACCTCCTACCCTCCAGTCCTCTCCCCACACCTCCCTCCTTTCATCACCCCCCACCCCCACCCCACCCCCCCTCCCTGGTGCTTCTCTCTTCCCTCTCTGCATCCCTCACTCCTTTTCTGGTCTCTGTATTCACAACCACAAAACATGACCTCTTTTGGTCAGCCACCCCCTACCCCCCAGCCCCCCAGTCTCTTTCTGTTCATTACAGCAGACGCAGTGAAATGGAAGGAGGAGAAAGAAGAATAGAAAATCGGCGGTTGAATGGCATCCTTGATTTATCCAACTTTTACCCGGGTGAGATATTGGCTCACTGCCTAAAGTGAAACCATAATACTCTTTCCAGCCCTGGAGTTACTAACTTTACTCAGAGAGTGTGAGTCAGGGAGTGAGTGGGTGTGGGGGGGTGTGTATCTTGGAAATAATGTTGGATACATATTTTTAATAAGTGGATTATTTACTGCAATCAACCAGGCCACAAAGAGAACTCACAGGCACACCCACACAGCTTTTCTCTTACACAAACACAGACATAATCACACACACTGACTCTTTTGCTCCCTCTCTCACACAAACACACACATTGCCATGCAAAGTCAGGCCAATATTTTCTGATGAAGTGGTGAGAGTGAACTAATGGGGTTTGGCTGATATGTGAAAAGCTGGAAGATTTATAGAGAATGCAGGGAGCCTCCCTCCCCAAACAGCCCTCTGGTCTGTGTCTGTCTTCCTCTCCTGGCTGACGGCTGCCTTCTGGAAGAGGCCATGTTGGATCACCGTCAGGGTTCAGTCCTGGTCCCTTCCTCAGAGAGCCCAGCTTACGAAACACAGAGGTGTGGAGGGGAATTGGACACCATTTGCAAGAGTAATGGGTGTTCAAGAACATTAGGCCAACGGGTTAATCCATCAAGACACAGCCCACCTGTTTCACCAGGTCTACCGGTGATGTGCTCACAAACGCTGATAGGTACACCGATAGTGCTTAAACTGATGGCTGAACTGACCAGCTATACTGGCGTCTGTGAAACCTGTAGAGTTGATACTAGGGTTTGTAAACTCACTGTAGTTTATCAGTCCCTCATCGTATGTTTACTCTGGCTGGGTGGAAGACACCTCCGTGACGTTCTAGCTAAGTACTCTATTGGTTCTCTGAATTACCCGGCACAAATCTATTTTGTTTGAGTCCAAACTCCCATCTGTGTAATCAGACCAGCATTATCAGTCTTCTCCGGTATGGGAACTTTGGACAGGATCACTGATCGTGATCATGTGGGAGAGACAGGGCTGGATCCTGTTCTGTGTGCCTCATTACATGTCCAGGAGGGATGGAGACGTCCTTAACAGGGCCCTCCTACACCACCCTACTCAGGCTGCACAGATTCTGTTGTGATGATGTCACCGTAGAGAGCCCACCGGCACACTGTCACAGAAGCGTAGTGCAGTTCGGCCTTCCTTCCAGCAGTTGGTACTTTCCCCAGTGGCTGACAGCTGATTTACTTGTGTTGACTCTGTGTTACTGTAAATCTGGAACGCAATGGTGAGGTGATGTATTTTCCCTTACTCTGATCCCTAGATTAGGGCAGCCTTTGATCACACACTGTAAACTACAGTATGTGATGCATCGGCTCCTTGGCAGTCATCTACCCCATGTGGTGTACTTTGCCCCAGTACTACAAGGGCCCTGGGACTGTTTATTATTTAAGATAGGGCTTATAAAACTCTTATGACATGACTCAAAGTTGAACAGAGTTCTAGGAATATCATGAGTTGTTAATAAGAGTAGTGTGCTAATGAATGTCGCATGTCTGCTCATCCACAACCAGAGCCAATCCCACCCCACAGACACATTGTGGGAACAGATTATCTGTCCTCAATTCTTTTATTGGAACCAGGCCTTGGCTATCTGCTGGAGCAAACAATCTGTCCAAGGAACTCCCATCCTCTCAGACCCCCCACCATCCACTCCCTCAGCCAGCCTCCACCTCAGAACAACAAAGCCAGGCAACCAAACCCTGTGGCCTGCAGTGTCTCTCTCCAGGCATCTCTGTGTCAGGAAGCCACATAAGAGAGACTGTCACAGAGAGAGAGAGAGAGAGAGAGCTCACATGGCTAAGAGACCCCCCTCCATCACCACCCTCCCCCTCTTGGTTTCTGCTCCACCGCTGAAAATGAGAAGGCTCCCACTTAGACCCCCAGGTCTTTATCTCTTCACCACCATCTCTCTCTCTCTCTCTCTCTCTCTCTCTCTCTCTCTCTCTCTCTCTCTCTCTCTCTCTCTTTCTCTATCTCTGCCCCCCCCCTCTCTTTCTCGCTCTCTCGCTCTCTTTCTCTCTCCATCTGCCCCCCCCCCTCTCTCTCTGTGACGAAAACTAACCTTTGTCAAGCCCAATCACCGTCACAAACCTCTAAACCATCTATCCTCGGCCCGACCACAGTTCCACTCCTAACATCCTCCATTCCCTACTCCAGTAGTGGGCCCTGACTGGGCCTGGTTACAGTGGGGCCTGGCTGGGCCTGGTTACAGTGGGTCCTGGCTGGGCCTGGTTACAGTGGGTCCTGGCTGGGCCTGGTTACAGTGGGTCCTGGCTGGGCCTGGTTACAGTGGGTCCTGGCTGGGCCTGGTTACAGTGGGGCCTGGCTGGGCCTTGTCTAACATGCGTTAGAGAATCCAGTGTTGAAATACTAATCCAGACGAGGACACAACTTGCATTGCTGTAGTGTCAAGACCCTTTATATAGACGCTTGCTCGCTTCATAAAAATGTAATAAGTAGTGGTGGGCCGTTATCGGCGTTAACGTGCTGCGTTAATGTGAGACTCTTATTTGGCGAAAATAAAATATTGCTGTTCATCTATTCTCAAAGTTGTGTTGGGAGCTGGGTCTGTACTACGCAAGCTATGATGACTTTCACCTTGATATTTTAGCACGGATGTATACCTAGCCAAATTGCACTGTAGGGGGCGAGAACGAGTCTTCGAACCTGCGTGTATGCCTTGTGTATGAAATTACCACATCAAACGTGACATGCTACCATGGATGCAGCTATGAAGCCGCCGGGTTTGCTTCGGTGATAAAAAAAAAAAAAGAAGCTTCCCAATGGAAACCTCGACAAGACTAAGGTCGTTTGCACCTTGTGCGATGCGGAATTAGTTTACTGTAAGAGATCTTCCAACCTCAAATACCACCTAAACGCAAAGCATCCCTTAACTATTGCGGAAGATGCCGGGCCAAGCACTGATGTAGCGCAGGGAAAGAGTCATCGTCAAACTACGATGTTTGAGTGCAACCGAGGCATGTCCGTCAGCACAGCTTTATCAGCCAAGCTAACTAATCTCCCCGCTCACCTGGCTTGAGAAACCCGTTCTCAAAGACATAATATCAGGCATTATTTAGGTAGCACACATATTCTGAATGCCTTCGGCGGAAATCAAATGAGCTATTTTAATCTAGATTAATCTAGATTAATTCCAAGATTACATTGAGATTAATCTAGATTTAAAAAAATAATCTATGCCCACCACTACTAATTCGACATTTAGCAAAGGTGTTCACTAATGAGCAGTTGTCCATGCTCTTTTTATATTTTCCGATGTATCCTCTGGCCTCACTGTTAACTATGTTGAAGCAGTCGTCACATGTCACTTCCTAAAGGTCAAAGTGTCATGGCTTCTCGTGGAGTCCACAGTAAACAATGAGGGAAGGGATGGTCATTTTCAAAGGTTAAAGATGTTTGCTAAACCCTGTGACCGTAAGACATGTGGTCATCCAAACATGAACTTGTCACACTCCATGTCCCACTCAACAACAGCACATCCAGTCAGTTCCTCAGTCATGTGACAGCCTCAGGGTGTGTGGCCTGGGCGGGACCAGAAATCCAATGAAGAAGTCAATCATTGAATCCTGTCCTTGACATAGTCTTATCATAGGGTTGTTTTGAAATTAAGTTTTGATTAATTCCTGTGATAACTTCCTGTGTGCCAGTCATGTTCAGTAACGTGAGAACTGAAAGAGTACGACAGGAAAGGAGGGCGTATCTCTCTCTGTATGAACATACTGAACATGTGAGAGAAATGGAAAGAGTGTTGGATTAGTATAGTTTGGACAGCACCAACCCCCAGACCTGTGTGTGCTGTCTCCACTGGCCCTACTGCCTGCTCGGCCTCCCAGCAGGGAGCATTGGTACTGACCTGTTTGTCAAAACGTTACTGGGCTGGAGCAGGAGACAGCCAGGCTTTACCAAGATCATGAACCTGCTGTTGTTACATGTGACCCCTGGTATGCCTCTCAGTCTGCCCCCGAGTCCCCCCAGTCTGCCTGGGACACTCCCTACATGTGGAAGCCATCCTGGGCCTGGAAACTGGAGGCTGTGAGGCTGTGAGGCTGTGAGGCCGTGAGGCCGTGAGGCCGTGAGGCCGTGAGGCCGTGAGGCTGTGAGGCTGTGAGGCCGTGAGGCTGTGAGGCTGAAGGGTTGGACAGATGGGACACACAGCTCCCCCCACTGAGCAGGGTTAGGGTTAGATACTCATCTTCAGCCAGGTTGATAGGAGAGAGTCAGGGTGTGCTGAGTCAGGGTGTGCTGAGTCTAAGGAGGAGCAGAGTCAGTGTGTTCTGAGTCTAAGGAGGAGCAGAGTCAGGGTGTGCTGAGTCTAAGGAGGAGCAGAGTCAGGGTGTGCTGAGTCTAAGGAGGAGCAGAGTCAGTGTGTTCTGAGTCTAAGGAGGAGCAGAGTCAGTGTGTGCTGAGTCTAAGGAGGAGCAGAGTCAGTGTGTGCTGAGTCTAAGGAGGAGCAGAGTCAGGGTGTGCTGAGTCTAAGGAGGAGCAGAGTCAGTGTGTGCTGAGTCTAAGGAGGAGCAGAGTCAGTGTGTGCTGAGTCTAAGGAGGAGCAGAGTCAGTGTGTGCTGAGTCTAAGGAGGAGCAGAGTCAGGGTGTGCTGAGTCTAAGGAGGAGCAGAGTCAGTGTGTTCTGAGTCTAAGGAGGAGCAGAGTCAGGGTGTTCTGAGTCTAAGGAGGAGCAGAGTCAGTGTGTGCTGAGTCTAAGGAGGAGCAGAGTCAGGGTGTGCTGAGTCTAAGGAGGAGCAGAGTCAGTGTGTTCTGAGTCTAAGGAGGAGCAGAGTCAGGGTGTTCTGAGTCTAAGGAGGAGCAGAGTCAGTGTGTGCTGAGTCTAAGGAGGAGCAGAGTCAGTGTGTGCTGAGTCTAAGGAGGAGCAGCTGTGTGCGTGTCAAGCTTGGTTCAGTGAGGCTGTGTGACAGAATAAGGATGGGAATGTGTGTTTTTGTTTGGCACTGAATGTCTTTGTGTGTGTGTCTGTGGGTGTGTATGTGAGTGTGTGTATGTGGGTGGGTGCACAGCACAGCACACACCATCTCCAGGTCTAAGCTGTCCCAACAGAGTCACTGAAGGTGCCACTCTTACAGGACCCCTCCCCCCCAACGTTCCTGCTCTCCACTAAAACCAGGTGATTGGGAATGGGAACGACAGCTGATTCCTGGAACCGCACCGTCAAAAAGTTGCTGATTAACAAACAGGCAGAGGAGCAGAGCGTTAGCCTGCCTTGTGTCACTGCTCTCCCACGCTTCCCAAACTGGGCCTTTTGTGTGTGTACATGTTACAAACACAGCTCGGACTATTCCTTTGAGACAGAAAGTAGTGGGCAAGCCTAATCCTGCTTTACGAATTCTGACCAATAATGACAATTTGTATATAATTGTGTTGCAGGGCAGGCTTGAAGTTGACGTGTTTGGGGAAGGAACACTGTGTTTTCTTGTGTCTTGTCTGGAGGGGACGTATAGTTCTTCTCCCTCGCAGCCTTGTCCTTCCTCTCTCTGCCAGCTGTAACCTGATGGAGGGAGAAAGTGGTTTATTTGTGACAGGCTTACATGTGGTGGGCTGCAACTCTTTTCTCAGGAAGTGAGAAATATCCTGAACCAGGTCATAAATCCACAGGAATCTCATTCAGCAGTCACCCAGATCCAGGCTCACAGTTTGGGCTGATTTCCTTGCCTCTCTCTGTGTCTCTCTACACAACTTCACACAATCATTATTCAGTCATACGTGGAGTTGTGTATTTTGCATAATAAACAAGTAATAATGGACCCTTGTCTGGCCGTCCCCTTCACACACACACACACAAACACACACAAACACACACACTGTACACATTTACATCCACAAAACATCCTCAATAGGATTTCCTCCATTACATTTTACAAATAGACAAATATTTAATATAAAATACCTATTGTATTCCTTGACGTCAAATGGCATGAACAGGAAGAATCGAAATAACTCCAGGAATAAATGAAGGATGTTGTCACTTGTATTGTGCATCATGCTTGGCACTTTAGTTCTCGGGGGAAAAAAGTCAGAAAGAAGTGTATTTTTTACTTTGAGAGTTATTAACCCTAACCCTAGTATTTTGTACATGGTGTATTACTCGGGACAAGAAATGACTAAAGCAGCAAGGATGCCACAGCATCTCTGAAGCAACTTTTCTGCTACACAGCAGTAAATCTTTATGGCTACATCATACTTGTTTTATTTTCTTTCACCTAATCTTGGTGAGACATAGAGCATGTCAATGATTCATGGAGGTCGTCTGTGTTTGTGAGGCAGGTAAAGAGGTTAATTGGAGCATGGCAGGCTGGAGGAGAGAAATAACAGACCTGGTAGACCAGTCTGACAGCAGCCCTGCCCTTTGGGACTGACTCTCCTGCCATCATTTCCAGCTCTCTGTGATCTGCCTGCTGATCTTCCTGTTTCAAGCCCTCAGTCTCCAGATACTGTGTGACCTTGTGAACAGTGTGTGTGATCCCATACGTTGATGTGACTTTGTGTTTTCCAGTTTAGCTTTGTGGGTAAATGTACAGTGTGTGTGTGTGTGTGTGTGTGTGTGTGTGTGTGTTTGTGTGTTTAAAATAAAAGCAGATGACACAGATGTAGGGCAGGACACTCCCATTCCTGTTGCAACACACACACACACACACCATCTGAAAAAAAAGCATTACATTTCTCTCATCACTGTAAATGAGGAAACCCATAATTTACTGTTGGACCATAAGTGTGGGAGTCATTGTATAATCTATATGGAAAAATGTCTCCTCAATGTTCTACAGATTAAATGGTCTGAAACAGGATTTGGTGCAATAGCATTCTCACGATCTCCGGAGATAACAGGGTGCAGCTACAGTTAAGGAAAATAAAGTAGTAGGGTTGTTTTCGTCTTCACTCTTCAATTCAGACTCATTTGACACCTCAGGTCGCTTTGGCAATGACCAATAACTAAGATGTGACTTTGATGACCTCCCTATTGACTGAGAGGACAGAACAACTTGTGTGTGTGTGTGTGTGTGTGTAGCAGTGTTGACACAAGTTATGCTACTTCAAGGTCTGAAGGGTGAGAAGTCATGAGACACTGAAGATAGACTGGCCAAAGCGAACTCAACCATCCTGTCATCTCCAGTACAGAGGCAAAGCTGAAGACAAGCTTGTCATAGTTCATCAGGGGTGCTTTGTTTTAATCCCACATCCTGGAAGTTTTGCAGATACGACTGTTGGTATCCTGATGTGTTTATCAAGTTGAAGTAAAAGGGCAGATGTATTGTGAAATCTGTGTTTAGTTTAGTTTGGCAAGCCCTGGCCACAGTGCAAGGTCCACTGTCTGGCTCAAGAGAGGAAGACAGAGAAGTAGAGAGAGATAGAAGTAGAGAGAGAAGTAGAGATAGAGAGAGAGTCCATCTAGGGAAAATCCCTGGTGTTTCTCCAGTCGGAGAGAATACTAACCCTGTCTCAATGGTCTGGATGAATGATGGTCTGTTTCTGCACCAATCAGGCTGCCCCATTACAAAGAGAACACATCGGCCTTCTTCTTCGGACTGTTTGGAAACAATCCGGTTTACAGAAAAGTCTCCTTTCCCAGAACAAAACAGAGACAACATGCAAGAAGTGATCACTTTATGGAATACTTTCCACTTTTCAATCTCAGTGACTCTGGATAAAGAGTAACTAGAGATCTATAGGTTTATCATTCCTTCGTGTGATGTGATCTATAGGTTTCTCATTCCTTCGTGTGATGTGATCTATAGGTTTCTCATTCCTTCGTGTGATGTGATCTATAGGTTTCTCATTCCTTCGTGTGAAAAACAGGCGAGACAAGTGACTTCTTACATTTGATGAGAGTACCAGCTGCAGGCTGTGCTTCCACAGACTGGTACCTTTCCATCCAGATCCAGTGATGAGGGACCAGGGACCGTGAGTTCCTGGAAGGCAGGATGAGACACTTCTTAGTCTGTAAGAGGTGTAGTGAGGTGTGTAGACTGTAGTGTTTGACGAGACCCTACTTTAGGGTCTCATATAAAAGACCTAGGCTAATGTCAAGGTGTACTGCATCGCCGTAAACTGTTTGAGCGGTAAACTTGCGGCCAAAGTCACAGTAAAATAGAAGAAAAACCCCCATATCAGAAAACAGTCATCAGATAAACATTCAAGTCAGGAAACCAGCAACTGCGCCAAGACTGACATCACAGACCACAAGGTCCCAAACCTCTTCAAACACCCTGAATGTTAGTCCTTTGCAGCAATCACATCACAGAGCTGAATTTCAGTGTGAAATCATTAGCAAAGGACCCTCAGCAATAATCACCCTTCAACAGTTTTAATAAACATGTTGTCTGCTAGGACACAAGCAAGTTCTACTTTTTACATTAACGTCTGTCATGGAAATCTTTGGCCTCCTGAACTAAGACATGATGCAGGGAGAGACAAAAGAGAGGGAGAGAGAAAGAAACAGAGAGGGAGAAAAGGCTGCATGACCGCAGGCTATTTCTGGTTATTGGAAATGTCCCCCTCCCAAGAGCTGATAGACGTTTATTAGAACAAACCTTCACATGAAGTCTGAGGACTTGGCCCTGTTTTGCCGTTCTCATATTTTTCTCATGTGTGTTTTGAAAGTTTGTCTTGCGTCAGCTGCAGATTGTAATGTTTGACTCCTAAGGTTACAGCATGGCATGTACACACAATACTGATCCTTAGTATGAACATACAGTAGTCTACATGCAAGAACGAAGTTCAAAGTATTCGAGCAAAACCCTGAGACAGCAAAAGACAAATATTTACAACAGGAATTCAGCAATCAGCTGGTATACATTTGTATGCAAAGGGATGAACTACTATGTAAACCCATTGGTGGTAATCATATTGAGTAATTATCCTTTCCAGATGCACAGATAAAGGGTGATCTGAACGTTGCAGGGTATTGGCTCAGACACAGAGAATAGTGTGGTTCATGTAAACCTCCCGACCCCAGCCCAACCATCTGGTCGCAGAGTTGAGGTGATCCGTCATGAACAACAATCGTCATCCCGCAGGTGAGCGAGTGGTCTCGCTTCCACGGACATAAGCAAACCTCCCTGAGGAGGTGGAACTGAACCTGACCTGCTGAGGGAGGGAGAGGGAAGACAGAGGCAGACGGAACACAGAGGCAGAGGGAGGCAGAGGGAACACAGAGGCAGAGGGAGGCAGAGGGAACACAGAGGCAGAGGGAGGCAGAGGGAGGCAGAGGGAACACAGAGGCAGAGGGAGGCAGAGGGAGGCAGAGGCAGAGGGAGGCAGAGGGAACACAGAGGCAGAGGGAGGGAGAGGGAGGCAGAGGCAGAGGGAGGCAGAGGGAACACAGAGGCAGAGGGAGGCAGAGGGAACACAGAAGCAGAGGGAGGCAGAGGGAGGCAGAGGGAACACGGAAGCAGAGGGAGGCAGAGGGCGGCAGAGGGACCACAGAGGCAGAAGGAGGCAGAGGGAACACAGAGGCAGAGGGAGGGGGCTTCAGGCGGAGAGAAGGAGCCACAGTCCAGTCAGTCTCCCAGAATGCAGTGCTGTGTGGAATGCAGAGGTCGTGTCAGAGTTTCATCAGCTCAGTAAATCCTCCCAGCCACTCAGGCTGCATGTTTACTGCTGCTCTCTGGGAGACAATGAAGAGCTAGAGTCTGCAGTACGTGCGACCCTTCCTCCCCTTCCCCTCCCTCCGTCTCTGCCTCTTCCCTGTACAGCCAGCACACTGCCAACACAGCGACGGCTCCCTCAGATTACAGCTGTGAAAGATGGTTTAGTCACACCAACAAGCACCCCCGCAACATTCCTGAGACATGACAGAGCATATTCTCCCCACTCATTCTCATGGTTTCTCTATGTCTCTCTCCCTCTCCCTCCCTCTTCCTTCGTGAGCTTAACTCTCTTTCACTTTCTCCTCTCTTTATTTTCTTTCAGGAGGTTCTTTCCACTTCTGAGCCTTACACACACACCAGCTCTGGCCTCTTACACACACACCAGCTCTGGGTACTGTGTGTGTGTGTGTGTGTGTGTGTGTGTGAGGAAGTGTGAGAGTTGGAATGAGGGCTACAATGAGAGACAAGCTCCATGTGTCACCCCAACTGAACTAAGCTGGAGGAAAATACAATCAGTTCATATTTAGAAAATGTGTTGCACGCCTGTTGTTCTGAAGAAAGCTTTTTTGGGTCGAGCGGTCTAGGCTTAAGCAAACACAACCAGCAGTGACGGACCACACATCTCCAGATGTGTCCGTTCGTCTGAGGGCTGTCAGACCAGCCAGCTGTGGTTGGGCCTCTGTGAAAACACGGATTTTGTATGGCATTCAATGTCAATTGCCTGACGTTGAGAAATCAAGCCCCTTATTAAGACTTGACACCAAGAAAAACTTCCTAGCATAATAACTTAACAGGCTCTTTCCGGCCTTTCAATCATCCCAACTCAAGTTGTGGGAAAATGAAAATACCCTGAATGATGCAGATGTACAAGTTGTATTTGCTGTCTGAGACCATTTAATACTCTGCACCACGATCCAGTTAACATAGCCCAACGCCTCAATCAATCATGTACTAGAATGAGGAGGTCTTATCTTACTGTTGTGAAATAGCATACCACACTGTATGAACTCCAATAAATCATCCTGAGAATCATCAGAGATGTGCTCTTCAAACACACATCCCTCCCGCCCACTTCCTGTATCTCCTTCTTTTTCTCTCTCTCAAATCAAAAGCACACACTTAAATCCACCTTAACAATAACATTTAAAGAGGGGTGAATTATTTGAGTTGCAGCACGGCACGACTTTTTTAAAATATAAACCACAGTCCACTTTGTATTGCAAAACACCACCATGTCAACAGAGTTTAGCATCGAACACGCCAAGGTTTCTAGGTTATGCTGGAGAAAACATGCTGGTGGGAAGATTGCCATGGGAGATTGGTGACTGTTAGAGGAGGAGGAGAAGGGGAGGGAGAGAGGGAGGGAGGGAGGGAGGGAGGGAGAGGGGAGAGAGAGGGAGAGAGAGGGAGAGAGAGAGAGAGAGAGAGAGAGAGAGAGAGAGAGAGAGAGAGAGAGAGAGAGAGAGAGAGCGAGAGAGAGAGAGAGGGAGAGAGGGAGGGAGAGGTAAAGAGAGAGGGGGAGAGAGGGAGAGAGAGAGGGAGAGGAGAGAGACAGAGACAGAGAGAGAGAGAGAGAGAGAGAGAGACAGAGAGAGAGACAGAGAGAGAGACAGAGAGAGAGAGAGAGAGAGAGAGAGAGAGAGAGAGGGGGGAGAGAGAGAGAGACAAAGAGACAGAGAGAGAGAGAGGGAGAGAGAGAGACATTGGTGTTATACAGGGATATTTCACTTGACATGTCTTTAGTTTACACACTGAAATGTCGAACAAGCAGGCACATGTCATGTGTCTCTCAATAAACTAAACATGGATGATGCACTGTCAGACACTATTGCGTAAACGTTCTACCTCATATCTCTTTCTACCTCTTTACAACATTTAACCTTTTTGGAGGATAAGGCCAATCCCCATGGCCCGCAGCAAAGCTTCTAGAGTCCCTTCTCACCATGGACAGTTCTAATTAGAATGCTTCTAATGTAAGAATATAATTGACTAATCAATCATACAGACTGACACACTAACACACGATAATAGTTCTCCTTACTTGCCTATTTAGCTTAGTATTTAGCCTTTTTGAGACTTGTTGACTGGTCAAACTAGACCTACAATGGTACATTGACATACCAAGTCAACTGAACATCCACTTAGCAAACAGCCATCACTTGAGATTGATCATTAACTAAATCAGTACCTCTATACCTATTTTCCCTCACTCTATCATGATCCATTTGTGTTTCAGTGGCCAGACAGATATTTTTAACACGCCGTCGTCGTCGTCGTCATCTGCCGCTTGTCCGGGGATCGGGTCGCGGGGGCAACGACCTAAGCAGGGAGGCCCAGGCTTCCCTCTCCCCGGCCACTTCCACCACCTCTTCCCGGGGGACCCCGAGGCGTTCCCAGGCCAGCCGAGTGACATAGTCCCTCCAGCGTGTCCTGGGTCTTCCCCGGGGCCTTTTTAACACGCCTTCCATTTAATTTGAACAAAAAAACTTTGCTCCTTTTCCAATGTCTCTTAATATGTCACTGTGACAAACTTGTTATACAGGACAACTTGGCCACACACAAAAACACATCAGACACCATCCTTATTTCTCCAATGTGGAGAGTGAATAATGAACCCGTTGTTGTCCAAGAAGACACTTCACGCTAAGCCTCCCATCCAAGGTGTTTGAGGGGAAGCATCACCTGTGTGAGAACACCTCTCCCTCTGGTCTTTCGACCTTCCCCCCAGTCACCATGCTCTGCCCTCTCACTCCAGACTTTCTCAGGGTGAGATATTGAAGTGGTGCTGGAAAAAGGAAGTTGCATGTTACATGAGATATTTCCTCATGCCCCAAGCACACCACCACACGCAGCTTCCTCCACGAGTCGGGGATGTAAACATCCTTCTGTTTTACCAGTGCTTTTTTCATCCACTTTACTTTCCTTTCTGATCAACTACTCAGTCAGACATTGCTGGTGGATTATCTACCATTTCTCGACATAATAAAAGCTCTCCGACCTCCCCATAGGTAAACATTGGGTGAAATATTTCAGTGATTCTGAGGAAACAACGTTATGGTCACTTTACAGCTTGTCAAAGGGAGTTTAGGAGCAATGGGAAGCATGCATGGCGCTCTCCTTCACATTGGGGACACAAACCAACAACCCCAAAACTGAGGCAAAATATTAGCTGACGGATGCAACAATCAAAGACCATAGAGAAAAGCAATGCAATATGCAATCCTCTTTTCTTACTCTCTTTCTCTATTTTGTGTGTGTGTCTCTCTGTGTGTGTGTGTGTCTCTCTGTGTGTGTGTCTCTCTGTGTCTGTGTGTGTGTGTGCGCGCGCACGCGCGTGTGTGCGTGCTGTTTCACAGTAGACACTTGTTTTAAAGCATTGGAGAAATATTACTTATAACCACAAATTTCATTTTAGGGAATGGTGGGACTGCTACATGTGTGACATGATACTAAATGTATAACGCTATAATAATTATTTCTAACCCATTCAGGTGTTTCGTAAAGGTAAAATAGACATTTCGATTGATTTCAGCAACATCGAACAGTAAACAGTGGACAGGCAGTCAAAAGCAGATAACTCTGCGGCTTCTGTTTTATATTCTGCACCCAAGAAGAAGAAGAAGAAGACAGAGAACCGCTACATCACACGTCAATCAAATCCAGGCCCCTCCTGTTTTGCATAACCATGCATGTGTGGTTTTTTATAAAGGCAGTAACGCTGCACACAACTGTTGCAGGAGGACTGGGGCTCTACAGGGCACAAATAACCTTTCAATCTGGACTATTAACCACCAGCCCTGTAAATAAGATCCGTTTCTTCTCAATATTATCAGCAACAATGACAGCCACCATCGTTTCTTCTTTCTTCGATTACAGTGAAGTGACGAACAAGGTAACCAAACTCGTAGTTTGATTTCTAGACTAGCTGTGCACGATTTAAGTAGCTCTAGTTAGTTAGCTTACTCACATTAGCTAGTGCAACAGCTATGTAACTTTCTGAGCTTCTTGCTAGACTGCTTAACGTTTGTCTAGCTCTCTTTATCCCCCCAGATACACTAATTGTCTAACATCTTTTTAACTTTCTCATGGATATAACAAGTTTTTTTTTACCTAGCATTACGCTGACTTGAAACGTGGCAAAAGTAGAATTAAAAAGTGGCAAGATAACGCTGGTAGTCAAACGTCATGTGGGTGTTGATGAAGAAGTTGGACTAGAAAGTTAGATTGGTAGCTCTTGCTGTGTGTTAGCTACTCAGTATCAACTAACGATTTGCTAAACCACGTACAATTTATCAAGTTGTCACATGTTTTTGTTGTCTTAGCTTGGTACTACCAGTGAGATAGCACTAGCTGTCTGGATCGACTAACTGTTTAGCTTCTTAGCTAGCTAACCTGCCAAAAGGTAGACTATAGCTAACCATAGTCAGTAAGTAATCGAGCAACGCCAATCAGCTATTTAATTTTCGTTGAGTTATTAATTAAACTAGCCAACGGTCTGCATACGTTCGCTTTGAATGTTGCATGCAAGTTGCAACTTGCAAAGTACCCAAGTAGCAAAACAACTGTAGAGTTCACGCTGTAGCGGCGTCAGCCATGTCATTCGCTTGCTAGAAGCGGCTATAATCTATCTAGCATGTCGGTCCGCTGTTAGGCAAGTACACGGTTGTTTCGATGGTACTATTAGATGCGGCAAATAGAATACAAAAATAAGTCTGATGAAATGTAATACTAAACTCAGCAACTTATTACCAATGTCCTTAAACAAAGTTACACCTCTAAAGTTAGAACTTCATTCTTCAGAGACAGTGTAGTGAAACAAATCTAACCGTCTAGTAGTCAAGCTAACACTATGGCTATGCACTGATGCATGCCTTTCATGGCTTACTCGTAAGAATGTGACGAACAATAATAACGGAAAAGGGTCAAGTTTATGCAAATACCTACAGTTAGGAGTAGCTTATTTATTTGTTAACCTAACCTTACCAAGGGATTTCCTATTTTATTGCAGCATAACAAAATGTTGAACTTCAACAACAACAGTCTTCTCGGTGGGTCCCACTCAACCACTGTCCCCTGCCCTAGTGCCAACCCCTCCTCCTGTACCCCCACCGGGAGCCTGCTGGACAGGAAGGTGGTGGGGGTGTCCTCTGGAGGAGGGCTGTTCCAGCGCCGCCATTCCGTCACCATCCCCAATGCCAAATTCAACCAGAACCAGTTCATCAACAGCCTCAAGACGGACCCGTCGGTCCTGATGGGCAGCGGCAACAACAAGGAGAACCGCTTCCGGGACCGTTCCTTCTCGGAGACGGGAGAGAGACTCAAGTCTGGTGGCTCCTTGTGCCTCGGAGGCGGCGTTGGTCAGGTGAACTCCAGCCGCTACAAGACGGAGCTGTGCCGGCCCTTCGAGGAGAACGGCGCCTGCAAGTACGGCGACAAGTGTCAGTTTGCCCACGGCATGCATGAGCTGCGCAGCCTGAGCCGACACCCCAAGTACAAGACGGAGCTCTGTCGCACCTTCCACACCATCGGCTTCTGCCCCTACGGCCCCCGCTGCCACTTCATCCACAACGCCGAGGAGCGTCGAGGGCCTCCTCCGCTGTCCAGCTTCAACAAGCTGGAGCGTCCTCGTCTGCAGCACAGCCTGAGTTTCGCTGGCTTCCCCAGCTCCGGAGGTCTGCAGGACAGCCTGAGTTTCGCTGGCTTCCCCAGCTCCGGAGGTCTGCAGGACAGCCTGAGTTTCGCTGGCTTCCCCAGCTCCGGAGGTCTGCAGGACAGCCCCACCTCTGTCACGCCTCCACCCATGTTCTCCTCTGAGGACCTGAGGGAGTGGCAGACCAACCCCTTCACCTACTCCAGCCAGGAGCTGGCCAACCCGTTTGGCCCCAGCCTCGGGGGCCCCCCTGTCTCTGAGCCTATGGGCCAACCCTCTCCCTCACCCACGACCCCCTACTTCTTTCGGCCCATGTCGCCCCCCTCCCCCCTGGACTCTCTGTCTGACCAGGAGGGCTACCAGAGCAGCTTGGGGAGCCAGAGTGGATGTGAGTCACCCAGCCTGGAAGCCTCTCGCCGCCTCCCGATCTTCAGCAGGCTGTCCATCTCTGATGATTAGGAAGCTGCACACGCCCACTGTCCTGGGATGGAGAGTTGAGCGTGACTGAATGAATGAATGAATGAGTGAGTGAGTGACTGCTTCCCCGTCTGCCCTTTCACCCCCCCTCCCTCCCTCCCCACTCTGGGCCTTGTTTACAGCAGAGGAGTGGACAGTGTTTGTGCAGTGTTGTAGCGTCTGAGTAACATCAGAAAGGGGAGTGCCTTCTCTCTGCAGAGGAAGTGTAGCAGCCCACCCTCCCCTCTTTCCCACCAGCTGTCCTCACTGAACCACCCCACCCCCACCTCCTCCACCCCCCGTCGCCCCCCCCCCCGTCCTTCATCCCCGGGTCCAATCTGATAAGGCAGCAGACAGCAGTGTGCTTTGTTTCCCCAAATGTGTTCTCCCTAAATCACTGAGCAATTAACAAATGAGAATGTGAGTTTTGCCCTCCACACCAGTGCCCTGGTCTAACCTGGTAATGAAGGAGGGGACGGGGAGATGGGAGCAGGTCTGGAGGCCTGGACTCCCTCCTTCGTCAGTCGGCAGGTGTGTAGCAGCGCTGCGCACCTTCAGGTGGCCTTTACGTGCCTTCACTCTCTCAGTCCTAACTCTGAGAGGGCTCTCTTTAGAGGAATCAGTGCCTCATCAAAGGGTTTTCCTTTCAAATTCAATAAGCAAAAACATTATACAGTAAGTTAAGCTCTAATGCCTTGTGTGCCCAAGAATATGTGGACCATAATTGTTATTTCCATGTTTGATAATGGTCTAAATTTCTGCTCCTTCTCTATTTGGAATCATGTTTTTTGTTATGTTAATATGGGTGACACAGATGGAGGTTTTGTTTATAGTTTATTAGACTGGAAAGAAATTAATTTTCTTTGGTGCTATGCACCCTCTGTGTCTATGACGACCACCTCCACTAACCTGTGCGGAGCGGAGTGGTCTGCTGTCAGCTTGTCTTTGGCTGTGTTTGGAGGTGGTAGGTGCAGTCCTCCTGTTAAAACCTTCATTTAGAAACTTACTTCTTCAGTTTGGCCCTTTTCAACCCCGCCCGACCAGTTCAGTTCTTTGAGATGACCCCACAGTTCACTGCCTGCAAGTCAACTGAGCAAAATCTGCTCCTGTGTAGGTTCCACCTTGTTCAATATATTATTATTATTATTATTATTATTGTTTAGTTTGTTTTAAAGAACCTTCGTATGGAGGGGTTTGCTTGTCACTGCTTATTTAACTTATCAAAATGTATTTATTGCTGATCTTGAGCATTTTTTTATTTTTTATTTATCTGGATAATGAAACAATAGAATATATTTTCTTTTATGTTAAATTATGATCTTCCGTATTAATCGCAAGATTGTGAAGACCTGTTTTTGTTATTTTTTTTCCACAGTTAATATATTATACTGCAATGACATTTTTTGTAACTACACTTTGATTTATTTTGAAAGTGAATCCTAATTTAAAACAAAAAATGCAAAAAGGGTTTTGCATTTTATTTATTGTTTTTATTTCTTTTTTTCCTCCTACCTGATGTTGGACTGTGGTTTCAGGTTTTTTTTGTCTTAATCCCTTTTCCAGTTGTGGCTGCCGCTACTCTCACCGTCTAGAATGTAGGGTGTGTGGGGATCAGTCCTGTTCATGTTCTCACACTGTCTTCACCAGGATGAACATTCATTTTATAAGTCACTAGAATCAGCTCCTTGCTGAAATTGACAAAATGGAAAGATTTTAAGCTCTTATTTAAATGAACCATGGAAGTTTCCCTAATCCGCAATAATGTGCACACATTTACTAGCACTTTTAGTTACCAAATTAGGTGATTTGTGTTAGTTTTTGTTTCGATGTTGTTGGACCACTTGTTTCCATGAAGTGCCTATCAATACATTCCAGGTATCCAAAATGTTGTGCCATCATATTTTTATATAGCAGATCAGATAAAAGTCTAAAATGTGTTGTAGCAGAGAGTTATGGTTAACAGGATTGACACATAAAAGCAACTGTTGAATGTATTCTCTTTTAGCAGCCATTGCTGTTTACTACAGTCATTTATTTGTTCATGTACCTTTTGTAAATGACAGATTGCAGTTAAAACCAATAAACCTAAACTTCTTTTGAAAAGCTGCAGTTATTATTTAAGATGACTTCACACCGCGACTCCCAGTGAGAACAAACACTGTCTGTTGAACACGAGGAAGTGGTCATCTTTAGGCACACATGTAGGACAAAGCAATTAAGTAGTTATGACATATTTGTCGTCCTACTGCAGTTGATTGCATCTTTATCTCAGAAAGTTGAGCAACTTCAGCCTTGTTCTCAACCGAGGGTAATAATGTGTCCTCAAGCCAACGTTTTCAAGACAGGAGATCCAACTTGTTCTGTGTTGGAAGTTCCTGGTCTTCTTTCATGTGTTGCCCACAGCAGGCAGGGAGAGTCACAGCTCCTCCTCCTCCCCCCCCCCCCCCCACCTGCTCTCACCCACTGGCACGTTCACAGGCTGTCACCATGGTTACTGTAAGGGAAGATACATGAGCCTTTATAGTGTTGACGCTTGAGTCATTTTGGCCAAATCCTCAGTTTGGCCTGCTGCTGCTGCTGAATTGCAGGTTCAGTTCATTTATTATTCCACCCAAGAGGCCCCTGGTCTCTCAGCCTCACGCATCACACAGACAAATGAAGGTCCTGCTAAGTAAATACTAGCTGAAAGGAACTCGTGCTTTTAGCGTCTCATTTTTGTACTCAGACAAAAGAACATCTCCCCGTTTTCCTCCCTTAGCGTGATTCTGCTGAGCACCTTGTTTGTTCAGTGTTCTACACTCAACATAATCTTCACCCTTTTACAAAAGGAGAACCCCACACCTGCTTTGAGTGACTAGGGGGAAAGAAAACAGGTAGCGAAACTTGACTGAGTAGAGAGCAGTACTTGTTGCAGCGGGTGGGTGATGCTGGGGGGCAGGGTGTAAAATGTTCTGAAACTCTTGTTTTCACACGCATCAGTGAAATCTCTTTGGCGAGGCATGGCGGGGGTCACTGTGCCTTTAAGGGCAGTTACGAGGAAGAAGCCAGCAGTAGTTGAGCAAAGGCTCCTTCTGCAGACTTTACTAGTCCTCTATCAGCTGCTTTCCCCTGTGTTGCTAGAGAAGAGGCAGCACACCCAGACTGAGGTCAGCACACCCAGCAGGCCTCAGAGCCAGGGACATACAGTAGAGTTAACTACATTGACAAAAACGTGTACAAGTAATAGCTTGACAGTTAGCTTGGTTCGCTTCACAGACGGATCTGTGTGTGTGTGTGTGGGTGTGTAGTGGTGTGTGTGTGTCTCCATAGCGACAGAGCTAAGCTGATCCTGGCTGATGGAGCATGCTACAGATGTGAGGACAGAGTTCCCTCCTCCAACACAAGGCTGATCCTATTCCTCACTCATTACCGCACACTGTTTCCAGGTCCCCGGTCTGTGGCTGGCTCCGTTCACCAGCAGTAGATCCACCCTGACTCTGAACTGGCTGGGATGGGACAGAGAGCAGGTGCAGGTGAGAGCCAGGGGGGTGAGTTAGTGTGCCGAGGTACTGCTTCAGGTAGTCCAGACCACCTGTGGAAACATGCCGGTTCTCCTAACATCAGGCTGCCAGGAGAAACTGTGGCCCGGTGTACTCGTCACACTCCTTGCAATAGAACTTCTGAGGTGGACTAAGTGAAGCACATTGTAGGAGACACTAAGACGGAGTGTGTGTGTGTATCAGCCTGTGAGTGGGTTTGTTTGAGTGTGTTTGTGTGAGTCTGTGTGTGTGTTTCAGTCTGTGAATGTGTGTCACTGTAGTGTCTTTATTGACTGTTTTTCCGGAGGAAAGACTTACACTACATAAATGTGTCCTGGGGTAACTCATGTACTGTGAAAAGTTGAGTTCACTCAGTTTGTAACAGCAGGATCACTACTAGAGAGACTGTGCCAACAGATCTGGAACAAACTGCATGTGACCAGAAAGACAAACACCAAACCTTTAGATCCTTATGAATACTTTATTAATTTTCCTCACTGGCCTTACACACACAAAACACAAACATGAAACGGCTCCACCAGTATTGTCTTCTGTCGGGGCTTAATTCCAGTTTGTTTACAGGACCAAGAACTATATTGACACAAAATGAGTTTGATTTGAGAAAGGTTTGAATCATGTGTTTAAACAAAATGTACTTAAGTGCAGTAACAAAGCATTTGTACTTTGTTATTTTCCATCTCTGGTCAAGAGGCTACCTCTACTGTCATGTTGGTAGACTTGATCTTGTGTCTGTGTGAGTGAGTGAAAAACTACTGAAAAAGGAGGAACTACCCGAAATAAGCCCATTGTTCAGCTAATCAGCCAAACTTCCCCTTCAGGCACTGAAACCTTGGGAAGTTGAAGAAGTCATGGGAACAGGAGTCATGGTAACGGCCTGTCAGGTTCCATTTAGTGTCAGCTGATATTGACGAGTCCTCTTGTCAATCAGTAGCTGACTGAGCTTTGCATTTTCTGTCTGTCCTGTGAATTCTCCCAGGTAATCTTTCACTACGAACACTGCTCTGACTCACTGCTCTGCTGTGTGCTGTGGTGTGTGTGGTGTGTGTGGTGTGTGTGTGTGTGTGTGTGTGTGTGGTGTGTGTGTGTGTGTGTGTGGTGTGTGTGTGTGTGTGGTGTGTGTGTGTGTGTGTGTGTGTGTGTGTGTGTGTGTGTGTGTGTGGTGTGTGTGTGTGTGTGTGTGGTGTATGGTGTGTGGTGTGTGTGTGTGTGTGTGTGTGTGTGTGGTGTGTGGTGTGTGTGTGTGTGTGGTGTGTGTGTGTGTGTGGTGTGTGTGTGTGTGTGGTGTGTGTGTGAAACCTGTCCAGCAAGCTCTCCTCCCCCAGTACCCTGAGGCCTGAAACCTGCTGAGCCACACAAACCTCAGTAATGTTTAACTCCAGCTCTCTCTCCCTTACCTGGCGCTACAACATGAAGCAGCAGTGACAAGACCCACAGAGCAGGTCACAGCAGCGCCATGCTTCTCATACCAGCACAGGGAAGACCTCGGTACATACATACAGGCTTGGCAGTTGTGTGTGAAACCTGAGAGGACTGATCTGGGCAGAACAGTAAAGTCTCCCCAGTACAAATCTGCATGCATCATACGTGTCCTGTACCTAGCAGGTGAAACCCAGTATGGGTTTGTGTAAGAGGGCTCCTTTGTGTGGGCTTTTAACAGACATTAAGTTACCTTCTTAAGCCTTGGTGTTGCTATCAGTGCCTCCCACACTGAACTGGGCAGCTTTCCCCTCCTTCAACTCCCAGTGACAGCCCAGACTGGAGGAACACGGCAGCTATCACAGAGATGATGCCCACACAGGAAATGACAAGGGGTTAATACAACACACCTGTCTGTCTGGGAGGCCTCTCACTCTGTTCATCCATCCTGCTTCATCCTCATAATAAACATTTAGTCATTTAGCGAACGTTCTTATCCCGAGCAACTTACAGTAAGTACAGGAACATTCCCCCCCGAGGGAAGTAGGGTGAAGTGCCTTGCCCAAGGACACAACGTCATTTTTGGTCCGGCCGGGAATCGAACAAGCGACCTTCTGATTATCAGCCCGATTCCCCAACCGCTCAGCCACCTGACTCCCTTTATAAACATTTGATAGGGATACATTTTTGTTTGCAGTGACAACAGTGGGACTGTAGACCCACTTTACATGAGAATGAAGAAAATCCTTCTCCGCACACACACACACACACACACACACAGTTCCCAAAGGCAAAGCAGCTGCTAGCCAGTTTCAACAGTGAACTGAGTCCCATCAAGGTGGCCTGTGGTCGGATACATTGTTTCCTGGGAAAACAAATCACTACAAAAAACGATTTTTGAATGTTAAACTGGATCTCCCTGCAGCAGCACAACAGTTACCACTGGATCTCCCTGCAGCAGCACAACAGTTACCACTGGATCTCCCTGCAGCAGCACAACAGTTACCACTGGATCTCCCTGCAGCAGCACAACAGTTACCACTGGATCTCCCTGCAGCAGCACAACAGTTACCACTGGATCTCCCTGCAGCAGCACAACAGTTACCACTGGATCTCCCTGCAGCAGCACAACAGTTACCACTGGATCTCCCTGCAGCAGCACAACAGTTACCACTGGATCTCCCTGCAGCAGCACAACAGTTACCACTGGATCTCCCTGCAGCAGCACAACAGTTACCACTGGATCTCCCTGCAGCAGCACAACAGTTACCACTGGATCTCCCTGCAGCAGCACAACAGTTACCACTGGATCTCCCTGCAGCAGCACAACAGTTACCACTGGATCTCCCTGCAGCAGCACAACAGTTACCACTGGATCTCCCTGCAGCAGCACAACAGTTACCACTGGATCTCCCTGCAGCAGCACAACAGTTACCACTGGATCTCCCTGCAGCAGCACAACAGTTACCACTGGATCTCCCTGCAGCAGCACAACAGTTACCACTGGATCTCCCTGCAGCAGCACAACAGTTACCACTGGATCTCCCTGCAGCAGCACAACAGTTACCACTGGATCTCCCTGCAGCAGCACAACAGTTACCACTGGATCTCCCTGCAGCAGCACAACAGTTACCACTGGATCTCCCTGCAGCAGCACAACAGTTACCACTGGATCTCCCTGCAGCAGCACAACAGTTACCACTGGATCTCCCTGCAGCAGCACAACAGTTACCACTGGATCTCCCTGCAGCAGCACAACAGTTACCACTGGATCTCCCTGCAGCAGCACAACAGTTACCACTGGATCTCCCTGCAGCAGCACAACAGTTACCACTGGATCTCCCTGCAGCAGCACAACAGTTACCACTGGATCTCCCTGCAGCAGCACAACAGTTACCACTGGATCTCCCTGCAGCAGCACAACAGTTACCACTGGATCTCCCTGCAGCAGCACAACAGTTACCACTGGATCTCCCTGCAGCAGCACAACAGTTACCACTGGATCTCCCTGCAGCAGCACAACAGTTACCACTGGATCTCCCTGCAGCAGCACAACAGTTACCACTGGATCTCCCTGCAGCAGCACAACAGTTACCACTGGATCTCCCTGCAGCAGCACAACAGTTACCACTGGATCTCCCTGCAGCAGCACAACAGTTACCACTGGATCTCCCTGCAGCAGCACAACAGTTACCACTGGATCTCCCTGCAGCAGCACAACAGTTACCACTGGATCTCCCTGCAGCAGCACAACAGTTACCACGCGTCAATGTTGACTGACTTCTATCATTCTTTTCCAACTATGAGTTTATCCAGGTGACAAACAGCCACCCATCCACTTAACCCATCTGCTGCAGAAGGGTTTGTTTCCAGAAGTTACCATCTTGCATGTACTTTCCTGTGTCGGCTCGTGTTTGAAGTAAACACAAGCAGAAACGTTTGTTCCAAAACATACTTCACAGAGAAAAACCTGCAAAGGAAAAATATGGGATGGATTACTTCCATACCTTGTGACGTCTGCAGAGATATTTTTGTAACAGCTGTTTATTTTGCCATAATCAATAACCTGTAACCATTCCTGGAAGGCAGAGAAGCTTCCAGTACCAGGGAGAGATCCCTCAGGCCTGCGTCTGACCCAGTGAGTCACTGTTTGCCATTCAGACAATGATCAACCCAACAAGGGCAGTAATGTCCCCAAGGGCTTTCAAAATAATTATGTTCTTGTATATTTGTGCTTTTATTTTTGAATAATAGTGAAATTGTGTTTTTGTCAACAACAAAAAAAGACATTTTTGACTCTAAAACCACTGAAATGACATAGATTCTTGCACACTGATAAAGTTGCCATTTCTTGAAGCAGTTGTTACAGGCACTGTTCCACAAAGGAGCCTGATTATCGTGGCCCACATTTGTTTTTTGATAACAATAAAACTGTCTTCTTTATCTCAAAGAACATCTCCCTTCAGAGCAGGGCAGAAATCACAGGCGATTGTCTTCAGAACAAAAGCCCATTGGGTTTATTCAAGTCTAAAGGGAAGCAGTACAATGAGAAGCCCAGGAGAGCAGGAGCCCTGGACAACAGCCCAGACTCTCCCCACCTGTTTCCATCACGTCCACAGAAACACTGAATCACACACTTCACTATCCATGCTTTGAGATGCCATGTGTTTACAGATGAGCTATTTAAGGTCCATAAGATGGGGTGTGGTTCTCTATGTGTCCTGGGTGAGTGTCCCCTATCTACAGGGTGGCTGAATGACCCTTCACTCCCTCGGAAGACAAGCAGACTCAGAGGAACAAAGAAGTAGGGGAAGGAGGTGGAAGGGGTGGAGGAGGTGGAGGAGGTGGAGGAGGTGGAGGAGGAGGAGGAGGAGGAGGAGGAGGGATGAGAGGGAGGTGAAGAGGAGAGTCTCTGTTTCCTGGTCAAACAACTTAGAGTTTCCATGACATCATCGCAGCCTGATGCTTCTTTAAGTCACCAGAACTTAGACCCTTGACCTTCCAGAACTCCCCATCATACAACCGGCTAAATGTACGGCTGACCACAACCCCCCCACACCCCCACCGAATAGTCAAACCAAGGGCCTCTGAGAAGAGTGCACACACAGACTTACACCTTGTTTCAAACGTTAGCCTCTTTCCAACAGGCCCAGTAGGCCCCAGCAGGTCCCAGTAGGCCTGGAGCCCAGGCTGCAGTAGCCTGCTCTCCAGCAGTGGGCTACATGGGAAATTAATGTTCCTTTTCATTGCCTCTGTGGGCTGCAAGGCTTGTTATTACACCGCATAGCCAGAGACATACTGTCACAGTTTTTACAGAACCATGCTAGAACCAAACTTGCTAGGAATCAGTCAATACTACAGCTATGATTTGCTCACGGCATGTGGATTTGCCTCATTACTGACTGTGGACTGACTCACTTCCCTAAAAAGCAAAACAAAGCCAGCTGAGTGAGTTTCCCAACCGAGGCCCTGGGAGCGTGATGGAGGCAGACGAAACCTCTCTCTCCCCAAACAGGGCCCTGAGAGGAGGCAGACCAACCCTCTCTCTCCCCAGACAGGGCCCTGAGAGGAGGCAGACCAACCCTCTCTCTCCCCAGACAGGGCCCCAAGAGGAGGCAGACCAACCCTCTCTCTCCCCAGACAGGGCCCCGAGAGGAGGCAGACCAACCCTCTCTCTCCCCAGACAGGGCCCCAAGAGGAGGCAGACCAACCCTCTCTCTCCCCAGACAGGGCCCCTAGAGGAGGCAGACCAACCCTCTCTCTCCCCAGACAGGGCCCCGAGAGGAGGCAGACCAACCCTCTCTCTCCCCAGACAGGGCCCCGAGAGGAGGCAGACCAACCCTCTCTCTCCCCAGACAGGGCCCCTAGAGGAGGCAGACCAACCCTCTCTCTCCCCAGACAGGGCCCCGAGAGGAGGCAGACCAACCCTCTCTCTCCCCAAACAGGGCCCCAAGAGGAGGCAGACATGGGGCCTCAGGAGGGGAGAGACACACTGTCATGGTGCTGACATGAATGTGTGTGGATGGCTGTGTTTCTATGTGTGTCTGTGTGGGTATGAGTATGTGTGTGTGTGTGTGTGGGGGGGGGGGGTTGTGTGAGCGGGTGTGTGTGTGTGTGTGCTGGAGCAGAGAAGGGGCTTGGAGATGAGAGATAGTGAGAGTGAGCAGGGGTCCATGTCAGCGATAGTGGGACAGGGAACAGGAGCCAGAGGCTCTGAGGGGCTGCTGTACCGGGGGAGCGCCCTGACTCACTTTGATTTCCGCCCCTCAAACGGAGACAGCAGGGATTGAGAAGGAGATAAAGGCTGTCTTGAAAGGAACACCTTGATGAAACCTTCCCCTGGATAGAATGACACCAGGGGCCCTCTCTGGCTGGAGTGAAGCCAAGCCCACAGGCTGCAGCACATCTTAAATAACTACAGCTACCCAGATACATACCTACCTAGCTACCTGCCTACCTACCTGTATCCATGCTTCACTACGACCTAAATGCCTACCTACAGTATCATCATATATTTGCCCTTCCCAGGTATAACCAAAAGACAGTCACTGATCTGGTCAACATCTGGACCTGGGCACAAGAGGTCACATATACCGACCTACATAATTACCTACCTTCAGCCTACATACCTACCTTCAGCCTACATACCTACCTACCCTCTCGGGTCGAGGGAAGCTTACTAAACATAAGAGGTCTTGGAACCTTGAGCTGGTGAGAGAGACAGACTAGAGACAAGAGACAGAAAAGGGGGCCTTTCTAGCACAGAGAGAGAAAAACACCAGCAGCAACCCAAGCCTAGCATGGCTGTGTTTGAAGTCTTGCATAATGGTCCTAATTAGCCCCTTCTCTCACAGGCCCGAGCCCAACACAAACCTCACCAATAATCAAATCAAACTGCCAAATTACAGAGGGCTATTACCACTCTGCACGCAGTTCAGCTTCTCGGCTCCACAGTCATGGGAGCCTGGCCGCATGGATCTCCGGCTGGGCCAGCTAAAGGCTTCCAGATCCAGGCCTCTGATTGCTAATAATGACTCAGAGTACATTGGTATCCCAGAGACTTGGCTGTTCGACACCGGACCTGCAATGTTCTCTTCTGCTTCTCCCCCCCCCGTGCCCCCCCGTGCCCTCCCTTGCCCCCCCCTGCCCCCCCCCGCCCCCTCTCATACCCCCAGCCCCCTCTCATACCCCCGCCCCCTCTCATACCCCCGCCCCCTCTCATACCCCAGCCCCCTCTCATACCCCCGCCCCCTCTCATACCCCCGCCCCCTCTCATACCCCCGCCCCCTCTCATACCCCAGCCTGGCTGGAAACAGTGAGTCAGCCAAGGCCTTTTGTTTCATGTTTATCTGTGTGCTTTCAATAGGGAGCTGTTAGACACACCGAGAGCAGGAGAACTGTGTGGCTGTGCTCCTGCTGCTTGGCATACTAACAAGACACTGCTCTCCCCCACACCCCTGAGACCCCCCCCCCCACACTCCCCCAGACCTCACTATATGAACGGCCTCTAGAAAAACTTATCATGGTATCCCTCATCAGGTTCCCTCTACCTGACCTCCAGCCACCTGACAGCTGGATGTCCCCATGTGACTCTGACCCTGGGATTGAGCGTGTGAGGCGACCTGGATGGGAGATGTGGTCACGCTGTTGCTGGGGGAACAGAGATGAGCTGATGAGCCAGTGAAGGCAGGGGGAGTCTGGATGATGTATCCGGGTACATCTGATCCAAATTAGAGTCCATCTGATGAAGCCGGAACGACACTAGGTTGATTCATAAATGCTCTATTTCCTCAGCCCTAACACTGTGCCTAATATGGAGAGAACAAAAGTGGTTGTGTAATCCACCCCCTCTGACCCCAGAACCCCCCCCCCCCCCCCCCCCCCTTCGCTTATGTAAGCCACTGAAGAGATCACCAATATCGTTTTGTTTGACAGTTTGCCTGTGAGTGAGTTTGTGCAAAGACACTCGCTCCTGAACTGACAAAAATCTGAGTCCTCGATTTCTCATTCCAACAAAGAGAGAGACATAGCAAAAGAGAGAGAGAGAAAGAGAGGGACACAGACAGACAGAGAGAAAGAGAGAGAGAGAGAGAGAGAGAGAGAGAGAGAGAGAGAGAGAGAGAGAGAGAGAGAGAGAGAGAGAGAGAGAGAGAGAGAGAGAGGCCAAGAGAGGTCACAACACTTATTCCATGGGTCTGCTTTAACCTCTTATCTGATGGGAGTTAGTGTTCCTTACTAATGTTGTTTTGGGCCCCTACAATCCGGCTTGCAGCCAGGTCAGGCTCATCTTCACAGAGCAGGCGGCACATTGATGTGTCTCTAAGTCGCCTGGTTATTAAAATGAGTATGTGCTGCCAGAGTGGGAGATCTGCAGGTTGAGAGGCGGCAGAGCCGGTGTTCTGGAGGTCCTGCAGGCCTGCACATCTGTGTCTTTACACGTACACACACATACACGCACTGACACTTACTACTTCATTCATACTGGAGGTGTGCGCCTGGGTACAAAGAGGTACTGACAAACTGTCTTAACACCTGTGAATGGTGTCAGCTTTAGAGAGGGTTAGGGTTCGTCTCTAGAGGAATTTATGTGTTTTACTGCTCTCTCTGTTTATCCAAAATGTGTTCCCTCCCTCTCTCACCCCTCACTCCCTCTTCCTCACTCTCCCTCTCTCTATCTCTCTCACACACACACACACACACACACAGAGGCACGATGCCCATGACTGCGTGGAGAGCATTTTAAGCAGCAGCTGCAGGAGCCTGTGGGGGAGACTGGGAGGGAGACCAGCTAGCGACGCAGGACAGAAGAAAAGCACAAGGCTGCTCCTGCTCACCCGGTCACACATCCAGCAGCATGTGAGAGGGTCACACACATCTCAGCTATAAAACACTGGGACTGGAAGCAGTCGCATCAACAACCCTCTGACTGTAAGAGCTGCTGCTGTACAACAAGTCAACTGTGAGAAGGCAGACCCACCTACAGGCACTGTGTACTGTTAGTTTGACTCTCACGGCAGAGTTTGTTTTGACAGTACCTCCCCCACTCTGTCTACCAATAGACTTATAGATTTAGCACTTTTCCATACTTTGGAACCACATCTTGTCAAGGTGTTTTCAGACCCATAAAAACCACTCTGGATCTCTCTCTCCCTCGAAGAATTGAGAGTTCAGAGGAACAAAGTAAAGGAGATTCCATGCACTGCTGAGGGGTCCAAAAAGTAGTTTTTTCTTTTTCTTCTCATTTCCTGTTTACTTACTTTCTTTGCTCTAACTCTCAACTCTTTGGACATTTCAAACCTCGCCAGGAAATGAAGAAAACCCTTGGAAACATGATATTTGGAGTGTGAGGAGAGGAGGGGGACATGATGGAGGACTTAAACACAGAGGAAGGTGGGGGGGGTGCTAAACAAAATACGAGTAAGGAAGTGAAACAGCGAGGGCGAGAGATTGAGTGAAGAGGAAAGGAATAAAAAGTGGAGAAAGAGTGAGGGAGGGATAGAGAGAGGAGGAGGGGACATTTCTTTACAAGAGTAGACAGAACAAAGAGGTCTTTGTGTGCTGTGCTGAGAGTGAAGTGAAGCCAGGGCTTAGCGAGTGTTTAACAGTGTACACTGACTGCATTCCTGCAATGTGATTACAAGATGCTTTTAATTTATTCTCCTCCAGGAAACACATTTAACTCTTCCCTGGCCTGTGTTCTGCCTCGCTCCGACTCTCTTCATCTTCCTTTCTGTCCTGTTTCTCCATCAGACTCCCTGTTGTCGCGTTCCTTTCTTTGACGTTGTCTGGTTTGTTTCAGACTTACGTAAATTCACGTTTGTTTTCAGCTCCAGTTCTGACTCCACATACCACATGCTGCATGTAACTGCTGCTTGAATAAGCTGCAGCTGTGCTGTGTTACGAATCTCATGAGGCCTAACTGAAAACCTCAACGTCATGTACAGTATTAACCTTCCTTGTTCAGTTTTAGTCACACATGAGACTATCATGGGAGCAAACAATAGGTTACATCTGTGAGACTTTCTAATCTTGTTTCCTGGTAAACAGCCTTTAAGCACACACAGAGAATTGCCACAGAATGCAAGCAAGGGGCTGCTTGTGGAACTAATCTGATTAACCTAAAAACTACTAATTGACAGGACAGGGGCCAATTAGCCTAGAGAGAAAGAGAGAAAGAGAGAGAGAGAGAAAGAGAGAGAGAGAGAGAGAGAGAGAGAGAGAGAGAGAGAGAGAGAGAGGAAGGCTGCATGACTCAGACTAGGAGAGCTCAGAGCTATGGTACATCAGCATGTCACCCCTCCCCCCTGCCCCTCCCCCCTGCCCCTCCCCCCTGCCCCTCCCCCCTGCTCCTCCACCTGCCCCTCCCCCCTGCCCCTCCCCCCTGCCCCTCCACCTGCCCCTCCCCCCTGCCCCTCCCCCCTGCCCCTCCCCCTGCTCCTCCACCTGCCCCTCCCCCCTGCTCCTCCACCTGCTCCTCCACCTGCCCCTCCCCCCTGCCCCTCCCCCCTGCCACACACACACATTCAGAAATGATATTGTAAGTCAGGAAATGGGATCTTGAATGCAAGTAAACACATGACCTCCTGGTCCTGGGGACAGAGAGATAGAGCCATTCATCACCTCCTGGTCCTGGGGACAGAGAGATAGAGCCATTCATCACCTCCTGGTCCTGGGGACAGAGAGATAGAGCCATTCATCACCTCCTGGTCCTGGGGACAGAGAGATAGAGCCATTCATCACCTCCTGGTCCTGGGGACAGAGAGATAGAGCCATTCATCACCTCCTGGTCCTGGGGACAGAGAGATAGAGCCATTCATCACCTCCTGTTCCTGGGGACAGAGAGATAGAGCCATTCATCACCTCCTGGTCCTGGGGACAGAGAGATAGAGCCATTCATCACCTCCTGGTCCTGGGGACAGAGAGATAGAGCCATTCATCACCTCCTGGTCCTGGGGACAGAGAGATAGAGCCATTCATCACCTCCTGGTCCTGGGGACAGAGAGATAGAGCCATTCATCACCTCCTGGTCCTGGGGACAGAGAGATAGAGCCATTCATCACCTCCTGGTCCTGGGGACAGAGAGATAGAGCCATTCATCACCTCCTGGTCCTGGGGACAGAGAGATAGAGCCATTCATCACCTCCTGGTCCTGGGGACAGAGAGATAGAGCCATTCATCACCTCCTGGTCCTGGGGACAGAGAGATAGAGCCATTCATCAACACAAACAAGACACTGCTTATGTTAGGGCACAGGTGCTCCATACTCTGGTCTGTGCGTGTGTGTGTGTCAGTGCCTGCTTGCTTCTGCGATTGCCAGTGTGTGTTTGAACGTGTGTGTCTGAGTCTGTGTGTATGACCTTTCACATCCTACTACATCAAACAACACACTATGAAAATGTGTGGACACTGGTCTCTTGGCTCACCGGTTATTTGCCTCTCCTAAAAAGTGTCTCATGACCAGAACTCCATGTAACAACTCATTCTGCTATTTTCCAAAACCACTCAACAATCGAGCATAGATAAAGAGTATCTTGGCAATTCTGAATACCTCAGCTCTGTATAACAATGTTTCAGATAAATAAACCCAGAGCCAGCCTCCTAACCAAGAAAGGGTTTCAAAGTCAGTACCCAGAGAGAAACAGAAGTGAACCTCGAGACGACAGGGAAGCGATAGGCTTTTCATACAGTTGGTTTGTGCTCACAAGCTGGCTTAATTTCCCCTTTCTTCTGTTTATAAAGTCTTCAGTTTCCTAAGCCAGGGTCCTCTTCTCTTCAACAGCTTGTCTGAAGCCCTGTGCCTGCTCTCTGCTGCGGGGGCTCCAGGGGGCTCCAGGGGGCTCCAGGGGGCTCCGGGGGGCTCCAGGGGGCTCCAGGGGGCTCCAGGGGGCTCCGGGGGGCTCCAGGGGGCTCCAGGGGGCTCCAGGGGGCTCCAGGGGGCTGCTAGAATGACTGGGCAGAATGAGACACATGCTGAATGTGACAGAGATTAACCTGGGCATGGCTGAGTAGGCCGGCCTGTCCCAAAGACTCCCAGCGCTTGATTCAGGCAGAAGGGACCACCCACAGACATGATGCAGGGAGACAGGGAGAGAGAGGAAGACAGAGCGACAGGGAGGGAGAGAGAAAGAGTGACAGGGAGGGAGAGAGAGAGAGCGACAGGGAGGGAGAGAGAGAGAGTGACAGGGAGGGAGAGAGAGCGACAGGGAGGGAGAGAGAAAGAGTGACAGGGAGGGAGAGAGAGCGACAGGGAGGGAGAGAGAGAGAGTGACAGGGAGAGAGAGGAAGACAGAGCGACATGGAGGGAGAGAGAGAGAGTGACAGAAATAAAGATATATAGAGAGAAAAACAAAACCTGAGTTCTGATTTCTGTCTCAATAAGGCCCCCACCCTTATTGAGACCGGGGGATTAGCAACCACAAGCGATCCTGAGAGAGCATGCTCTGGCCTGCGTCTTGCAGTAGCCTCCTGAACAACTGCACTGTCACTCTCCAGTGTGGAGCATGGCAGGAAGGGTTGTTCAGAGGAGTGAAGGTGGAAAGGGAGCGTGAGGGTTAGTGGGCAACAGAGGAGAGGGACAAAGTGAAAGTTGGCATAGAATGAAATCCCTTCTCAAAGGGATCAAAGACAGGGTACGCAATTTAATTCCAAGAGGATATTGGTGTTCCCATAGGCTTCTCCCTGCTTCCTGCACCCCCTGCCCCTCCAACACCCCACCTCTCCCCACAGGCCAGCCCCTCACTCGCTCTCCATGCCCGGGTCTTAAGTCGAGCTGGTCGAACAGGGGCACCATTCTTCCCTCCTGGCGTCCGCTCCTTCTCCCGCCTCTTTGCTCTGGTGTCACATGACTAATGCTGACAGACACACAGCAGGCCTGCTAGCCGCTCAGCTGTGGAGGAACAGGGACCCCAGCACAGCAGGCCTGCTAGCCGCTCAGCTGGGGAGGAACAGGGACCCCAGCACAACACCAGGACCTCTACTGCCTCAGGAGGGCTGGAGGTGAAGGTCAAACGCTCAACTGGGAATGGCTGGTGGAGGTCAGGCCCCAGGATCACCAGGCTGCAGTGTGTGGCAGGCCAGGGAGAGGCAGGGAGAGGCAGGGAAGAGGGGGAAGAAAGAGAGAGAGATAAAGAGAGAGATATAGAGTGAGAGAGATAGAGAGAGCGAAAGAGAAAGAAAGGGAGAGAAAGAAAGGGAGAGAAGGAAGAGAGAGATGGAGGGAGGTGTCCCTGTGTTCAAGCCACTCGTCTGATATGAGTAACTCCTAAATCTCTTGTTGACATGGGACCACACATGTTGAAGCAGATCAGGGAGACTGGTCTATCTGTCTTTCCTGGTTTATCTTCTGAGGTCAACTGAGACATAACATTCTGACCACAGTTTAACCCCTGATTCCACAAGAAGGTGAGGTGAAGCCAGATGCAGACTAACCCTCTATGTGCTGGGAGCTCAGGCTGTTCTAGAGGCTGTTCTAGAGGCTGGCCACTCTTCATCAGAGCCCTGGGTAAGACATGCAGACTGTGTGTGTGCTGACCCTGAGAACAGCCCTGGTCTAAACATCCACCAGAGCCAGTCTGAGAACACACTCTGGCATGTGACAAAAGCACACAGGGACAACAGGGACTTGAAATCCTCTTTAGTGGTTCCGAGTCACCCACCTAGGTCAGGAACAAAACAGAGCTGGCACATCTGCTCAAACACAGGATCCACTGGGAACATGGCTGACCGTCAAATGACCACTGACTACACAGGCCCCTTATGTGATAAACTTGAAGCTAATTACAGAGAGGGGTTGCCAGGTTTCTCATGTTTCAACCTTCTCAGACAGAGCAAATATGTAAACAGTGAATTTTTATATGTAAACTGATGAGGATGGGGTGGTTTACTGCTGTTTCTGACACACAGAGAACAATGGCATCGGCACATGAGCAGCAACACCATGTGTCATCTAACCCGTGCTGCTGCACTTCCTAATTTAAGGTAAAGAATCCAGCCAGAAAGGTCGGATATCAAACTAAGATTAAAATATCTTGGATTCCCTCCCAACATTCCAGAGGTTGCATGCCGTTCATGTCTTCCACAGTTACTCTGCAACATTTATAGAATGCAGAACATACTCACATGACTGAGTCAAAGGAAGTAAAAAAGTGTATGATGTGCAAGGGTGTGTGGACTATATTGTGCTTAAGCCCACACTCTGATGCTGACCAGCCCTAAGGGATCCTTGTGTTGCAGCAGGCTCCTTCTCCCTCTGTGCTGCACAGCAGGGCCTAAAGGTGAAGGATCGTGGGCTATATAATAATAAAAAGTTGAGAGTTCCGACTGCGGACCCCTCATAAAAAGCACTCTACCTTTGCCTGGTTGTTCAAGTGTGTGTGTGTGTGTGTGTGTGTGTGTGTGTGTGTTTGCGTGATTAGAGAGTAAAGACATTGCCCCGACAGTAGGTGCGGTGTCACATCTCCCAGGGTCTAGACTGATCCCTGGGTCCCTATCACGTCAGGAGGATGTCCAGTGCACCGTGTGGGAGGGGGGTCCACAGGGACAGGAGGATGTCCAGTGCACCGTGTGGGAGGGGGGTCCACAGGGACAGGAGGATGTCCAGTGCACCGTGTGGGAGGGGGGTCCACAGGGACAGGAGGATGTCCAGTGCACCGTGTGGGAGGGGGGTCCACAGGGACAACGAGTTCCACCTCTGTCTGCTGCGGACAGCCTGGGCAATGAATAACCTTCACATGAGAAACAAGACAGCAGCACTGGAAAGCCTTCCAACACTGGGCTCACATGCTGTTTGGTGTGATAAGATGACATGACAAAAGTGGAGGAAAGCAGAGCTGGTCTGGACTCATCTCTGAAAGGATGGGGAGAGAGGGAGGGTCTGGGTTCTAATCCCCACTTGTAGGGGTGGGAAGGTAAGCTGGAGTATGTGTCAATGTCATGGTGGTTGACTGTGCATGGCAGAGCAAGTCAGAGCATGTGGACTTCCGAAACACATGCACATGCACGCTTGCATGTGTACACACACACACCGTACTGATAGCGTCAGGTCCTCTGCGACGTTCGCACCCGAGTAGAACTCAGGCCTCAACACCCACCTCCAAAAATTTAAAACTACTGACACTACGGTATTTTAAATAACAAGACAGCCAAAAACCAGCAGCTCATTCTTCTACTAAGTCTGTCTGAAGCAACGCAGCAAATCAGGAGAGTTGAAGATCTTGCAGGTAGCTCGTCTGGTTAGTTAGTCCCTCGGTTGACTGTTGAGACGCTGGTGTCAGTGAGTGCAGGTGACCACATGGAACGGCAGCAGCGAGACAGCTCCAGGAGGCTTCTACTGTTACCCAGGACTGCAGTGACAGCACCCCCCCCCCTCTGTGTGCACTGCCAGGCTGGCCACTCAGGCAGACCCATAAATAATCCTGAAAGCAATAACAATTGTGAAGTGAATTCCCAGGCATGCAGGATCTTGCATATAGGTGCTTTCCCTCTCTCTCCCTCTGTATGTGTTACCCATCCCCCCTCTCTTTCCTTCAACTCTCTCTCTGTCTCTCTCTCACACTCTCTCACTCTCTCTCTTTCACACTCTCTCTCTCTACTCTCTCTCTCCCTCTACTCTCTCTCCCTCTCTCTACTCTCTCTCTCTCTCTACTCTCTCTCTCTCTCTACTCTCTCTACTCTCTCTCTACTCTATAAGCACCTGGCACAATCAGGTCTCTCTCGTTACCCTTTTCACATCATCAGGGCCCTCCGTGGATTAACAGATACCTACCAAACTTCCCTATTCTCTATAAGTATTACATCTGCACATAAAATCCTAACGGCGTTATTAACTTATAGATAAGTGTTGGTCGTATATATAGACAGACTTGAATTGGAATTATGCCATTACTCTTCCTCTTTACGCTGGAAATGGTTGCTGTCACACTAAAGCCCTGATGGACAGTATATCTATATCTATTTTTCCAGATGTGGTTAGGCTACTTGTGAGGGGTGTGTGTGCTTACGTGTGACAGGCAGCCCTTCAGACACAGCCTCTCCTCTCTGGCAAGACGTCCACCCCAGGTCACGAAACGTCTCCTGACAAAAGTACTGTGGGAAGTTACGTAACGGCCAGGGACAGCTGCCACTGCGGAGCCTGCGCTGCTAATGGAAGAAACGTGTGATGGATGAAATGGTAATGAGATCATTTAACGAGGGGCGAGGAGAGGAGCCAACCGCGGGCCTGCTCAGGGTGTCACATTTAACTTTCACAGGCCAGTTGTCATGGTTTGAAGGGACAGACGGACTATTTTCTAAAAAGCACACTTTACGTCGGGGTTATGCTTGTAAAGCGTTGTACAGATATGGTCAAAGAAAGTAAAAAAACATCAGCAGGTTTTTGACTAGCTTGAAACGGAAAAGCTGCGGTTTCTTTTATTCAAATGGGCGCAAAAATTAGTAAACAGTTTTTTTTTTAACCATCTGCCTTTGTCATAGGCCTACGGTTCATGTGACTTTCCGACGATGTGTGTAATCAATCATTATTATCGTTGTCTCCATCTCTCCCAGCGGCTACGTTGGGTGTTACCAATAACTCCCAATGTTGCAAAGAGACGTCTTGATCCACTGGGGTTTCCACTAGCCCGCCCTCTCACATCTCGGTGGTTGAAGGCTTGAATAGCTAATGGTGGCGGGGTCAGTCGTTCGTGTCGGCCACTCAGCGCATCAAGAGAACCAGTTGTTGGCATGACGATGGGTGAGAGAGCGAGCAGTGAGGCTGAGTTTGTGCCACCAGAATCATAAATCCAATCAAAGAGCCATGTATTCTGAGGAGAGGAGGCCATTCTAGTGGAGCAGCTCGTTCTGGAGCAGGCAGGAAGAGCTCGCTGCACATCAAAGACCTACTGTGAGCAGAAGACCAGATGAACACAAGCTATTCACTGCTAGGAGACCGAGGAGAGAAGAAGAAATAAGAGCCATTCAAAGACATACTTGATGACAAGTGACGACTGTACACCTATCTCTTATATCTGTTACTATCGCTTATTGTCTCTTTTGCGCTGTACACTCAAACATCGTTCTCAAACGAATTCAGGGTGTCTGAATATGGGTATTTGAAGCCAACACACACCACCAGAGTTCTGAATAAAGAGAATGTCTCAATCAAAGTAGTCTCTCTAAGCAACATTGACACACAGGTGGCGTGGTGTGCTGTTCCGGTTCAACAGGTTACCAGACAGAATCCCTTCAACCGCTCACTCACACAACCCATGGGCTTCCCCTCAGGGCTAAGAGCCCAAACATCAACAGCTACCGCTTGGCTTTGATTTATGTTGCCGTGTTCCAATAAGTTATTAGGGTTTCAGGGTTCAAATGAAAGTAATGATGTCTTATTGCAATTGTGTTTTTGTGATATTGTGAATTTCTTTCATTGCAGCTGCATTTATTTGGTCATTTATTGCCACTAGATGATTTGGTTGCCGTGTTTTGATTTCCCTGTTGTGCTGATGCCCATCTTAGCCAAGATACTCCTGTAAAAAAAAAATATATTTTTATCTCAGTGAGTTTCTTTTCCCAGTTAAAAACAAAAAAATAAATAAAATACACACTGTTTTTAGGGCACATCTCTCCTGGCTGGATGTATATGCAGGGGTTAGATGGGGCTCGATGATGCCAACCAGCTCCTCTTTCACCCTCTTCCTGTCTCCAGTTCACTGAATGTTCTGCAATATTCAACTGTCTTTTCTTTCCATGAGAGGGCTCCAAGGTAATATTACCATATGGAGATCTGATGTGACCTCAACAGTTCGTTTACATTATGTACACGACAGTAATAAAAAACACTGACATTATTATTTCTGCAAACTTGGTTCAACAACAACAACAAAAAAAGGTATGTTGGTTGGAAAGGTTGACCAGGGAAGTGCTCAGTGTGTTGAGAGTTTTAAGTTCAGGTGGTCAGTTACAGCAGTGAGACCATCTGTATGGTCAGCTGCCGTTACCATGGAGCTGGACTGACCTCAGACACCTGGTGATTGGCTGGTTGTCAGGTGGGCTCAGTCCCTGGACAGAGACGACCTCTCACTGGACCAGGACATGCAGCACAGCCCATGAAGAAATAGGAGGTGTGGAGATGGAGGGAGGGGGAGGGAGAGAGAAAGATAAAGATAAGAAAACGTTATTGCCCATTAAATTTGCATACAATGAAAACAGACAGGCACTGTGGGAGAATGACTCAACTGCCTTTCAACCCAGTGACTTCACAGCATTAGTGTGTAGCCCCTGAGTGGCAGGTGTTCTGCTTCATGGCTCAGACAGAGTAAACCAGGACTCCTCGCTTGAGCAGGAGAGACACTCTCACACTGAGCGCGCTCAAGTGTCACTCTTCATTGTCACCCGGTGAGATAGTCAGCCACCAGCTAGCGAAACCAGAGAGGCCCATGGCCCAGGGCCAGCGACAATGATTGGTGTATGATTACCACAGTCGCCCTCAAGGCGGCCCTGTGCTTGCGTCAAACCACTTGAAGATGCCAATGTGCTCAGATCATTCTCTTTGTTTTTCTCCATAGATCAACTGAGATACTGTGGGATAAAGGTGTTAGGTTACATACCCCTGCCTGCCCCACCTATGTCTAAAACAACCCCTGGGCTTTGTTGACAATGTCAAGTTTCTAGAGGAGGAAAAAATAGTGCTGAAAACCAGATTGTCAGACTTCCTGCATAAATTGCTGCAACCAGCATGGCAATAATGAACGCATCATGTGAGCTAGTGTTGTGAAAGCACGCACAATTGTGGCTTGTTGCGAAATCTGTGGCAAAACAGGGAAGTGAAATTTGCCTGAATCTGTGTTGTTTCTTGATTTTGCCTGACAGACAAGAGGGTGACTAAGGGCAGCTTTTCTGGCCAAGCTGCATTTCTGTGAGCTTTGGCTGTCTGCCCACTGGTCCCTGGATACCTGTGGAATCTGTTCCCATCTAAAGGCTTGCATTAGGGTGAGGGTGGGGGTGGCACAGATGAAACAGCCCCAAAGCCAGTTAATAGTTTGGCTTTCTTGAGGCCGAGTTCCAATTCGAGCATTTATCTCCACTTAGGTCTAACCAGTCACAGATGTCAGCTGTTACTTGATTTTGGTTAAAAATAAACTCCAGTGCCATCTCACTAGGGATTAGATTACCTGTGGTTCAGTAATCAGTCATTTTGGCTAACTAGAATTAGTCCAGTGTGAATAATGCTGTCTCAGTTCTTTTCACAGGCATGTAGGGCTGTGTAACCACAGCAACTAGTCGGCCATGTTTCTCAGACCTCTGCAGCCACAATAACATGTCATCTCATGTCCAGAGACCCAGTCCTGCTCCTCCCAAGTTCATTCAACATATAGAAAAGGATTCCCGATCTGCCTCAGAGATGCTTGGTTCAGCCAAGCATACACACACACACACACACACACACACACACACACACACACACACACACACACACACACACACACACACACACACACACACACACACAGTCAATGAACCAGTGAAGGGAGAGGCCAGTCCTACTGGAGCTGCAGTTGTGCACCACTGCTTTCCTTTCACGCTGTTTTTCTTTGGGGGGGATTTGGATTGTAAAAAGGAAACAGCCTCCAGGCCTCAGAGGTTCACTGGGAGTAGCTGTGGAATGTCCTAGCAGTCTCCAGCCATGCAGCGTGAGGCTGGAGGCTGAAGGCTGGAGGCTGGAGGCTGGAGGCTGGAGGCTGGGGTCTGGGGTCTGGCCACACTATTTCCTCAAAAGATAATCTGGAGCCTGGTCGCATTTCAGTGGTTTACTCTATGTGTTTGTAAGTGTCTGGTCTAACTCTTCTGCTGAACATCATAGAGGCCCCAGTGAACACTCTGCCTTGGCACTTTAAGGATACTATATTTATCACAGACCATATGTTCCGTATTTTTCTGTGTGATCCTGTCCCTCACATCACTTTAATGTGCGTGTCCACTTACTAGATGATGTCTTAACACAGACATGACATGTTCCCCAGCACAAACATCACATTCCCTCAATCCCCCTCATGAGATTGATTGAAACTGGTGCTGCTACTTCAGAGTGGTTAGAGGACGGCACACCAAACTGTTTGAATAGTTTTCATCTTTTCTTTTCCATTCATTTGAAGCCATCAACATGTATGTCCCACTAATACAAAATGTCAAGAGTACACATTGTTGCCATGAACCACAAGATATGGTATGACCACTACATACTCGTGGGCCTCCTTCATTGTCTCGAACAATCGACAAGTGAATTATTTCCTAGGCCAGAGCATATCCAGCCAGATAGCTCACACTTGGAAAACTGCTGTCTCATGAACTAGGACACTGCCTGGGGCTCAACACTGGGTTCAAAGTCACCAAACAACGGTAGTGACTGGAGTTATGACAGGGTCTAACAGACTTTAACCAAGCCTGACCAGGAAACAACGCCTGACATCCTTATCACCACCGCCTGTGTATGACCGCAGCTCCCATGACACCAATAAACCTTGGTGGGGAGTGCTAATTCAGTCTGCTGAAGGATGGGACCTGGCTGGGTCCTAGCCCTGGCCCTGCCGGGCGCTAGCTATCCTCCATATCCTCGCTCTTCTTCCTCCGTCTGTTTATGTTCCATGCAGCAAGCAGGATCGGGGCTCGCTAGTGCCATATCAGCAAGTCTCACTTCCTCAAAACATTTCCTGTGGAAACGTGTGCGCGGACCAAACAGGCACGCCATGTGAAGGAAGTACCCTGGGAGCAGAGAGAGAGGCGCAGAGAGAGGGAGAGAGAGATAGAGAGGGAGAGAGAGAGAGAGAGAGAGGGAGAGAGAGAGAGGAAGTGAGAGAGAGAAGATTTATTTTAATACAAAAGTCAAAATCTCAGACTAGACAATGGACTGAGACCACCAGGCAGCAGCTAAAGGAAAAAAAAGAACAGGACCACAATTGTTGAGGAAAAAGAGGGGAGAGAGAGAGAAAGAGAGAGAAAGAGAGAGAAAGAGAGAGAAAGAGAGAGAAAGAGAGAGAAAGAGAGAGAAAGAGAGAGAAAGAGAGAGAAAGAGAGCAGGCCAGGAGGAGCCAAGGCAGACTAAACAAACCCCATGTGTGCCACAGGTTTCTGTCCAGGTCGGACAGGGTGCTATCAGCCTTCCCCCTGATCCTGCCTCGCCTGCTCCCCACACTCCAACACAAACACCCCCTTCCACCCCTCCCTAACACCCTTCCAATACCCTTCAAACCACAAACCAGACCCCCCCCCCCCCTACACTGTTCCTTAAAACCAGCCCACTCTTTTTCCCACAAACGTACGCAGACAGAAAACAGATTGTGGGGGAGTCTGATCCCTGAGTGTTTACTGAACAACTTGAGTCTGCTGGCCGGCTCTGTTGATGTCACTGCTAGTCCAATAACCACGCACAGGAAGCAGATCAACATCAGTGTAGCCATAAATGTTCTGTGGTTAAAATACCCTTTGTACGGCCATTGTTTTTGATGGAAAGGCCTCTTGCCTGCGAGAGAGGGGGAAGAGGCTCAAATAAACAACGAAGAATCAGATGTCTGTCTCTTGTCTCGTTTTCTTGATCCTTCTTAAAAACGTTTTCCTTTTTTGCAGGATTCAACTGTGCCCTAGAAACAACTTTCGCCAAATCATTTGCTGTTTCTTTAAAGTTAAGAACTTTATTTGGAGGAGGTGGAGGAGGTGGAGGAGGTGGAGGAGAAGGAAGAGGTGAACGAGGAAGAAGAGGTGAAAGAGGAGGAAGAGATGGAGGAAATGCAGATAAAGCAGTGAGAGGGAGGAGTATCTGTGAGCGCACAGAGGCTCTCTGATCAGAGGCTGAGGCCTGGATCAGAGAGCCTCTGTCTGTCACACAGTCCACCAAGGAGCCCTGCAGCTGGCAGAGGACGGCAGGCTGGAGGAGCGACCGCCATCGTAGCGCTCTCTCGCTTTCTCTCTGCCCCCCCTCACTCCCATAGAAAGCTGGGGGCCACACCAGACAAATCTGTCAATGCTATTTTGAGTAACATCCATGTCACAGATAGCATGTACAAGCACAGGGATACTAAATGATGCAGACACACAAACGCAAAGAGATAATTTCACGAACAGGGAACCTGTTCTTCGCACAGTGCCGCAATCTTAAAACGATCCTTGAAGATGAGGTGTAGTGAGATCTGAATAATAAATCCATAAAAATACAAAAAAGCACAAAGGCACAAAGAGCCACTTATGAGGGCATTTCTTTTATTGCTCATATCTCTGTTCCTCGTTTACAACCCTCCCTCGTGACCCCTCTGTTTGGAGCGTGGCTAGACCAACGCTCGTCCTCCACACAACTCTCACCCTGAGCTGGCCTTCACTCTCTCCTCTGACCAGCCAGGCCTGCTGAAAACGGAACTGTTTTCTGTCGTGTCCTGAGCCCCGCCTGTCCTCTGCTCCCAGGCTCAGACGCTAGCAGCTTGGCCTCTTGGCACGGCTCTTGGCACGGCTCTTGGCTATCTTCATAAAACGAGGTCAGGGGGGAGCTTCAGTTGAACAACTGCAGCTTTTCCAGATTAAACACAAGACAGAGCGGGGACGGTCTCAAAGGCTTCCAGTGTTGTTCGTCCCCGGCGCGCTGCACACACAGAACACAGTCTCGAGCTGGGCCTTGGCCTAGCCCTGCACCTCCAGGCCTGCGTTCAGATACAGCTGACACCTCGACTGCCATGTCAAACAGTCTCTTGTTGTGAGAGTCAGCTGGGAGGACCACACCCAGGGTCTGCTACACCTGAGGCTCTCCTGTGAGGCTGGGCCCAGACAAGCAGAGAGCACGGCCTCTCTCCTCTTTCTCCTCCTCAGACAGAAACAGACAGACAGACAGACAGACAGAGGGCTCTTTCAGGCATCGCCCCTCACCCCTAGCTCTGAACCCTGGTCCGTCCAGCCTAGAAGCCCCCCGCCCGGAGACACCCACAGAAGAGGGCTGACATTTTACAGGAAACACAAGCTGCAGGGATCTCTGCTTGAAAACAGAAACCAGGGCTGGAGACAAAGGGGGGAAAGAGGAGCAGGAGAGTAGAAAGGGATGGTTGGGAGGGAGGCAGAGAGAGCAAGAGAGAGAGAGAGAGAGAGAGAGAGCGAGAGAGAGAGAGAGAGAGAGAGAGAGAGAGAGAGAGAGAGAGAGAGAGAGAGAGAGAGAGAGAGAGAGATGTGAATATGATTACATGTGCAGAGGGGTGAATTGGATACACCCCATTGTTGAACTCTCCCCACCCAGGGACAGATGGAGGGAGACAGGGAGATGGAGAGAGAGACAGAGAGACAGAGAGAGACAGAGAGAGAGAGAGAGAGAGAGAGAGAGAGAGAGAGAGAGAGAGACAGAGAGAGACAGAGAGAGAGAGAGAGACAGAGAGACAGAGACAGAGAGAGAGAGAGAGAGAGAGAGAGAGAGAGAGGAAAATTCTACCTCAGGGGGAAACACTGTATTTAATGAGAGGATTTTGTAGAGCTAGAGAAAGAGCGAGTACAGTTACAGGTCAATGCCATGTGTTTAAATGATAGCATAGAGAACAGTGTGTATCACCTTACTCAAAGCCTTGCCTTAACATAATGTTGCACCAACATTCACAAGTCAGTCTACTCCAGGGGGCACACAGGCAGACGACAGGGACAGCAGGAGAACAATCAGACCACTGTGTATCCAAAACATATTTCAGTCAAACAAAATGTGACCAAATCACAAAAACAGACCTCAAATGCAAAACCTAGTTCCGGTATTCAGGTTTCCAAACAATGGTAAAAACAACACAGAACATTTTAAAAGCAGTCATTTGAAGTAGAACGTTTTGTTGTGGTTACTTTGCAAAGTTAATTCATAACTGCAGGTAAACACATACTCCAAGTAGATATGGTTGTTGAATTTGGCCGGATAGAAATGCTACTTATCGGTTCACTTATCTGCCGACTCAGAAGACTTTCATCTGATTTGGATCAAACTGCCAGTCTCATAAAAGTAGCTGGTGTGTGAATAAAGTTGGCCTTGCTGAAATAACTCCTGTATGTGATAACATTGTTACCAGTGAAGCAGACTCCATAAAAAATACACTATTTCATAAGAGTTAAAATGTAGTCACACCAAAGCCTTCAACCTCTGGACTGAAAAAAGGCCTTACTGAGAAGAAGCCTTTCATTGCTAAAATACAAGCTGTCTTGTGATATGGGAAATGTAACAACGTTCAACAGTTAAGCACTTCAGCTGTGTTATTATATTAACAGTCTGTATTACAGTGACAGAAAGTGTGGCATGGTCTTTTTAGATGCTGCCAGCATAGAGTAGCCTCTAGTGCAGTGGTTCTCAATCCTGGTCCTCGGGACCCCCTGCCGTGCATGTTTTAGATATTTCCCTGCTCCAACACACCCGATTCAAATAAATGGGCCTGATAACGACGCATTAATTTGAATCAGGTGTGTTTGAGGAGGGAAACATCTAAAACGTGCAGGGCAGGGGGTCCCGAGGACCAGGATTGAGAACCACTGCTCTAGTGTCATGTCCCCGAGCGAGGCCAGGCCAGGTTCAAGTCTGTTTAGTCTGTTTATTCCAGGTCCAGTCATCCATTCCGTTTCTTCAGTCCCTCCCGGTAACTCACCTCACGTGTGGCTCATTCCCTCATCAACACCACGGCTCTTCAACCCCGGACCGTCATCCACCAGTTGGCAGTTTGTTGATTCACCGACCCCACGTCTGTATTCTTGGCTTTCTGTGTTTGATTCTTCTACGCTTGTTTTTGTGCCAACGCTTATTCCTGGCTACCACCAGATCGCCGCTTCCAATCCTCCATTCCTCCTACTGGTACCCCGCTCCACCTTCCACCAGCTAGCCCACTTCAACCATCCTCTCTTGTCTCAATGAAGGTTCAGCACACAACTAGACTGTGTGTGTGTGTGTGTGTGTGTGTGTGTGTGTGTGTGTGTGTGTGTGTGTGTGTGTGTGTGTGTGTGTGTGTGTGTGTGTGTGTGTGTGTGTAATGCGTTTGGGTCCTCAGTTCAGCCATGTCATGTGGTAACCTTGACTTACTCTACACATTGGTTATATAAGACACAGGTCATCTAAAATACAATTGTTGTGATATAATATCAGGTTCTGTCAGTTAACTCACCTGCTTTGTGGAACGTTACACCAAAGACCAAGCATTGTTAGTGTATAACTTGAATGATAGGCCTACACACACAATAGACCTCCAGATTAGACATAACTTATTATGTGACTCATGATTAGTGTTATAGATTGTATCTATAGAAGCTATTCATCTGCCAAGAGGGCTTTAAACCTACTGTGCCAATGGCATTCAGTTTTAATTTGGCATCAATCTTGCACATACTGAAACATTGACGTATAAACACATCCTAGTAAACTAAACAATTCTGCTGGCATTGCCCTGAATACAGACAAAAAAAAATGTATTTGCCGAATCTGGAGAACCTTTTAAAAGGCAGCAAAGTGGGCAATGATGAAGTAAAAACATGGCTGTTGTCTTGTTGGTAAGAAGCTGACAAACTCGCAACACAGTGATCATGTAAAATATAAACACAGGCCTACATATTGTCATGGTATGCGAGACACTTAATGTTAATGTTTATGAATCTAACATATAGATACTTTTCAGTCCTGGGGCTATCTAACTGCGTATCAGTGCACTAGCCTAACTGCCCCATTCCGTGTGTAACTAACATGTAAGGATACAGCGAAAGATAAATCAATCCCAGACAGATTTCAACAATAACAAGAAATCACTACACATGCAGTATGATACATGGCCCATGTCATGGGTGTCGCTACAGGTCAGGGAATACCTATGCTTTTCTAGTCACCTATCCTCACATCAGTGAGAATGACAATGATCCTGTGTAACAAACAAGTTATCCTTTGGGACAAGGTGAAATTTCTCAAAGACCAGTTTGTACACCTTTATGACAGTAATGGTCTCTATTTTCTGCTGAGGTATAAAAATACCGGCGTGTAAATAAACAGTCCATCAGAATGATCTATGGCTTTAAGCTCTGGAGTCCTTCTGCCGCAGCAGAGAGAAACACCACCTGTTCTCCTCAGGCTGTCACACGCACCTCTGGCCTGGCCTGGCCTGGCCTGGCACGGCACACTGAAGGAAACTGAGTATTCATACCTTCTCCCTGGAGACCGAGGAGGAAAGTCTGAATCACAGAGAGGTAGAATGGATCCTTATCTTGGGTTTCTTTTGTTAATTCAATGGAATCATTCTCTCTACAGTCAGGACGGCTGAACCTGAATGGGGGCTGAGAAGATGGATGGGTGGAGGAGGAGGTCTAGGAGATCTAGACAGGCAGTCTATTTGATTTCTAATCCAAAACCCACCAGAAACAACAGTAGCTCTTTCCCGCCCTCTAGTGTAGAGTTGTAAATGAAGCAAGAGAGAGATGAACCACCTATATGAGTGAACGCTGACACCTAAAGGTGAGGAATTAATTTATCAACTGCATGACAAACTCTCATTTGTACCTGTTTAATTGCTGTTATAAGGCTCTGGACTGCATCTCATTTTGCCCCCTCTGACTCTAAAGAACCTAACAAAGAACAACTTTAGCAGACTATATTTAACTGTAATATATCTTTTGTAAAACAATGTTTGCATTGGCCGGGAATCGAACCCGAGTCAACCGCGCGGCAGTCTGCTATGAATAGTCTTAACTTTCTTAACTTTTCCCATTCATTTTCTATGGCTATCCTTAACCATATCGAATACTACCATGTGTGGCCACTATTGGGATTTGGGGGGCACTGTTTCGCGGTTTTCTTGCGCGATAGAGAGAAGCGTCTCAGATCAGAATATTTTATGAGAGAACAGTACACGTCGATCTGCACTCAGGTAAAATATCCATCTGGATAGATCTAAAGATAGCTAGCTAAATCATGAATGAACATGTTTAGCAGATTATATTTAACTGTTATATCTTTTGTAAAATCATAAGGTTGCGTTGGCCGGGAATCGAACTCGGGTCAACTGCTTGGAAGGCAGCTATGCTCACCACTATACCACCAACGCCTACATTTCATGGGTGTACACCTATACCACCCAACCCTGCCGAAAGGAATTCTGGGACTTCCAGAATCCAACTTTCGGTTACATTTCCTATTATTTTCCCATTTGTTCTCTGTGATGAGTATGATTTCAAGAAGTTTTTATTAGAATAATTCAACTTTTTAGTGAACAACAATTTATTTGTGAACAATTCAGTTCTTCGACTATTAGATACAACATGTCCCCCTATACGACGCATCAGGAATAGCAGGTTTGTATGACCGTCAGGGGCCCCTATAACTGACTAGTTTGCTGACTCGGTGCCTCCACCTTCTGCGCACACATCTGCGCACATTCTTCGCAGCCTATTTGTTTCCCCGAAAGTTAGAAGATTGTTCTCAAACTGTCAACTGAGCCTACGCTGAAGACCATGGTTCAGAAAGGCTGCCAAAGACAAACGTGTTGTAAGTAATTCAAAGCTTGTGTCGCTAGGTGGCACTATTGTGTCAAGGATGTCTGTGAGGCCTGCATGCAGCCTTATACCCCCAACCGCCACCTACGGTCTTCTTCAGACAACCGCCTGGTGGTCCCACCACTCAAGAGCGCCCGGTCCCAACACACCCAGCACAAGCTATTCTCCTGCCTGCCCCCCCCAATGGTGGAACCAGCACCCCACCTCCATCAGGGACACTGACTGTCTCCCCACCTTCAAGAAAATGCTCAAGACGCACTTGTTCCGGGAGTACAACGGCACTTAGGAATGCTTGGCTGGACCTGATGTTAGTTTCCTCCAGGATCACAATTACTCTTATTAATAGAGACTTGTTGCTCTTATAGGTTAGTTATAACAAAGTTAACTCTTGTACTCGCTGTGAAATATTTGACTGTTTATTGTTCTTCTACAGGTACAGTCTTGCACTTTTTGAGGTTCATGTTGTTTTAATTTGTAACTTGTATAACTGCATCTTATGGGTCTTCCCTTTGGCACTTGTTTAGTTTTTCACAATGTATGCTTCATGTTTTGGCTGCTTGCAATGTTTGGGACTACCTCGTTGTTATGATAAGTGACCTATGCTCTTTTGTAAAGCTCTCTATTGGAAGTCGCTTTGGATAAAAGCGTCTGCTAAATGCATAAATATAAATACATTTATTGTATTGATAACATCTTTGTGAACGGTCTGTGAATGGTCATTATCACTACAGAAGACTGTTTTGCTCAGTACTGAACAGAACTGATTTTTTTTTTTGTGGGCTTGGTATTATCTTTCTGTTTTAGGCCTATAGTATCCTTAATTGGAAACTGTGTGTATGAGGACAAATATTACATTAAAGCTGCAGGAGGTAATCCTGTAAGCGTAAAATAGATCAATATGTTGCTGTGGATACTGATTTAAACGCTACCCTATACCAGTTAGGCTACTCAACTTAGTATAAAAAGTATATTCCATATTAACCACTTCATCTATAAAGGCCACCACTAATTACTGTTTTGTCTCATTGTGTTATTGCACAGTGACTTTGAAGATCAAACATAAGATAGTTAGGGAGTTAATCGTAAAACTGCTATAGGAGGCATGTATTAACTATGGTGAAGAGCCGTTCGTGCCTTAAGTGTATAATATGACATCACATAGGCTTTGCTTTCATTCAGAAACTACCATTATCCTAGTTGAAGAACTGTAACAAGAGAAAAATCTGAACCAATATGTCTTTAGGAATTAGTGTGATTTTGATCACAATGATGTGTAAATATTTTACAAGGAGGATCAACGCACCCTTCCACTGTTATTTAGGACAGCCAGACACAATCTATTGTCCTCTAAGCATGAAGTCATCCTACCTTTCCTATTTTCTATAGCCTAAGGTGCAAAGACCTGTTTTAGGAATGCACAAACAAAACACATGTTCTTGGGCATAAACTATTGAGCTCTTTCAACTGTACGTTCAAAATGCAAACTGTCACGTTGTCTTACTTATATGCGCAGGGGCGCCGTATATGGGGGGGAAATTATGACGATTCTAAAAAATTGAAAAACGAATAGAAATGATAAACTTTTCTTATAAGTATTTTTTTATGGGGCCCAAAATTCCTGGCGGCGCCACTGACCATGCGGAATGTACTGCTTTTTCTTGCCAGTGTTGACCAACTGTGGCATACAGTTTTCTATTGTCAGTAGAAACATGAGGCAGGCGCAGTTACTGGCCACGTAGGTGATTTTTTCTTTTTTAATGAGATGCACCCTTTACCTATCAGCTTCCAGATCGGTATTGAATGACATCTTTAGGGGGGGAACTCCACGTTTTATGTTACTGACCATCAAACATTAATGGCTCTCAAATTGTGTTTTGTTGTTTTGTGAAGTTGACATTAAGTAGAAACGTTTGGGATTTTAGAGTGCCGTTATATGCATTCGCACCCACCAAAATGGAATTGCTTTTATTATTTTTGCTGAATTTCCACCAAGTATTACCTGTATAGACAATAGGACCAAATATTAGACGGAAATATTCATAATTTAGCAGCGACACCAACGTCGTATCAACGTTACTGCATGCTTTGTTCGTGACGTCACGACCAATTCCCTGGTCTTCTGCTGCCAAAGCTGGACTGGGAGAAAGGGGAGGTCTGAAGATCGCACCCGGCATTCATCGTGGAAACTTGCACTTTTATTAAGGAACAAGTCTCGGAGTACAGCCGCAGATTGAAGTGCATACGGTATGTAACATCGGCAAGCGTTATGTACTAGCGTTCAGACAACCTACTGGAATTCAGGGATGTAAAATCAGTCAGTACTTGCTTGCTATCAAGCCCTATGGAAATGCCAGGCAGCTTGAGCTTACCGATGCTAGTGCTAGTATTGGTGGAGACTGTCAAAACACAGGAAGGGATTGCCATCAGTTCGCGTCTGTTCGTCCTCAAGAAAAACAACGCAGTCCAGTAGTGTGAAATTAATACAAACCGCCTCACATAATAGTCGCTTTAATGAATAGTATCGATACCGAGTTAGGGGGAGAATGGGATGCTGGGAAATTGGATATTTGACAGACAGCCGCTCCGGGACAACATTCAGTATTGGAATCACCATCAGGCTCATTACCCCCGTACAGGAGTGTTTGTTCCCAGCTGTAATTAAAATGCACTACTGCGTAGGCCACATTATGGAGTACAATATCTGGTGCATTAATGTGGTGCTTTGCCACAGCTCAAGTGAACTGTATTTACAGCAAAAATGAATCAGTCTGAAACGGTACACGGACACGTTTGAGGCCTGTATCTTAAGTGCACAGTTTGACAACAATCTGGAAATTGTACAAGGTTCTGGTGTTGATAGAGTTAGGTGGATGGTTGCAGTACTCCATCTATGAATTGCTTTTCTTTCGTCTAGTTCTGTGCAGGCCTACTTGGCCACTGCATAGGATACCTCTAATCCTAGCATGTTTATGATTACATAAGACTGTGAGTGCTTTTTGTTATATGACTGCATCTCGGCAAACTGATGGAACTTGCTTTTCCTTGCTTCTCTTGCGTGGCCGGGTATAGCAAAACTGTCATGTCTGTTTCTTAACGGACTTTGACCTGAAGTCACGTCCATTGTGTTTTACGAGTGAAGTGTCCTATCAGTCATGCCACAGGGGTGCTGCTCATTGTGACAGAGGTGTTTTTCCTGGGTGGACATCCTGCTAGTCAATCTTGACAGGGGGGTCAAAGTACTTTCAGGAAATACTCTTTCCCCTCAGCAGTGGGATTCCAGTTCTAGATACCTTTGACAGTGAAGGTTGTCACTGGTTCTAGTTTTTAGGTTTGTCAGTGTTTTCCTTGCTGCTCAAGGTCTTTATTCACATGTCCATCAAACCCCTGCCAGTCAAGTAAGATAAGGAACATTCTGCATTGAACCATCATTAATACTCGTCGTCACCACAATAAAGTGTCATTCAGGTGTTGTGAAGACCTTTTAGATGAGTTGCTACAGAACACAGGACCACTGAGGATATGAAACTGGAGAATCTTCTCTGTGGCATCCTCTTCGCTAGCTCTCTGTGTCTCTCTGGTGGGGGTTAGAACCAGGGGAAACAGGATGTCCCAATATATGACCAGAGGAGACTTTTTAACCCTTTCATCTCCCAGCAGAACAGGCCCGCACTGTGCAGCCTGTAACATGAATGGTGAGGGAATGGGACAAGGCAATATCGTGTTTCCGGGAGGGGGAGGGGGTGTGATGCGGAGGCTGGGTTGGGACCCCATTGACTCGTCCATGTGCCTTTGTCATTAGTGGAATGTGAGCTGAATTAGTCGTGCTCCAGTGAGCAGACTAAAGTCTCTGTGCAGTGCGATGGAGAGAGTCACCTTACACAGTCTGTGTGCCTAGACCCCTGGCACCAGGTGCTCTGTGGTCTCCAGGACACACACACACACACAGACACAGACACACACACACACACACACACACACACACACACACACACAGGTGTTATTGTCTGGTTTGAGTTGGAGACCCGGCACCCTAAGCTTTCCTGAGACAGAGGAGTTTGCTAGTTGAGAGTGTTGGGTTGGTGGCTCTGGGATGTGTGATATCATCACGGTCTATTGTTCGTCTTTCATTTTGTCTGTAAAAAAAGACTGTGTTCACAAACTGGTCTTACAGTTAGTCTGAGGTCAGACTGTCTAGCCCTTTGGATGCATTACATCTTGGGTTAATGGCTAAGTGTTCTTATTTTTTCATTTAGTTTACCATGGCTTAACTTTGCAGAACCTGCCTTGCTTACCAGATTGCCTTCAATGGTTTAGCCTAGAAAGTATGCAAATGACCCCAGCTCATCACCATGGCAGGTAGCATAACCATAGCAACACAGAGCATAGGTCTAACCATTCTCTCTTCCTATTGGATCATGTGCTGCTGACCTTTGGAGCCCAGTCCGCCCCATGGTATGAAGTTAGGATTACTCACGCTGCATGAGACGATGTAGTACACAAGGGGACAGTTTAGTGTGCGCTGCACACAGTTTAATACTGTACTGTGTTCCGCTCTTTGGTGTTGCTAATAACAAGTGTCTATCAATGTTTTGGGCGTGGGCCTGATTGTGAACTATTTAGACAGTTGTTGCCACAACAAAACCATTTTTAGAGTACTTGATTGCAGAAAACACAACCAGGCCCATTATAGAATTCATGTTTGGAATCTAAACTGCAGAGTTACAGTGTTTTCCTTTTGTTCTATGGTATGTCAAAGTAGTTCAGAGAGAAAGTGTAAACTCATGCAAGGATGTTTCTTATTTTATGTAATATAGGAATGGATTATTTCTTCTTCCTCCCTTCAAATAATCTTGCTAGTGCTCTGCTCGTTAGGTAAAATGTTTCCAAGGGAAACTTTGACCCATATTAAACCATCGCTCTCTCTGGAACATGACAAGCTCATGACAAGGAGGCTTTGTAGCAGAGGTTACTGTCCTTGACAAGGAGGCTGTGTAGCAGAGGTTACTGTCCTTGACAAGGAGGCTGTGTAGCAGAGGTTACTGTCCTTGACAAGGAGGCTGTGTAGCAGAGGTTACTGTCCTTGACAAGGAGGCTGTGTAGCAGAGGTTACTGTCCTTGACAAGGAGGCTGTGTAGCAGAGGTTACTGTCCTTGACAAGGAGGCTGTGTAGCAGAGGTTACTGTCCTTGACAAGGAGGCTGTGTAGCAGAGGTTACTGTCCTTGACAAGGAGGCTGTGTAGCAGAGGTTACTGTCCTTGACAAGGAGGCTGTGTAGCAGAGGTTACTGTCCTTGACAAGGAGGCTGTGTAGCAGAGGTTACTGTCCTTGACAAGGAGGCTGTGTAGCAGAGGTTACTGTCCTTGACAAGGAGGCTGTGTAGCAGAGGTTACTGTCCTTGACAAGGAGGCTGTGTAGCAGAGGTTACTGTCCTTGACAAGGAGGCTGTGTAGCAGAGGTTACTGTCCTTGACAAGGAGGCTGTGTAGCAGAGGTTACTGTCTTTGTCATGAAGACGTTCTTCTACTCTGAGAACGTCTCTTTCTTCTATCCAACATCTTGAGCTCACACATTTTTATCAGCAGTCCCTGTTCTTTCTTCAGCAGCATTCACATCTTTTATTCATTATTCACACAGCCTTAAAAAATAGATAAAGTTTGTGTCCTGCACAAACCTTTCTTTTATGATGCTCAACCAGTGCTTTTAAGAAACTGCAGTCAGACCAGCAAGGCCCTCTTACTGACTGTCTGTCTGTTCTGGGCCTAGTTCTAGTTTCTGAGTGCCCACTTCTGTTATCCTGCCAGACGCATTTGGCTCCAGAGCCTCAATGTGTTTTCCATGTTCTCTTTGACTGGACAAGACCAATGGGATCTGGGAGATTCTTTTCTGCTCCCAGGGCCCTGTGTGTGTGTGTGTGTGTGTGTGTGTGTGTCTCTCTCTTTCTTATCTGCATGTCTGCTCATTGGGACTTGACCAGGCTTTCCTGCCCAATCATTTTCAGGCAGCAGTATGGAGTTTCTTACCTCATGCACATTGAATAATCTCTAATGTATCTGTGTAGTGAGAGCAGATCACACAGAGACCGCGGCGCCTGGGAGGACAAGATATGAGGGAAGAGATTCTGCTCTCCAGGGACCAACTGGGGGCTGTTGTATCCTGACAAAGAACAGACCAAGCTGTGTCTTTCTGACGGCTTGTTTTCATAAGAATGAAGCCTTTTAATCTGAAACTGATCTATAAAATTGTATGAATAAACCTGAACTGAAACCAAATCAAAGTTAGCAGATTTTTTTCACAAGTCGGTAAAGCAGCTAAATTGAAATGATTTGATGTTCCAAGTCTGCCTCAAGAGCCTTTTTGTGAAATATGTAACTTTTTTAGTGACTGACGAAAACTATTTATGAGTGTTAGACTTCGACATGAGGGAGCTGATCCTTGTCAATGTTTAAGCTATTGTACAGCTTTGTTAGTTAGGCATCACATTTACTGTTTCTGCCTTGTGCTGACATCAGCTAATGGCAGTTGGCTGGACGGAGGAGTTAGCAGAGCTGTGTAGAGGAGTTAGCAGAGCTGTGTAGAGGAGTTAGCAGAGCTGTGTAGAGGAGTTAGCAGAGCTGTGTAGAGGAGTTAGCAGAGCTGTGTAGAGGAGTTAGCAGAGCTGTGTAGAGGAGTTAGCAGAGCTGTGTAGAGGAGTTAGCAGAGCTGTGTAGAGGAGTTAGCAGAGCTGTGTAGAGGAGTTATTAGAGCTGTGTAGATAGGGGAGAGCAGAGACTGACAGAGATTCTTGTCCAGTTTAATAGAGGGAAACCTGTTACACTCCCAGCATGGCAATTCCATCACTTCTTGTACTGATTATTTGGCTAATGTTTAAAGACAATATCGAGTCATTTTAAAGCACAGTTTGTCATTTAGTAGGTCAACCACAGGGATGTGGTTTGGTTCCTATTGAATTTACCCTTAAGCCCCAGCCTCCCTAGTAGTTATCTGCTTCTCAAGTGCCCTGTTCTGATCCTCTGTCAGCTTCATCTGTGCTCAGCTAAACCCCTCATTCTGACCAGGGGTCTGGAACCCTGACTGGGTCAAACCCCTCATTCTGACCAGGGGTCTGGAACCCTGACTGGGTCAAACCCCTCATTCTGACCAGGGGTCTGGAACCCTGACTGGGTCAAACCTGCTTCTATGGACAGCATGTGGTCTTCTGGTTAGGGACTGTGTCCTTGAGCCTCCAGTGTTGACTCAGTTTAAACCATTAGCCTGGGTTGTTAGTTTTGAAAACCTGTTTTGTCAGGTAGCCGTGATGCATGTAATCATAAGCCTAATGACACACTGGTCATGCTGGGGTGTGGGGCCCAGGTTATGGAGGACACACCCTCTACAGTATAAACCCATTTAACACACCTTTCCTCTCTGACTGGGACACAGGTCAGCCCTTAACGCACACCCCATGACTTCCTCTCAATGATACAAGCACTAACTGCTTTTCAATTATTTTACAACCACTAGATTCATTATCTGTGATCTTGCCTAATCTTAATCAGGCTACTTTTCCCTGTGATTATACGGCACCTCACTTTACAGTTTTTCAGAATTTCATCAGATTGTGTCTTGTTACATTTTCATTTCTAAATGGGTAGGAAATTATGAGTTGTAAAAATACTGGCCTATTTTTAGAGCGTTATTAAAAACCTGGAGATGTTGCAGTGAAAGAAAGAGTCTTTGAGGTCGATTCAGAAGCTCTGAAGACTTGAGCTCTTTGGAGTTTTGTCCAGGCACATTCACAGTGCCTCAGTCCCTTTGTTTCCAAACATATCACAGGGTTTTGTGTCTCAGAGCGTCATGTGACCTTCCTGTACCACCACAGTGGCATCTCAGTCCAACAATCCTCCGCTTGTCTGTGATGAGGCAGAAGAGTGGGTTTAGCAGGCATAACTCTCAGGCCATCCCAACCAGGCTCCCCTATTTCCTCCTCTGTGGAAGCGTTGGGTTACTTTAGTGGCAAGATACCATCTGGCACTGTGGTCTTCTCTGCTTCACATGCACACATCTTAACTGATCACTGGTAATCTGGTTGAATCAACAATTTAGGGGTTTTCGTGGCTGTTCATTATGTGCCTGTTTATATTCGACTAATTCAGCAGTTTTGTGTAGGTGACCGTGAGGCCTTGATGTTTTATGTGTTAACTGAGCTGGAGACTCACATGATACTGCTGTGATTGTGATGTAGTCTGGCCTCTGTTACAGCGAATGAGACACGATCTCACTTCAGCTAGTGCTGTTGACACAGCAGCTACCTTTTTAAGGTGATCCAAGCCTATACGTACTCAAGTGAGGAATCGAGGGAAAATATTTGCCACAAACAAAATCGTTGGTGTGCAACGCTAACTTCAATTTTACAGACTACTGAATAAGAAAATGCACAATACTCATAATCACTTTAGTGGTAGGTATGAGGAGAAACTTGAATGCAGGCCATAAGCCTGATAGTAGTCCTCTTGCTACTGATACTATAGTGCTGTAAAATTATACATTAGTTTGCGCTTTTAGCACCCATTTTTTGGCCGCATAGATGCCGTAATGTTGGTCATTATTCAGGAATTACAATACTGTTTTTGAGCTGGGCTGTAAAATGTTGTGTTGAAGTGAGAGAGTAAGGGTTCTCCCTGCTTCATTCTGTCTCTCCGTGGCTTGTTGGAGCTTGAGGCCGTTCAGTTATACATGACATGGGTTCACTGCAGGTCATAACACACTGTACTAAAGGTCTGGCTCTCGTTCAGTCTGGCCGGAGCCAATGAGGATAGTTCAGGGTTTCGGGGCGATCAACCCTGCTCTCTCAGGGCCAGTGACTGGGCAGGCACAATGTTTTTGTACACAAAAATTATGCATCCGTCCCTTTCACAAATGTTGAATAACTAAAGTTGTCCTTAACAGGCAGGTTCCTATGCTCAATTTAACTTTATGAAATGCACAATACAGTACCTTGAATGACAGCATTCAAATATGCTCAGATAATCTAACTGGGTTAATGTGATAAGCAGTCAGACTGTGTATCAGGAAGTGGTAGAGGTTGGATATCGACCTCACCTCATATCCTGAAAACCCTTCAGGAAGGAATCACTTATTTAAATACATCATGAGAAGTCATGGCAGGAAACAGGAACCTTCAACTGAAAGCATTTCAGACATGACAACATCACTGAGCTCAAGGGGCCTGGATCAAACACATTAGCCAGGTTTAAACCTGGTTTAAACCTGGTGTTTAACACTTACTATCGAGGTGTAGGAAGAAGTTACGATGAGTCAATAGAAAGCACAGTAGGACGAGGCAGCTCACACCAATGGCCGAGTGACACAGCCAGGTAAATGATAGCCTGGCTGCCAGCCCAATTCTCCCCGCCCACAAAATAATTTGGTCGGGAAGTTGGGTCTGGAGGGTCTCGTATTGGGAACAACTACATGAAACCAGGATCTGGACGGACCAATGAAATTGCCAGCGCGGGCTTTATACGATGATGGACAGATGATCAACAGTAACGTAATCAACAACGTCACGAAAGAGCCCTTGGGTTGAATTCGTTTTCAACAAACAACATATTACGTTGCTCTGATTGGTTGTAGGTCTATCCAATTGAGCGAAGAGGCATTTGTTTTACGAGTTCGGTTGAAACACGCCCCGTAGTCACAGCCCAACAGAGAGTTATCAGACTCAAATTATGACTAGAATTATGAGTATGACAACGTCAGGCTAGGTAAATGACAGTTCAAAAAACAAATTGCTTATCACCTTCAATACATGTTTAGTCATGCTCAGATACAGCCATCTGATTAATGACAGAGAGTTGGCACGACAACAGATGACATATGAAGTTTACATTTTGACAGCAGGCCAAGGCTACTTTGTGGAACACTTGAATGTTTTTTTGAGTAATAAACTTTGGAACTTGGTTTTACTTTTCGACCTTTTTTTTTTTTAAACATGCGAACAAATGTGTTCACTATTATCTATGATCTCACTCATGTTAATAGGATCAGTTTTCTCCCTTGGTGTAAAGTTGGGCTTAAGCTAACTGTTAGTTTGTAAGTTGTGCAAACAGTTTGTACTTGGACACTGTTCCATGGGGATAGGCTGACTGACAGAGGGGACAGAAGCTGTACAAGCCCCACCCAGAGGAAAAGCCCAGGCTTACATATCTGGCATTGGATAATTGAAAATGTTTGTCTTTGAATGGGTCTGTTTGTTTTGAGTTTTGGATATGTTTTGATGGGGTTTTCTCCAAATGACAGCTGTGGTGCTTATGAAGTTTCCCCTCAAAGCATGACCTAAATAATTGATAATGGAGCTGGTGTGAAAATCTCTCTCTCTTCTGGCTGTGTTGTGGGACTTTGCCAAACCCACCAGCTTGGTGATTCAGGCAACATAGTCCCATCTGGGACCAGCTCACAGAGAGAGGAAGCACTCATCTAGCCACAGGGTTTGACGTTTCTGTTTGCTAATGACATCAGCCATAAACCAGCCAACAGTTTTGCAAAAGGCCAAATTATGTTAAGAAGTAAATTGTTGCTTGATTCAGGCCACAACACATTTTGAAGTGAGCTTTAGTTATTAGATCCTGCTTTGAATATGAGATCAGAGGTTCTCTCGTTTCAAACATGTCTGTAGCGTAGGCGTGCCCTCTGGATCTAGATGTCAGTGTGGTGTCAGTGGCACATCACCTGACCGACCCCCTGTCTGGGATCCAGCTCACTGTTTTGACCACCAGTGTCGTAAAACAAAACAGCCGTCTTGTTTTCAGGAGTCACAAGTCTACTCACGAGCCTGTTTTTCAGTCTCACACATGGCTGTAGTTTGTGGCCTGTTGTAGCTTTTAGACTAGAGCACAGGAGGGGGGGGGAGGTCACAGGTGTGATATGCTGCTGTGTTCTCCAGAGTCCAGCGCAGCGATGGAGGACGGGAAGCCGGTGTGGGCGCCCCACCCTACAGACGGGTTCCAGCTGGGGACGATAGTGGACATAGGAGCCGACAGCCTGACCATCGAGCCTCTGAAACAGAAGGGGACGGTGAGAGAACCCGGACACCACATTCAGCACTAACTGTTTCTCTTCCAATACGCAGACAAGATACACTATCAGTGTGGCAGTGATTTTCGACTCATCAGAGTTGTTGACTGGAAACTTGAAGCTTGTCCTTGCCTATGTGTATCTATGATGAAGTGTCACTTATGTGGTCAAGTAGGTTCTCTACAGAGGCCCCCATATTACCACTAATTCACTTTTCTGCCTGGCTAGGTGGTTTATTGCTCTGTGCAAAGCTCTTGGTGGAAACAAGACTCAGTTTCTATAGTTACACATAGCTTGCCACCTGCCTGCTACGAGTGTTTGCATCCCACCCGTAAAACACGGTCCTGTCAAACATGTCTGTCTGTCTGTCTGTCTGTCTGTCTGCCTGTCTGCCTGCCCGCCTGTCTGTCTGCCTGTCTGCCTGCCCGCCGGTCTGTCTGCATGTCTGCCTGCCTGCCTGCCTGCCTGGTCACCTAGTCGGTGTTAGCCAGTGTCTCTGTGCCTCGCTGGCTGGCTGGCTGGCTGGCTGGCTGGCAGGCTGGCTGGCTGGCAGGCAGGCAGGCAGGCAGGCAGGCTGGCTGGCAGGCAGGCAGGCAGGCAGGCAGGCAGGCAGGCAGGCAGGCAGGCGGGGACACGTCAGGAGGGAAGGCTGCTCGGAGCGTGACACGGCGTCACACAGCCACAATGACTGAGTCTGTGGTCCTCGGGGTTAGGTAATGTGTCCCAGATGTTTCCACAGTTAGCAGTAAACTGGAGAGGGGAGAAGGAAAGAGAGAGGGAGGGAGAGAGGGACAGTAAAGGAGAAAGAAGCAAGAGGATAGGGGAGAGAGAAGAAGAGGGGGAGGACAGTTTTAAATAGAAGAGGGTCTTGCGTCACCCTCTCCCGACCCCTGTTTCCTCTCCTGCAGTCTCCTGGTCTGGCCTGGCTGTGGTCCTGCCAGTGGGAGATCGTGGAACGTGCCACGGCAGGAAAGAAAGAGGGGACTGTACGTCACCTTGGCATGGGGATTTGGAGGTCTTAAAAACATGCAGTGCCTCTTGAATTGGACAGCTTAAACCCTGAGAGCAGTAGTGAGGTTGACAGGGCCCCCAGCAGGACCAGTGTGGGGCAGGCTGTGATTGGTCTAGACCAGCTCCCTAGAGTCCCACTACGTGTGTCCACACAGACCTCTCTGATCTCCGTCCAGCACAGGGCCTTTATTTCCCACTCAGGTGGAACAGGCCCTTTGTGGCAGAGAAGACGGTTACTTAGACCATGTCAGCGTGGTGGTACTGTGGATCAGCCGACGCCTCATGAGCCTGGAAACACGAGACTCAGCCTTGCTTTGATGTTTCAAGTCACACAAGTGGAGCCAGACTTTTGACACACGGTTTGTTTTCAAGCAGCTCAGAAGCATGTGACCGTGTTCCCTTTCACGCTGCAGCCGTCCTTGCACTCCTGGAGAGCGGAGAGAGAGAGAGAGAGAGAGAGAGAGAGAGAGAGAGAGAGCATTTAAAGAAACTTGTTCAAAAACATCTCATAGCCATGGCCAGATGTGTTTAACTCCAACATGTGGCTGGAGTAGCAGATGTGTCCCAGCCTGCTAGCTCCCAGCCTCGCAGGGCTGAGCACTGCTGCTCAGACACACGTCCGGCTGCCCTGCTGTCCTGGACGTGTGGGCGGACCACTGCAGTTGAGGTAGGAAAGGCTGCAGCTCGCGGCCGCTACCCGATCCCCCATCCAGTTTCTCCCTCCAAATAATTCATCAGGCCTTGATGTGTCGCTCACTGTTCCGTGCTCCTGCAGCCTGCTGTTTGAAGCTCTGTGGAAAGCTTGGATCAGTTGGCGTGCAGTCACCTGGGAGCTGGGAAGAGCTAGGGAGAGGTGGGGGGAGGTGAGGAGAGGTGGGGGGCTGGAGCTGGGGGAGGGGGGGGGGCACATATTTGACAAAGACTTGAAAAGACACCAACAACCCTGAAGTGTCAGAAAGAAGGAACAACAGCAGCACCTCCTGACTCATGGTTTTTGTGTTGTGTTTTAGGTTTGAAGTTGTTTTCTTCATCTCCCACAATTATTTCAAACATTTGCAGAGGTCTGTGGTTCAGAAGTATGGCTTTTACTCTCTCCCTCGCTTGTTTTTCTCATTTATTTATTTATTCCTTCTTACAGACCTTTTTTGCCGCCGTTAACCAAGTGTTTCCTGCTGAGGATGACATCAACAAACATGTGGAGGACAACTGTGAGTTTCAGAACTACTTTATTTGAACCCTGTCCTCTGCACTATATCCACATTAATTTGCTCTCTCAACTATCCCCATTTGTATCTGCACTGTTAATCAATGTTAACAGTAAAACTCAATAAGTAAATGTTTCAATTTGTAAATTACTTTCTCATGTTGACACATTCTCTCTTTCTTTGTCAGGTTCCTTGATGTACTTGAATGAAGCCACTTTATTAAACAACGTTCGTGTGAGATATAGTAAAGACAAAATTTATGTAAGTGCCCTGACATTTTGAGCCTTTCAACAGGTTTGAACAGCAAGTTGAGGTTAGGACAGTCACTCATTACTGTACCCTCACCCCAGTCCTGCATTCCCTCTGCCTTCTACTGGATGGTGACTACACACACTCACACACACACTCACACACACACTCACACACACACACACACACACACAGTCTGCCTCTGTCTTGCCTGTCTCCCTGCTGGGCTGTGTCCACCTGGGGCTCAGGTGACCTCATTAATCACCCAGAGACTGATATCTTGTTCCCCGCTGAACTGAATCAGGTCCTCTGAGATGGTGGCTGTCTAGAGGCTAGCTGGAGGCAGAGCCAGCCCTCTCTGTCCTCTTCAGACGCCACCTAGTGGCCCTGCCCACACACTGTCACTGGCACAGCTACATGGGTCTATTGTTTGAATGCAACATGTTAGATGCATGTTGCAGCAGCCTCAGTGTCGTCGCCTGGGTTTAACAGCAGTTCTCGCTCTCTTGCTCTCTCTTCCTGACAGACTTTTGTAGCTAATATCCTGATTGCAGTGAACCCGTATTATGACATCCCAAAGCTGTACTCTCCTGAAACCATGAAACAGTATCATGGGAGGTCTTTGGGTACACTACCACCCCACGTCTACGCCATAGGTGAGTTTGGTGCTGCAGCTGCACTTCTGCATGTGTCCACTGGGGGGCAGTGTGGCTGACGTGCTGTTCTCTCTCAGCGGACAAGGCCTACAGGGACATGAGGGTCCTGAAGATGAGCCAGTCCATTATCGTCTCAGGGGAGTCTGGAGCAGGGAAAACTGAAAACACCAAGTTTGTGCTCAGGTACAGTCTCAAATGGCGGTTTGAGTTTAAACTTTCTGACTTTGTGAATTTGTTAAAACAGTAGTAATTGACCCTTTTGTTCTCCTCCTTTTAACTAGATACTTGACAAGTTCCTATGGAACTGGACAAGATATAGACGAGAGAATAGTTGAAGGTGAGGAGGACTATCTTGGTCAACTTGAATTACAATTTCGTTTTTACTGTTTTTGAGTTACTTGAAACATTCTTTTTTTCTATTCTTTTTTTCTTTTCTTCTTCAGCCAATCCCCTGCTGGAGGCGTTTGGGAACGCTAAAACTGTCAGGAACAACAACAGCAGTCGATTTGGGAAGTTTGTAGAAATTCACTTCAATCAAAAGGTAAAAAAGATCCATGGTTAACATTGTTTTTTTGATACAAAATATATATTCTTAAATTATAAAAAAAAAATCTATCCACAAGACTGACACAAGAACACTGTGTGTGTGTGTGTGTGTGTGTGTCAGAATGCTGTTGTGGGGGGGTTCGTTTCCCACTACCTGCTGGAGAAGTCCAGAATCTGCCGTCAGAGTTCGGAGGAGAGAAACTATCACATCTTCTACCGTCTGTGTGCTGGGGCGTCTGAAGACATCAGCCAGAGGTTCCACCTGGGTTCCCCCGACACCTTCAGGGTGAGCAGTTCTCTCTGCCCTCCCTTCCTCTGCCCCCCTCTCCAGCCTGCTGTTTCTTGTTTAGAGAACCACAACCACTCTACAGTTACACAGTATGTCCCAGTCTCCCAGGCATGGATTCAACTCTTCATTGAATTTTTCTCTCAGAATAAATCCATGTTAGGGAGACTGGGCCCAGGGATGTCAGGGGAGACTGGGCCCAGGGATGTCAGGGAGACTGGGCCCAGGGATGTCAGGGAGACTGGGCCCAGGGATGTCAGGGAGACTGGGCCCAGGGATGTCAGGGAGACTGGGCCCAGGGATGTCAGGGAGACTGGGCCCAGGGATGTCAGGGAGACTGGGCCCAGGGATGTCTGGGAGACTGGGCCCAGGGATGTCAGGGAGACTGGGCCCAGGGATGTCAGGGAGACTGGGCCCAGGGATGTCAGGGAGACTGGGCCCAGGGATGTCAGGGAGACTGGGCCCAGGGATGTCAGGGAGACTGGGCCCAGGGATGTCTGGGAGACTGGGCCCAGGGATGTCAGGGAGACTGGGCCCAGGGATGTCAGGGAGACTGGGCCCAGGGATGTCTGGGAGACTGGGCCCAGGGATGTCAGGGAGACTGGGCCCAGGGATGTCAGGGAGACTGGGCCCAGGGATGTCCCTCCTGCTGTCCTGGGAGTTTTTGAAAGCTGCTGTGACACAGTACCACTAGATGGAGCTCACATACATGGTTTTATGAGGCTTCTTTTGGCACCAACTCCCCCTTTAAACAGTCCATCTGTCGGAACATTGAGTCACCGTATGATGTGTGTTGCAGATCTTTAAGGGGTGATGTTCAAGCTGCCCTGACACTTCCCTTACCCAGCATCAGCTCTCAACGTGCATGGTACCCTGCCAGGCTCTCTCTCTCTCTGTCTCTCTCTGTCTCTCTCTGTCTCTCTCTGTCTCTCTCTCGCTCTCTCGCTCTCTCGCTCTCTCTCTCTCTCTCTCTCTCTCTCTCTCTCTCTCTCTCTCTCTCTCTCTGTCTCCCTCTCTCCATCTCCCTCTCTCTCTGAGAAACACTGCCAAGGAACTGCTCAACATCGACACAGTCTGCAGTAATGGAGATTGTAATGCCTAGATAATGGAAGTGGCATTTCTGCCAATCCCCCAATTAAATTCTGGACATAAGTATTGACCTATTTGGAAGCCCTTGACTCACAGGAGAGGGCGAGGGCATATTTGGCACGCAGAGATGATTTCGCCTCAGGGTTGACAGAAGGCAGATTCCCATAGGAGTCTGAAAACGATAATTGTCTTTTGTTAATGTTAAGAGTCTTTAGTACAGATCTGGATTGAGTCGACTCTAAAGTGAGTTTTGAGGTGACAGAAAGTCCACGAGCAAAAGTAGAATCCTTGCAGAGTTCCTGCATCCGCGGCAGATCCCACATCACTTCACCACGGCTCACTAGAGAACCGTACGTTCGCTTCCTCCGCTTTGAGGATCCACCACCTCATCAGATGCCAGGCCCTAGAAGGAGTCTTCCACATCCCTGCTAAGCCCTCCCTTTGTATCCTTGCCTTCCCACAGTGAGCCATCCTTTATTGCACTTCCCAAATATGTTCTTTATATTATGGCCGTCCATACTTTTACTGCTGACCTGGTAGACTGAAACCAAAGTTTATAAGAATAATATAAGAATAATAACATTCTGTGCAGTGGAGACTGTGAGTTGGTTCTGTAGCTGGGGCTAGCTGGGGGAAGCTGGAGGTAGCTGGGGGAAGCTGGGGGTAGCTGGGGGAAGCTGGAGGTAGCTGGGGCTAGCTGGGGGAAGCTGGAGGTAGCTGGGGGTAGCTGGGGTAGCTGGGGGTAGCTGGAGGTAGCTGGGAGTAGCTAGGGGTAGCTGGAGGTAGCTGGGGCTAGCTGGGGGTAGCTCTTGAGGACTCGTCCTCCATGTAGGACGCTGTAGGAGATAATGAGTGTTGAGAGGCTCCCCAAGGCTCAGTAATATCAAAGTATTATTTTGCCGTTTGCTGTTCCATCTGGCCAGATCCAATGAGTCATCTCTGCCATCCAGGTTTTGTTCAAGCCTTTGGTTTGCCTCAGTTCTGGGCTTGTTTTACACTCTCACTCGGGAAGTCTGCATTGGGATTCATCATTATCGTGGTTCACGGGGGAAAACCAAGTACTCAACAGCTATTAAAACTCACACAAAAGAAAGGACTGAGATGAATCGGTGCCTTTTGTTTACGTGCAAAGCAGGACGACGCACAAGCCTGAATCACAATGTGCTCTGACACAGGAATTTGCATGATCAATGATGTGGTGCGACCGGCCTTACATTAGCCTTGCTTTCTTGGATAGTTGGATATGAAAGGTGTCATCCTCAGTTGTTCTGTGTTTGGATCATGTATGTGTTCTGTTTGTTTTCTATTGTAGTACCTGAACAGAGGATGCACTCGCTTCTTTGCAAACAAGGACACAGACAAACAGATTCTTCAGAACCGCAAAAGCCCTGAGGTAAAGTGGAAATCATTCTTCCCTCTCTCTCCCCCTTTCTGTCTGTCAATCAGCCTCTCTTTCTCTCTCATTATGTCTGTCTCCAATTCATCCCTCTCTGCCTTACTGTGTCTTGCTTGCTCACCTTTTCCACTCTTTCTCTGCATCACACTCTACCTCCCACCCTGTCCCCACATTTCTCTCTATATATATCTCTCTCCTTCTCTCTTTCTCTCTATATATATCTCTCTCCTTCTCTCTTTCTCTCTATATATATCTCTCTCCTTCTCTCTTTCTCTCTATATATATCTCTCTCCTTCTCTCTTTCTCTCTATATATATCTCTCTCCTTCTCTCTCTTTCTCTCTATATATATCTCTCTCCTTCTCTCTTTCTCTCTATATATATCTCTCTCCTTCTCTCTTTCTCTCTATATATATCTCTCTCCTTCTCTCTTTCTCTCTATATATATCTCTCTCCTTCTCTCTCTTTCTCTCTATATATATCTCTCTCCTTCTCTCTTTCTCTCTATATATATCTCTCTCCTTCTCTCTCTTTCTCTCTATATATATCTCTCTCCTTCTCTCTTTCTCTCTATATATATCTCTCTCCTTCTCTCTTTCTCTCTATATATATCTCTCTCCTTCTCTCTTTCTCTCTATATATATCTCTCTCCTTCTCTCTCTTTCTCTCTATATATATCTCTCTCCTTCTCTCTTTCTCTCTATATATATCTCTCTCCTTCTCTCTCTTTCTCTCTATATATATCTCTCTCCTTCTCTCTTTCTCTCTATATATATCTCTCTCCTTCTCTCTTTCTCTCTATATATATCTCTCTCCTTCTCTCTCTTTCTCCTCTTGTCCTTCATAGCGCCTGTGTCTCTGCTACGCCCTTGGTACTCCAGGTCATCTCTTAAACCCCTGAACAACCACACAAGCCTTTTCTCTTCCCTGTCGCCGTGGTTATCAGACAGGAAGTCCCATCTGATGTGTTCCACTTCCTGTTTATGGCAGGAGCCTTCTCTCCCTGCCTTCCTGTTTCTGAAGCCACATAGTTGTAACTGCCACAAAGGTCATTTTCACTTTTTTCCAGTTGTGGTCAGCATAAACCTCTTTCAACCCTTAAAACTTTCTCCAAAACAGATTTAGAATTAGTGACCAATGTTTTAATTTGAATTGATGCAATGCAGTGCCTCGGTGTGAATACTTAATCCAACGAGATGAGTTCATTGCTCTTCCTCATTCTTTTGATTAATTATGCAGAGCTATTCCATTATTGCTTCTGTCTACCGCATCTCCAGTGGCGCAGAGTCATTAATTATTATTGTTATTAAAAGACACCACGGACCAGTGTTAGCCTCTCCCCTGCCTCGAAGATCCTTGGTGATTCATCCTCTCATTCAGGCACATCATTCTCTTGTTCAACCCCCCCCCCTTTCCTCCTTTATTTATAAAAATAAATGTACTTTATAGTGGCAAAAAAACTAGCATATACCTTTATTTGTGCAAACTGTTGATATGTGAATGATGTAGATTCAGTGGAATACATTCTATATCAAGATGAATGAAGCTCAAGAGACAGGAATCCAACATTTATCTGGAATAAGGATGTGTTGGTCTGGCTCCAGAGGCTTGTTAGCAACACGCAGCGCATAACAAGCGGCCAGATCATCTATATCCTTTGGCTGTTCAGTTGATTTGGGCTGTGTGTTTGTACCCTGCTTCTTCTCTATAAAACACAGGACGATCAGGTGATTATACAGTCAGTTTGGCCCAGTGTCATAGAAAAGCTTTCTTTTGGTCGTTTGAGGATGTGAATTTAGGGATCATTTTGATCACTGATTTCACATCTGCTCCGAGTGTAGTGGGATTCTGCATGTCTCTCTCTCTGTCTCTGTCTCTGTCTCTGTCTCTGTCTCTGTCTCTGTCTCTGTCTCTGTCTCTGTCTCTCTCTGTCTCTGTCTCTGTCTCTCTCTCTCTCTCTCTCTCTCTCTCTCTCTCTGCCTCTCTGTCTGTGTCTCTCTCTCTGTCTCTCTTTGTCTCTCTCTGTCACTCTGTCTCTCTCCTAGTCCAGTGCATGTTTTAATTATAATTTTTTTTTTTATTCAGCTCTCTATTGTAGGGCTTCAGGTCAAAATGACAATATCCTACTTGTCCAGCTTTGGTCTGATCCGAATGTCACAGTAGAAGGGTGTATCTGATGCACAGGGAGGCTGTGACCCCTTAACTGAACTTCCATAAGCTCTGGCCTGCGTTCTGCTCAGTTGGGTCTCTGGGTGTCAGTTAGAGTTCAGCCTGGAGCTGTTCCACATCAGAAACAAGCCATCATTTAAGCACTTCCATGACTAAGTGCTGATTGGAATTTATTAAGGGGATGCAATTAGGGATCTGTTATCATTGAGTTAAATGTTTTGATTTAAGAATGAACTGAGACCCTTTTTTATCACCGTGGATCATCCGTTTTTCTATAGAGAAGAACCACCCCTAGTCCCGTCCCCATGGTTACCACATCACTGGGGGAGTCCCGTACCCATGGTTACCACATCACTGGGGGAGTCCCGTCCCCATGGTTACCACATCACTGGGGGAGTCCCCTTCCCCCTCATCCCCGGCTGCGTCTCACACACTGATCTGGCTGTTCAACACAAACACCTTCAAATTCCCCCAAATAAGGATAGTGTGTCGTCTGCTGCCAGAGCATCATCTGACTGTGACATTCCTGCTGCCAGGCTGAGCGGGTCTCCAGGCCTGCTCTGCCCACCCTACACCAGCTCATTTTCTTTCTGACGATTTGAGATTTGATGTGGTTTGTTTGATGTGCAGATTTATGTTGGTGTTACAAGAGCTCAGAGTTCCATTCAACCCTTGTGTGGTGTTCAGGTCTTTTGGACTAATTTTCCATGTTTACTAAAAGAAAAAGATCCATTTCTGTATTTATCCAACCTCTGTCTCTGTAGCCTTCGCTCTTTCTTTGTTAGGAATATTTTAAATAACTTTGCATATGTGGTGTTCCATTCCATGGAACCCGGGAATAATACGTGTTTTTGTTGCTGAGAAAAATTGCAGTATTATGGGTCCCATAAATCTGCAAACATCGAGAAAGCAGCATAAAACAACAACACACAATGGTTACATTTACATGCGGAAGTTCTGTTTGACAAACAGTCCTTTGCGACCAGGTTGGCCGTTCCAAAACATACTGCTCAGGCTGTCATGACCATTGTAGGCCAGTGACTGACCCCTGTTCTCCTGGTGGTCTCCCAGCACCTGAAGGCAGGGCCCCTCAAGGACCCCCTGCTGGACGACCAGGGGGACTTCAACAGGATGTGTGGGGCCATGAAGAAGATCGGCCTGGACGACACAGAGAAGCTTGACCTGTTCAGGGTGGTAGCAGGGGTGCTCCACCTGGGCAACATCGACTTTGAGGAGACAGGTAGTACTTCAGGTGAGCAGGGATCCTCTCTCTTATCTCTCTCTCTCTCTCTCTTTCATCTTTCTCTCATATTTCTTTTTCATCTCTCTCTCTTATTTCTCTTTCATCTCTCTCTCTTATCTCTCTTTAATCTCTCTCTCATCTCTCTCTTTCATCTCTCATACTTTTTTATGTATCACGCGTGTACCCTCTCATACGACTGTTTCACTGTCTCTCTCTCTTTCCATTTGTTCATCGTCACATCGTGGTTGAAAAGATGGAAAGAATGAATGTCCTGTTCTCCAGCCTTTTGCCCTCCTTAGTATACCTTCCCATGTCCTGCTCTCCAGCCTTTTGCCCTCCTTAGTATACCTTCCCATGTCCTGTTCTCCAGCCTTTTGCCCTCCTTAGTATACCTTCCCATGTCCTGTTCTCCAGCCTTTTGCCCTCCTTAGTATACCTGCCCCAGGGCCCACAGCACCTCCAGGTGTAACTGAGGATGAGGAGAGTTCATTTATAACAACGAAAAAACATTCTGTCAGGCACCTCAGTCGTGAGCGACCATCTCCTGGGTTCCTGCCACCACAGAAACCATCAGGCTTTAGTTCCTGTGTAACAGGTGCCATTTGCTTTGTCTCCCCTCTCCGGAAGCCTCTCGTTTGCCGATTGATTACTTTAATCTTCAACTTCCCTCGCCAGCCACCATGCTCCTAGGGTTGTCTTCAGTATAAACATGCTCCTGGTCTTCGTCTCAGATGCAACAGGGGAGTCCTTCCCAGCATTCACTGGGGTTTGGAGACCAGGAAGTCCTTGTAGGAAGTCCCATCCAGCTCCACAGAGAGCTGCTGCCCAAGCCAGAATTCATTTCATTATCCAAAATTACAGTGTTAACAAATCACGTCATCATTTTTAAGAGCTGCGTATTTCGTGTTATTGTTTGACACGATGCGGTACATTTTGGGAGATGGTACACTGGGATTACCATAGACAATATACATTAATGTATATATGGGGGGGCCCCCATGGCGGGGGGCCCCCATGGCGTTTTATACGGCCGCCGTAGAGACCCTCAGCCGGGGCAGATGAGCATATCGACTGGTGGTGTGATGAGCAAGGTTGCACCCCTCCCTCCTGTTCAGAACATGGGAGGGGGAGTGTCTTTCCTGCATCCCACCCAAACTGGCTGTGCTCCCCTTATCTCTCTCTCTGTCTCAGCCGACCGGAGTTTGTGAATTATAGTGAGTGTCGAGTAATGATGGAGTGCTTTGATGAAGCCCATTTCATTAGGAAGTAGATATACAGAAGAGGTTAACTAGCACAGATAAATCACATCAAGTAGGCTACCTCTGTGACTTGGTTCTATTACTCTTACTTTAACAAGACAATTTGTACTTGTTAAAGGCATCTCGTTGGTTGGCCCCAAGTCACATTAGACATTAGTTTTAAGACCTTTGCGTGGCTTATGTTGAGCATCTATTGATTGCGGTATTGACGAGGACCCTATGGATCTTCAAGGGGACCGTATGTTGATGTATGTGGCAATTACGTGCAAAATAAACGCTCAATCGAACATAGGCCCAAGTGAGCTCTTCTTCAGTCCCTTCTTCTTCTTCAATTCCCACCTGAAGGGTTCCATTTGACACTTCCAAGGACAAAAAGACTCTACTTGATCTACACGCTGTGTTTGACAAAGAGCTGTGTTTGACAAAGTGCTGTGTTTGACAAAGTGCTGTGTTTGAAAAAGTGCTGTGTTTGTGTCCCCAGGTGGCTGCACCCTCGGGAAGCAGTCCGGCCAGCCCCTGGAGCACTGCTCTGAGCTGCTGGGTCTGGATGAGGACGACCTCCGAGTCAGCCTCACCACTAGGGTTATGCTCACAACAGCAGGGGGCGCCAAAGGAACGGTCATCAAGTAAGGAGACAGCAGTGAGGATGGGACCAGCAGGGGACCAGACGTGTATTTGTGAATCTTTTTTATTAATTTTTTTGATGATGGAAGGCCTTCTGTGTTTAAATAGTTGAGAAGTAATTTGGGAACATTTGGGAGGGTGGAAGGTCCTCTGCGTTAAAATAGTTGAGAATGATTTTTTGTTGTTGTTTTGTTTTGCTGTGGCTTGTCTTTGGATATCGTACTACGATATCCACACCAGAGATGACAGTAGCAAGGGAACGGAGGCAGGGGAATGTCTAACGGGCCAGAGGGGGATTGGTCTGCTCCACCCAGCCTTAAGCATGGCTATTTTAACGCCTTATGTAAGAAGGGAAAGCCTTCGCTAAACGGCATGGCAGGCGACGGCTTTAGACATTGAGAGAGTGAAAGAGAGTTCAGAAGTGTCATGGTGCCCCTCCCACACACCCACTTGTTGGCAAACAGCTACGGGCTTATTGACCTCCCCATGCTAACCTCCCCATGCTAACCTCCCCATGCTAACCTCCCCATGCAGGTTTCTCCAGGTCATCTTAATGCTTATTTAAACTAGCTATTGGGCCAAGGCTGTCAATTCCACCGACAGCTGATAAGATGCTGGAGAGGAAGTTATGCAAGGTGAAGAACGAGAACACTTGGAGGAGATGCACAGGAGCAGCACTATTAGCGTCATGTCGCTTCAGAGTCCTCGGGTTTGTAAATGACAGGGGACTCAACCCTCGGCGTTTCAAATGTTTAACTGGAGATTCTTTCCGGAAAGGGGTTATGAATTATACATGCATGGCAGTCTATGCAGAAATGTGGAAAGGGGATTGGTGGTGTGTGTGGAGGGGTTGGGGGGGCGTGTCTGTGAGTGCTTAAGATATGTCACCTTTAACACCACTCAGTGCTTGGTGAAACTCCACAGGGTTGGTAGAGTTAATGGATGTGTCTGGCCTCGTCAGTCCTTAATCATGTCTCCCATCAGAGGTAGACCAGGGCACAGCCTGGTCCTATCTGGTGACCCTCCAGTGGAGAGGGCTGTGTGCACACCAGGGTTGTGTCTATGGACGCCTGGCTTAAGTGCACACCAGCCATGTATTTGTGAATTAAAGGGCAAAATGTTAAAATGCTTTTTCAGAACCTTTTGAAGCCCACAGGGGCTGAATGATTGACATGTTCCTGCTTTAGAGCGTCTTTGTGGTCAGATTATATTGAATTTAGAGTGTCTCCAGAGGCAACACCCCTGTTGAGGTGGTTCTTAGACTTTGTAATTGTGTTACGATGGGTATTGCACCCCAATCACTCCCCTCCCAACTTGTCAATAATGCAATTATCTGCTTGGGAAGCCAAGCAGGCCTGTGGCAGTTTGTACTGAGCCCTGGTCCAGGCCTCACAGCTTGGTGCAATCACCCCAACCCTCTTGTTATGAGTTATCTTTTCCATCTGGCAGGGTGCCTCTGAAGGTGGAGCAGGCTAACAACGCCAGGGATGCCCTGGCCAAGGCCGTCTACAGCCGCCTGTTCGACCACGTGGTCACCAGGGTCAACCAGTGCTTCCCCTTCGACTCTTCTGCCAACTTCATCGGGGTGCTTGACATCGCAGGCTTCGGTATGTCCCCTCTGTCTGAGAGGCTGTGACGTTGGGCTGAAGAAGTTCACGTTGTTGGGGTTTTTGACTCGTGTGCGGGTTTTCTGTTCCAGAGTACTTTGAGCACAACAGCTTCGAGCAGTTCTGCATCAACTACTGCAACGAGAAACTGCAGCAGTTCTTCAACGAACGCATCCTGAAAGAGGTAAGTGCTTTTACTAATTATTATCTTACGTTAGCACTGCTGTCCTGGCTTTCCAAAACATAGGTATCACTACAGCTGTTAAAAATAATAAAATAAAGTTATTCCATCACTTACATTCCAATTATTTTCTTTTATTGGGGTGGAAACATTTGTGTTGCTTGGATTATATAGAAAACAATCAGTTAGAGCTTGAATTTCAGCCTTGGAGGTCCCTGGATCCTAGAACGACCCAATGAAATACTCAAATCTAACATTATGATCCTGAATGTGGACGCACAGCCAAGCCTCTCTGCCCTCTCTCCAGGAGCAAGAGCTGTACCAGAAGGAGGGACTCGGGGTGAACGAGGTTCACTACGTCGACAATCAGGACTGCATAGGTCAGTTTCTGCTAAAGCACCACTGTTCCCTCCAGATGACTGGCTGCTTTTCACTGCTCTATATTCATTCAGCAGCAGAGTGGTGAGGGTGGACTCGATCGTTTGTGTGTGTGTGTGTGTGTGCATGTGTGTGTGTGTGTGTGTGTGGGAGACAGCAGAGTGGTTTCTCAGTGTGAGGGGGTCAAACACCCGAGCGAAAGAATTCTCGTTTGTGGAGCTTTTGCGTTGTTACCTGGACAACAGAAGTAGAGATTGCGAAGGGGGCCTGATTGATTGAGCATGTGGAGGAGCACATCTAAACCCCAGCCTTTTTGCTGTGCTGCTCCCACAGCGAGAACAACACAAAGGCGTGGAGGTGACAGGGGTTGAATGCTAGCTTTCACTACGTGCCCGGCTCCACATAATGGGATCCGAATTCAGCCAAACACCTTTCAGTTTGCAGAGTTCTCAGTGGAGCCTGCTCTGTAGGTATTGGCCCAGAGCACACACCCTACCTTGAACTTCACCAAGTTATCCATCACACCAAGCCCCCCCCCCCTCCAAAACTAACTCTTAATATGCGTGTGGGAGCTTTCAGCCTTGTTCAACATCATGGTTTTGTTGTGTCACAGTAGGTTGACATTGATCTCCAGAACAATGTCAGGCACTGTAAGCTTTTGCAAATGTGTTTTAGCCAGTGTGTGCTCTCTGCAGGTGTCTGATTTGCACCTGTTCACAGCACAGTACATGTGTGCGGCCCTCCAGTCCTTCCAGCTACAGCATGTGGGCGGTTCACCGCTCTGTGCTTAGATGGATTCTCTGTGTTATAGATTTGTGGTTAGAGATTCATTTTGCTCTCAGCTATTACTTGAAAAGTGTCCTAATTAAAATGTTCTTTGTGACACTATTTTTTTTATACGGAGCAGTTATAGGTCAAGAAGATACTATTTATAAATGACTTTTCTTTATTAAACTTAAATGTAGTTCTGGACAGGTGTGTCTCCTATAATTGGAACGTGTTTGAGGGCCCAGAGTTGTTCACAAATGTGTCCTTTGAGCAAAAACACCTGTAATATCGTATGTTATTTCTAAGCCCACGCTGATTGCATTAGCTGAATAGCCTGTTGTGATGCTCTCTGTTCTGTCAGACCTGGTGGAGGCCAAGCTGGTGGGCATCCTGGACATCCTGGATGAAGAGAACCGCCTGCCCCAGCCTAGTGACCAGCACTTTGCAGAGACCGTACACAACAAGCACAAGAACCACTTCCGTCTCACTGTGAGTCTCCGCAGCTGTTCTCCAGCTCTGAGGCATCTGCACACTGAAGTATCCACAACTTCATCTTCATTTGTCCTCTTATGTATTTCAAAATCAGTGTGTGTGATCCTCTCAGGTGCCCAGAAAATCCAAGCTGGCTGTCCACAGGAACGTGAGGGATGACGAGGGCTTCATAGTCCGACACTTTGCAGGAGCCGTGTGTTACGAGACGGTAGGCTCGCGACACAGCCTTCGCTCTTCTCCAAACTTCTATACCGTGTGTCTCCTCCCAAACTGGATCAAACCCATCCGCTCTTTCAGCGTATTACACGTGGAATATAATCAATAGCTGTAAATGACAATTGAATCCCACCTGCAGTCCTTTTCAGGAAGTGTGAACTTGTGACTTTGCAGACCAAGTTTGTGGAGAAAAACAACGATGCGTTGCACATGTCCCTGGAGTGCCTGATCAGCGAATCCAAAGACAGGTTTGTGAGGGAACTCTTTGAGAACTCCAACAACACCAAGGACTCCAAGCAGAAGGCTGGAAAGCTAAGCTTCATCAGCGTGGGGAACAAGTTCAAGGTGAGCCAAACGGCTTTTAAACCCACTTCCTCACACATCACTTCAGGATGCAGCTTCATGTTCATTCAAAAATGAATGAGAACAGGACGAGAACATGAGTTACTATTATTAAGATTTCACAGCTTCCCTGCAAGTGTAAGTTTTGCGTTGGGTAATGCAATATGTGATACCCGCTGGGTATGAATATTAATGGTTGTTAATGTCGGCACTGTTCTGCGAACATTAACATGACTGTGTGTAATATAGACACAATGGAATGAGGTAAAATTGTTTCTGATAATTGGTTATGTTATAGATGTTATAAGTTAAATATAGAGGAAGTGTACCTTCACCTTTCGGCTGAAACTGTTTGGAATTCATACTGTGTGTTGAACGACAGCATAAATCTTTTTCTGCGTGGAGCGCGGCTGCGATCTTAAGACTAGGGGCCAGGGTGTGTCTAGCTGTGAGACATTCAGGAGCCTTTGATAAATCACCTCTGTGCTCCTCTGCCCAGCCACTCGACCACAGTGACATTCTGAATTCTGGCGACCCAAGCTCAAGGCTGTTTATTGGTCGCACTGAGTGTCATTTGGCAGGTCACCCCACCAGCCAATAACAAAACAGTCTGCCATCAGACTTAGAAAAGGTAATATAGACAGTACTTACTGGTATTAGCTCTCTGACCCTGACACTCCCCCGTGAAGGGTTTGTCTGTGTCTGCTGAGCCGTACCATCCGTTGATGTGAGAGGTGTGAGAGATGTGAGGTTTGGGTGCATGTGAAGGTCACAGGAGGCTCCTTTGAGGAGCCAGTTCAATATCACTACCTGCATAGCACTAGACACAAAGCGTCTGAAAAGCATCATTATCTGTCTGTATTCCAACGAGACGCACCTGTGTTTGTTTCTCACCTGTTTGGATGCACATCGTTATTGTTGTCGTTGTGGTTTTGTCAAAGTGACACTTTCAATATCCCTCGTGGTTGTAATGTACTGTTACCTGTCAGTTTGAGTTTGACTGGACTCCCAAAGCCAGGGGAATGAGGAATAAATATGCATGTTGGCTGTGAGCTGGCCTATTCCACCTGTTCCTGGAGTCTGTCTCTAACAGTGTTGCCAAAAAGATCCCACCAAAAGTTGCTAGTGGCTCTCTGAAAAGCCGCTAAAAGTCACTAGATTGTGTGATGACTTCATATATTGGGTCAACCTTTAGATCGGTAGATATACTAAGTAAAATTACAGATCTCATTCTATAAACAGCCTACTTCTATCAACTCTAAGAAAGGCAAACGGGACGTTATTTGAAAGTCAGTAAAGATCAATAAGTAAGGGATAATGCCCGAGAGGTGTCCAATATCACTTGATAATGGACGATGTGGAGGCGTGAACTGTCCGACTCGCATCCCGCAGAGTGGAATTCTATTGCTATGGGTATTTTCCCTTCTCATAAAGTTGAACGGATTTGATTGTGAAGCAATGGAAAGATCGCTGGACTAATACACCAGTCATGCACTAATATTTTGATCGCAAATGTGGGGGGGTCCAAACAACTTTTTTTTTAAGTGAGGGGGACGAGACCCCCCCCCCCCGTTACATTGCGGCGACTCCCATGACTGATGGTCTCTTAAAGAATATTTTTCTCTCATCTCTTTCAAACAGACCCAGTTGAACATTCTTTTGGAAAAACTCCGCAGCACGGTCAGTACCGCCCCAGTCACCCAGCCACCTTGGTTAGCCCACAGGTCTCGTAGCTCTACGTCCCTTTTTTACACAACTTCATTGATTCCACAGGAGGCACACCGAGGACATAACGCCATTTTGTCAACACCTTAAATCCTAATAGAGGCCCATGCAGTTTAGAGCCTGTAGTTTTTCATAAAGAGCTGTGTCCCCATCTACATATTTTAACAGCCACACGTCTCCTCTCTTCCCCTCCTCTCTTCCCCTTCTTGCTCCCCCTCCTCTCTTTCTCCCTCCTCTGTCCCTCTCAGGGCTCCAGTTTCATCCGCTGCATCAAGCCCAACCTGAAGATGGTGAGCCACCAGTTTGAAGGAGCCCAGATCCTGTCCCAGCTCCAGTGTTCAGGTCAGTCAGAGAGCTGCTGCAGTCCAACACCCACCCCAGGTCCCCCAGTCAGACCAGCAGGGAGTGGACCAGTCAGACCAGCAGGGAGTGGACCAGTCAGACCAGCAGGGAGAGGACCAGTCAGACCAGCAGGGAGAGGACCAGTCAGACCAGCAGGGAGAGGACCAGTCAGACCAGCAGGGAGTGGACCAGTCAGACCAGCAGGGAGTGGACCAGTCAGACCAGCAGGGAGTGGACCAGTCAGACCAGCAGGGAGAGGACCAGTCAGACCAGCAGGGAGTGGACCAGTCAGACCAGCAGGGAGTGGACCAGTCAGACCAGCAGGGAGAGGACCAGTCTGACCAGCAGGGAGAGGACCAGTCAGACCAGCAGGGAGAGGACCAGTCTGACCAGCAGGGAGTGGACCAGTCAGACCAGCAGGGAGTGGACCAGTCAGACCAGCAGGGAGAGGACCAGTCAGACCTGGAGGGAGTGGACCAGTCTGACCAGCAGGGAGAGGACCAGTCAGACCAGCAGGGAGTGGACCAGTCAGACCAGCAGGGAGAGGACCAGTCTGACCAGCAGGGAGTGGACCAGTCAGACCTGGAGGGAGTGGACCAGTCAGACCAGCAGGGAGTGGACCAGTCTGACCAGCAGGGAGAGGACCAGTCAGACCAGCAGGGAGAGGAGCAGTCTGACCAGCAGGGAGAGGACCAGTCAGACCAGCAGGGAGAGGACCAGTCAGACCAGCAGGGAGTGGACCAGTCAGACCAGCAGGGAGTGGACCAGTCAGACCAGCAGGGAGTGGACCAGTCTGACCAGCAGGGAGAGGACCAGTCAGACCAGCAGGGAGAGGAGCAGTCTGACCAGCAGGGAGAGGACCAGTCAGACCAGCAGGGAGAGGACCAGTCAGACCAGCAGGGAGAGGACCAGTCAGACCAGCAGGGAGAGGACCAGTCAGACCAGCAGGGAGTGGACCAGTCAGACCAGCAGGGAGTGGACCAGTCAGACCAGCAGGGAGTGGACCAGTCAGACCAGCAGGGAGAGGACCAGTCAGACCAGCAGGGAGTGGACCAGTCAGACCAGCAGGGAGTGGACCAGTCAGACCAGCAGGGAGAGGAGCAGTCTGACCAGCAGGGAGTGGAGCAGTCAGACCAGCAGGGAGAGGAGCAGTCAGACCAGCAGGGAGTGGACCAGTCAGACCAGCAGGGAGAGGACCAGTCAGACCAGCAGGGAGTGGACCAGTCAGACCAGCAGGGAGTGGACCAGTCAGACCAGCAGGGAGTGGAGCAGTCTGACCAGCAGGGAGAGGACCAGTCTGACCAGCAGGGAGTGGAGCAGTCTGACCAGCAGGGAGAGGACCAGTCTGACCAGCAGGGAGAGGAGCAGTCAGACCAGCAGGGAGAGGAGCAGTCAGACCAGCAGGGAGTGGACCAGTCAGACCAGCAGGGAGAGGACCAGTCAGACCAGCAGGGAGTGGAGCAGTCTGACCAGCAGGGAGAGGACCAGTCAGACCAGCAGGGAGAGGAGCAGTCAGACCAGCAGGGAGTGGACCAGTCAGACCAGCAGGGAGTGGACCAGTCAGACCAGCAGGGAGTGGACCAGTCAGACCAGCAGGGAGAGGACCAGTCAGACCAGCAGGGAGAGGACCAGTCAGACCAGCAGGGAGTGGACCAGTCAGACCAGCAGGGAGAGGAGCAGTCAGACCAGCAGGGAGTGGACCAGTCAGACCAGCAGGGAGTGGACCAGTCAGACCAGCAGGGAGTGGACCAGTCAGACCAGCAGGGAGAGGACCAGTCAGACCAGCAGGGAGAGGACCAGTCAGACCAGCAGGGAGAGGACCAGTCAGACCAGCAGGGAGAGGACCAGTCTGACCAGCAGGGAGAGGACCAGTCAGACCAGCAGGGAGAGGACCAGTCAGACCAGCAGGGAGTGGACCAGTCTGACCAGCAGGGAGAGGACCAGTCAGACCAGCAGGGAGTGGACCAGTCAGACCAGCAGGGAGAGGACCAGTCAGACCAGCAGGGAGAGGAGCAGTCAGACCAGCAGGGAGTGGACCAGTCTGACCAGCAGGGAGTGGACCAGTCAGACCAGCAGGGAGAGGACCAGTCAGACCAGCAGGGAGTGGACCAGTCAGACCAGCAGGGAGTGGACCAGTCAGACCAGCAGGGAGTGGACCAGTCAGACCAGCAGGGAGTGGACCAGTCAGACCTGGAGGTGGAGGGCTCTCCCACACAGCATAGTGTTCCATGCTGCTGCTGATTCTCAGACTTTTGTCCTAGACCTACATGAATGTGTGTGGTGACCCACTAGGGACACTAGAAGCCAATCTTACCTGACAGCTTTTTAAACTTCTTTTCTTTCTCGTCGGCTGCCTTCTTAAGGCTGCAAGGCAAATTTCTCCAGTCTTCCTGTCTCATTTGCATATTCAATTTACCGTGGTTTAGTTCAGTACCCTTGGAGATATTTCATCCACAAAAAGTCAGTAGACGTGACATGTATTCCTCTGCTCTGTAACCCTGATAACAAAAATATCATGATTGGACTGTTTATTTGACGTGGAAAGATTCAAACACATTTGACAGTTGTTATGACAAATCAAGAAGGGAAGTAGATGGACAGAGATGTATTTCGTCCTTTTAAGAAATTCGTTCTATTTCATTCAGCAATACCCTACAAAACATGTGTGTGTGGATGTTCTGTTCCCCCTGCTGTGACCTGCCTGTGCCCTGGCAGGTATGGTGTCGGTGCTGGACCTCATGCAGGGCGGCTTCCCCTCCAGAGCCCCCTTCCACGAGCTCTACAACATGTACAAGCAGTATATGCCTGCCAAGCTGACCCGCCTGGACCCTCGCCTGTTCACCAAGGTGGGCGACCCCGAGGCTCCCCTCCCACAGCCCCACACAGCCACCTAACCACTCGCTATTCCAGACACCACAGACCACCACAGACCACCACAGACCACCACAGACCACCACAGACCACCACAGACCACCACAGACCACCACAGACCACCACAGACATCACAGACCACCACAGACATCACAGACCACCACAGACACCACAGACACCACCATGTTTATTCAAAGGAACTGTGCTCATGTTTTGGCTGCAGGCTTTGTTCAAGGCATTAGGGCTGAATGAGAACGACTACAAGTTCGGTCTGACCAGAGTGTTCTTCAGGCCTGGGAAGGTAAGGCGTTCAGACTGCCAGCTCTCTTAAAAAAAGAGGTTGCTGTTTCCTAATGTTGAGTTGAGATTCATTTTGGCAGAGGAGGTAAAAGTCTAAGCTATATTTTTGATAATAGACCAGTGCTAACAGATGGAGTATTCATTTATATACATATGAATTATTTATACTGTAGTGTCTGTGCTTTTTTGTAACATCGAGCGGTGCTTGTTGTGGAGTACACCAGACCAAGCCCATTGTGAGAACTGATGTAACTTTGACACTGGACCCAGGGATGAAATTCATGAATACATGAATATTTGGAATCCTTTGTTGTCAAGCTGATAGTTTGAGCCACCGTCAAAACCTGTGAGTCGGTGTCTCTAACTTCTCTGGACACGCCTCCCTCACCTCCTTCACCTGTCCTCCGTCTCCTCCTCCACTATCTCCTCCACTATCTCCTCCTCTGAATTCCACCAGTTTGCAGAGTTTGACCAGATCATGAAGTCGGACCCTGACCACCTGGCAGAGCTGGTGAAGAAGGTCAACCAGTGGCTGATCTGCAGTCGCTGGAGGAAGGTGCAGTGGTGCAGCCTGTCAGTCATCAAACGTGAGTCGGCTCAACCCCCCGGCGTTTGCCCCCCGGCGTTTGCCCCCCGGCGTTTGCCCCCCGGCGCACAACACAGCTGTTAAACGGGATGATTCTGACTTGAGCCAGGTCACCTCTATGTGACCCAGGCACCAGTCTTAGAGCACACACCCTGCTCACGCCAGGCATGCTGGGAAGTCTGCATTTAGTCCACAGGCTTGACAGACTGTAATATCTCTATTCCATGTCACACCCGACTTTGAGGAAGGTTTTCCATCTGGTCTGGTGTCTCTGAACATTGCCAAGGTATAGGCCATAGTAGAGTCTATGCCAGTCCCAGCAGGTCTGTGGGTGGAAGGCCTTTAAGCTTCTCTTTCCCTTCCTATACCTCTCATAACATTTCTCTCTCTCCATCCCCTCTCTCTCACTCTTTCTCTATCTCTCTCTCTCTCTCTCTCTCTCTCTCTCTCTCTCTCTCTCTGTCTCTCTCTCTCTCTCTCCCTCCCTTTCTCTTTCCCCTCTCTCTCTCTCTCCCTCTCCTCTCTCCTTCCTCTCTCTCTCCTCTCTCTCTCTCTCTCTCTCTCTCTCTCTCTCTCTCTCTCTCTCTCTCTCTCTCTCTCCTCTCTCTCTCCACAGTGAAGAACAAGATGCTGTACCGTGCCAGTGCCTGCATCAAGATGCAGAAGACGGTACGCATGTGGCTCTGCAAGAGGAAGCACAAGCCACGGTGGGTGTCCTCTCCTCCCTCTTCTCCTTCTCCCTCCCTCCCTCTCCTCCCTCTCCTCCTCCCTCTTCTCCCTCTCCTCCTCTCTCTTCTCCCTCTCCTTCTTCTCCCTCTCCTCCTCCTCCCTCCTCCTCCTCTGTCTCCTCCTCCCTCTCCTCCCGTCTGCTTCCTTCTCCTTCCTTCTCCTCCCTCTCATCCTCTCTCTCATTATACACCACTTTCACAGCTCAGCAGCGCCAGCCTGTTTAACAATCCTCACATGTATCGCCACAGAGACCGCCACAGCGTGCCTTGTGGCTTCTTACCGCTTCTTACCTTAGTGAAGCTCCAGGAGACTTGTGATGATAAACAACACCAGCCCAGGGGAGGGGAAGATGGCGGGGAGGGGGGGTTCACCGGAGAGTTTTTGTCTGATCTGGCAACCCTCAATCTGGGGCTAACGGCGTGTGTCATTATTTGGGTGTGGTGTGTGTCTGTGTGCGTCTTTTGATTGTGCTTTTGATTGCGTGTGGCTGTCTGTGAATGTGTTGGATGTTTTTGGGGTGTGTCTGTGAATGTGCGTCTGCGTCTACTAACAGGATCGACGGGCTGGTCAAGGTGCGGCATCTGAAGAAGAGGATGGACAAATTCAACCAGGTGGAACTGAAGGAGGGCAAACAGGAGATGGCCACCCAGATCCAGGAGCTGGATGCAGCTATCAGCAGCCTCATGGTCAAGATCAAAGTGTGTGAGACGGCAAAAGCACCTCCTCTTTCTGCTCTTCACTCGAGTGTCCACATAGAGTTAACATGTATCTGTTGCGCTGAGCCACACATTCTCCACTCACTCCAGAACACTTAAAGCTGCGTCACGTCAGATTACAGGAAATGACGAGGCCTTCTGTTACTGTTAGATAAATGAATAACTAGACACGCTTCACCATAAGCATTCCACAAGTTATTTGCGTTCCAGAATAAATACCTGAAAATAAACGTTCTGATGTTGGATGAAGTGCTTTTTCCCCTGCTGACAGATGGCAGGTAATGATGAGGAGCTCAGACCAGACTATTGACTGTTGGTGCCTCGGGGAGGCGATGCCTTTATTAAGGCCACTCTCCCTCCCCTCCCCTGCTCTCCCTCCCCTCCCCTGCTCTGCCTCCCCTCCCCTGCTCTGCCTCCCCTCCCCTCCCCTCCCCTGCTCTCCCTCCCCTCCCCTCCCCTGCTCTGCCTCCCCTCCCCTGCTCTGCCTCCCCTCCCCTGCTCTGCCTCCCCTCCCCTGCTCCCCCTCCCCTGCTCCCCCTCCCCTGCTCCCCCTCCCCTGCTCTGCCTCCCCTGCTCTGCCTCCCCTGCTCTGCCTCCCCTCCCCTGCTCTCCCTCCCCTCCCCTGCTCTGCCTCCCCTCCCCTGCTCTGCCTCCCCTGCTCTGCCTCCCCTCCCCTGCTCTCCCTCCCCTCCCCTGCTCTGCCTCCCCTCCCCTGCTCTGCCTCCCCTCCCCTGCTCTGCCTCCCCTGCTCTGCCTCCCCTCCCCTGCTCTGCCTCCCCTGCTCTGCCTCCCCTGCTCTGCCTCCCCTGCTCCCCCTCCCCTGCTCTGCCTCCCCTCCCCTGCTCTGCCTCCCCTGCTCCCCCTCCCCTGCTCTGCCTCCCCTGCTCTGCCTCCCCTGCTCTGCCTCCCCTCCCCTCCCCTGCTCTGCCTCCCCTGCTCCCCCTCCCCTGCTCTGCCTCCCCTGCTCCCCCTCCCCTGCTCTGCCTCCCCTGCTCCCCCTCCCCTGCTCTGCCTCCCCTGCTCCCCCTCCCCTGTTCCCCCTCCCCTGCTCTGCCTCCCCTCCCCTGCTCCCCCTCCCCTGCTCCCCCTCCCCTGCTCTGCCTCCCCTGCTCTGCCTCCCCTGCTCTGCCTCCCCTCCCCTGCTCTGCCTCCCCTGCTCCCCCTCCCCTGCTCTGCCTCCCCTCCCCTGCTCCCCCTCCCCTGCTCCCCCTCCCCTGCTCCCCCTCCCCTGCTCTGCCTCCCCTCCCCTGCTCCCCCTCCCCTGCTCCCCCTCCCCTGCTCTGCCTCCCCTGCTCTGCCTCCCCTGCTCTGCCTCCCCTCCCCTGCTCTGCCTCCCCTCCCCTCCCCTGCTCCCCCTCCCCTGCTCCCCCTCCCCTGCTCCCCCTCCCCTGCTCCCCCTCCCCTGCTCCCCCTCCCCTGCTCCCCCTCCCCTGCTCCCCCTCCCCTGCTCTGCCTCCCTTGCTCTGCCTCCCCTGCTCTGCCTCCCCTGCTCCCCCTCCCCTGCTCTGCCTCCCCTGCTCCCCCTCCCCTGCTCTGCCTCCCTCACCACAATCCACGATTCTGCATTCACACAAATAGACTTGGTTTGGCATGGCTCTAGTGTGGCTGGCTCCTTCTCTTCCCAGATGTCATCCTAGTCCTCATCCCAGTCACTGTCAGCACCGCACAGCAACACTAGCTTCATTATAATCACAAGCCTCCGAGGGATACTCGTTTTTCTCTTTAGTTTTCAGATGTCGTCCATCTTGTCTCCAAATCCCAAATAAATGAATTGAATTCGTTGAGTTCCCTTGCACCTTGTTTATTAGTTTTTCTAGATTACAAATACATTCTGCAGGGGTTCCGTGAGAGCCAGGGTTGCCAGGTTAGCTGGAGTCACACATAATGTGTGTTTGTGTTAGGAGGACAGGTCCTGGTCGGGCAGACACAGCTGTGCTACCAAGTTATACTTTTTCCATAAAAAGGTTCCATCGACGGCAGATGTGCATGAATATTTACGACCTGCAACACGTTTGCCCTCTAATTCGAAGCTACACCATGGCATGCAGAGTCTTAGGAAATGCAGCCAGATATGCAGGACTCTGATAAGGGATGAAGGTTGATCTGCCCAGCCAAGGAGAGAATTAGGAGTGCAAGTTAGAATGCATGACTGTTCTGTCTGTGGGTGTGGCCTGAGCACATACTGGCTCGTTGGGTCTGAGACCCCGATGGAGACCTGCCCACCACGCTTATCTTCCCCTCTGCTCCCCACCTGACCTTCCTCCTGTGACCTCTGACCCCTCAGGGCACCATCATGACCCGCATTGAGATTGACCACGAGTACAAGGCTCTGGTGACCCGCTCAGAGCAGCTGCTGACCGCCATGCAGAACAAGAAGAAGGAGGAGGAGGAGAGAGAGCGTCTCAAACGCATCCAGGAGGACATGGACCGAGAGAGGAAGAGGAGGGAGGAAGAGGACCAGAGACGCAAGCAGGAGGAGGAAGAACGCCGCCTGTGAGTAGCTGACCGGGGGGAGGAGGAGGGGGAGTGGAGGGGGAGGGGGGAGGAGGAGGGGGAGTGGAGGGGGAGGGGGGAGTGGAGGGGAGGGGGAGGAGGAGGGGGAGTGGAGGGGGAGGGGGGAGGAGGAGGGGGAGTGGAGGGGGAGGGGGGAGGAGGAGGGGGAGTGGAGTGGAGGGGGGAGGGGGTAGGAGGAGGGGGAGTGGAGGGGGGAGGGGGAGGAGGAGGGGGAGTGGAGGGGGGAGGAGGAGGGGGAGTGGAGGGGGGGAGGGGGGGAGGAGGAGGAGGGTGGGTGGTCAGGAGGACACAGAGAGGAGCAGACACGCTTGTCCTTTATTAGGGTATAAAACCCTATTGGCAGAGGCGATGTGGCCCATCGTAACCGTCACATATCAGTACCTCCTCATTTCAGATATTAGAGACGGTGGGCTCGGCGTTATGAACCCCCAAGAGAGTTACTAACCCACACACTCATCTGCCTGATGACTGAAGGGCATCCGTTATGGAAACGAGTATTATGACAGAGGAAGGACGTGTCAGTGGGACCTCCATAAAGTCCTGACGTGGTTATACAGGGTTGTTCATGGAAGTCATCCAGGCTAAAGTGAATGTCAGGACTGTTAGGGAGGTCAGCGGGCTGTGTGCAGGCTGCTGGATCAGGGACTGGAGCTGGTTTACCTTCAGTGACCTGGGAAGCTCTGGGGCTGCTGTTGACTGATGGCTTACCTTGAGGAGCAGTCAGTCAGTCGCTGTGTGGACTCCATGTGCTCTCTATATGGGCTCCTTGTCAGTTGGAGATCTACATTCTGTGACAGGTCTCTTTCTCTTCTCTCTTTTTTCTTTCTCTTTCTGTCTCTCTCTCTCTCTCTCTCTCTCTTTCTCTCTCTTTCTGTCTCTCTCTCTCTCTCTCTCTCTCTCTCTCTCTCTCTTTCTCTCTCTTTCTGTCTCTCTCTCTCTCTCTCTCTCTCTCTCTCTCTCTCCCCCTCCCTCCCTCTCTGTCTGTCTGTCTGTCTGTCTCTCTCTCTGTCTCTGTCTCTCTTTCTTTCTTTCTTTCTCTCTCCCTCAGGAAAGCGGAGATGGAGCTGAAAAGGAAACAGGAAGAGGAGGAACGGAAGAAGATGGAGGAAGAGGAGAAGAGGATTCAGGTGGGTGACTTCCTGTGGGTCAGCTGAAGAGTCTGTCTGTCTGATGCTCATCCTGCTCCACTTTGCAAAGTTCCCTGGCAAGCTCTCTTCCTCTCTTTCTTCCTCCCTCTCTTCCTCTCTCTCTCTCTCTCTCTCTCTCTCTCTCTCTCTCTCTCTCTCTCTCTCTCTCTCTCTCTCTCTCTCTCTCTCTCTCTCTCTCTCTCTCTCTCTCTCTCTCTCTCTCTCTCTCTCTCCCCCATCATTCCATCACTCTGTCCCTGTGTCAGAGGGTTGTTTCTGTTCAGTGGGTTCCCCAGCTGCTGTTGGAGAGAGCTGGAGAGAGACTGACCCTCTGTCAACAGCAGCTTGCAGCGCTGTGAAGCCGGCCGTCAGATCAGAGGCCCTGCCCTGAGGCCTGCAGCCAGGGTGCTGCTGGCTGATATCCTCCAGATTACGCTCTCTGGGCACGCGTGCTCAGCAAATATTCATGAATTCATATTTTGGATGGTTTTAGGCGGCAGGAAACTGCACCAAAATTAGATTTTTTTTTCCTTTCTTCATTCTCTTCTTTGAGGGCTGAATTAGTTTCAACACCCGACCTTTCAAGGAGGATAGGGGGTATAACTCTTAAATTGGTCTCACTGCTGTATCTACTATTCACTTCCTTCTTAGATTTTGAAACAAGAATGAATATGCTATGCTAGCCTGTGGACTGTGGACTGTGTCCTAGTTCAAGCTGCCCGCCCCACTTCCCTCCCCTGAGCCTCTGGTGCCTCTGTGCTCCAGCGAGCCCCTGGCTGATCTCCAGCTGACAGGCTCTCCTGGACACAGCGCCTCCCAGGAGAAAAGCTCATTAGCAGGGGTCTGAAGAGGCCCGCAGCCCTGCATCATATCCCCCTGCCTCCAGGGCAGGGCCCAGGCACCTGACACTGAGGAACCATATGGTTAGGGAGGGGGCGTGGCCGAGGGCAGGGCCCCCCAAGGGGGAAGAGACTCTTCTGAACCTGCTATTTAGGCGGGGGGGGGGGGAAGGAGAGAGTGTCCTTATTGTTCTCTAACATAAAGAGACCTCACTTTGTGTCCCTTCTGGGTGAGGAATTGCTCTGTCCTCAAAACCGAGTTTCTGGTGCCCTTTGTGAGTTTGGTTGGCGGAGACTGAGTTATGGAAGAGTCTCCTGGCTGGGTGAGTACATGGACTAGGCAGGCGCATCAATCATGCTGCCGGCTACACACACCTCCGTGAGTCCCTTATTAGAGTAAAGGAGCACCTTACGACAGGGGAGGCAGAGGAACCAGCTCAGCCCTTCTTGCCTGCCCGTCTCCCTCCCTCATCAACTGGGGATGAGGTGGGTGTAGATGTGTGTGTTTGTGAACTAACATTGTGTGTGTGTGTGTGTGTGTGCAGGCGGAGATGGAGCTGCAGATGGAGGCGGAGCGTGAGGAGGAGGCGGCGCGCTCCACCATCCTGGAGCAGGAGCGCAGAGACAGGGAGCTGGCCATGAGGATCGCCCAGAGCGAGTCTGAGCTCATCCCAGAGGAGAGCCCCTACGACGCAGGCCTGCGCAGGTACAGCCCACCCGGGGCAGCTGAGAGAGCACAGGGCTCTGGAGTCCCAATCACCACCACGGACAACCCAGTCTTACCGATTCTAAGCAGTGATCGGAACACTGACTTTTGTTAATGTAGTTCCTTTAAAGGTGTTTTGGAGAGACGGGCTGGTTTCTCTTCTGAGTGTGTGTGTGTGTGTGTAACCAATGTCTTCTGTTCTCTTCTCCCAGTAACGGCTCTTCGGGTGTTCCAGCGTCTCCAGAGAGAGCTACGTAAGAAGAGATTTAACCCCTTAATCCCATCCCCACCTGCCCTTCACCACTCACCCATTACCACCCCGCATGCTGTTGCAATCTGCCAGATAAACCGCAAACTTGAACCGTGACAAAGGCACACTCAGGAACAAACAGGCAGGATGACTGTGAACGTCTATCTCGGTCAGAGTGGCTTGTCTAGTTTATTTTTTCAGACATATCTATGCCTTCCCAGTTCCCATTCAGAATGACGTTTTTCACAAGGGGCCTGATCTGTCCTTAATCTGACAGCCTTGGAATGGTAATGACCCATTCTGGACCGACAGAGGACAGGGGAAATCACCCTCTCCAGTTCCCCATTGGCCCACTCACTGTATGCTGAGTGCAACGTTGTAATCCTGTTCTCCTCTCGTTTACAGCGCTGCTGGAACTCAAGTCCTCAAGAGCTTGACCATGTAGGTTCAATTCAGGCCTCCGTTTCTCAATCCTCCTTCCAGCACACCCTCACAGAGAGCTTAGTTCAAGTAGAGACTCCATACGTGAAAGTTCTTAAACCAGCGCAGTATGTGTGTTGTTAAGACATAAAGTTACATGCACTTTTGAATTAGGTGTGTAATGCACTTTCTTCTGGCAAGGTGCAAATGAGTAGTCCTCTCTGACTAATACCCAGTACGTCATAGCACTTAAACCAGCGGCAGACACACAAAGACCTGCCCTTCACATCCTCTCTCACACTCTCTCTGCATCTCCCATGAACTGAACTGCACACAACCTCAGCAACACCAGCTGGATGTTGTCCTCAGGGAACCACATCCTCTCTCTGCACTCTCTCTGCATCTTCACTCCCACCTCATCTGCACCTGGAATGCGCTCTGTAGAGTAGTGTTTATCAAGTATGCCTGTTCTCTCAATGCCGTTTCAGTTACTTTCCACATTTCTACTCTTCTACAGCCTCACCTTTTCCCTAGGTAATATGCTCTCTCATCAGGTAATCACCCCCCAAAAGAATCATGTAGCAGACAGAACCGTTGGGCCCAGGTTTGTTTCTGTTAGGACTAGGGACAGGTTTCTTGAGAGGCTTTTAATGGAGGAGATGAGGGTAAATATAGAACGCTTGGATGCTTAAATCAACAGGAGTGATGAGTTTAATCAGCGCAGCCCCAAGGCCCCCCACGATGGGATGTCGGCAGCTTAGCGCCTCCTGCTGTAGCTACGTCACGCCTCACAAGCCATATGTCACAGCGGTGGGATTCCGTCACCAGACGGCCCCCTGGGAAGTGTACAGGCACAGAGCCTTACTGGTCAGGGAGCGACAAGGAGGAGAGAGTGTGTTACCTTCCTAGGTCAAACACACACGTTTCTGACTGAGTGTTTTCCTCTCTGCTGCGGTGGTTTCCTCTGTGGGTGGTGGTTCTGTGTGCAAATTGTGTTTTATTTTTGGTACCGCTGTTGACAGTGGCTTAGCAGTGACATTGACTGGCATTCTAACTGCTGTGTGCTGGAATCACCATGTTCTTTTAGGGAGGAAATGGCCAAGGAAATGTCTGAGCTTCTGGCTAGGTGGGTAGCTGTTCCAACTCACTCTCCCACTCGACCGGCACTGAAATCTGTCCATCTCACACCATCTCTTCAGATTTACACTTTCTTAAATTTTATGATTGTGGTTGAATTTGTGACATTCATGACGTGTAAATCCGCATGATTCTAGAATCATTGTAGTAACAATCAATACTTTATTTCCGTGAAATGTGATACAATATAACCCAATTAATTCGCAATTCAAATGAGCAACAATCTAAACACAACAAAGAGTAAGTGCGAGCGGCGTGCGTAGACAGGAGGAAAGTGCCATGTGCCAACTGTGGAGGCGTGTCCCTGTGATGACAGGGCCAAGTGTTGCTGCAGCCACCACAGCAGCTTCTATCCCCCAGGCCTCACCACCTTCCGGCCCTGTCACCTTCACAGCAAGTGTGAATGAGTGACATGTACCTAGAGACCACGCACACACACCAGTTGACCTCTGGAACCACTCACTGTGTTTGCTGCTAATTGGCTCATGCTACCTCAGACTGCCTGAGTCACATGGCGACAGGAAGTTCTGGCCAGAAGGGGACTGTCCCGTTAGCCCAAGGTTACAGCTTTGGGAGCTTCAGGGAACCCAGAATAGCCCGCTGTGTCTGAACAGTTGTACTGGTGAAGAGGCCCGGCCAGCCAATGGGATTACAGAGTGAAAGGCCTTCGGTGGTAGGAGGCCCGCCCTTACTCCACGTTGTTCTAAACGGGGCAAATCCCTGTCGTGGCTTAATGAGGGCTGTGAGAAGTACCTGTCTGCTGAGAAACACAGGCCTGTGGACAGGCTCACAGCCAGAGAGGAGTACCCTCAAAAGGCCAATTATTGTATTTCAGCAGAATGAGTACTGCTCTGAAGAACCTCCAGATTGTTTTCTCCCCCTATTTCTCCAACAACAAATCCACCCACGCAATGGCCCTCATTACAGTCAAGCCACCCCCTGAAATTCTCCATCTTGTTTTTGTAGAAAATGCAAAGCTTCACCTTAATTCCCAGCTTCCCCCAAACTACCACCCAATTAAAATGTCTGTTTGTACCCTGAGGTGAAAGTCACGTGACTCCTGAGCTTTGTGTCGTCCCTGCTCTTCCCATTGGCTCCCTGCCAGCACGGGGTGTGTTGTGGTAACCCCCTTGTCCTGTTTGTGTGTGCCCCCCTCCTAGAAGCCCCCAGGTACAGGCCACCAAAGCTGCCGCCGGCACCAAGAAGTACGAGCTGAGCAAGTGGAAGTACGCTGAGCTGAGGGATGCCATCAACACCTCGTGCGGTGAGAAGCCTTTTGCTTCCTCCCTCCATGGACCAGTCTAAGATCTGTTAAGCTGTGAGACCTTTGGGGGAGACAATCCTTAGGGAGGAGGCAGTTAGGCAGTTAGCAAACATCTGCACGTTTTGTTAGGTGCCTGAGGGGTTTCTGCTCTTTAATTCATTAGCGCAACATGACTGTTTCATCAGCGGTTATCGATTTCGGCGTAATCTGCTGTCGGAACAGCGCTGCCCACAGTTCTGTTAACGTCGGATCGCTAGGCTCGTACTCATCCAGAGAATGATGGAGGCTGGAGCAGCAGGTAGAGAAGGCCGACGGCGGCAAGGAGAAGTCTTCTCGTGAGCTGACCCATGAGGGCACAAAGAAATGATTAGTTTAGCAGTTAACAGGCCAGCAACCACCTGCCTACCAGGGAGACCAAGGGCCATGACCACAATACAGATGAAGCTCTGTCAATCTCTCACCACTGCTGCCAAAATAGGCACAGTTGGAGAAAAAAAATATACAACTTGAGTATTTTTACCCAGATCTATCTTTTGATTAATCCTCTGTTGGCACTTTTCCAAAGCATTAAGATTAAGGTGCAAGTTTCGCTCTTATTAATCAAATTGTCATGATGACATTATGAGCCTGTCACCAAGGGGGCCGCCAGGAAGTTTGGTCCCCACGAGAGAAAAAAAAGAGTTTCTAATTTCTGTTTTTTTTTTTTTTTTTTTTTTTGGGGGGGGGGGGGCCCTGTCAGTCAGGGGAAAAATTACATTTCTGCATTGTCTGACGATCTCACATCTCCATGTCACTCGTCTCCGTGTGTCTGGAACACTAAACAGCCAAACAGAAGGCCTAGCGGGCACAAGTCCACACATCCTTCACTCAAGTAGAAGTCGGAAACTCATGTTTAAAAAGACTCTGGTAAAAGTTGAAGTGCAGGTTTTACTTTTTCACTCAAGTTAAAGTAAAGAAGTATGGTCTCAGACATATACTTGAGTAAAAAGTAGCCTACCTGTTGGACCTCACATCATACTAATAGGTTACATTAATACAAAAAGACACTATAGACGCAGCACATTCGCCAGGAATCTTTTTTGACGCTAACTCCCTCTCTCATCCATAACGTAACTTTTTTTTCAAGATTATTTTTTCAATCTTTCCAAACTTTTCTTGTAAACCTTTTTTGAGCCTGGTTTGAAAATTTAATAAATTAGAAAGCAACCTACAGATATTTGAGTAAAAGTAAAACGTTGTCATAAATGGTGAAGTAAAGTAGCGTAGCCTACCGATGCCAGAAAACATCTACTTTAGTACAGTAACTAAGTATTTATAGGCTCCTTCCCATCTCTGCTAGAGGGTTGTCACAGTGATAAATGCCCAGGCGTCAGGGACGATAACCCCAGGTATCTGTTCCTCACTGTAACCCAGACCTGCTCTAACCCCACAGACATCGAGCTCCTGGCAGCCTGTCGTGAGGAGTTTCACCGCCGCCTGAAGGTCTACCACGCCTGGAAGTCAAAGAACAAGAAACGCAATACGGACACCGAGCAGAGGGCCCCCAAGTCAGTCACCGACTATGGTGAGACCACCACGCATCACCTGTCTTTAAAGCAACGTGACCACACTGTTAGGCCCGTTCAAAGACAATAACGAAAGGCTATATAACTATAACTGTAACTATTAGGGGTGGGAATCTTTTGGTACGTCACAATTCGATTCGAAACGATTCTTGGGGTCACGATTCGATTAAAAATCGATCTATTTTTTGCGATTTTTAATGGAAAAAATTGTGAATCGCTTAAAGACGCAAATTAAATGTGAATAGTTTTTTCCCCCACCCCTACTAACTATATTTAAGTCCACACTAACCTCGGCAATAAGCTTTTCAGCAATGTCATCTGCCATTCTAAATGCGCGGGCGCTTTAAATTCTGATGGATTCTGATTTGGTTGTCAGTGTTTTATCGTTTATCAGCTGAATTATTTCATTTTCCTTTTTTTGGGGGGGGGGGGGGGGGGGGCGTGATGACAGCGATACCGTTCTGCTATATAGTTGTCATTATCGTTGTGGTGTGTGTACTCTGGGGTCAAGCTTCTCTTTGTTTAAGGAAGTGTAACTATGGTGATGGAACTAGGGCCCATCTCTCTGTTAAGGTCTTAGTTGGCAGACAGAAGTGAAGAAGCAGCCTAGTTGTGCTGTTACCTTTACATTGGGAGGGCTCCAGTGGCCACGTCCCCTAAGGCTGACCTTTCTCCATTGTTGTGGAACGCGCTCACGCTCGACTGGACACGGAAATGGGTTCTCCGGTTCTCCGCAGACTGTTCCTCATTTACATTTGCAATGCGTGGAGTCGTCATGACGACAAAGAGCTCTTTGCTCTTTCCCCCTTAGCAGACCTCAGACACACTTTTATGCTTCTGTCTGTTTAGACTACTGATTGGACTGTGTTCCCATGCACGCACACACACACACACACACACACACACGCACACACCATACTCATCCATCCATCCTCTCTCTCTGTCTCTGTGAGTTCAGTCACACTGTGAACATTGACACAATGACAAGCCATATGTGGAGGAAATGCTTGCATATTCTGGGATAATTTGCACTAATGTTAACCATTTAGCTCCTTTCTCTCCCTGTACTGACAGCAATTCCTCCGGTGCTCCATCTTATCCATTCAAGAGAAATTACACAGACCAAGAGCACATTTTTTGATAGATATTAGTTTGATTAGTATGGCACCATTAGCTATTATAAAACTGGTGTTTTTACTGATGGTGTTTATGCACAAGGGGAATCATATTTATTTTCTACAAATGTACGTTCCTCTTTATAGTCTTCGTCACTGTTAAGTTAATTTTTCTTTGTACTTCTCCATAATTACCGTGATTACACTGTTTCCACTGTCCTACGTGTGTTGCGTGTGTATTTGTGTAACCAAGCATGTTTATTTTCAGATACTCCTTCACCTGTGAAACAAGCATGTAAGTGGTACTCCACAATGTATCACTACTAACAGCCCTTCTAAACAAAACCTTCCACTAACCATGGGACATGACAAGAGATGGGTTATTATGGGTTATCGGTACGCTCTCCGTCAAAATAGCTTTACTTAACATTTTTTGGGGGAAAAAGGTGATCGTTATTCTAATTCCACATGAACGGCTGTTGTTGAAATTAATAGTTTCCATTTTTGAGGCATGCCGGTTCTGATAAGGCGGTATACACAGCAGTCGTTCTCAGCCAATTCCAGTAATTAGATACGGTTCTTTGTGGCAGTGATCGACTGGAGACATGATCATTAGGCATGTCGAGTCGTTCAGAAACTGAGGATGCTTAGAGGGGGTGGTGAGCCGCAGCTGTTATGGATGTGGAATACATGTGCAAATTTAAAGCAGCAACCTGGAGGTGGGAGGGTTCAGGGCAGTCTGTCTAAACTGTGCTGGGGTGTGGGGCGGGTGTCAAGGCATAGGTGGGAGCGTGACACCAGGAGAAGTCTACACGCTGATTGAAAGAGAAACTCCTAAGAGACTCTTCAGTTGAGCAGAAAACTGGAGGCATTTTCTGCACTTAGAGATGGGTTTCTGATTGAAGGAAAACCATAAAGTGAGAACATAAAATGCCAGTTGAAACACTGTGTGAAGTACATCATGATTTCAGTCAGTTTGGTTGCTGGAAACCGAGGAAACTGGTGTTTGTAGTGCAAGTAGTATTTTGGCATCCAGTCTGCAGATTTAGAGTTTGCATTTTAAGTGCATTTGTCAAGGAGGCCTCAGTTCAGTCTTCTGTCGGTTGCTACGTCTTTGTGTTGCGTCGTGTGTATGGGGGGGGGAACGTTTTGAATGGTGATGGGATCCAAAAGGTGTTTTCTTCTCAGTTGATGCCATAACCTTTTTATTTGCTTTTGCTATTTCTTGTGGAAGGATTATGGGAAGAATTCATCTTCTTGATGGAGATAGAACAGTTTCTGAAGATGTGGTGGTTGGAACTGCTATGCTGCCTAAACAAGCTTGAGAACGCGTCCCTGTCTTCCCCTGTACTGCATAGAGAACCCTCTGGAATCCCAGCTCAATCCCTTATTTGTTACGCTCCACTTTGCATATATATGCTAAATATTGTATTTAAATGTTTTGAGAGGAGATTTAAAGCTCTGTAACAAACATGTGCCATGCTTCTTGTCGTACTGATTTGCTCTCCCTTTGATCAGAGCCTCTATGATCTCTACTGACCCCCTCCACAAGCTATAGCTGCTACCCTCTCCCTCCCACCCTTCCCGTTGGCCAAAGACTGCCTCATACCACCTCTCTCCGCCCACTCACAGCCCAGCAGAACCCGGCTCCGCCCATCCCTGCCAGGCAGCATGAAGTGGCCATGAACAGGCAGCAGCGCTACTTCCGGATCCCCTTCATCCGGCCTGGGGATCAGTACAAGGATCCCCAGAACAAGAAGAAGGGCTGGTGGTACGCCCACTTTGACGGGCCCTGGATCGCCAGGCAGATGGAGCTGCACCCAGACAAGCACCCCATTCTGCTGGTGGCAGGTTAGTCACCCCATCCATCCTGCTGGGGGCAGGTTAGTCACCCCATCCATCCTGCTGGGGGCAGGTTAGTCACCCCATCCTGCTGGGGGCAGGTTAGTCACCCCATCCTGCTGGGGGCAGGTTAGTCACCCCATCCCGCTGGGGGCAGGTTAGTCACCCCATCCTGCTGGGGGCAGGTTAGTCACCCCATCCATCCTGCTGGGGGCAGGTTAGTCACCCCATCCATCCTGCTGGGGGCAGGTTAGTCACCCCATCCTGCTGGGGGCAGGTTAGTCACCCCATCCTGCTGGGGGCAGGTTAGTCACCCCATCCATCCTGCTGGGGGCAGGTTAGTCACCCCATCCATCCTGCTGGGGGCAGGTTAGTCACCCCATCCCGCTGGGGGCAGGTTAGTCACCCCAAGGTCCTACACAGGGCAGAGGCATGAAGTTAGAGAACACATAGAACTGCGTTCTCTAAGTAAGAACTAAGTTAGAACTAGTTATGTTAAGTTAAAACTGTGCTCTAAGTTAGAACTAAGTGTTTTCAAAGTTAGAACTGTGTGTTCTCTAAGTTGACAAACTGTGTTGTGTTATGTTAGACCTGAGTGTTCTCAGAGTCCAAGCTTTAAGTCAGCTGAGAGGAGGATGTCCTACATGTCATCTTACCAGCAGCTGCTCCTGTGCCACTGATGGCTTGCTGTGTGCAGGGAAAGATGACATGGAGATGTGTGAACTGAGCCTGGAGGAGACGGGTCTGACCAGGAAGAGGGGGGCGGAGATCCTGGCCCGGCAGTTCGAGGACATCTGGGACCGCTGTGGGGGGGTCCAGTACCTTCGCAGCGCCATTGAGAGCCACCAGGCCCGGCCCACCTACGCTACAGCCATGCTGCAGAGCCTCCTCAAGTAGCTGCCTGCCTCCAGCTCCCACCATGGGCCACACACACACACACACACACACACAGCAAAGGGAAGAGTGCGCCCGCTAACTGGACCCACACAGCGTGCAGTCAGGAATACTGTTCCATGTTCTGACTGGGTGCACTGCAGTCATGAAAGAACTGATTTTTGTTGATTTGTCTTTTGTTTTTGTTTAGTTTTTGGGGGATTTTGCTGGCTTGGAATGGTCTTGTGTATTTGAGTTTGAGGAAGGGGGTGTTGCAGTGAACCCTGCAGAAGAACACATGCATCCAGTTTTTATTTGTCAGGCAAATGGGTTGTTTTCTTTAATATTTCTACAACTCTTAACTATGAGGCCTTACATACTACTAAATAGGGTAAGTTGCTGAAAGTAGGAACTGTTTCAAAGCTGCCTCCCCAAAAAGGTTGAGAGTATTAATTCATAGATGTTTATAATAATTCATTTCTGATTACACTACAGTCTCCTTCTGGTCTCTGCTGGCTTAAACAGCTTGTTGATAATTCTACTCACACTTTAGCTGTTTACATAGTTTTCATATAGTTGTTTTTCAGGACAATACTTGCACAAGGAGATTGAATCTCTGTTCTCTCTCGTGACGCGTTCTCTGATTATTTTCAGTAACTGCACGAATTATTAATTTCCAATTAAGACATATTTGACAATACTGTAAAATTAGTTATCTCGTCTTTCAAACCAAATGTAATTTGATTTAGTTGATTTGTTCCTTCGGTCTTCATTATTTGTTGGTTTGGTCTTATTTTTCAAATGTGTGATTAGATTTTTCATGCTAATTAAAAAGATGTAGAAAAAACGGCTGGTTCCCTGTACATGAACCAGTTGGGAATGCCATTTGGGGTTTGGTCGTCACAGTTAATTTTGCCTATTGTTTTTGAATAATCTACACACCATTTGGTTTCAAATGTTGCTAAACAAAGATGGCATTTACGTGTATTAATCAGACTTAATTGTTGGAATGTTGAACTACTAGATGTGAATCATGCATACCATGAGATATTCAAGAGTTACTAAGTTGGACCAAATGTGTGAGTGCAGAAATCAGCTGTTACCAATTACTGATTGGTAAACTGATAGGGAGAGTATGAAGCTAACAGAGTTCAGTACACAGGTAGCCTGTCATGGAAACCCTCTCATTAGACATGTACGGTACACAGTACATATTTTATATTGTATGATACAAAGAGAGTGTAATGTTTCTAATGGAATGTACACTTTTATTTTCAACACTTAAATCTTTCTACTCCAACATCCAAGGGATCGGGCACATACATCTCTGTTGGATTCAAACGGTTCTTTGCGTGCTGTAAAGTTAAGCAATAATCTAGTCACGCACACACGGCTAAGAGGAGAGGGACGTCCTTTGTCATAAACAGCGACGCTTTTAAGAGACAATCTCCTTTAAGACTAGAACTACTGTCTTCAGGTAAGGCTGATAGTCGTGATGTTCCCTAGCTTTTCATTCCCTTTGACGCTTATGCGAAAAGGCGATTTGGTTGTTTGAATGCGTGAGATCTAAACACTTACGCTGTGTCTGAGACATGTCTTCAGTTAAGACCTGCTGTAAGTATTTATTTATGTACCACTTGGAAACATAGAGTGAAGTGTACTACTGTGGGATTTCCTGGAATCACCTGTACCGTGCAACAAAATGACTGGCTTTTCTCTGTATCTCAACACACAATTACAATCATTCCTTGTATACTGCCTTTTCACTGTCACTTTTCTAATGCTGATCTAACGGATGAAATAAATGCATTCCATGTTTCTCTCTGCCTCTTAACTCTCCTACCAAAACACAATTTTCAGGGTGACATCTCTATAGCATCATATAAGCCTGTTGTTTGGTGAAAACTCAAGCGTATACACAGTAGCATGACAGTACTTCAGATCCATTTCTGCACGCATACAGACAGGAAATCTGACCATATGCATCACCCACACAGATGGGCTGTGCTTGATGTTTACCACACACCCACCACCAACTCATTCTTGCAATATAAAACATTTCAGTTTGCCTAAAGTTCTATTTATATGCATGTTTTCCAAGCTGTCCGCTACACAAAAATAGATCTCCACACATATGTACAAAGGAATAGCAATTAGTGGTCCAGTGAGCACTGACAAGCTTTAACAGCTTGTTCGACGCTGTCAAAACTCATGTAAGTCTTGCGTCCTTTATCTATAGATGGAAATGACAGGCCATGAATGTACACAGTTTGCCTGTAAGTGTTCTGTCAGAAAACGTCTGGGCTCCTTCCTTGTTAAACCCAGACTCTGGTTCCCGCAGAGACAGGAGTCTCAGAGACCATGCTGAGGAATGTCACCTGGCTGTCACTGGGAACAGACAGCCTTTCTCTTCTCCACAGTCCTCAACATGATCCATGACTGGACTTCAGGTAAGGTCAGGTAAGCTTTTCTGTGTTTGTCCCGTCGTCTTCCAGCAACTGTCATACCTGCACATGGAATCAAAGAGGTGCAGTGTATTCAATCAAAAGGTTTCTGGTATACTGTATGAAGTACTCTTACGATTTGATCATCTTGACCCAGCTGCTTTTTATAGAAACGCGTTGCGTCCATGGTACACAATCCCATACTGATCCTTTCAGAATTCTGGGTATTTGAAAGAAAGTGCATGCGGAGCCAGTCCCCTGACAATAGTGACACAGCCCAAAGGGATCAGTGAGGGCCAGACTAATCACCTAATGACAAAGCCTGTGTTCATAGGCCAACACTGGGTTCTGCCTCCACAAACCGGCTTGGCAATCATCCTGCCCTCCTACTAGAGCTGAAAAACAGACGGTAAGCAGTCTGGGTCCCTTCAAGAGGTTTGACTTTGTGTTTAGTTCCGTCAGTGGTGTCAACAAGTCTGTTGTGGAGACACAAAACTCTTAAACCAATTTTGTACACAGCCTTGAAGCATCAACGACCCAGACAGGTTGGTGAACATAATCAGGCTCTAAAAGTGGTCAGATCGATCTTCAGGGCTGATGAGATTTTCCTTCATTCTCTGTTCCCTCAAATGTTTTCTTTGAATTAAAGAACTTAGTAAATTGTTCTCACCTTATCCTGGAGCAGCTTTGACTGTTGTGTCACCATCTATCTTGTCAGGCCAGGGAGGGAACCTGTACCAGGGGATCTGCTGAAGACAAGAATAAAAGCCGTCAGACAGTAATTACAAGCACTTACAGCAGCTCCACATAAGAAATGTGAAAAGAAACAATAGAACCGTTTTTAAAAGACTATACATTATCCCAAGAGGACAATATCACAAGGTGAAGCACGACAAGAGATATTTCTGTAGAAGAAGACAGGTTAGTCAGGGAGCTCTAGACCACACAGCAGACATCACGCAGCAGGCAGGAGGCAGGAGGCAGGAGGCAGGTGTGTGGTGCAGCACTCACTCAGACAAAGCACCAGCAGCTCTCATTTCTATTTCTGGCAGATGTGAAAGGAAGATCCTTTGACATTTCAATTATATATGTCCAGGCGGCCCTATCAGTGCAATGTTGATTGTTATAGATTGGTTTGAGACCAATCTAATGGTTCCTGTGCTATATCTTTGGCAGCCGACATTTTAAACCGTCCACGGTAAGATAACTGGGGCATAGGAATTGCCATTTGATAATAACCTTTTGGTTTGGCTAAGTAAGGCTTGTTTACTGTTGTTTATGTGCTTCCCTAACTGGTATGTAAGCTAGTAGGATTAAAGGTGAGGGTCTGTGTTAATGAAAGGAGGCAAGTCTTGGCCCGGGGTGGGTCTGTGTCTGGGGTGAAACCCTTGCAATCCCAGACAAGCAGAAAAGCTGTTCCAACAATTACACTTGCTAACAGGATCAAGGAGCCAGGGTCAAACCTGAAAATTTAACCTTTTACTTAAACAATTGGTAAGGTTTGCATGTAAGGATACTTGTAATTAGCAATTAGTGACTGATTACTGATCAATTACTATCACATTGTTTAGTCACAGGACTTGCTCTGTGGGAAATGTGTCCACTTATAAAAATTACAAATATAAATCCTGGGTCTATCAAGATATAAATGTTGGATAATTAAACATTATGTCTAATAATGCTGTAAAGAGAGAATGTATCTTGAGTCTTTGTCACTATCATTTTAACATGATCATTTTGTATACAAAAAAGGAATACTTTTGTTCTCTTTCTATATATCTCTGCATCAGTTGGTGAGGTGAGTGTATCTAATGAGATTTAGAATGAGTTTTTCTCCAGAGAATCAACATGAAACTGGGACCCCAAGCTGAGCGATTACATAAAAGGTGCGTCAACCTATTGAAAAAATGTGTTAAGGTTTCAACTGTATTACTAAAATAGTTTTCAGTTTTCAAAGCTGTGTGAATTTGTTCAAAACTAAAAGCGTGAGATGCTAGAGGAAGGCATGAGCTATTTGTACAAAGAAACTTTCTAATATACCCCCCCAAAAAATCAACACACTTCAACAGCAAGTTGACATGGAAAAAAAAGACCTGCTTACGCCAAAGTCACTGTGTCTCTGGTCCGTCTATAATGACTGAGCATGAATATCATGAGACCTATCAGGGCATATACAGAGCTGAGCCAGCCCATTAGGCAGGCTATGAAAAGGAGGGGGTCTACAGGCATGGCCACCACCTCGCTGCAGCGCTCTCCCTTTAAGTGCCAGTATTTACCTACAGGACATCTAAAGAGGTCAAAGAGACTGGGTTAGAGCAGAAATTAACCACACAGCCTTCCAGTGTGTGCATGCGTGTCTGAATGTTGGGGTGTGTGTGTGTGTAAGTGTGTGTGTGTGTGTGTTGTACAGTAGAAGCAAATTGCAGTCTTTAGTTCATGAGGTAATGGTTAAGTTGCACCTTTTATCTAAACATGTAAACACAAAAGCAAGAAAAGAAATTCAACAGTAAATCTGATTAAATCATAATTAGAAGTTATAGATTGCCAGCTAGTAAAAAAGACCAAAACAATCAATAACATACCAAAAATAGAGTACATTTAAGGTGTATAATATGACTCCAATTTCAGCCCTATAATGTAAACAGCGTTCCAGTATATTTGGTCTTCGAGTTATGCTAAGGTACCTGCAAGCTGCTCCATGACCTGGGACTATCTCACACTCCCCCCCATTGAAGCAGTAGTCTGGCTGCAGGATACAGATGCTCTGACAGGGTAGTCCGTCCACCGTCATGTAGCCAGGGTCACACAAACACTCCGCCTCCTTGCTCCACCGGTTCACCACGCAACGCGAGACCTCGTTGCAAGCCAAAAACTTACAGGGATCTGCTTGGTCAGCTACATCGACGGAGGGGGAAATATAAGGAGTAATTAGTATTCTCTGGTAGATGTTCTCCCCCCCCTTAGGTTCTTATGTTGAATTTGAATGTTTAGCTGCTGGCGTTGGTCAACATCGATGTCATCGACAAGAAATAACATGTTCACTTACTCTTTCCTGCTAACATAATAATGGTCAGGTAGCATATTCGACTTTTAACAATGAAATACGTACAAGGACTATCCTGTCGGATTCACTGTTAACATCACACTGTAACATGTTTCATATTTCTCTCAGTATCTAAACAGTGCAACAGTACTGCCATACCTGGCTCTATGTCCAATGAACCGCTGTCAATTTCAATGTCCACGTGCTTGGCTGCGGCACTACAGAAGTCCTCCAGAACGTTGTGTACAGCCTGTGTGACATTGTAAGGAACCGACTTGGCAAATTTCATCTTGCTGTTGACCACAACACTGCCGTTCCTGAAGTTGAGAATCTCCAGTTTCTTGAATCCCGTCAGATTTGACTGAAGATATGGTATCAGCTAGAGAAAAGGAGGGACGAAAACTAAAAACGTAAACAATATTTTATTTTACCATTTTACCATCTATTATTATAGTACACATTTCATTGCTAATTGTGAAACTACATTACATTTAGTTGGAATCAACTTTATAAAGCAGCCATGCTCTAAGTTGTCAATTATGTAGTCATTTACTGTGCTCGGTTTATTAAAATCACCTTTCACTTTCACACATTCACAAATGCTTTGACAGCATAATTGGTGAAAAAGAATATTTTCTCTCTGTCTGCACAAACCATTGTGATGCTGACTTCTAAACACAAAGATCAAACATGTGAATCTTTTCTTCTTGGATGAGCAAACACAGTATTACATTATTGTATATCAAAATGTGGGATATCTCAGCTAATTTGGAACTGTAGGTCTTTTGTTTTCTATCTCCTGTGGATCCTGAGGTAACATGGTAGGGACTGTAGGTACAATACAGGCCTCAAGGCTAAGTCAACCTGTTCCAATAACAACATCCGCAACCGCATGTTTAAATCTCCTCCGCTCATTAGCTTGGATGACTCATTGCTCTGTATAATGAGCCTTGTATTGAGTTTGTCTCGGCTTGAAGTTATTGTGGGTCGGTAGAGTAAATCAGTCTAACACTATTAATGTCAAATATAAGATATAATAATATAAGATGACGAGGAGAGGGCGCGCCCCTTAACGCAACGGTCTGCGTTAGATGCCTGCAGAGTGGCATTCGCCTACTCATTCTCAAGGCAAAGATGTTGGTCAAATGCATTCTATCCCTATAAATATGTTTACTCACCAGTTCCATGAAGGTGCTCTCCAAGGACCTGTACTCAGGGGAGGTCTTGTTGAACAGGTCATCTGAGAACCTCATGTTTGTGACCCGCAGACTGAAGAAGACCACTAGCTCCCTGCCTTTACTCGCGGTCGTCATGGAAGGTGTGGTCAGGTACCTCAGAGGTGGAGATGCCGTGGTCTCGAAAGGATGCTCTTCATTAGCAAACGTGTTTCCGCTACCATAGTCCAGTAGGTCGACGGTCTCAGTGCTCACCACATCCATTTGGTCTAGTTCGGCGGCCAAGTCTTGTACTACCTCAGCGAGAGGTGATTCTGCTTGGGCTTGATGTGCAGTAGTTTGAACCCCTGCCTCTCCCTGCTCCTCCTCTTCTTCCACTTCCTCTAGTTCTTCATCTATAACGACCACCCCAGGCTGCTGTGCCTCTTCATCCTCCACATCCTCGCTGATTGGTTCCCCTTCATCCACCTCGAAGAGCCCGCTGTCTATGAATGGCTCTGTAGGAGGTATCTCAGGTACAGAGCCAGAATCTGCCGGTGGGGTTGGAATGGTATCTAGCATAGACCCAGCTGTTACAGAAATCTCTTCACTCGTGGATGAATCGCTTTCTTCCGTCTCTTCGGGACTGCTGTCCTCTGATGTGTTCTGATTTACAGCCGCTGTCACCTCTTTGAAATATGAGTTTAGAAAAAGAGTTTAGTTGGAATCAATCATATGGTTTGCTCAAATAAAATATGTCTGCCCATTGCTAGCTGCCTAATACTATACATAGAATTCATAATTTTTCTACTGTCATCCCAAAATAGTGTAAAGATGATGATGTATTTGTGCTGCCAGCATCCTCTAAATATTCTTCAATTTTCAATTATTTAAAAAATCAATCTTCTGTCTTAATGATAATGTGTCTCTCAGCAGTCTGAGCCCTACTAATTAACAAGGTGTCAAAAGATTTGTGTTTACTCCACATCAAATAATAAACAGGACAGAACATTTATCAGCAGGCAGCACTCACTCCAAAAATAGAACAGTAATCTCTTCTGCAGGGGTTGGTCTGTAATTATTAGCTGTAATGTAACTTCCCAGCTCTATTGGTGAAAGTCCTTTTTTAAATTGCATCATTACTCTCTCTCTCTCTTTGCCTTATGCTCGCTCACTCTCTGTATGGTATTTTTTGTGAGTTAAAACAGCTATGATGGCTTGCACGTCATTACCTGCAGCATGTGTTACTGGTGGAGCAGTCAGCTGCTCGTCAGGCTGAAGGTCACCAGTGTCCGTCTCTTCCGGTTCTTCAACATCATCTGCAGGGCTGAGATCCTCATAGCCAACATATTCTGGCTGAACTTGTCCCTCCTCCAAAGATTCTCTCTGTCCTGGCCCAACAGGTAGATTGTCATCCTCCTCAACGGGGTGAAGGAAGGCCGTCTCACCTCTCGCTTCCTGTGTCTCTGTGTCTTCTATTGTCTGAAGAGCATCCTCACCAAAGTGAACATTCTCAACTGTGTCCACAGGTTGAATGATTTTAATCGTTTCGGCTGGGGGCTCGCTAACATCCTCCTCAAGTTTGAGGTCCACACTTGCATCTAGAGCACCTTCTGTTGCTTCTAGTTCTGCCTCTGGTTCAGCTGCGTGCACAATAACCTCTCCCCCATCTTTACTTTCATCTTCAGTCTCTACAACTTCAACCTCCGGTTCCCCCACTGACAGTGAAACCTCATCCTTAACATCTAGCTCGGGAATTTCAGGCTCAGAAACGTCCCCAATTTCTTCCTCTGGCTCAGTTATAGGAACTTTAACTGCAGGCTCAGATGTCTCCTCTCCATCCTCTAGCTGAAGTACCTCAGCTACTGTCTCGTCTTTCCCCTCATCTGGCTTTACTTTAACCTCCTCTTCTGGCTGTGGGACATCAACCTCAGGTTCTATAACCTCAACCTCCGGCTCTATAACCTCAACCTCCGGCTCTATAACCTCAACCTCTGGCTCTATAAACTCAATCTCAACTTCCTCTTCCGGCTTTATAACCTCAACTTCCGGCTCTATAACCTCAACCTCAGGTTCTATAACCTCAACCTCTGGTTCTATAACCTCAATCTCAACTTCCTCTTCTGGCTCTATAACCTCAACCTCCGGCTCTATAACCTCAACCTCTGGCTCTATAACCTCAACCTCCGGCTCTATAACCTCAATCTCTGGCTCTATAACCTCAATCTCAACTTCCTCTTCTGGCTCTATAACCTCAACCTCCGGCTCTATAACATCAACCTCCGGCTCTGTAACCTCAATCTCTGGCTCTATAACCTCAATCTCAACTTCCTCTTCCGGCTCTATAACATCAACCTCCGGCTCTGTAACCTCAATCTCTGGCTCTGTAACCTCAATCTCTGGCTCTATAACCTCAATCTCAACTTCCTCTTCTGGCTCTATAACCTCAATTTCTGTCTCTATAACCTCAACCTCTGGCTCTATAATCTCAACCTCAACTTCCTCTTCTGGCTCTATAACCTCAACCTCTGGCTCTATAACCTCAACCTCTGGCTCTATAATCTCAACCTCAACTTCTTCTTCTGGCTTTGTAACCTCAATTTCTGGCTCTATAACCTCAACTTCCGGCTCTATAACCTGAACTTCTGGCTCTATAACCACAACTTCCTCTTCTGGCTCTATAACCTCAACGTCTGGCTCTATAACCTCAATCTCAACTTCCTTTTCTGGCTCTATAACCTCAACTTCCTCTTCTGGCTTTATAACCTCAACCTCTGGCTCTAAAACCTCAATTTCCGGCTCTATAACCTCAACTTCCGGCTCTATAGCCACGGCTTCCTCTTCTGGCTCTGTAACCTCAACCTCTGGCTCTATAACCTCAATCTCAACTTCCTCTTCTGGCTTTATAACCTCAATTTCTGGCTCTATAACCTCAACCTCTGGCTCTATAACCTCAACTTCCTCTTCCGGCTCTATAACCTCAACATCCTCTTCAGGCTCTATAACCTCAACCTCTGGCTCTATAATCTCAACCTCAACTTCCTCTTCTGGCTCTATAACCTCAATTTCTGGCTCTATAACCTCAACCTCTGGCTCTATAACCTCAACTTTCTCTTCCGGCTCTATAACCTCAACATCCTCTTTAGGCTCTATAACGTCAACATCCTCTTCAGGCTCTATAACCTCAACCTCTGGCTCTATAATCTCAACCTCAACTTCCTCTTCTGGCTCTATAACCTCAACCTCTGGCTCTATAACCTCAACATCAGGCTCTTTACCCTCAACTTCCTCTTCAGGCTCTATAACCACAACCTCAGGCTCTATAACTTCAACTTCCTCTTCTGGCTCTATTTCTACTTCGACGAGCTCTGGAACGTCAGCTTCAGCCTCTGCGCCATGTTCTTCTTCAGAGGCTCCTTTGCCATCAGGACTAGGAAACACCAATTCTGTCTCATCTTCACCAGGAATTACATTAAGAACTTCTTCTTCTTGAAGGTCGACAATCATTTCAGTAGGTGGCTGATCGGTAATGGCCGACAGAGTGGTCACAGGAGGTGTTGCGTCAGCCTCTCCAGCAGGTGGGCTCATGGTCATGGTGGTAAGCAGCATCTGAGGAGTGTCTGTGGACACAAACTCCACACTGACTTCCGGACTGAGATCACTGTCACTGTCAACAACGGGAGCAAGGTCCTCTTCCGATATCAAATTGGGAGAAAGGTCGACATCCGTAGATTCGGTTTCCAGTTTAGCAACAAAGGTCGCGGGTGGGGTCGGGATGAAGTCTCTCACGAGCTCACCAATTCCCTCTTTAATGGTTTCGATCATGTGCGTGATAAACGGCACCTCTTCTTCTGGCTCACTTGTTGGTCCTGGTTCACTCTCCCTGTCTCCTCCCCCAGCCTCAGTGAGGTCTCCTCCCTCAGCCTCAGTGAGGTCTCCTTCCTCAGCCTCAGTGAGGTCTCCTCCCTCAGCCTCAGTGAGGTCTCCTCCCTCAGCCCCAGTGAGGTCTCCTCCCCCAGCCTCAGTGAGGTCTCCTTCCTCAGCCTCAGTGAGGTCTCCTCCCTCAGCCTCAGTGAGGTCTCCTCCCTCAGCCTCAGTGAGGTCTCCTTCCTCAGCCTCAGTGAGGTCTCCTTCCTCAGCCTCAGTGAGGTCTCCTCCCTCAGCCTCAGTGAGGTCTCCTTCCTCAGCCTCAGTGAGGTCTCCTCCCTCAGCCTCAGTGAGGTCTCCTCCCTCAGCCTCAGTGAGGTCTCCTCCCTCAGCCTCAGTGAGGTCTCCTTCCTCAGCCTCAGTGAGTTCCTCAGAGATGGAGGGTGGAGCAGTGCTGATTGTCTGGGCTGCATCGGAGGAGACGGATTCCTCGTCCACGCCAGGATCAGCTGTGGGATCCAGAAGGGTGGCCAGAGCATTCTCCTTCTCCACAGGGCTGAATGGAAGATCTAAACGTGGTTTTTCTATGTTGACTCCTGGCTCGGCTGTCGATATTTCAAGGTCATTGTGTGAATCTGGCTCACTAGACTACAAGAATGAAAGAGTGAAATAACATTAATATTTCTCTGATGTAATACACACAAAAAAAAAAATATATATATATATATATATATATATGTATATACAGTATAGGTACTGTATATATATACACACACACACAATTTAGATACAGTTTGTTTACTCACTTCAACAGTTGTTGATCCCACACTTACGGGAAGTGTTTCTATAGTTGGTATGGTGACTTTTTCTGTGGACCCCCCCCACCCACACACAACAATAAATAAATAACCACAAAAAAGGCAAAATCACATTCTTGTCCCATTCTATTATGTCAGGATAATCAAATTCAAAGTTGTGTTCTCTAACCTGGTTGAAATGTCAGTGAGTCTAGATCCACAGGTAAAGAGGCTTCTTCCCTCAGGGCCTTAGCCACCATGTCCTGCAGGCTGGGTCCAGCAGAGACTGGTGTCCCAGTAGCCTCCTCAGAACTATCTGCACTGATGTCCAGGGAATTGGTCTCGAAAACCAAGGAATAGTGCACTGACACCCCTCCTGGTCTGGGGAAATAAGAGTTTTAACATTCAGGACATCAGCATGCTGGTGACAAGAACTCCAAAGATGTTGGTAAGACACTGACATCGACAGCAGGAATATGCTGTGAGACATTCCACTTAGCAGTCACTACTTCAGCTAGTGTGTAGGATAAGTGGGACAGAGTTCTGAATAGAGGTCATGCAAATCTGTCATTATCAAATGGTATTAATATTCTGTATGGTGCCTTTTCTTGTTTTCACCATTATCAAGCAAAGGTTGTATTAGTTGTGAATTCCCTATCACATTAGAGGAGAAACTGTGGCCTGACTGGCATGCTCGTTACTGGATGTGACAGCACAAGACACTGCACCGAAGGAAAATTACTGAAGGGATAACTATTGTATTCACAAAGCTTCGCCATTTCTACAGACAGCTTGGCTTCTTTTATAACAAAAATTATAGGCGCATTAGCAACCCTTTCAGACTTTGAACCATGTCTGATATGTTTACCTGGATAGTGACTGTACAAAAAAGGGGTTGTTTCTGCAGACAGTGGTCCTGTATTCCACAATATGCACCATGTTTCTATATTGACTTGTCATCTCCACACAGATGGCGCAGTAATTGTCAAGGGGCTTTTGTGTTTAGGCAATTGTATCCCCTTCCACAGCCCAGAGTCAGAGCCAAACAAAAGGAACGTGAGGCTGCTAGGCAAAATCACAAACACACAGGGAAACAGCTACCAGTCAGGAGGTTGCTCATCAATATAACTGAATTACCCGTCACTATCCTGGGTCTCGCTAGCGTTTGAAGAAGGGAAGAGAACAGGCAATCAGTATTTCGTTATAATGACATGAAAGAGAAAATGACATTCATCATGGCATTATCATTCATTTCTTTGCCAAAGAGCACCTGTACATTCAAAATAATATATTTAATCAAACACCAACGCCAACCTTACATGGTGCATCGTAATAAGGACACAATAAATATATATTTTCCTTTCGATAAAACATTATTGCCACGTGAATAAATATAGTTAAGTTACTGGCTTTACAGACAACTGGAGTGTCACTGTCTTACATGGGCTCTGTGGTTCTGCTTGTCAGTCAGAACACAACATTCAACACTGGCTATCACTGGCATTTCGACTGACTTTCAGCCACAGCTTAGGTGAAAATGAGCTCATTACCTATTCAAATGAATACTCTGGCCTTGCCAAATGAACTCTGATGAAATGACAAAGCCTCAGTGGAATTTCCCATCAACATCACAAGCGATGCTTAAGCATGTCCACACTGGCTACGTTCCGAGCTGTTTCGCTGTTTGCCCACTAACACTTCCTCGTTTCTCATTTGCACTTCAAAATGTTTCATGTTTCATATGCATGCCGAAAGATTCACCTGATTCCCAAAACGCTGATCTCCTTAAATCCTGGAAGTTTGTCAAAAACGTGTTTCATCTGTGAAAGTGAAGATGAAAACCTTTTTAGTTTTGAGTGTCCTGTCTGCAGCCTCAATATCTCAACACCACATTGAATCACAGCTGACAAGTGTGAACTCACACACGCGTCATCTCAGAATGACTGGGTGACAACAGTCATGTACAAGTCTTAATTATACACTCATTGCTCTTGAGTGGAGATACTGTAAGTACCTATTTAGTACAGCATACACAATCTTGACAATCATCTTCAGTCGGATTCAATTAAAGAACACCTAATTGACTCCTTGTTCTTACAACCAGAGGATGATCTCCCCGTCAGTGATTGAAATTCTTAGACCTCACTGTCCAAGCGGAGGTCTGGTAATCTGCTCCCTTTCTCTCACATGGCCCTATGGTACTTCCTACTATAAGCTTCTTTACAGTGAACTACTTTTTCAGGCCACAGGGACAGATACAACTGCACATTAACCTTGTGTTGCTGAATATAGCAGGGTTACCTGGTGCCTTTGTAGGATACAGTGGTACACTGGTGAGCTGGAATAAAGATATATATTGCCACTATAACTGGCCTTAGATATTTTGGAACCGTCTAGAGAATATCTACAGCTCAGGCTTCCATGAGTTTAGCCTGCTCTCCACGGAGTCCCACCTGGTCCTGCAGGTGGTGAGACAGGTCGATGTACTGGGGAGAGTCTGGGTCATCCAGAAGCTCCCTGTAGCCCGGGTCCACCAGCTCAATGCTGAACTCTACGATCTGTTCAACAGGCTGTTCAGGCACAAGGTTGGGAAGCTCCGGGTCCTAGGGAGACCCAATGACAGTTCTGTCAAGACACTCAAGGATTGATTTAACCATTTACTGCAACGTAAATGGGTTTTGTCTCTGGTGGTGTGGTAATGTCTAAGGGGTAACACCCTGCCTTGGCCCATGTAGCCAGCGTAGAACAAGTACATACACTAACAAGGCAGGGTGCATAGGATGTAATATTCCCTGGTGAACGGAAATCATTTAAAACCAGAAGTAGACTTTCTAACAAGCAGGCTGAGGCGAGTTATGTTATGAGGCGATGTTAGTTATCCTGTAGTGATGATACAAAAGATAGCATGGAGAACCTGGGGGTGGTGGAGGGTGGCAGCAGTTGTATAATATGCAGGTACATAGCAACGCATGATGTGTGAACATGTGTGTCCGGGTCTGTGAATGCCTGCAGTATTCAAGTCTTCTGAAGGAGAAGGCGTAGACCTTCAATCAGCCCATCAGTGCAGTTGATTGTGTGAGTGACATCATCTAATGTGATGCATTACCCTTGCTCCCTCGGGAACTAGCTGCACCTGTTATGTTCAGAGGTGTCAGTGAGAAGCCTGGTACCACTACTACCACAACACGTGCCTCAAAACTACCAGCTCAAACACAATGTCTGAGTAAGTGCTAGACGACAGCTGTTCAGACTAGGAATCCATGTTATTTCTGTTAGCTTTTCTTGTCGGCCTACAAGCTGTTAGTGAGCCAAACTGCCTTTGTGGTATCGTACCTCCTTAGTGGCCTGGGTTTCATCCAGGACTGTAGGAGTGGGAGTGGGAGTGGCAGGGGGAACAGCACTGCTGGTCACATGATCGTCCGGTTCAGACACAACATCAGCCTCCGTTGCACCTAAACCAATCACCATCACTCGGTTACAAAGACTGTGAAAGACAAAAGTGTACGATCGTTCACGTCTAGATGTGGAGCCTGACCTGCAGTCTCAGATGCGTCTGGTGCTGCAGCCGTAGTCACCTCTCTGCAGACCAAAGAGCAGATGATGTCAATTAACAATTATGCAAATTCCAGTACATGTGTGCCAGTTTGTAATTATGTACAATATGGTTCTTGTTAGATGTGCTGATTAGTGATGCATACATTTCTAAACTATTCCAATTAAGGGCACCAATCATTTTTGAAACATTGTAGTACCTTTCAGCTTTCCTGCTAGCTGAGATAGGCTCTTTAATGACTACCATTTAGAACCACTTTAGTGAGAATCTACACAGGAGACATCCACCAAATGCACATTACAGAGTATACATAAGTGGAATCAAAGTTGTGGGAAAAGAGCCTCTTTTGAACAGCGTTTAACATGAAAAATCCTGTATAAATACTGTATAAATACTGTATATTAGACTTACTGTGGCACTGGCCTCCGGTGCTGAACGTTCATCCTCTGTAGGAGCAGAATCAGAAACACAACCGGAGTCAAACAAACAATCTCAGAGCAACAACGTATAAAAAAATTGTAATACACGCACGGAATATAGAGCAACCCTGGAGAGGACTGTCAGTAATTGTGTATATTTTTGTGTATTATCAAATGTAATTGGCCATATGGATAGTGCATTTCTGTGTGTGATAATGGATGCAGCATAATGCCTCGAGAGACAGATACATAATTAACCAAATGTCAACAGCTTTTCTGAGTGAGAAGGAGAAAAATACCTTGTTGCTATAGAATCAACAGATGCTTCACTCCTGGTTGTTTACAGAATAGTGAACAGGATAAAGAAATGATCCCATTTCTGTTTTGATCATTTGTCTTGCAAAAAGAATAATGATACCTTAATTGTTCAGAAAATGCAATCTGCACCCCAATCACTGTGGATGATCACATTGACAAACAAGGTAATTTAGTTCACTATGTGCTATAATATCCTTACCCTGTAAACCATACTGATGTGTTCTTCTGAGTTGCTGAAGTTAGTGGCTAGGTCAGAGACACAGACTGAGCCATGTTGGCATGTGTGCACCCATCTCTGGTACTCAGTCGTTCCAGGAATCCTGTCGAAGAAGATCCTGAAAGCCTCCCATACTGCTTCCTGGCAAACTAACCGAAAAAAAGAAAGTTCTTCAGTGAGGCAAGACATTCGTCCTAAAACAGAATATATTTCTATTCAGGATCAAAGTACTTCATTTGGATTCGTCACAAACTACCTAAAGCCTCATGTTACACTTTCAAAATAAGCAAACCATTGCCTTTAACACTACAAAATTCTAATAGGAACCAAAACCCTTGTTGGTTTTCCAACAGGGGAGACCTATTACCTACATTTCCCAGGAGTATTGTTGTAAACACAATCCTTTAGAAATCGAATCTATCACTTGAGATCACAAACTTCACTACCGGCTAATATAGATCCTCATCAGATTAGGATCCCATTGTCTTAAACCCAGTCAACATGGTGTGAATTCCAGCAGATCAATTCAGTCTCTACGAATGTCAATAGCAGGTCATTTAAGCTGGAGGGATGTGTCCATCTTTCCAAAAGACATTGATTGTCCTTACAATGAACCACCTCATTTAGAAACTGAAGCCTGAAACCCTTTCTGCTGTTTTATAGTGCCGTACTCCCCTATCCCTGTAGGATCACACTTAGAGTCATCCTAGTTGATTTCCACTACTTAGTGTCTATATTTGAGGAAAACAAACAAACAAACAATAGCCCACTGAAAAATGAAGCATGCTCTTTGTCTCTCAATACTCTACTATTACTGTACAGGAGCACTACAGTAGGATTCAGTTGTGGTTGGCAGAATCATGTATGTTTTCATAATGTCATGAAGTACTGTGCGTATAGTGAAATTCAGAAAATCTTTTGACAATCAAAACCAGACAAATGCTATCTTGAAGTCTGGATAAGAATGGAAGCATCTTAAGAAAACAGAGTCCATGTTGTACAATGGTGACAACACTAGGTTGTTGCCTGGTTACATTAAAATGACTGTACAGTTGTTCTATTTGATGTTAGGAGAGTTCACAGAGTTTCCAATTTGAGGGTTGAAAGTATATCTTATTCTGCTTTACCTGAGGTCATATTATAATTCAAACTCCCAAATGTGTTTTATCAATTGTCTCACAAAGTAGTTCATGTTTGCCTCAGGACTGACCACATAATTTTGTCTTTAATTAGGAACGACTTTCTAGATGGAAACTTGTTTTTCGTTCCACTAACTGGAGAGCGGAGGATGTTTGATACAGCAGTAGACTACATGCCTTCAGGTGTATTAAAAGTAGGGTACCATGAGATCAACTCTACGACTGTTAACCCTTTTGACTCCTTCCCTGGGAAGGTCGTACCTCTTAGCTTGTAGTAAGCTTGATGGCTGGCGATGACCTCATTGATGGTTTCCTGTGGACAGATTCTCACCCCGGAGTGGAAAATTGCAGACCTCTTTGTTCGTTGTCTCTCCAAGTCAAAGACTGTGTGGACAGTAGCCGTCTGTTTGGTTGTCCTCAAAAGCTGAACCAAATGCATCGAGTTGACGGCCTCCCTCTGTGTCCTCCAGTCTCCTCTTGTCTCTAACAGCAACAATCAAAGACAGGATGGAGTAAGTCTGGAATGACACCAAAGCTCGCAACATCTTTTCTCTAATTAAAAACCTATTACATGATTTGCAGTATTTGTTGTTGCATCAGTCCCAATTACACCATCTAATCTAATTTCAGGAAAATGCCTTTTTTTTGGACTAGTTATCCAACCATCACAGAAAACAACATGCACATCTAATCTGCTGTGGATTGATTTTGGCTACACAATTTAGATACTGTGATTCTGCTTATAGTTACCGTATAATAACTTCAGACAACGACAGACATTCTTTTATCAGCTGTAAATGCTTTATATAACTGGGCATTAAAGCTGACCTTTGGTCTAAAGTCTCAACCATAGCATGATGCAAGGCATAATCACGTCACTTTAAGCTGGTGCTAGTATGTTATGCAATCACAGCAGGCTTTCCTTTTCTTTACCATCACCATAAAGGTTGGGTGTGAGGGCTATTGGCTTCAAGAAATATGGATGTTTGCAGGTATGCTTGAGAAGAAATCTGATTCATTAGGTATTGTCAACCCAACCCAATCAAAATACTCTGTACAGTATAATTGAATGGGATGTTCTGTACATGACAGTAATACTGTGTGATATGTTTTATGAGTGGTGCATGCTCTGATCCTAAATACTCAGGAACAAACACAAACTCCTGATATTTTTTAGTTTAATCAACCGTGACAGACTTGATTTGATCCTTTATTGTTGTTCATTTTAAACCTTTAGACAACAACAAACTGTTCTGACTGCTGGAAGGAAAAACACAATCTTTTCTGACCTTGAGGTTTAGAAAGCACTGTGGATCCTTGATCCAAACCTGATCTTACCTTGCATTCCAAAGGTCTGTAGACCAAAGAGAAATAAAACCATCAAGAGTCCCCATTTCCAAGGCATTTTGGAAGCGTTTTGTTTCTGAAGAATAACAATTACAATCCAGGTGTGGTGTCTTTTATCTCATAAAGATCCGGTGAATTCCTCCATGGTCAAGAGGGATCACTAGGTATCTGGGCATCAGTTCTTCACGCACAGAGGTGAATGCTCATTTAGGCTTCGACCCGCTTTCCCTGCCGATGGTTGCGACTTCCAGGATGTCGTGTGATGGACATGGCAGGAGATGAGATGCTGGCAGAGCAGGGCCCACAGAAGGATTGTGGATGCTTTCAAAGTGTGACAAGAGTGACAGGGTTAAAAAAGTAAGCACTGTTTCGGGAATAATCTGTTTATCTACCGCTCAGACATAATCCCTCTTTACCCCATGGGCCCAGCAGCACCGGCGTCATCCTGTTAGTGGCTTTCTGGGGGGGAGCATCTGCCACCCCAGGTCCACCCTTCCCTGGCCTGGCTCTCTCACCCATCCTCTCCAAGCTGAATTCCAGCATCACAGGCCAGAGACCACCAGACCCAGCACAGCCTCCCTCTCCAAGTTTCTACCAATCTGCCCAAGCTTCGCTGGCACTCCGCAAGCACAGCTTTAAGTAAGCTCTTAGCAAGACAATGTGTTCTGTTGCTCTGTGGGTAGTAAAGTATGGGACAGCCGTGTGTGTCAGATGGTGTTGTGTCTCCTCTGAGGTTTAGGGCAGGAACTCCAATGGTGGATTTGCTCCCCCGCTCCAAGGAACAGGATTGTCTGGCAGAGGTGTTAGTAGCCTAAGTCTTCTAAGGATATGTCCTCATGAACTGTGACCCGTTTGATTCGGATGAGTAGGGGAAAGTTGAAGCCGTTTACGTCAGTGAAAGATCAAACATCACCTACGTGACAGCACAAAGAAAATGTGCTCCGTCAAAATAGAACTACAAAAATAACCCAAATATTTGCATTTCCAATTACAAGTTCATGCGCTTCATCTAATCCATTAGAGAATGTGTCACCGTAATTGGGCTGAAACTTTGTCTCACCTCTATCAACAGCCCTCTCTCTATATAGATTTCTGGTGGTAGTGGGTCTCTCATTGAAGTGCTAAGCTAATGAGTCTGTGTTCTGGCTTTCATGTTACAATGTTCTGGCTTTCATGTTACATTTAGCATTGTGGGGTCCACCCACTCTAGAACACTGTTGACGTTTGATGAAGTACTTCTGAGACCAACTCCATTTATATTCAGAGACGGCAGTCATTGCCCTATTCACCAAGGCATCAGACCAAATGGAATTTAATCTTTAACAAAAGGAAGCGATAAACAAGAATCTCAGATTGCAGCCAATTTCACAAATTGGGTGAGATGTTAATTTGCCTTCAAACAGGCTCTTGCATCCAGGCATTTTGTTGCCGACTTTTGCAGATTTTTCACAAGATCAAAATTAGCTGGTTTATTTCTTATAGGAGAACCCTGAATTTTGTTTTTTGAATTTCTGTGTACCACACTAAGGTCCAGTTCTTCACAGAATACTGTTGAAAGTTCAAACAGTTGCTCTGTTAAAAAAATAAACAAGGTTTATTAGGTCTGCACTCTCACAACCCTGCAGTAACTAACAAGCCAACTGGAACATCAACACAGTTCCCAGAGGACAGCAACCAAGTGAACCATAACATGATCTGTGGAAGAGTATAATACAGTAGCATGGATAATCCATTCAATTTAGTCCCACAAGCCTCTCCGCATAACCCTTAATATCTAAAAATAAAGCTTAAAGCCCTGCGCGTAAACAAAGGTCGCCGTGAGTGGAGGTCAAGTGACTTTGACTAAAGGAAGAACAACTGGACAAGATAATCCTATCGTGGATTCCCATTCAGACTGGAGATCAAGTCTGACGTGGCGACACAGCTGGGGGTCTCAGTCTTGCACGGTGTGGTGGAGTGGGGTGTTCTGATTGGCTGGCGGGTCTCTTAGCGAGGAGGGAATGAGGACAAGGGCTTCGAGGATCCAGATGTCCTGGTTGTCTTACTCAGAGGAAGTCCAAAGACAAGCCCCCCTTCGAGTCAGAGACAGGGTTAGAGCTCATTCAGAAGATGCTAACAATGACATATTGTTCTATTCTGAGGAGGCGTGGAGTCAGCACATGATGCCAATAAAAACAAAGTATGATCAGTTGCCTAGTGTCCTCTTGTCTGAGTCTTTTCAAGGGTCATTTGAGTCTAAATCTGATTTTAGTCCATAGTGCCACAAGCTACAATATAACCTGAGGCTGTGTAAATCCTTTGCTTTGTTTTCCGCTGAGTCACAAATCCTTCCATTGCCTTTAATAGTCCTATGTGTTAGTAAAGGGTGCAAAGTAATTTTTGGACACAGTTTCCAGAGTCTGGCTCTGTACCTAATTACCACAGACAGGGCATGATATTTATTGCCAGTCTTGGAACACTTCACAGACTAAAGAGGATCAGAAATCCTCAGCTGTTTTTCTGGGGTCCATTGTAGACTGATATCACGCATTGCTTGTGTCATGTTACTTTAGGTAGAGCCATTCTCATTGTAGCTATGGTTTCCATGGTTTGAAGGGATTATCCTTCAGTGCTTCTTGGTCAGGCCCATAAAAATTATAAATGATAACAAATTAACGATGATAACACATTAATGATAACACATTGCACACTCACTTAGGCCTTTAAGTTCTATGTGAAGTCCAATACCTTTCAATTTAACGTACATGAATTGTACAATATGCCTTATCACCAACATTACACTCATATGTGTGTAAGACAGGTAGACAATTTCACAGTAAAGTACATTACAACCAAATACAAGCTCTATAGAGATTCTACATGGTTGTGTCTTGGTTTGTTTGGCACTTTAACAGAAAACGCCCTCAGGTGTAGTGACGATGGCTTCCAAAAGAGGGCCCACTTTTTAATTACAGACCATACTGTACACCTACAATCAGTGTCAAGGCACTCATATATACACCATCTGATTCATATCAAAATACAAACATGGGGTTGGGTGATTTGCAGGTGACATGAAGGGATTTGTGGTGAGATGAATCCCCCACTGCCCTTACGCCTGTCATGATAAACTGCTTAGAATCACACCTCCGACAGATTAGGTTATTTTCCACATGATCTTACAATACGGATGGAGTACTATTTTTAAAGAAGCTGCAATATATATTCCATCAGGGATTAACAGGGGTTATGCCCCTGAGAATGGGCATATAGTGGGAGACACTGGCGTGAGATTCACAATAGGGTAGAGAAAATACAGGAACTGTTATGTATAAAAGATATCTTTCTCCGGGGGCTCCATTATGTTGATGCCTGTAGGCAAAAGGCAGACCCTAGTGACTCAAAACTCATCTTCAAACCTTTTCTTCTAACAGTATTAAAGCATCAAATTGTAAAGCTAAATATATGGTATGGTACTTTTCTGAAACGCAAAGTGAGCCTTCCACTCCTTCAGTTTGATAAGTTATGAAAAGACTGAGGCGGACAGCAAGCATGGGAGATGTCTAATGAGTTAGAGATTATGTATTCTGTTTGATAACTCTGTATCGACCGTGAGTCTGAACATCATGGTAAAATTTGACCTAAATCAAGGTGAATTGTTGCGACCAAGGAATTGAAACCAGACCTAGGCCATTTCACAAGCGATCCATCTCATCTATGAGCCTTTGAAGTCCCTCATCTCACACACATATAAATCTTGTGGTTCTGAAGTTACACATCCGTGTTAAGTACTTTAGTGCTGACGCAGCTCAGAAAAGAACCCCCAGCAGGCTACGACCACATAGCATGTTCACATAATACAAGAAACTTATCCTTAATGTCTGTTTGATATCAGCAGACAGGCCACAATACTCACAATTCTTCCATGACAATAATTATTCATATAATGAACTATGTAAGCACTGGATCCTGTGTATAAACACAAAGAGCAAAGTACTGTTCTTTATCGAAGGATGAATGCCGCTAAAAAATATTTAGCAAAGCTCGTCTTTCATCTACGCATCCAATGTAAATCATCTGGCCTTTTAAAAATTACCTTTCAAAATATGTCTACGTGTAATAATAGTCAGTTAAAAATTTGAAATTTTTGATTAACAACTCACTCAATAAAAGAGAATATGTAAATCTTAAGTACACCAAACAACAACAGGAAATGCAAATGAAACAGATGATTGTTTATTGCATAAGGTTTGATATAAATGACAAAACAAGAAGTTATTCCGGTGCTTGGGGGGGGTCATTGTCTGCCCAGACAGATAATTGCCAAGGGAATTGAATGGTGTAATTCTCAATGAAAGCTATGGCTGGAGAACTGAGGCTTCAGTTTCCAATGGGTAGAGTTTAGAGATGAGTCCATCACTGTCAAAGCCTAATGAAGAATGTCTCAATGAGCACATACTTGTAATAGATCTAATTAGGGGTTTGCACCAAGATGATCTCTCATTAATGTCAACGGTCCTGTTCCTAACAAATCTGACCTTGTAATGGGAAACGTCTAGAGGCCCCTGGGACATTATACCGACAGAACATCAAAAGGTATTACCGGGTCAGGGTCTCTGGAAATGTGTCTCATTAACAGAATGACAAGGTGTTAGAAAACTGCAGTGTTACAGTACTGTAGCCTATCGTCCAGCCAGTGAGACTACTGAGGATCTACATGCTCTGATTTGTGATCTCCGGGTGGTGCTGGATGTGTGCCTGGAGGTACACGGTGCTGGATGTGTGCCTGGAGGTACACGGTGCTGGATGTGTGCTTGGAGGTACACGGTGCTGGATGTGTGCCTGGAGGTACACGGTGCTGGATGTGTGCCTGGAGGTACACGGTGCTGGATGTGTCCCTGGAGGTACACGGTGCTGGATGTGTGCCTGGAGGTACACGGTGCTGGATGTGTCCCTGGAGGTACACGGTGCTGGATGTGTGCTTGGAAGTACACGGTGCTGGATGTGTGCCTGGAGGTACACGGTGCTGGATGTGTGCCTGGAGGTACACGGTGCTGGATGTGTGCCTGGAGGTACACGGTGCTGGATGTGTCCCTGGAGGTACACGGTGCTGGATGTGTGCTTGGAAGTACACGGTGCTGGATGTGTGCCTGGAGGTACACGGTGCTGGATGTGTGCCTGGAGGTACACGGTGCTGGATGTGTCCCTGGAGGTACACGGTGCTGGATGTGTGCCTGGAGGTACACGGTGCTGGATGTGTCCCTGGAGGTACACGGTGCTGGATGTGTCCCTGGAGGTACACGGTGCTGGATGTGTGCCTGGAGGTACACGGTGCTGGATGTGTGCCTGGAGGTACACGGTGCTGGATGTGTGCCTGGAGGTACACGGTGCTGGATGTGTGCCTGGAGGTACACGGTGCTGGATGTGTGCTTGGAGGTACACGGTGCTGGATGTGTGCCTGGAGGTACACGGTGCTGGATGTGTGCTTAGAAGTACATGGTGCTGGATGTGTGCCTGGAGGTACACGGTGCTGGATGTGTGCTTAGAAGTACATGGTGCTGGATGTGTCCCTGGAGGTACACGGTGCTGGATGTGTGCTTAGAAGTACATGGTGCTGGATGTGTGCCTGGAGGTACACGGTGCTGGATGTGTGCTTGGAAGTACACGGTGCTGGATGTGTGCTTGGAAGTACATGGTGCTGGATGTGTCCCTGGAGGTACACGGTGCTGGATGTGTGCTTGGAGGTACACGGTGCTGGATGTGTGCTTGGAGGTACACGGTGCTGGATGTGTCCCTGGAGGTACACGGTGCTGGATGTGTGCCTGGAGGTACACGGTGCTGGATGTGTCCCTGGAGGTACACGGTGCTGGATGTGTGCTTGGAGGTACACGGTGCTGGATGTGTGCCTGGAGGTACACGGTGCTGGATGTGTCCCTGGAGGTACACGGTGCTGGATGTGTGCTTGGAGGTACACGGTGCTGGATGTGTGCTTGGAGGTACACGGTGCTGGATGTGTGCCTGGAGGTACACGGTGCTGGATGTGTGCTTGGAGGTACACGGTCAATGGAGCTCTCCGTCCTCCCCATGAGTGAAGGTACAGTTTGTGTCCAAGATCATCAGTGCAACATCATCATCATACTGAGGGGGAAGGGACGCACCTCGTTCACACCACTCAGATACACACCACTCAGACACACACCACTCAGACACACACCACTCACACACAGACACTCAGACACACATGACATGACAGACTGCTTCATCCTCAAACTAACTCCTATGTTTTGCAACCACAAGGCCTCGGGCAAATATAGCATTTTTCTAATAGAAAACCTGGTTGCAGTCCAAGGGATTTAATACACATAGGGCTAAATTGAGGTGGATGAATTGTAAAAAAATGTGGCAAGCTTAATTGAAATGCTTTAATCGAAATGAGAGCAGGCACATAACCATTGTGTATAATTTCAATCTTTGAAATGATAAAGGCCACTATCATACCCATTGAGTTGAAAAGCCCCCCAAAAATGCATTTAGTATCCTGTTAAGGAACTGATAATGTGAAGCTCGGCAGCGTTGTTGTCATAATGGGTTAGCATTATCATCTGTTGGTTCTTCATTTCTTGAGAGGCTGAATGAAATGAGCAAATTAGTCCTCTGTCAGTTCATTCAATTTCAGATCTATTTAGACTTGGATGAGAAAGGCGGTTTGATTAGAATATGGATGATAGCACGTTCCCTCTGAATTGGAGAGAGAAATGTCAGTTTTTAGACCCTGAATTTGTGTAGCATTTCCTTCAGTCACAGATATTGTCAGCCCAGGTCCAGAAGACTGTGCACGGACTCTGACCTCCATTCCCTTTCACAGCAGTTTTACTCCTAGACTCCTCTAAATATCTCAAGCTGAATAGCAGCTATTTAAACTTGCAAAAGAACAGAGATGCATAATTTAAAGTCTAACCTGAGAAGATGTTAAATAAAATGAAATAGCAAGAATAGCTCTGTCTGTAATAAATTATTATTTATCATTTTCATCCCACTCCTAACTCTTTCATGCCTCAACAGATCCTGTTAAATATGTAGCCCAACTCACAAATAGAGTCATTTCTATTCAGGTAAAACGATTTTTGTCTTGACAGGACTAACAAATCCGAGACTGAAAGGGTGTTTAGTACTTTCCCCTCGTACAGCCCTCGACTTTACAGCCTGCACCTCTGAAAAACACTCAGTTATGAAGTCAGAGGGTTAAGCCACAGCTAACAGAAGGGTAAAAAGAAAAAAAGACAGAACTTTTATGAGGAAGCTGAGTTCACCGTCCAGAAAAGATCTAATCACAAAGCTTCAAAAATAATGCTTTGTTGTATTTCTATATTTGAAAAATGTAATAATATTTTGCTGGTCCTTTGTTTAGTTTCTAAAAAAAAGTTGTGTTCAGAGTCAGCAGGGTGTCATTGCGAATTGAGTTTCTAGTAGCTTCCCTCAGATGGAACACACCCCCTCTGTGTGGTAAAGGGTCGGAACAGTCTCAGAAACTGAACGTGGCTCCATAAATCACCCTAGTACAGGTGATAATGTATCAGGAGATAGAGTCACCGGCAGTGTCTGTCAGAGCCCCCCCAGTGCAGCTCTCTGGTGTGTTTAAGCTAAGCATTAATAAGTCATCTCCTGACTGCTGTGATCATGGGGGATAAGCTGAGGAGTGCTGGTCACTATGATTCATCTTCAGCACTTTGCATTCTGTCAGTGAGAGTAATCGCAGCTCCTCTGGGGGCGGAGTTTAACGTAACTATAGGAGGAACCCTAACCCTCGCCTAGTCTGGCCTACTTTACTTAAGTGACCAGTTGAAAGCAGCACAGCAACTGAACTCCTATGACAATGGTCAAACTATAATTCAGCCCGGATAAAACACGTCTCCACTCTTGTACGGGAACGCTGTTTCACTATAACTAATTGAATGATACAATTTACCGGCCTTGAAATGGCAGTAAAAGTTATTTTACACTGAATTTAAATCGACAAATAGCTAAGTGCCCTTGCTAAACATTAGTTGCACTAGCCAACAACTCTGGTCTGCAGCCAGTTCTGAGTGTTCTATAGAGGGAGATCAAAGGCTTTTGTTTTTTGCCAAGTTGTGAAGCCCTGATCCATTCTGTTTTGCATTAGTGTCGTCTTACATTTTTTACACAATCTCAAAATTGTGTATACCCCTGTACCGAGGAGAGGAGTATTGCAATTAGATAGCCTTTGAAATACTTATGCACGATATTCTAATATGGCCTGAAATATGGCTGTGTTGTTTTTCAATACAGATTTTTTCAGATCCTCAAATTGGTGATGCTACTCAACCAGGCACATCAACCCTGTAATGGTGTCATGAAAGAAAAGTGTCATGAAATAATTAATGTAATAATGATAATTAAAATATTTATATTTGAAATTAAGTATTTAGTAGGTTACTTAAGAAAAAAACACAAAGTGTAATTTCATCATGACAACATCAGTTAATTTAATTCATAATTCTCACGATTTCGCTTTCCCAGCCCTCCAAATTGCTGCAAGAGTGCTTGATGAGAAACCACTCTCAGGAGCATTCTCTGGGTGGAGTGGTCAGCACAGATAAGAACAAGGCATTCAGTGAACTCTGCCATTCGTTTTACCACACCTTTTACAAAGTAGAATCAGAGCAGTTCAAAATGTTCTCCTTTCTCTGTTTTAACAACCCATTTGCCAGGTAACCTCTGCTTTACCATCACCAAAAAAGTATAGCCTAATAACCAAGGTCGCAGTCACCACTGTAACTTATAAGGCTACATCTGCTGTCTGAGTTAAAATACTGAAGAAATATCAAATATTGGCTACTTTATGGTTGTTTGATCTGTCAAGGTGCCTCAATGTTAGAAAACGTAAGCTATTGCACCAAAAACTATGTTTAAAGTCTTGATATTTACATGTTTTAATCAGGATGTTGCAGTATCGAAGAGGTATCATGCAAAAAGCCTAATATCGCCGCAAGCAACAAAGCATTTTAGCAAGTGAGAGCCTGATGCAACCTTAAAAAAAAAAACAATATAAAAATATGTTTAGGCCTATTCATCGTTTCACACATTTCAAACATCCTTATTTACAAAACGACAGCCCGTTAAAATGAATCGTGATCAAAGTTGACTTTCATCTTCTTTGGCGTTAGACCCATCATGCTTGACTTTCATTGACAGGCAAGGGTATGGTCTTGTTTGCAACACCAATGAGTATTCAAATTCATCTGTATGCTAGAAATGTGGCCTCGCTCTGAAATATTGATACCTCTACCCTTCCTTTATAATCTCAGAGATGCAATTGTGCAGAATAGGCATGGGGCAGTTAATTAAATTACATTGTTTCATAGCACTGAAGCGCAATTTATGATTTAATTTCTGTTTCAGCTGACTGGTACTATATTTGCATGAGACAAAAAATTAAAGACTAGCAGAAACATTGTAGCCTTGTACAAATGCTGGAGGACAGTGTCGATATCTCTGCTTTGGTGAGGCTTTTTGTGAGCTCAAGATAATGAGACTTAAAAGACTTGTGTGTGTCTATCAAAGACTAGCTTGTTAAATGAATGTATGGTGTTTTGCATTGTCAAACAGACCTTCGCAGTCTTATGTGATAGGTGAGGCAGCAGTTCAACTGATATATTTAGTTTTCTGGGTGACAGGCTAAAATGCTCATCTGACAAAAGATACATAACATTTTCTGAATGGTCACAGACAGAAAATCATGTCTTGTCTTTACACTATTAAGTAAATGTCAAAACCAACCAAATGTATTTCTACATGGTTACATGCAAAAACATCCCATTGCGACAACTGACATGAAGAACAAGTAAAATCAAGAACAAAATTGTATATACTGTAATCAAACACAGAAAGTATGACACAACCAATGGAAAAATGACTAGAGTGAGCAGACGATGCTATAAAACTATAAAGAGGGAATATTTCCGCCTCTTTCCTTGCAGTAGAACATCATGTCATCTTCCCTTAGTTACTACAGAAGCTATCATCCCATACTACAAGATGAAATTCATGACATCCAATCAAACAGCTGTGCGACAGGAATACAAATAAAACAGCAAACTTGAATATCTTAAACTACCTTATATTTTAGCTGTTCACAAATAATGGCATTGTGTAATAAATGGAACCAATCAACCTAAACCTCTTCCTCTTGTAGGTTACCACGGTGATAGTAGAAGAGAGGGCTAGGAGTGTAAACACATGGTTCCAAGCCCAAGTCAGATCCCTCTAAGTACATGATGTCATTAGTGTTTTGGTGATGAGTTTTGTGTGGGCAAACACTCACGTATGGACCGGACTGGTCCTATTGCAAGTTGAACACATTCAGACTAGGCCACGATGGAACATGAGCCACTTGAGAATAAACTGAAAGGTTTGGGACGGCTCTGAAGTACTCAGTCAGTACATTAGTGTCAGAACGCTTGAGAACTAAACAATTGAGAAAATTTACATGTTTCTTGCATCATTTATTTTGGAGTGAAGCTGACAAATCTGCAAGTCAAACGTGACCACCTTAATGTAAGATAAATTGGCAATGTAGGTGCAATAAGAAGGATAACAACAGCCATGTTTATCTAGTGGAAGTTACACACTAATTTAGTTTATAGTGACATTCCTTACTGTGAAATGCAATGGTTTGAAGTAATTATGGAGGTTATCAACAAAAAGACCTTGGGATCCCAATTCAATAATATATCCTTTTGGAATCATGAAATTAATGACTAGAAAAAAATCCTTCTTGACAAACAGTTCAACCTTTTTCTCTGGGATAATAAACAAGTGATGTTGAGGAATCATGACTTAATTAATTTGGCTCATCAATGCCCTTTCAAAAGATAATGACGCAGTCAATTCCTGAATCATGACTGCATATTGAAGTAGATATCTAAGGTGTGATGAGTAGAACTGCATTTCGAATGATCACCATCTCGGAAATCCAACAAAGAATAATCGGGTCATTTTCAAAGTCACAGGGATTAATGCCTAGGATAATAATGCCATTGAAAACAATTAGGCTCGGATAATACACTAAATCTGGTGCACCAATTGAAACTATAGCCTACCGGAAGACCAGGTTCATTTAAAGATGTGAAACTATCTCAAGCAAAAACCCTTCTTCCTATGTCATTTCGGAAGCTTGGTTCAGACAGCTATATCCTGACATTTAGTGAGATCCATAATCTCTGGCCCAGGCCACTCAAACACCCCAGTTCTCCTTTGTGAAGCGAGGTACATTATGCAGAGACCTACCCCAGCTCCTGCTTCTTATTCCAGGGCAGCACCTGTAAAGCACTAGGACACTGCCACCCTGGAGCAGCCCAAATCTCCCAGGAGATATTCACTTCCAAGGAAACCATATCTTTGAAAAAGAAATCGCCTGAAAAATACAAACTGCCATACAGCTACTTGGAGAGGAATGATTGGATGTTCCAATCAGCAATTGATTCTTATCTTCAATCGACAACAGAAATAAAGTTCCTGGGTAGAGGATGTTTATTACAGACAATCATTGATGTAGTGGAGACTGGGAAAAGGGTCTTTACATAAAACATTACATCTCTGGTCTCTGCATTTGTCGCTCTCGTCATTTGTAGGCATGAGTAAATATTGCAGTGGAAAAGCATGTTATTGAGCCATCATCAAATATTGAGGTCAGAGAGGTGGGTATTTGAATTTCACCAGGAGCAGCGTAATAGAAGAAGGGGCCAAATTCAGCTATGTACAGACAGAATGAGATGACATTTCAGCAAATAAAACAAGTGTCAGGCTCTTCAGATGAGTTTTTCAAGGAATACATCACAAAGCATTTATAGCCATCATCATACCAATAATTTCACCCTGAGTGGTTTGTATTACATTTTAGAGTTCTCTGAAACGCTGCTGTACAAATCTCCCCATAAATGATAGAAGACCTCTAGCTTCAACATCATCTTATGGGCATTCAATTCTACATGTCACTACTGTAAGTGTGCTCATGTCATATTCATGATTTTCTATAATGCCATCCTTGTTGGAAGGGAATGTGCTGTTTTTCAAGGTAGTATCTTCTTGATTCTGTAAACTTTCAGTTTTTTACATTGTCTTTATTGCACGCCACCCTTTGGAATACAGTCATTTGAATCTGAGGGATCTGAAAATGCTTTTCAAATACTTTAATTATATTTGAGCTTTCTCTTTCTCTGTGTTTCCAACGGACATTGAATTCCCCTCATAGAGTCATGTCAAATAGCTATGACAGCAGTACCCTGTATCCCCATGTCAGACACAGGTCATGCATGTGACAGAGATACACAGAGTTCACAAACTCCCTGTTTGTCAGTACTGCACAGCTTCCTAGCCAGCAACACAGCCTGGCACCCCTGGGAACCATGAAATGATACAGAACGTAAATAAATAATCACAAAGGAGCTCGCTGGTCGCCTGAGCCTCACTTGTCTTTCTGTTTTCATCAGCTCCACACGCACGGAAACAGAGTTCATTTAGCCTCCTCACTTGGGATTTCTCTCTTTAATGGCATTACATCAAGCACCCCCCATTTAAACAGGCCTGGTAATTATGAGAAACGATGTGGTTTTTTGGCCGCTGCAGAAATCAGGAGGCCAAGGGGGACTTGACAGCCTACTTGAGCTCATCCATGCTTCAAGAGAAGCTTTATGAGACATCGTAGGCTACTGTCGCTGCCTTGGTAGGGGCTCTATTTGCCAGATGAATATACTGTGTGTGTTACTGTCGAGGGCCTTGTTACAAAACCTTAGGGATGGGAGGATGTTTAAACTTGTCAGTCTGGGTATTTGAGCAACCCAGTTTCCATCCAGCTGGGCTGGCATCTTCATGTCCACTCTTCCATTAGCCTTGGTGTCCTGGCTTCATTTGTGTGCTATATTTTGTGTCATAGCACAAAGTGACTGGGGCGTCCAATGCTAAGAATTGACAGCAGACAGAAAGAAGAAATAGAGAGAAAGAGACAATGAGAGACAGAGAGAATGAGAGGGAGCAAGAGAAAGCAAGATATATAGAAACAAAGAATGTGGCACACACACACAAGCAAACACAAGCAAACAAGTTGTGTTTTGTGCAGTACACCTGTGGTGGCTCAGAGCTTGGGGAAAAACCTACAGCATCAAAAGGTGTTTTCCCCTTCTGTCTTTGCTGCCGGAATTGAGCTGAAATGAATACGTGTGTTGGTGGTGCACGATGAGCCATCCACAGCTGAATATTTGATGTAAACATAAAAAGAGGCTTCGCATAAGGAGACACTGATGTCTTCTGACGAGTAGCTCAGCAATCTAAGGCGTCCGATTGCAGAAGCAAAACAGGAGGATGGGAGAGTTTGAAATGTTTGCCCTGCTGTGACGGTTGTGGCAGCAGATATGGAGCGGCCTGTTTACATATGATGAGTTGCACATGTCTGCATGAGCTTCCATTTTTTTTAGATCATTAATTTGGTTTGACCTGTCATTATTGCAAAGAGGGAGCTACTCAGGTGGACCAAATAAGTGCTATCTGTTCTACAGTCAAATTTGGTGTAGAACATTAACATGTAATTGTGGTCACTAACTTGGATGGATCATGTTGCTTAGGCTACACAGTTTGATATTGTTTTCTAATGATTCATATGAATAATTATTCATATTAATTAATCTCTGTATCCCTGGCACATCGGCATGGCTGCCTCTTCAGAAAACGTAAGAGTTAAAACAGCAGGACTTCTAGTTAGTCTAGATGGTTCTCCATCACATCCCAATCTCTCACTAACTGGAAATGTAAAGACAAGCAACTGTCGAACTGAAGTCAAGACGCTGAATGCTGTGGATAGGATAGCCTACCTACAGCAAGAGGCTGTGAAGAGAAGCTGGGCTTGTGATCTCAGTATAAACACCACCCTTCTCAGCTGCCTGAGGGACTCACGCGTCGATGTGAAGTGGAGATTCATCACTTCCTGGCAGAGTTGAACTCACGGCACGCCGATCAGTTTCACACTGCTCATCTCACGTAGAATCCAACTGTTTAAAACTTCCACTTGTTCCCATCTCCCAAAGCAACAAAGATGATGGATTCTTTTGTAATCACAGGCTTGATTATTCCATTTCTGACTCGTCATTTAGGCAATGGGATGAAAAGCATAGAATGCATCTGTTACATACTGTATCTAAGACTGTATGATTACATTTAGACCAACAGCTTAAGTGTTAGGTTTTGGCAACACAAGCAGAGTATAGAGTAGCATTCAGGATAGATACCCGTCATCATGCATCGCTTAGCAGGAAATGATGAGTTCAGTACAATGGAGGAAATAACAGGACCGGGGGAGTGGGTGTAAATGTCACGTCATTTAGGATGTCTCCCTCCATCACTGAGATACGGTGACACCACAGATCACTCGCATCCATCGCTCTCATCCATCGCTCTCATCCATCGCTCTCATCCATCGCTCTCATCCATCGCTCTCATCCATCTCTGTAGATCCATCTCTCTGTATCCCAGCCATGTGCTGGTCTTCAGAAAGACACTATTGTGCCTGCAGAGCAGCCACGCAATACAGCAAGGAACCATGGAAACAGTAGTCTAAAATTTGGGCCTCATCAATCTCAGATGGAAAGAAAGATATTCATTATGTGTCTGTGTAAGAATAATATTACATTTAAACTTTTATTGCATGGCAACAGTGCCATCAAGGGAAATTTTACTGTCTTTTTATCATAATGCAGGATGTCAATTTAATCTGATCCAGGAAAGACTAAGATATGCTCACCGCATATCTCTCTCTGACTCCAAGCTATTTGTGCTACACATTATTACCAGCACAACTCAATAACAAACATTTACCCTTTGCTGCCATCAAAATATCAGCTCTAATTGGAAACGTATTACTGTCACATTTGATATGTACATTCCACTGGAACAGTTTGTCCCCTTTTTCTTCTGAAGGAAAATGTCCATACCCTCAATATTCCATAGACCTTTTATTTATTGTATTCCACAAACAGCAGCAGTGATCAGTGCTCTGCTGGGGTTAGGCTTCAACCCACAGAGCCAGATAAAATACAGTGCATTGTGCAGAGAAGCGTTATTTTACAGCAAAAGCTATCTTTGATGAAGCATCGTTCCCATTCAGTGTGCCCCACCGTAAACCCTGAACGTACCATATGAAACCAAATGATCAGACTTTTCTTTTTCACGAACAGAGAACACACAACTTAATAACGGTAAATTTTCCTAAAACTACTGGAACTTTCTGGTGAATGTCTGGCTCTTCACTGTACCTCGCAGCGGTTGAGCTCCAACTGAATAGTTTTGGCTCAGCTCTATTGCATTGTTCTGGCTTCTCTCAATATGAATACACTCATATTAAGCATATATATCTTTTCTTCGCATGATAGTACATGCAGACCGGTAATGGAATGTACTCTATGGACAATTTGAAAGCTTTAAAAATGATGGTGGGTGGTGATATGTGAATTGTTTCACGATAGGCTCTGTTTAATCTGTGGTATAATTGACAATTGAGTGTAATTATACAAACCGTATTCTGTGATGCCCCGTGGGGTTGCAATGGTTTGATTGCATACACAGGTCAAGCTCCATAACAAAATATAACAAATATAACATAAATAATGTACACACACTGTACATACACTTTACAATGCAGATACATTGAAGTTAGTATGGAGTCCAATGTGAGTAAACATTACTCACAATGTAAAGACTGTTTACATAACAATTATGAGTGTTAGTCCTCACACATGATCTCTATCTGTTTAGCTAAATGTCATCCTTGTCTCAAAAAGCAGGCACATCTGATTTTTTTTAATCAAGAGGTCTTAGGCACGAAAATATGTGTGCTGTTTTTCAGAGGTTTTAAGAATCCATTAGTTATGCCGAACCAGCTGCAGCTACCGCACTATTTCAACCATTAAAGGAGGAGATCAATTGTTTGGAGAAAGGATTTGGCGGAAAATTGCATATCAACAAATGCAACAGCATAACAGACACAGGCCAAGCATGTTGGACATTTTACATGGCAGTGAAACACAAGAATACATTCTTATAAATTTGGTGCTGCCAAATTACTATGTTAATTAAAGGCTATGACCATTGGCTACTTCAGTAAAACCACAGTATTTTTTACTATTAAAAAAGCATGCATCCTTTACATAATAGATGTTGAGTGATTTATTTAACTTTTATATCGAATACACATTTTTTTTAACTATTTGATATTACTACTTTCAGGATCTGCAACATTTAAAGCGAATGAGTTTATGGAAAGCTTTTTTGAAATCTTCATTTGACATGGTGTAAATAATAGGGTTAATTAAAGAGTTCAGGTAACCCAGCCATGTAAATATGTCAAATAATTCTGGATGAAAACATGACTCACAAACAGGAACTAATAACGTGTAAATGAAAAACGGGAGCCAACATATGATGTAGGCACCGAGAATTATTCCTAATGTTTTTGTAGCTTTTCTCTCTCTTGCTGCAGATATCCTCTTTTTCTCTAGAAGCGCGTCAGACACGGTGACTTTCACCTGGTTTAAATTAGCAGTGGATGTAGTGTCACAAGAGCAATTGTCGTTAGTTCCGTAGTTAAGAGATGAAGTCGATGCAACTGAACCTGGCGAGTTTGTAATCAAATGTGCTGAGGTCAGTCTTTTTCCAGGTTTGGAAGGCGACTGTTTCAAAATTCTCTTTCTGGCTTCCACATAGATCCTGCCGTAGAGGGCTATAAGTAGCAATGTGGGAATATAGAACGCTCCAAAAGTTGAGTAAATTGTATAGAAAATATGGTCAGTGTTCACGTTGCAACTGGTTACCTCCTCCGCTTTGACCTGACGCCAGAAGAAGGGCGGAAGAGATATTGAGATCGCAATAACCCAGGCTGTGGCGATCATTCCCGCAGCGCGCGCTGGAGTGCGCTTCTTGGAGTATTCAACAGCATCTGTTATTGCCCAGTAACGGTCCAGAGCAATCACACACAGGTGAAGAATAGAAGCGGTGCAGCACGTTATGTCTGAAGACAACCAAATATCACAAATAATTTGACCCAGAGTCCAGGATTGGCACACCGTGTACAGTGCACTTATTGGCATCACTAATATGGACACAAGAAGGTCTGTAAGAGCAAGAGAAGCAATCAGAAAGTTTGCAGGGGTGTGCAGTTTTCTAGATTTATATATAGTTGCAATAACAAACGCATTTGATAAAGTCGTCGCAAAAGTTAGTAGAGATAACGTAACAGCTAAACCCACTTGGAAAGCCAAACTAGAGTCTTTCTCTTCTTTCGACGTTAAAGTCCGATTTGTATCGTTGGTTGAAATATTAAAAAACTCTCCATAAACAACAAATGTTGGCTTTAAGTGACTTGAGTGCTCCATCCCTCGATGCGCTTGATAGATGTCATCTAGCTTCAAAAGCTGATTGCTTATCCAACATAAAACGTTGCATTTTTTGTCATCTTCTCAAAATCAAACACCGCTCCATCGTCATTGGTGTCCATTTGATGCACGTTGATTTTCCAAAAATTAAATGATTCAATGTTTTTCAGTTGTCTCTGAAATATCCTTTTTGACGTGACTTTCCATTATTTTACATTAATGGTTTCTGCAACAGTTCTGAGGAAAAACAATCGTTCCAAAAAACTATTCTACCATGTTTACTGCCATACATTTTCACGATAAAAGTGAATTGAAAAATTATAAACGCGCTGAAAGTGGTAACAAAAAACATCACCTCGATGTCGCTTTCAGTCCAGCGTTAGTTGTGCGGCACTTAAGAAGTTCGGCGCGGGCGAAGCATCTCACTGGTTTTATACTGAACGCACTGCAGAACACTGTCAGATATCACACTGGCCCTATCCCCCTCATCACTTCGACTGAGTGGTTTCATCCACTGGGTCATAAAGCCCTTGGATTCTGTCTATGCAGCCTAAATGCTAAAATAAGCATAGCCTACATTCTGACATAATAACAAATCTATAGGCAACGCGGCATTTTTTCACGTGATGTCGGTATAAGACAAAGTGATTGTGTGTGTGTCTGTGTGTGTACACATGGCGGGGATTTTCGTTTTTTTCTCTTTCATATGTAGCCTAATGTTCGTAATACACATGAATTAGTAGCTTTTCTAAATCTTTGAATAGGTCTATGTATAGCCTACATGTTTGCAGTCGGGAGACTAACCCGAGAGAAGTTCGTCTTTTGCCACCGACATGCGCAGTTGAGCCTGCTTGACGTCGTGTGACGTAGGGTGATAATTGGTCTATATCCACTCATTCACAGAGTAATCGCGCGCCCCCGCTTCACCTTTTCACTTTAGCTATCTAGAGCTAGCTTCACTGCTCGCTGTGATCAACCGAACACTTGAGCTAGCCAACTAGTTACATTTACATAAGTTAATGTCATCATCCACCTTCATTTGCGATAATGAGACCCAATTCGCATCTATATTGCCTATGTAGCAACAAACCAACTAACCTAACATACTATAGTACTTAGCATTTTAGTAATGTTATAGCTTAGGTTAACTAGGAAATATCGTTGAATAACAAACTGATCATCATATAGCTAGTAGCTAACATCCTGGTGATTAGCTGGAAGATGAATGGCGACTTGGCACGAGGTTCGGCAGCACAAAGTAAGCAGTAAAGTTGCTAATTAGTTATCAATGTTTAAAACTTACAACAGCAAGACCTGCCTGAAACGGATTACAAAATCAATGTGTCCAGGTGTTTCATAACATAAGATAAAGTGTGTTCAAAGAAAGATCTGTCTTCTTTTGGTGTGTAGTAATACGTTAGCTAGCTACTGAGACATAAGGTATTTCAACAAACGATGTATAGCATACTGATTTAACGTCTTTCATAAACAGATGTGCTGGAGTGGAGAGTTAAGAAAGCCAAACTAGCCTTGGCCGTTGCTGTAATTAAAAGTAGGCCTCCAGGGAAAAGTGGTAGGCTGCATGCTGAAGATTTAGCCGTCAAACTCAGGAGCCAGGATGAGGCATGGAGAACCAAAGCCCAAGGGCTGCAAGAGGAAGTGCTGCAACTGCGGCAAGAACTTCTTCTCACCAAGTTGCTTTCCGACCCAAGCAAGCAACAGAATGAAACTGGTGGGTCTAAATTACTACCGAACAGTATGGTGCTGAGCTCTGACTGTTCATTCAAAGTAATCATTTTCGTTGGTATAACGCTCTGGATAAGAGCGTCTGCTATATGACTAAATGTAAATATCTATCCTCATTGAAACCATTTCTCGGCAATTAGCCTTGGCTAGTCTTTCTGATCATTTGTGTGACGTTGGCCGATCTGCACGACCCGCCAGCATACTCCCTCGTGCTACTGTCTTTGCAGATAATGAAGGGTTTAGGATTTGATCATCAGCCAAGTCATACCGAGTATCTCAAATTGGACCCAGTGCCCCTGCAGATAGATAAGGCCTATGCTAAAGGAACAGGGGAAATGCCGTTTCTATTCCGATTAAATACGGATATAGGTTTATTCATTTAGGTTTATCTATTTTTTATAGATGCAACTGGACTGTAGCTGTGAGCCTCCATAATAATATTGTTTTATTGATTAACTTCAAGACCAATGCTCATTAAATGTTGCTTGTTTATTTTCAGATTGGCTGTTCTGCAGGTATTGCATTGGTGTTGATTAGATCTCAATAGGAGTGAGACGGCTCTTCAGTTAGTTGCATTGTGAAGGGGATAATGAATGTCTTGGTAATTATTGAGGTTGTGCATCGTTGGCACACAAGGTTGCTTTGGAAACAAGGTTTTGTTGCAAAAGTAGAAATTCTATGACATTACCCAAGGTGACATACTTTTAAGGAGATACCAATGCGAATTGAGTTTAATGACCAAACTAAATGGGTGAAAAGGACATTAGGCTATGTCTTATTCAATGACACAGGATGTCATGCTTCAGACTTGACGTAAAAAAGCTATTAGCACACTGTGCAACTTAGTCACTGAGTCATGTTGACGTGGGAAGTCTGATCTAATGGTTGATTTGATGACCCCCCCAGGAGATGGCTTCATGGATGTTTTCTCTCAGGACCTTATGGGCTCATTCAACGACCAGCTCAACTCAGACCTGGACTCTGGCTGTGGGACAGAGAACAGTACAGAGGCTCTACTGCCCACTCCAAGCTGCACCGACACCAGCGTACCACAGTCCTTACAGCCAGCTGTGTCAGGCCCTCAGCTCCCCTCCTTCTCCCCCTCTGAGGGTTGCCCACAGGGGAAGGCTCTACTCCTTCACATGCACTTCCTCCAGAGTGTGTGTGCCCTCCGGAGAGTGGGCTGCGATGGCGGCGTCCATGCTGCAGAGCTCAGTGCCAGTGACAGTTCGGTGGTAGGAGATTCTGTGTGCCAGCTGCTCTCCAGTGTTGTTGGCATCTGCCGGGAGTCCCTGCCCCCACTTCCTCTCCTCCGCCAGGCAGCTTGCGTGGCAGCCCAGGCGGTGGAGTACTGGAGCCCCCTGAGAAGGCCCCCAGGGCCTGTCGTCATACAGGGGGAGGACACCCTTAAAGAGCTCATTGGTGTGTTACTGCACAACGACCAGCTCAACAGGGTAAGAATATCATATTGTAGGCTAATTATAAGTATCGCATTTACTGGTCAAAATATTTGTTTCAAATGCATGACATTTACACTGTGAATGTGTCAGTTTTTAATCCAGCATGACATTTGCTAAACATGATTCTTAAATGTATACAGTCCAGCTTACAGGATTTATTCGATTCTAGTCAATTTTCAGACAATGACAATTCTGACTTAGATGAAATGAGGCTGTTATCACCAGAGGTCTAACTGTCAGTCAAAGCCTAGAGTCAGTTACTGATTAAATGACATTTGGTTTGTAACAAAACAGTAAAAGGCACAGACCTTTATGGTCAGTAATCTTAATAACACATCCAGGAGGGATAGGAAGACATGGTGAAGCTCGGTGTTACAGCAAGTCTGTGCTTAGTAGGGGTGTAACGATACTCAGCTCACGATTCGATACATATCGCAATACTGGGTGTACAGTACAACACATGTCACGATATTTCAAACAACTTTTTAAATTGAACTGAAATTCCCTTAACAGATTTATTTCCAAAACATTGTCAAATAATTTTCTTTGTTGTACATACAATTTAGTTCACTCCGTTCAAGTGATTTCTGTGAATGCACGCATGACGCAGGTGCAGATTAAGTTGCTTGCTGGTAGCTCAACCAATAGGATCAAACGGACGACGTATTGTAAATCTATTGCCATAACTACGCTACATATTGTAAAAATGTTGTATTGCAATATATTGTTCCACGATATATTGTTACACCCCTAGTGCTTAGTAATTATGCATATGCACATTGGTGTTTTCAAACCATAGGCTTTAAATACTCATATGAGAGATCAAGAGTGTTGACAAAAAAGGAGGAAAACAGATTTCCTCGATCTACTACATCCCTTTCATGACTGACAGCACAGCACCAATTCTAAGATCCTAACAGAGGAAGAAAATCATTTGGTATCAGGAGTTGAATATAGGCCATCAGCAGTGAGTTGTGATGGGTGTGTCTCTACCTTCAACATGAAGAGGAAGGGGTATTTTCTGACATATCTATACTGCAAACCACTGTAGAGGGCTGCTCTGATCTTCTGATGTAGTAATTCATTTGTTGCATCAAAGCAGATGCATACAGCTAGGTTTACTGTAGGAATGCTGGGATGTCCTAAAGATACAGCCTATTGAGATTCATAAAAATCAGAGAAGTTTTACTTTAAGGTGTCATCCATAACACTATTACAAGCTATTAAACAAATATTTCATTTAAATGAAATCAGGCCTGAAGCTAGCTTTGATATATTTTGATATGACTCAATTTGCAGCCTGCAGTATCATGTGTATCATGTGTTTAAAATCTGCCAAAATAATGTTTTATTATCAGTCACCACTGTATATCTGGAAAGTACACCTAGGTGTTAAATAGATTCATAAATAAGCCTACAGACAGTTTGTATGTCAAATGTATTTATTTGAAAACAGCAGTGGAGTTTCATCAATAGTCATCTTTGATCCAGTACTGTTCAGAGTAATATGTCTTTAAGACAGGCTGACAAGTGTTGATCGGAGGGGGGTACATCTACAACAACACTAACTCTTTTTTAGTTGGCAATGATCCTTTTCTAGGCAGTGACTGAGTGGCCTAAGATGGCTCTACAGTGCCACAGAACCTCTAAAATGCCACAGTGCATGAATCAAGGCCTCCTGAAATTGGGCTGTAGTGTAGCTGGACAAGAGGACAAGATGCAATGTCCTTTGTCGCTAGACGAGAAGGAGAGTTGTTTCCACTTGACCAGGACTGCAGCCACAGCATGATAAAAACACACAATACACCCCCTTCACCCAGAAAAGAAATGCATATCATGCAAGATGCAATCCAGAGACCCTCAGTGACATACAGGGCTACGTGAGCTAGACTCTGGGTGTTTTTGAGGATGAAGGAATGTATTTTTCTTATTCCTAGACTATGCTGTCTGTTCATACAGTCATAACGCAGGTTGCTGTATCTGCCCCCAACCTTCGGACCATTTCCATAAAAATGACTCATGAGGTCACTGCACAGTTGGGCCAAGGGAGTGTAATATCACTGTTAAGTCACAGTTAAATAATGTTTTCGCACAGTTTTATTTCTGTGTCTCTTATCTCTGTAAGAGATGCATAGCAGGCTGTTTGAACGGGGATAGTCTGTTTCAGAAAATGGAAGTCTGAGGACTGACGTTTTTTTGTCCCTTTCTGTGTTTAGAGCGGTTTCCTGGTTTAGCTGCACACAGAATGTACAGTCATGGGCATGGAAACATCTGAGTCAGGCCTCTGCCTTTATTTTTACTCTAGATTTAATAAGAGTCCATTCATTTTGATTAAAATCCAGAAAATCATATTACAGCTGCTGTTTCCCATTTCTTGCTAATGCATTGTGACTCAAAGAGCTCATTCCTGTGCCAGTAAAATACTGTAGCAGCCAAACCATTGAGCTATAAATGTGTCAACAAGCAAAACTGTTAGCAAAGTTAATTATGAGCATCGATTGTGATCAGGCATCATTGCTTTTGCCTTCAAGCATGGGGGGGAGGGGGGGGTGGTCGGGCTCACGGTCACAGGAACTGACAACAAGAGGCAGTCGTTAAACAAGACATCCTTGGACAAGGTCCGGTCATGAGAAGTGATGCAGGTAGCCAGTTGTCTGTCTCTGTGTGGCTCCCTGCTGTGAAGATGAGTCCATGGGATTGGTGCCGGCCTTGTAGTGACGAGGGTCTAGAGGAGACAGGTCTAGTGGGAGGTCGTACATGAACAAGCTACACAGACAGTGAAATCTGCGACCCAGACTCCCCAGCGCCATCATTCAAACATCACTCTTTTTGGAAAACTCGTCCTAGCATGGATGGCTCAGTCACTTTTCATTAATAACTTTTGGGAACGGCTCAGACGGTGGTTCTGTCTGGTCTCATAAACCCCCCCCCCCCTCCCTTATGCTCCTCTCAGAGAATGTTTACTGCTTGTTTTTCATCACAAGTCTATTTTGTGTCAAACTGATGTACAGTGATGTGTTTCTTGTCTCCGACCACAAGCCTGCTATATCACATGAAGCGACATCAATGTTGTATCATTCTCGTATTGTTTTCAAGTAGTGGGTCTGGCTAGAATAGCCTCCAAAGCCCAACATCAAAGGCTGTGCTTAGACAAATCAGCTGCATGATGGACAAGGGGAACAATCAGACCAGTCCGATGTTTCAACTATGTTGTCGGGGCTTGTTTAGCACAGTCTTCATCTCCTAACCATCAGCCAGAAAGCCTCCTGTGCTTCTTACAGAGAACAGCTGTAATGGTGCCACTTGAGATTCCTTGAAGTAATCTCGTTCTCTCCTTACTCATGCTATTCCTCTTTAGCATTCACTTGCATCCAAAATGTATTTGATAAAGGCTACGCACTTGAATTCTAGTTTGAAACTGCTGCTGGTGGTGGCTGGCACTAGTAAAGGCCATTTAAGGTTACACCGCCGAGTTCGATTGTCTCAGCAGTCAGTTTGAGTGATAGATCTGAGAGGTCCTGAATGCAGTGGAGAGGGGCGGGGGTGGAGGGGTACATGTTGAGTGTTAGTGCCCTGTGTTGACATGCTCCTGTGTTGTACCTCACAGTGCCCTGTGTTGACATGCTCCTGTGTTGTACCTCACAGTGCCCTGTGTTGACATGCTCCTGTGTTGTACCTCACAGTGCCCTGTGTTGACATGCTCCTGTGTTGTACCTCACAGTGCCCTGTGTTGACATGCTCCTGTGTTGTACCTCACAGTGCCCTGTGTTGACATGCCCCTGTGTTGTACCTCACAGTGCCCTGTGTTGACATGCTCCTGTGTTGTACCTCACAGTGCCCTGTGTTGACATGCTCCTGTGTTGTACCTCACAGTGCCCTGTGTTGACATGCTCCTGTGTTGTACCTCACAGTGCCCTGTGTTGACATGCTCCTGTGTTGTACCTCACAGTGCCCTGTGTTGACATGCTCCTGTGTTGTACCTCACAGTGCCCTGTGTTGACATGCTCCTGTGTTGTACCTCACAGTGCCCTGTGTTGACATGCTCCTGTGTTGTACCTCACAGTGCCCTGTGTTGACATGCTCCTGTGTTGTACCTCACAGTGCCCTGTGTTGACATGCTCCTGTGTTGTACCTCACAGTGCCCTGTGTTGACATGCCCCTGTGTTGTACCTCACAGTGCCCTGTGTTGACATGCTCCTGTGTTGTACCTCACAGTGCCCTGTGTTGACATGCCCCTGTGTTGTACCTCACAGTGCCCTGTGTTGACATGCTCCTGTGTTGTACCTCACAGTGCCCTGTGTTGACATGCCCCTGTGTTGTACCTCACAGTGCCCTGTGTTGACATGCCCCTGTGTTGTGTACCTCAGAGCCAGGTCCAGGAGACTCTGACGAGCTGTCTGATCCTCCTGGGAGGGAGCAGTCTGTTGAAGTCCTTACTCATCCGTCATGTCCTATCTGAGATCGACCGCGTGGCAGACCACCTCTGGCACACCTGCCAGGTAAATAATACCATCACCCCGCTGTCTCTCTCTCTCTCTCTAGGTCTCTCTCTCTGGATCTCTCTCTCTCTCTAGGTCTCTCTCTCTGGGTCTCTCTCTCTGGGTCTCTCTCTCTCTGGGTCTCTCTCTCTCTGGGTCTCTTTCTCTCTGGGTCTCTCTCTCTGGATCTCTCTCTCTGGATCTCTCTCTCTGGGTCTCTCTCTCTGGGTTTCTCTCTCTGGGTCTCTCTCTCTAGGTCTCTCTCTCTGGGTCTCTCTCTGTCTCGCTCTCTGGCTCTCTGGCTCTCTCTAGGTCTCTCTCTCTCGCTCTCTCTAGGTCTCTCTCTCTCTGGGTCTCTCTCTAGGTCTCTCTCTCTGGGTCTCTCTCTGGGTCTCTCTCTCTGGGTCTCTCTCTAGGTCTCTCTCTCTGGGTCTCTCTCTCTGGGTCTCTCTCTCTCTGGATCTCTCTCTCTGGGTCTCTCTCTCTAGGTCTCTCTCTCTGGGTCTCTCTCTGTCTCGCTCTCTGGCTCTCTCTAGGTCTCTCTCGCTCTCTCTAGGTCTCTCTCGCTCTCTCTAGGTCTCTCTCTCTCTGGGTCTCTCTCTAGGTGTCTCTCTCTGGGTCTCTCTCTAGGTCTCTCTCTCTCGCTCTCTCTAGGTCTCTCTCTCTCTGGGTCTCTCTCTAGGTCTCTCTCTCTGGGTCTCTCTCTCTGGGTCTCTCTCTCTAGGTCTCTCTCTCTAGGTCTCTCTCTCTCTGGGTCTCTCTCTAGGTCTCTCTCTCTGGGTCTCTCTCTGGGTCTCTCTCTCTGGGTCTCTCTCTCTGGGTCTCTCTCTCTAGGTCTCTCTCTCTGGGTCTCTCTCTGTCTCGCTCTCTGGGTCTCTCTCTGTCTCGCTCTCTGGCTCTCTCTAGGTCTCTCTCGCTCTCTCTAGGTCTCTCTCTCTCTGGGTCTCTCTCTAGGTCTCTCTCTCTGGGTCTCTCTCTCTGGGTCTCTCTCTGGGTCTCTCTCTCTGGGTCTCTCTCTCTAGGTCTCTCTCTCTAGGTCTCTCTCTCTAGGTCTCTCTCTCTGGGTCTCTCTCTGTCTCGCTCTCTGGGTCTCTCTCTGGGTCTCTCTCTAGGTCTCTCTCTCTGGGTCTCTCTCTCTGGGTCTCTCTCTCTAGGTCTCTCTCTCTAGGTCTCTCTCTCTGGGTCTCTCTCTGTCTCGCTCTCTGGGTCTCTCTCTGGGTCTCTCTCTCTGGGTCTCTCTCTCTGGGTCTCTCACTTTTTCTAGGTGTTCTGTCACTGTCTCTCTTCATGTCTCTCTCTCTCTTTTTTTTGCCAAACTGTGTTGCTGCAACTTTGACACTGTCCAATTTCCATAAAAGGGTGTTGAGAAATCAAGTCTTCGGGTTAGCGACACAGAAGGAAACGATGTTGGCTCCGAGATGACTCCAGACAGAAGGGTTAGTAAATGTTTATTTTGGGCTCAAAGCATCCCCGGGTGTCAGGGCCTAGTCTGAGCCAGACATGGTGCTGGGGGGTGGGAGTCAGACTGTCCCTGCCCCGCCCCCCCACACCCACACCCAGCAGGTGCTCAGAGAACTCTGCCCCCGGGGGTCCCCTGAAATTGAAATATGTGAATAGGAAAGGAAAGCAGATTATCCTCCTGTTGAGCTTCACTCCCACTGAGGAGAGGCAGTGTTTGTGTCTGTTTGGTCCTCCTCTTCCACAACAGCCTGCCCAAGCCACAGGCTCAGCTCAACACTAAGCAAATGGGGAGGATTTCTATAACCTCGTTTTGCCTGCGAGCGAGGCTCAAACCAGGGATCTATATAAAATAAGAGTCCAATATTTTCTTAGGACGTCAATGAAGCAGGAATACAACATCTGAAAATTTAAGGAATTAAACAAATGAAAGGTAAACAAAACCTTGTAGTGTTTCAAGAGTAGTGGTGTTTAAAGACTTAACCAGACTTCCCAATTCGACCCTCTCCTTTGAGCATGTGACTCGAGGACTAATGCACTATGTGACGAGGACAGTGTTGGCAAACAAGATCAAGTGAAGTCGCTAATGTCTCTCTGCAAAGTCACTAGATGACGTGATGACCAAAATCAAAACCAAATTGTGGCCCTCAACCACTAACCCAACCACTAACTCTAACCCAACCACACCCAGCTCCTTAACCTAAGTAAACTAACCATGGTTGGCAGCTATAACAACACAGGAGAGTGAGTGAGATACTATGACTGTCGGCTACAACAACACAAAAGTACAATTACAGTTATTTTGCCGCCGCTCAACAACCAAAACACAGATTGCCAGAGTAGTGGAAAGTAGCTAGATTAGATTTTTTTTGTTGCTTGGGAAGGTGAAAAGTTACTAAATATGGCGACAAAGTCGCTGCATTGGCAACACCTGATGAGGAACTCTGAAGCACTACATCAGCTGATCAGCCCTCCGCCACATGCACTACATCAGCTTCATCCGAGACAGGCTTGTCTTTGTTGTGGTACAAAAACTAAGACTTTCATATCACAGGATTATGCTCAACCTCTTGTGGGTTGATTGGACAAACAATGAAACAACATAAAACAATGAGCTCCGCTCTGTACAATGAGGAGAGGGGATGAGAGAGATGTACATGGAAGGAGCTGAAGGCTGCACTTCAAAAACTACAAGGGGGCCGCATGACGCATCAAAACTATCAGACAATCCTCGAAGCCCGGACACGTGGTCTAGAAGCTTGTTTTTCCACCATGCCCTCTCTTGCAGTCAAGCCTGCATCAGGTCCATCAGCACTCTCCTGCACCCTCCTCCCCTGCTGGGGGGCTGGATCAGAACACACTCTCCTACACCCTCCTCCCCTGCTGGGGGGCTGGATCAGAACACACTCTCCTACACCCTCCTCCCCTGCTGGGGGGCTGGATCAGAACACACTCTCCTGCACCCTCCTCCCCTGCTGGGGGGCTGGATCAGAACACACTCTCCTGCACCCTCCTCCCCTGCTGGGGGGCTGGATCAGAACACACTCTCCTGCACCCTCCTCCCCTGCTGGGGGGCTGGATCAGAACACACTCTCCTGCACCCTCCTCCCCTGCTGGGGGGCTGGATCAGAACACACTCTCCTGCACCCTCCTCCCCTGCTGGGGGGCTGGATCAGAACACAGACTCCTGCTGCAGAGCTACAGCTACCGGCTGACTCCACTAGTTTGTTCCCAGCATGCTGTGAGACACTCACAATAAGGCAGGACGTGGGTCCATGTAGCCTAGTTTATCCTCATGTAGGGACATAGACATATGATGACACAGTGTATCAAGTTAGGCTAGACAACAGAAATCACTAAGCCTTTAAATACCTTTTTTTAATTAGTTACAAATACAATTGACTGCGTTTAAAGATATGTGAACACTAGCTCTCTTAGCCGAGTAAACTATCCAGATTTTTAAGGTTGCATTTGAAATCATAACCTGAACTGATCACTCTCCTAAAGATAGCTTTGTTCTTTCTATTTGACACCAATGCACTGTGTGGTTCCAGCTACTGTATGCGATTGAAAACTTCTGCTGGCAGTTTGTGTCTAGTCCTTCCAATTAACAACCTTTTTCACTCACAACTGTAAACTGGAACATTGGGAATATCTGGTTTACCAGGGGGTTTTGGCAACACAGTACCACGCCAGGAGAGGTGACAAAAAAACATGTTTTCTTCAATTATTCTTCCAGATAAGAAGCTCAGCACTCGCCCCTACCTGGGGAGAAGGAACAGCTGTTCCAGACCCCACGCGCTCTCCTGGAAGGCCACCGTTGTTTAGTTGAAGTCCAATTTGACTGCGGAGACTTCACCTTGAGCTCGTCTCTCAGTGGGTTTGTGGCTCAGCCAGATGCTTGTCTTGCTTTCCGAAGCGTTGAAGAAATCTCTGTGATCATGTAAAGAGCATGCCATTCGGAGAAGGGAGGAGCTTGTTTTGATAATTTCTCAACATGCAGCCACACGCTTCTCTCCAGAGAAGTCACAAAGTGGAAGTTACATAGAGAGATGTCGTGTGTGAGTGAATTTGTGTGTGTGCCAAACTCTTCGCCTGTCTCTCGTAGGTTTCGTTGCTGCATACACTAGCAGCCAACTTGTTAGACAAAGTGTATTTTAGTGTCTCCTCTGCATCGATGGATGTGAGTGTTGAGATGGCTGTTAACCCTTTACTTGGGATAAGCGAAGCAGGTGGTTTCCCTCTGAAACTCCTGGACATACACCGTCAGCAAGGGTTAGTGCTACAGGTTTGTTGGGGAGGAGGGGGGGGATTCTCCTCTCACCCAGATTTTTACGGAGCATGCACCTAATTTTCATTGCAACCAATTGTTGTTGGCAAATTTCAGATTATTGATTAGATATCAGTAATCACGATTAGCAGCCCTATTATAAACATGAGTTACTGTGGTGTTCTGTACAATCAGAGGTGCTCCGGTGTCAGGTTTCCCTTCAGTTAAAGAAGATTTATTAAGATATTTTAAGACGATTCATATTTCACCAGCCACATTAGGGAGTCAGATTCTATCAGAGAGTTGCTGGTCAGCCGGTGCAGTTCTGGGGAGAGAGGAGTCAGTCAGACACAGCTTCATGTTCATGCACCACCGTGGCAGACAGCCACTGTCCTCAGAGCGGCGTAGCATACAGATAAGCTCCACCATCTGGAGCACCGTGTTGGTCTGTCAGAGGGCATGACAGTCACAGCACAGTCCCCAACACTAGCCCACAGGACAAACGAGTCACGGAACACCCAGACAGTTCCTCCTTCGACACAGATGCTAACCGCTGTTTGTTTGCTGGGTGCTGGGACCTTTAGAAGGGGATACTAAACCTTTTGTAGTTCACTCTCACCTCCTGAGAAACACGAGGGTCGTCCAGGCACAGGCATCAACACTGACCTGCCTGGACCAAGGGTCATCTATCCTCCAATTAGAGGATGTCTGTAAAGCTTCCAGACAGCCTACAGAGAGGCTCTGTGAGTTTGGCTGCAGGATGAGACATGGAAATCTCCAGGCTGCCAGCCAGGCCTCACTTCTCCAGTGGCAGAGCCACGAGAAACTGTTGTTTCCCAGCTGAAGCCTGTGAAGGGCAGCAGCACATAGATTAGCTGTTGGTGCCCAAGAAATCACACCGCCACTCAGGGAACATTTTCTGGATCTCTGGATTCATGCTGTCTATGGCCAAAGCCCCTCAGTTCTCCTCTCTAAATGTCATGAGCTAGATAACGCAGAGCTTCAAACACTTTCTCCAGCCAAAGACTTCCGTAGAACCAGCTTGTGTTCTCCTAATGCCACGATTGCCTCCTAATACTCGCTAGAACAAACTGTCCCTTAGATCTAGACGGGAGTACTGAAACACCGAGTTCATCTTTCATGACTTGATGACATTTCTTTGTCAGTTGAAATGTGGTCTTTTCAGCGGAGCAGCCCACTCCACAGCTGACATTTCGGTGCCTGGCAGCCTCATACGCTACCAGCACATTCCTCTTCTAGCATCCTCTCCTTACATGTCGCCATGGCAGCCCGAAGCCTTAATGTGTTGTGTGCATATGCACACACACACAGGAGGTCTGGGCCGAGGGTCGATGCCAGTGCCAGGCAGTGACAAGCCAGAGCCCCACAGCACCAGACTGTCTTCCAGCCAGGCTCCATCAGAGCCTGAATCGGGACCCTTCTCTGAACAGGCTGTACCAGTGGTGCACTGTTGGATATTTATTCAGGCTCTCTGAAGGACGCCTTCTCTGCCTCAGGGTCACTACAAAAAGCTTTGTCAGGACAAATATTTCTCACATTCTCTCACACACACACTCTCACACACACACGTGGCTTGATAGGTTGTGCTGCCTGACATCACAGCAAAGCACTTCACTTCTTGAGAGACAAGTCTCCACTGCATTCCTTTTTTGGAACTTTCCTAAACAAACAGGAAGGTCATCAGTTTATTTTTCGGCCAAGTGTATGTCTCTTTTTATGACTTACACTGGGAGGTCAGTAACTCTTTGCATGTCTGAGTCAGCAGGAGAGGTGATATAGAGTGTACCTTTGTCCTGGAACAGACCCAAGAGTATTTATATCTTGGCCGACCACAATGTCTGGCCCCTTTTGGATTGCTGCAATCGGCAGGAACATCAATAACATTTGTCGTATATTATAATACTGAGGCAGTTATGGCAATGACACAAGATTATGTCTAACCGCGGCCCTCATTATGGCAGTAAGGAAGAGTTATCTGCTCTCAGGACTCCAGGCTGAGGATGATGACGAGCCGACAGGACTGGACTGCAGATGAGGACGCAGTGGACGTTACCTCCGTGTTGATGCCCCTCCATCTGGACGTTACCTCCGTGTTGATGCCCCTCCATCTGGACGTTACCTCCGTGTTGATGCCCATCCATCTGGACGTTACCTCCGTGTTGATGCCCATCCATCTGCTGTAAAGCACACGGCCTTTGAGATCGAAATGTGACAAGAGAGCTGGGGAACGAGCGGTGGTCATTATGCTGGTGGTGATTTCCTGTGATGCTGAAAGACTTTCATGTCAACTTGCGGACGGTCATCCTACCTTTTCAAGCAGTGACTTCCTCTTATAGCAGGATATGATGTCGACATATTTTGTAGCGCTGTGCATCCAGCTGACTGGCGTGACAGAGGGACCTGGAGGATTGTGTCCCGGCACATCACGCTGATGATGTATGCCATCAGTATGACAGTGTTGTCAGTGGTGTGAGCTCATTACGCCTCTCTCCCCACATGTGTCAGAGGCCGCTTGTCCTGCGTCTAACAAACGACTGCCACTCTGACGCTAACCCCTCGTGGTTAGAGCATCTCTCCCATCTCCCCCGCACGGGATGCACTTGAAGGTCAGATCAAGAGAAGAAGAGGAGGAGCCTGCAGAGGAGGGTTGGTGGAGTGTTGGTGGACCAGCCGGGATCAGAGACGTCGTCTCCCTTCAGCCGGCCCCTGATCTCATTACGTCTCTAACAGAGAGGCAAAATGAGGCTGTGTGTGACTGAAGTCGAATTACACAACCGAGCTTAAGTGGTCGTCATGGCGAAGGGAAAGGGCTCGTCCCTTGACAGACCCTGTCCACGGCCGTCACCTCCGAACGCACGGCTCGCCAGCTCCCAGGTCAGCTGCTTGTCAGAACAAGGTCCTCTGCTTTAAAGGCAGCGTCAGCAACATGCTCAGGGTTTGTAGCTGTTCAGTGGCGGCCTCCCTCTCTTTAATGCTGTGCTCAGATAGCTGCCCGTGTCTCTAAAGGATGTTGACGCACGACCAAGGATCTTTATGTGACTACGACGCTCTTTTTGTCTTCTTTAGGATACTCATTAAACCGCATTAGACATTTCAATTAGAGTTTGAATGGCACTGGGGGCCACAGTTGGCACTCTTAATGTAAGCAGGAAGGTGTTGTCTCTCTTGATTAAGCTGAAGCTTCACCAGCCTTTTTCTTGTTTACTCTTCTTCAGCATGGGAGCTTCCTTTCTCCTCGGGGGACTACTTCAGTTCTGTGAAGTTAAAAAAATGTATTGAGAGCAGAGGTACACTCCATACACACACACACACACACACACACACACACACACACAGGAAAACACACTCGTACACACATGCACACACACATCAGACAGCTTTTACTTACAGCAGGCTCTCACCCTGCCATCAGTATTCCCGCACGCAGGACCCGGAGATTGAGATCATGTCGATATCCGTCGTCTGTTTAGTGGCTGAGATGACGTGAATCAGGACTGCCGTGAGACGGCCCTGTCCCCTGGCTGCAATGGGCTGGAGCGAGCCAGGGTCAAAGCAGAGGGCCACTGCTCCCCTCTCCTCTCCTCCAGGGCTAATGGGAAAAACGGATGGCAAACAGAGCAGAGAAGGCCAAGGACGAGCCGGTCAGAGAAATAAGGAAAATGTTGGGTTGTGGAATCACGCCGACGGCAACCTGCTACTGTAGCCCCTGGGGCTTTTCTATTCAATCAAACCCATTCCTTGTGAAATTAACTAAATATTAAAGAGTTAAAACCCTGGGGAAGTTGTAATATAACCTGATGGCGCAGCAGGTCATTACCAGCATAAATGTAAAAGGTTTGACTTCATCACACCTTTTGAAGGAGTTTAGGATCCAGAATCCCAAATAATGTGTGAGGATTCTCTGTATTCTTGAATTTAGCAAAGGGAGACTTTGTGGTGGTGAGGATTGTTGAGATAACCTAGAGGAACTGGGCGTTTTTTCTGTGACATACCCAAGGGAAAGAACATTTTCATATAAACAATAGCCAATATACTATTTGATATAATAGTGGAGAATGCACTGGGAGCTCAGATTGATCTGCAGTCTGATCTGCATTGTCAGTGCACCGCCTTGAAAAGAGATGGTTTGAAAGCATCGGAAACAAGCCTGTTCTCTGGACTACAAAAAAAAATCGATTCCCGGTACTTGTTTTCTCTCCTGGGCGAGCAACAAAGACTTTGTTACCGTCGACTTGTCCACACTGTAGAACAATGGCCATCATCTGTCTGAGGACAATCGGCAAGAATCTCATTCGCTATCTGCTCTGTAATCCCAAACCCGACGGACCACGCACGATGACACGGCATGAGATTGCCAGGACGAGGCTGACAGTGGAGAAGAAGACCACTTCTTTGTCTCCTCATTTGTATTGAGAGTTTCATTCATATACCAGCCGTCACAATACCGCCTGCCTGGGGGGGTTCTGGTTGATATTTTTCTTATCATTCACTCAGCGTGGTAAGGTTTCCTGTGCCGATCATATGTATGCTTGATAGAGGCAATATGAGTTTCTCGGCACTGTTGATGTTTACAATGGAAGTAATGTAGTGAAATTATACCTGTTAAATTGTGTTTATACCTTGAGTATTTGAATGATGGTAGTTATTTTGTTCTGCAATATCTGAGGCGTGTGAGTTTATTTTTCTCTCACCACAGAATTACACTGCAGCCACTAGATTTAGATTGAGCCATTTACTCTTGTTTTGATGACCTTGCAGACTACATCAGACTATTTGGAGATGAGTTCAGGCTGTCGGCCCCTTCACTGGTGATGCTGTGGAACGCTGGCTGTGGCCATTCTGGGATCCACAAACGTGTTATATTTCATATTGATCCAGAACTGTCTAGACGTATCATGAGGTGTAGGCTGTATGTGTTCAACATAAAGAAAGTTCCACTTTCTTTTGAGGCCTCGTGGCATTCTTTTTACAACCGTCAAAATATAACTCTTTCTTGTGCTGACAGAATGCTTTTGTAATGCACAGAGTATGTAGCATGTCAACAGAAAGGATGGGTGTGCCAATGAGGATGTCAGGCCACAGCTGGTAGTCTCCAGGCAGCTCTGAAAGATAAAAAGAGCAGAATTGTAAAGAAAGAAAGATGGCCGTCAGGAAGTTTCTATAAACAGTACTGCGCAAAAGTCTTGGGCACAAAGAAAAATATTTTAAAAGCAAAAATCCTATAAAACATAACAAGACAAAGAAAAAAAATCGACATTGCACTTTTATATTTCAGCACAAATACAGAAGACAAAACAGATATATTTCTGAGAATATTTGTGTAAAAAAAATCCTGGGTGCCCAAAACCTTTTCTCACTACTGTATACAGCGGTCATTTTGAAAGCTGAAACCCCAGAGGACTGCAGGTTATGAATGTAGATGATTGTTAAGACTGGGCTGTCAGGCCTGCTGGTCACCTGGCCCCAGACCCCTGGAACCTGGTGGAGCTGGGCAGCCTTGAGAGAGCTGGTGCTTAGTTTCATCCACTTTCCTGCCTCTGGCTTGTCTGAATCGAACCCGAGATTCCCTCCTCCACTCTGCCCTGTAATCAGTCCCTGTCCATCAGTACCATTACCTCCTTCAGTCCTCTAAGACATGACATTTCTCTTATTTTAACATTCTTAATTTTCCTCCCCTTTTCTATGCTCCATTCTCTCCGGGGTCCTAAGAGCACACTGTCCAATCAGGGCATGGGGATGGTTGGCCAAGGGTTGAGATCAGTAAAGAGCCCCAGGTCTAATCAAATGCCCGATTAAAACTGCTCTCAGGGTCTATTTCATTACGGTGTCTCTGTTCTCTGCTGACGACAGGGATGCAGAACAACGCCCTGCTGACCACTCACAATGCAGGAAACTGGCTCATCTGAGAGAATGAACTAGAGCAGATCTTGTGACGATCATCTCTCACTCCGTTAGTCCTTCTCTGGCTGGAGAAGGCAGTATTACACTGAGATGTGAGCTCATTCAAAAGACTGGAGAGTCGGGAACATCTTCTGGAGAAAACTGCGTGTGTGTGTCCAAGACACATCTGTGGCTGTTCAGGGGTTCATTAGCAAGCTCTTTGGTCACTTATTAACCCAGCTCAAAAGGATTTGTCAGCATACTTTGTTGACTTCCTCCTCCGACGCTCTGTTCTTTGGTTCTATTGTCAAGGGTGGAAATGCACATCTCATTAAAGTAGTCTTGCAATGGGACTATAGTAGCTAATTTTGTCAGAGCGAAGAGTTACATTCAAGTCCCCTACTAAGAGATTTACTGCGTTTTCTGCTTTAAAAAGTGGTCAAGTCAGTGGTTAGACTGCATTGTGTTGTCAGGAAATGTAGACTATGGGCTATAGTTTAGTTTGACTTCTACTTACGGAGTAATGCCAAAACTTTGTCTTCTCTGAAATATGGAACATGGTGCAAGCTAACCCTAACTATGTACACAGGTTCTGTATGGCCATGTACCAGTGATCGGGAATACACTCTCAAAGCTTCTAAAACTGGCAGTGAAAGTTTTGAGGCAGCCATTTTGAGAGCTGCACGTTCCACCCCTGAGAGAGAAGCCGTACGTGATCTGATCCCGATGGCGTCTGCAGCGGGAGGGAAGTCGACTCTGTCACATCCTGTCAGGCCTCTGGAGAGCGTAGCCCGGAGCTGTACCTGACAGCCATCTGGATGCTGCTCTGCTCCGTGACACGCTACACATCACACGCTACACATCACACGCAATATCACGCTTACATCCACACACAAACGCCCAGACCAACACACACGCGTGTGCTATGTCACTCATTAATCTTGCTTCAGGAGACCAGACAAGACCAGGGGTCACTGCAACCCTGGCACCGGATCCATGACCACTCGTGTGTGTGTGTGTGTGTGTGTGTGTGTGTGTGGCTCCCATGCGGTGTTAGGATTAGTTTCACAATTTATAGAAAGTATCCTTAAACGTAGTAGTCGCAAAAACTTTTTAGAACACAGCCATATTTAAAAGTTCCAAGTTCATGAGCTTCAGGTCTTTCCCTGGAATTTAATCCCCAAACAAACACAACCTGAAATGTGGTAAGGAACTGCCCTTCCCCCTGCTCTGCTCCCCTCATTTTTCCACCTACTTCTCATGCACTCCACCTGCTCCTCATGCACTCCACCTGCTCCTCATGCACTCCACCTGCTCCTCATGCACTCCACCTGCTCCTCATGCACTCCACCTGCTCCTCATGCACTCCACCTGCTCCTCATGCACTCCACCTGCTCCTCATGCACTCCACCTGCTCCTCATGCTCTCCACCTACTCCTCATGCACTCCACCTGCTCCTCATGCACTCCACCTGCTCCTCATGCACTCCACCTGCTCCTCATGCACTCCACCTGCTCCTCATGCACTCCACCTGCTCCTCATGCACTCCACCTGCTCCTCATGCACTCCACCTGCTCCTCATGCACTCCACCTGCTCCTCATGCACTCCACCTGCTCCTCATGCACTCCACCTGCTCCTCATGCACTCCACCTGCTCCTCATGCACTCCACCTGCTCCTCATGCACTCCACCTGCTCCTCATGCACTCCACCTACTCCTCATGCACTCCACCTGCTCCTCATGCACTCCACCTGCTCCTCATGCACTCCACCTGCTCCTCATGCACTCCACCTGCTCCTCATGCACTTGCCGCTCCACTCTTCCTCTCCTGCTAATTAGGAACCACTTTCAGTTCCGTTTCCTCCCTATACTCCCAGGTGATTTCATGTATGAATGGCCCAAACGAGAAAGAGAAGAAGAATGCAGACATTTCAATGACAGACAGACTTCATGCAGTCGCGCTTAAGCGTTACATGTTTGATCTGCAGTCAGAAGCTGTACGTTCCTACCATGTGACCTCAATGTAACCTTGCTGTTTTTTAGGGAGAGAGCGACGGGCCTGAGCTGTTTGATGTGGCTCTGTATGAGAACTCCTTCTACCTGTTCTGGATCCTGGAGCAGCTGCTGCAGGGGGCGCCGGCATCCGGGGGGGCCGGGGTGAGCTGCCAGGACTGGACCCCAGAACAGAAAACCATGTTGGGGCACCTGGAGAACCGTGTCCTGCTTCTCTCCGATGAGTTTCCTCTGTTCGCCCTGTACCTCTGGAGGTTAAGAGCTCTCCTCCCCTCCACCACCTGACCTGTACCTCTGGAGGTTAGGAGCTCCCCCCCCCCTCCACCACCTGACCTGTACCTCTGGAGGTTAAGAGCTCTCCTCCCCTCCACCACCTGACCTGTACCTCTGGAGGTTAAGAGCTCTCCTCCCCTCCACCACCTGACCTGTACCTCTGGAGGTTAAGAGCTCTCCTCCCCTCCACCACCTGACCTGTACCTCTGGAGGTTAGGAGCTCCCCCCCCCTCTGAGCCCCATGTTTCTACAGCCTGCCAGCAAACGCACCACTCTCATGTAAATCCTGCTCTAGGTATTCCACCTCAAAGGGTAGGGCTGTTTCCTCCACCACCCGGCACTTCCTGGAGTCAAAGGCTAAACAAGATTTCAGAATGAGTACGCTGCATGTGTTATTCATTGACTTATCTCGGAACTATATAAAAATAGTGTCACGGTTCACTCAAATCCAGGAGAGACCTAGAACCCACTGTTATGTTAACTGTTATGCTAAGTGTGGCAGTGTTCAATGGACCTCAGTGATAACACTAGGAACTATGGAAAGAGCGTCACATTTTTAATACATTTGTATACATGGGGAAGTGAAAGTATGTGCATAACCCCCTCCCCAGAGAATACAGGCTCATTACTGTCAGGGATCCACTTGGTTAAACATTTACAGTTTCACTTGTTAATGCCATTAGCAGGATTTTGTGGATTAGAAAAAGGTAAATAAAGCTGGAATCTAACGTACATTTTTATCAATTTTCTCAATGTTTTTCATGTTATGTTAATATTCTGTTGGCAAGCTTTTCATTTACCGTTGACAAAATCATTGGTACAGATGGAACAGTGAGGTTTGTCATTAGGCCTTTGAAAGTCGGCCTCGGTGGTGGATTGTACAGGAGAAAGAAGTCAGATTGACCTGCAGCTTCACCCTCCCCAAATCTCACCTATCCTCCTGGGAATAGAGAACCAGGATAACTGCTTGGAATGACTTGCTGCCACCTACTCTCATAGGTTATTTTGTGTGTGTGTGTGTGTGTTTTCTGATATTGGCAGAGGCATGAGAGCCCAAATGGCTCCAGCACTAAATAAGTTTGCAGTAGCTTGGTGAATGACTAACGCTAGCCCGTGCTGCTGGCACTGATAGCCATCACTCCCATTGTTTCTGCTCTGCCTCTCTCCGCCTGGGATCTCCTCATCTTTCATATCCTGTTGCAAGCAAAGCAGGTAGGCACCCGCAAAGGGGGGGGGGGGGGGGAACAAGACAGCTTTTACGTGCTCAGACACCTAATGTGGCTCCGCTACGTAGGAGAGGCCGAGGAGAGGATCTGAACTAACAGAAGATGCCACTGCCAGGAACCGACATGGTCATTACCTGCGTCATCACCAGGGAGGTCCGGGCGTGTTTGTTCCCTGGCCTCCTCCTCCCTCAGTATTTTCTTACAAGCAGACGTTAGCAGTGAGGATGCATTCATGTGTGAGATACTGCTGTAAGAAGAACCGCTGAATGTCAAGGTCTGATCAATCCCAAAGCTTTGTATATTTGCTAATTGATGTAAAGTCAGCAAAAAAATGTAGTAGTCAGTATTTCTTTGCTCAGAATATAGCATCATGACTTTGCTGTATATTGGTTATTTTTAAACATTGCTGCCGTGAGTGGAATCATAACTATGTTTGTAAACATTTAGGGTAAGCGTTTGGAGTTGACGCTTACATTCATATGGAGAAATAGGTCACTCTAGATTTACAAAAGCATATTTTTATTTAGGCTGTTGCACTACATTATCTTAATCAGGAACTTCAATGATAATAATAACAATTTTACATTTTCCAGAACTCAAGGTCGCTTTAAAATGATAATAGCTGTTTGAGTAATGTGTCGATGTGTAAAACCTGAATTTCCACACAACTGCCCGACTCTTCTCTCTAGATACAGGCCACGGTCGTTTTCAGCCATTGGTTAAAAGCTTGCCGTTTGACTGTTCCCCTCAGGGTGCATGTGACCCAGATGTCATTTTGCAGCTCTGACTGCTTATTGGCTCTCTATTCTCCAGGTCCTGATGGGCGTCTGTGATACAGACACCAAGAGGGCTCCCACAGAGCGATCTGTCTGGTTCTAGATCGTGTCAGCCTCAGCCACTACAAATACACAGAGATAGAACGAAACATCTACACACACAAGAGATTCTTAATTCAGGCCGATTGCCAATGTACAGACTAAAGTATTTGTATGACGTGCATGAAGTGTATAAATATCGGCTGTACTGACTTCTAGGCGGGCTTCTCTAGCTGAGACGCCTAACGAATGTAACTTCCGATTCCTGGCACAAATAAAGCAAACCTTTGTAACCCGACCAACGACTTAAGACTAAGGTTATTGTCCTATTAACTAAAGCCTTTGGACCAAGAGAGAAAGGTCCACCATACAGCCTTTTTAGTTTGTCAGCTCTCATGGAAAACAACACTGGATGCTCCTCGACGTTTTAATTACCCCCTAGTAATTACCATCCTGGGTAGAGACATTAAAAAGTCATCCATTAGGTGTTCAACAGAGCCTAGCGTATGAAACCCAAGAAAATGAACAATAGGAACCAACACAGCAGGTCAATGCCTTCGTCACACTCCGTTCCTTAACACGATCTTCTCATCCTACACTTGATTGTGTTCATATCGTTTCTGCGTTGTTTCACTTGTTGTCCTGAGGTAGTGAACTGACCAGGGAGGCCTTCATCAAAGATGCCAGATCAAGTCAACAGTGGTGACGATACACAGCAAGTGCCGTCTTTTATATTGAGAAATATACAAATCTTCATCAATTTATTCCCGCTCACAGATAGTCCTGTTTTGCATGTTCAGGAATGACTTAATTGCTCGTTGAGATGCTCTTGAAATATGCATCAAATGGTCCCTTCAGGACCTTCGAAACCTTGTTTAATTAAAATTGTAATGTTTTAAGGGTCCGATAAGCTCTTGGAATCGCATAGAAAACACCTAGTGATTTATTAGACTCTGCTGGGAGTATAGCTGAATGTTAGCGATGCATCAACTATCTGTTTCACTGGCCTTAGTCTGCTGTCCTCTGAAAGCGCACACACAGATACATGCATAAACGTACACTCCTATCGTGCTGCCTTTCAAGGTTATTTGGTACACAATGATCATTAAGAGGCTATTGGCAATCTTGTCCACAGTCAAATGTGGGATTAAGAGGTGCTCTTCAAGCATCGTCAGCTGTGAGACGTCTGTAAGAAAGAGGGGCTTTCCTTCTTACTTTAAAAGAGTCCCTTTCAGGAGATGTCCTTGTTGACATCTCTGAGTGATTGTCTTTGAAACTTTGTTGAATTACGCTCATCCATGCCATAAGAGGTAACATTCATAGTCAATGATATACTTTGGATAAAACCTTTATTTATAACCATGCATTTTTTAATTCTCATCTCTATCTCAGTCTATTTGACGTGAAATCTCAGCAAGCAGCCTCCTTCATGAATGTGCGACGGCTCTAGCGTGAGTGGAATCTGATAGATGAATTGGATCTACTTTGGCAAGCTGGAAATTGAAGCAGACTCTGACTCATTTGTCTTAATTTGACATGCTTTGCATCTGAGGGGGTGACAGCGTTTTATCCTCCACAGCCATGTCAGTATGGAATGTGGCCGCCTGCTTTATAGGGAGGCTGGAGGGAAGAGGGATGGCCTGTAGTCAAAGAGCTCCTCAACGCCTCACGCATGTCCATCAATCTTAATGCAGTTAAACCTAAAGCTCCAGCTAGCCACACTCCATTGAGCAATATCGGGAGTCTTGTGGGAATTTATGATGAAGGCAAACAAGACTGCAAACACTGTTAATTCCCCCCTGTTGGCAGCTATTCCAACATCATGAGGAAAATAAGTCCTGCTAGGATAGAACCAGTTTGATGGGTCACTGCAGTAACCAGGCCCAAGCCTCAGGGAAAGCCTGCTCCAGTCGGCTCTGTTTCTGGGCTGTGGAACTGTGGCTGATTCGGACTAGAATCCAGGGGTGTTTTCATCCACTTGCCAATTAGTCACATTCATTTTTCAGCAAGAAAGGAAGGAACGTACAGTGGTATACCTGCAGGGCCTTGGGAGATCCAAGCATCCCTTCATCCAGCCCTGTCCCATTACCCTCCCCCGACACTCATACAGTGTACCTTGCTGTGCTTGGAATGGAACTCCTATTCTGGTACGCAAGTTCGGGCATCCAACAAGGCCTATGCATGCGTTAGATACTGTTGTCAAGCTAAGAGTCAGTGGGCTTTATTTGGAGGCCCTGTGTGAAATTAGGAAGGAACCTTCTAGTCTATAGTATTTGTGTTGTGTAATCCAATATCAGCGAGAATGGGGAATTTCATCAGTCATCGTACAAAAAACCTAGTCATCTGTCCCTGATCCATGTGTGTAAAGGTTTTCTCAATGGGCCATTGCGAGCCTAATGAAACAGCCGGTATTCTCATTAGGGATGAGTTTCTGGTCCCCAAAATATGCTGTGTGCTTTATGATGCCAATACCTTTAGGCTGTTACTCTGAGAGCATTCTCCATGTTCCAACCTCCCCCTCGTTTAGTAATTAGTGGTCACTCAGTAGTCTGTCTGTGAAACAGTTTTTGATCTAAAAATCACAAACAACCATCTGTCATTAGCAGGCTTGGTTACTGTCACAGGACAAACAGGTTAATAGGCACAGAGACTTTTTTGGAGAGAAACATCCCAGCATCGAGCTCTTCTCCTTGTCTTGACAAAACAACAACACTATAAATTACCACTGCCAGAATGTCCGTGATTAGATTTTTCAATTTAACAAGAATAGCCAAAAGCTGAAACTTTTTTATTTATTTATCTAAAGCAATTTTCACTTACATACTGACCCTATGGGACTATATTACATAATAAGCATTAGGATTAAATGAAATTGCGAGGAGACGAGCGAGGAGACAAGCTTTTTCACATCACTTCCGCCACACTTTAATCAAGAGTGAAATCCCATTAGTTCCCTCTCGCCAAGTGACCCTGCTGAAAGCGTTCAAACTGGCAAGTCAAAGTAGTACAGATAGGATGTCATATTTGAGAATGGCAGAACACTGTAAATGTCAGCGAGGCCTGGTCAGATGTCTTCCCCGCCCTGCCCTGACAAGACTGCCCTGACGAGACTGCCCTGACGAGACTGCCCTGACGAGACTGCCCTAGTCGGCCCAGGTGTGAACAGCATGTTTTGTGTGTAAGACTTGGTGTCCTGTTAAACAGCATACCCGTTCACTCACAGCAGTAAGTGTGAGGTACTGTCAGCAGCCAGACATAGGCACTTGAGTAAATGGCTTACATTTATTAAGAGAACTTAAGGGAGTCAGGTGGCTGAGCGGTAAGGGAATCGGGCTAGTAATCAGAATGTCACTGGTAGGTTTCCCGGCCGTGCCAAAAATGACGTTGTGTCCTTGGGCAAGGCACTTCACCCTACTTGCCTCGGGGAGAATGTCCCTGTACTTACTGTAAGTCGCTCTGGATAAAAGCGTCTGCTAAATGACTAAATGTAAAACTTGACCTTTTAGATGACTTGAAAATGGATTAAGGCAGAGATCAGTTTATGCAGCAAATAAAAAAAAGGAGATAAAGTTTGCTTGAGGAGGTCATGCAATAATGATGTGGCCCCAAGTTGCCAGCTGTTTCTTGAAGAACAGTCCCAACGCGGGGATGTATTGATTCAACCATCCGTCTGAAGCAGCTGTCACCTCCAGGCTAACGCCAGCATCTCCCCTACCCTGACAAGCATCAGCATCTCTAGCTGTTAGTCACAGACCTGCCTGCCTACGTTTCATACTGCATGGCTGTGATGGAGGTGGGGGAGGAGAGCTCTCTCACTGATCCCAGAAATCATGAAGTGTTTCTCAAGACAAGGCATGCTTAGGAGTGATTAGAGTCTTTTGATGAACAAACTTTTCCATCCCGATCTCCTTCCCGGGCACTTGTGGGACAATGTGACTGATTACTCTGCAAGGCCTGTACGGATGGGACGTCCTTCCAGACAGGATCATAAATACTTGTACTGGTAGGAGATGGAAATCTTACCCTTGAAGTAACACACACCCTACTGATGCAGCTGCAAGACCTGTGATCGAATGATCCCGTCAGTGATGTTGCTAACTGTACATGCCACTATGCCTCCCTGGTCTTACGGTCGAACAGTTTAAAACACCAGAGAGAGAATCGGTCAGTTGAGACTTGTGTGTAGTAGTGAGTATGTGTTCCATCAACCGTAATTAATACAACAAGGAAATGTACAGCAAATACTTCCAATGAGCACATTGCAATACCCTAAACCTTGTGTGAATGCATTCCAGTACCCATACCTGTCACCATAGATAACTGTCTGGTGGAAACAAATCTAAATTCAGTGATGGAAGAGGATTGAGTGTTCTATGAGAATTCCACTTTGAGGCTAAAGTCAATTTAAGCTATTTAAGTGTGGTCCTTTACTTAGACAACCTATTGACCATCCAAACTATTGATCTCTGTGAAATAGGTAGGTATTGACAACGTAATCTCCTTTAGAATATGTTGGAGGCTTCCACATTGCCCCTGCTGGTGAAAGAGGTCAATGTCACACAAAAGCTGCGCTATGCTGGCCCCCAGGACATCCTTACTGCATCACTGCTTCCCCAATCGAAACATCAGCAGAATATGAGCTGTTGTTTTTGTTGTGAGCAGTTATATACTGCATCCTTTGCGTCTTTGCTACATGCAGGAAAGCAGTGGAGGTATCTCCTAAACTTACAAAGCAAATGGAGATCCCCTGCAATGGGACCCCCCCCCCTGTCCTCTGCTGTCCCCCTGCAGTTCAGAAGACCAAATAGGGACGTGGGTTTTGTAATCAAATTATAGCTTGCAGGCAAGAGGAATAAACACAGTGTAATTAATAGGATTTGCATATCATTATTATTCTCTGACAATGTCTGTAATGACCCCAGAGGCTATGAGAGCACTAACAATGTTCACAGATGCATAAATTAGAGTTGGAACAAAACAGCTGCTTGGCCGAGGAACAGCAGAGTACATGAGAGAGCAGGGGCTCTCAGAACGCACGCGTCCCGAGGGTTAAAGGTCATGGGTTTACTAATTGAGCTTCATGGGCTTACATGTATTGAGCTGTAGATAGATTATGCTTTACTTTGAGGTGTCTGTAGATGGAACAAAATGAAAGGTTTCAAAATCTACCTGTTGCTATGAGATACATATATATGAGCATACCCTAGTTTCAGACAGGCTCTTACTGAAGAAAACTTTGCACTTATAGCGTGAATGTTATCTAACATGTCTGTAGCACTCTAAAGTTCTCAAACAGACAAAGTTCAGAAAGAGAGTTGTTTTTTTCCCTCCCTTTCATCTGACGGTTATAACTCTATCAAGGTAATATATGTGCAGAATTAATTAAAGAAGAGGTTGGGCAGGTTAGTATTAATCAATCATTTCATTGGCATGTTCAATGATTGCTGCTTCAGTCATTATCTCTTCTGGTCTGTGACATTTTGACATGGGAAATGTGTGGGTATTTGTGTAAAAACCCACATAAAGATTGGTTTGGAGAAATGGAGAATTGGGTTGAAGACAACAATGAAGGGCAGATAGAGACAGAGCTTGCAGTGGATGTAAGCAGGTGTGGAAATCGAATGCAAAGAAGCTAAATAAAACTGTCATACAAAGGAAATAAATAAATACATATTTTAAATAATTATATTGTAGGTAAGAATAATCGGTGCGTGCAACATTATCCGTCTCAGGAACCGTTGCCAACATATTCAAATGTCGTTCTGTGTTCCACTTCCAACAGTTTGACGTGTCAATCGTTCATAACCTGCATTTTTAGAATCCGCATTGAAAGAAGGAATCTGTTCTCTGTGTTGTTTTTTCTTTGAGGGGCTTTGACTGGTGACAAATCAATGCCAGCGTGAGCTTTCCTGCGTGGAACAGGAGAGAGAGTGGGCCCGACCCACAGGGGGCGCCCTCCAGCTCCCGGAGTCAGACTTGGCTGTTCACGACTTGAGGCATTTCAAGTCTCATAACAGGGTCCGGTGTTGATTGACGTATCTCCTCTCAGCATGCAGGCTGTCACTTATTCAAACAATCTCCACAGTAATGCATCTTAGAATATTGCCCCTTCGTTGGCTGGGCTTTCAGGGAAAACAGAGTTAGTTTTGGGGGCACCCTCTCATGGATGGTGCTGTCTCTCTGCTGTGCAGTATCCTTGGTATAGTATCCCTGTGCTTCATTAGAATATGTGCCATGCTGACCCCTGCTACCTAGTTAGCGCTGTCTCTGTTATTTATGTAATGTTAACAGCCTCTAGTCTTTTTGGCCTTGCACTCCCTAAGCAGCCTGTATGAGTCATAGAGGTGTATCCCTCTGTGACATGATGCAACATCTGAAAAAAGGAACAAAAGCATTTACATTTCTGCTTTCAACTGCTCTTTTAAAACCATGGTAACCTAAGGATGTTTTTGTAACTGTCCTTGTTACTGCGTCACATGGAACTGAACATCAGGTGTCTCACGTTGGGAAACAACTTCACAGGACAATAATGTTCATTCATATTAAATGAAAACTCTTTCATGCTTAGTCGATTATTAGTAAATAAGGCATATACTTATAAAAAACATGATTGCAAAATTGCATTAACGCTACATACTTTGCCAACTGAAAAATGATGCGCTCCAGTGACATTCATGTAAGTTTAAAATATGTTACATGGTGCTGCCTTTAATCAGTTATCACAGATTAAGTAAATAACCACACGGTAATGCATAATAAATCACAAGCTTTTCAATTGTCATCCAACTCTGGCTGTTTTTCACTGTGAATGGAATGAAAGTAGCCAATCTCTGTTACAGAAATTATCACCTGGCAGAGCTGTTTATATAACTCACAGCTTCAGAATAGTTGGGAACAAATGATAAATCATGACAATGTCTCCTGGTTACTCCAAGAAGATTCATAGACTCCTCCAGCTTCTAAATTGTAAAACGGGAAGGTTTTCTAAAGGCAAACTTCATCTTTATATCGTTCCGTTTTTTTGTGTCTCTGTTATGTGATTGATGAAGGAAATCAAAGCTCTGAGTCCGTCCCTCTGCCTGTAGTGGAGCTCTTGTATGTCGCTCTTCTCCAGTGCCAGGTAGATGAAAGCTGTGGTGATTAGCGCTACACCCACCGTCGTGGTGCTAAAGGTGGTGTCACGCTCTCAAGTCAATTCAGTGAATTTTGTCATGTGTTTTGTTAGATGACAAAACATTTTCAATGTCTGGAATTAAATGGAATGGCTTGGTATCGACACTCCAGATGAAACTGGAATATAGGAACCAGGATAATTCTGCGTGTTTACAAGGTATGAAACGTTATCCTGTCACATGTTCATGCTTGTCTTTGCATATGTGTGCACTGGTTGTTAGCTGACTTAACCAGTTAAGACTGTGTACTGTTTTCCTTAAGAGACTGAGATTTTTTAAGTCTCAATTTGTACCCATAGGTGCTTTGAGGCCACTCTGAAGTTTCTTGTTTATTCATGGCTAATTGTCAATTTCTCATAATATGGTGACTGAGTTGAAGGGAAAGCAACAGGAAATGTTTTCTTCAATATCCTCTGGGATGTGTCCTTACTTCCATCTTCAAGCTGAGACCAAAGTGCAATTATACTTGTCAGGTATTCCTGGTGGGAGGGCTAGTCATCGATAATATTTCAGAACCTGTTTCCTCAACAAGATGAATAAACTCACAGATAGGAGCTGTAAACTCTCTGGTGGGTGGTGGTGTATTGGGAATAGGATGTGATGCAGACTGGTGGCGAGCCACTCGTTTACAATGGAGATGTGGACGGAGGTGACAGATGAGCGCTGAGGCATACAGGGGGGCACACTGGAGCAGTACCCAGGAAAATGCAGTAAATCTGAGCGTAGCCAAGGTGTCAGCCTTGATGAGGCTGGAGCTGTCACGTCATAGGGCCATCAAACCAGTCTTTAGTTGACTTGGCCAATGGGCAGCCTGGGTCTAGTGAGCAGGAAGACAATTCTCTGGAGCTCTGTGAGGAGAGATGGGGACGACAGCACTGTTCCAGAACAACATTCATTAAGTGTCAAGACCTCCAGATCCTCTCTTGTTTTATGTTTCTCATTGCAGGGCTGTGTGTATGCATTCTCTCATTCTTGTAGTTCTCTTAAAGCTACATTCCCTGGAAGCTGAGATGAGAATTAATTGTTTGAAATTAGGAAATTAGTCAGATGGTGAAATTCACGCCACAGTATAGCTACTGGCTGTCAGTGGTGTTGATGGCTGAATGAAATGTTCATGAGAGGTGGTCAGTTGTATGCACGATGTTTTGATGCTTTCTAGTTTTGTTTTCATATAGTATTTTATATATATGTAGTTGTTTAGTTGTTGTTTAGTAGTAACATAACTATAGTTACACAGTTAAATGGTTGTTTAGTTTTCAGAGGACCCAAGACTGAGCTTAGAGAGGGAATCTGAGGGAGGTGATGGTATGAAAAGCAAACATAATGACAGTGGTGTCAAAGACTCAAAAAGCTCGACTCAGAAGTTAGTTCAGGGAGTCGAGTATAACCAAGTTTAATTAGTTTAACGCGGTATAAACCGTTTCATCAAACTGCTTGTTTTTCAGTGATAATGCTGAAGGCTGTGTTGACGAGAGGACCCCATTGACAGTTGACCATCATTTTTTAAAATTCTGACAAGAGAAAAGGTCGCCTTCATAGAACAAGTACCATAAGCTTGGAACAGAATGCACCTTCCCACTGCACTACGACCCTCGTGTGATGAGTTGTCACTCAACAGATCCCCACATCAAACACAAGAGGAATTATATCCTTGATTAATCGCCACAATTGCAGGCATCTGGAGATGGATGGGTCCTCTGTAGAATTTACTTTGGCTGCCAGGCGCTTCAAAGATTCATGAAGAAGCAGGAAACGGGATCAGAGGGGTGATCCAGATGCTAGGGGCTGTCTCATTGAAGCCACCTCTTGGTATTCCTGCCACATCCAGCGCCAGCCTCCACCTACCAGGTTAGAAGGGCTACACTGAGGGGCTCAAACACGTCTCTGAACCCAGAAATCTGGGCTAAATCTGCTGCCCTCCCCCTTGGGACAGATGCAGGCCTGTGTCAGGGATGGACACAGTGGGAGGAAGACGTCTGAAGGCTACCTTTTGCTTTGAAGGGGAGAGAAAACCGTGGATGAGGATACTGCTTTTAGCAGCTGGTAAAATGGAAAGGAAAGATTTAGGGATTGGAAGGTTTTTGGTTTCTCCTAAACTACTGTATCCTTTTGCCCTTGCCTATTGGTCTCCATTAAACCCATTCATGATAAATTAACCTTTGAACTGTCCTACAAGAAAAGAGATTATAAAACTCTAATAAAGCATTCTTGTTGTGAGTCATATTTGAAAACAAAATTTCCCTATCAGTCCAATTTATTCAGTGATTTTTTTTTTGTGTTTGTGCCTTTTTCAATCTGTAATTATGTGTCATGTTATTGCTTGCAAAAATACCTGCTGAAACCTCCTGGGAAATCAGACAGTGAAGCTAAACATACAGACACGTTAGCATAAATACATTCTTTGTTAAAGTGGATATTCACCATCTCCACCTGGCAAAAATTAATAAATAAAACATAAAAACCTTCTGGTGTGTATCTCTGTTTGTAGGATTGAATTATGGACCCATGGCCAACATCACACGGAGAGAAGCGAGATCTAATAAGCGGAGCGTCTGTGCATTATGCAGCGCTAGTGTGAGTGGCTATCTGCGTGCCTCAGGCCCGTCTGGGAGGGAGTGTGTTTGATTGCGGGGCTTTTTTGATGGCTGTGTCCATCACTCTCCGGCTGGACTCTTCCTTATAATCATCCTGTGAGCAGCAGTCACCAGAGAGCTCCTCTATCAACCCAGATTGAGAGCTGCTCGCTAGACGGGGATGTCTGTTTGTGCGTGTGTCTGTGTGTCAGTCTGCTGGACAGACACATTCTGGAAGATTGATCAGGACTGGCCATCTTGTTTGTGCTGCTTGTCGCTTGTTCAGCATTGTTGACCAAATCAGGCACCCTGTTTTCTCTTCATTCAATTCACTCGTCACACGTTTTCCTACATGTCACAGATGCGTGCGTTTGCTACTAGTGAGTGGGTTTTGTTCAGTGTTGTACCTCACCTGTTCTTGGAGATCAGGGGAGAAGGGTCAAGGAGAGGAGACTGGATTTTCAACTGTGCAAACTTGGTGTCCCCAGAGTGTAGGCATGTTGAATGATGCAGAATGATGAGTGCTGTAATTGTTTCCAACTTGACTCCAGTGACATTGCAACACTTACTCCCCAGATTAAAATACATCAATATTCTACACACAGAAGAGAGGCTGATACACAATGTCCCTGCTTCAAGCATACCTCTTTCTCCTAATGTTTCCTTTAAATGCACTTTTAACAGCCCCCTCAATCTGGAACACGATGAGCCTTTTCAATCATTTTAAAACTCTCCACTGGTACTTTGACTGTCAGGGACAGTGACCTGGATGTTAGGATGGACACCATTACTGCCCTGTATGAGAGATTCAGACAGGGAATAGTGAACTCCCAACTCCAATAATGATATGCATGGACCTAGAGAAAATCCAATTTTTCTTCCCTTTCAGGAAATGAGGTAAGGCTCTATCTGATACAGTTTCAGTCAACATGAAATGAAATGACGCCCCCAGAAATCATATTAACTTGTGGGATAGCTCATAAATAAAGACACTGGTATCGATATTCAGTTTTGTATGTTTACTCGGATATCTCGAGACGTTTTTAGTAGTTCGATTTTTTTTTTAGCTCATTTTTCCTCATTTATGTTTGCTAATAAAGTCCTATATAAGAGTAATATCTGTGTGTAGAATCTCAGTGATGCTACAAGGACTCCTGTGGAATTAAACACAATAGGTGCACAGGGCTCTTACACCCACACAGCACAGCTCTATAACAACAAACACTCCCAAAAATACAGATTTTGATAGCCTTAACATTGACCAATACACAAACATTCTGAAGTTGGCTGTTGCGATAGGGATCAAGTGCACCGACCTAAGTAGAAGCTCAACCGTCAACATCTCAACTAACCAAGATATATAGCTAGTTACCCTAGAAACAAAATGCTAGCTAGCAAACAATGTGAACCATGAATGTAAATGTTTTGCAATGGCTAGAACATACAATAGCTACCAAGGGTAGCTAGGCATTGAGTTTCATCATAATGTCGATTTTCTTTCAGACGCATTTTAATTAGACCATTAGAAACCCTCAACAAATAAATGAATCCCTCCTGTGTAAGAAATGATTTTATGTGTGTTTAAGCCACTCTCCTGTTTTGTGCTTTGTGTCATTCGTATTTACTGAACTTTCCCTGGATGGCAACAACTGACCATTTAAATGTAAGTGTCCAAAATCTGCAGAATGAAAGCAACATGCTGTAGGTAATTGACAAGCCCATGCTAGCTCATGCTAGCCCATGCTAGCCCATTATGTCAATATTGTTGCCTTTGAAGTAGCTTAACTAAGATAATTTATTATCCAGGTTAATATTTTCCTTGATATGGTTGTTCTGATCAATATTGGTAATCACAACATTAACAGCACACGTACAGTATCCCAGTTCAGTTTGGTGGCTACCATCTCACTGTTTACCATTTTACTATAAATTATAAATAAAGTATTAAGTGTCACATTTAGCATGCTGATGAATATATATTCCCTAATATTTCTCTAAAATGCTTTTCCTGGATGTTTAAATTTGTCTATATCATTAATTTCCCACAGCAAATCAGAGTAGGCTATAGAGAAGGTCACCACCATTTGGCATTTTAGATTTAATTGCAGAAGAAACCTATTTTCCTCAATCTATTGTGCTAAGACCATGTGTAGAGACAAGCTCAATTCAAGTACCTTTATAGAACCTGTGTTTTCTCAACCTTCATTTATGGTGTGCGCCTGAAAGCATATACTGGGAATCAAATAGCATGCGGCCCTTTGAAATACTTTATTTTTCTCTCTCTCCAGTTTCAATCTCACACCTCCTCCAGCCATCATCTCTGATGACCTCAGAACACTGTCACTCCTCCTTTCTTCCCTCTCCCGTCTGATAGCATCTGTTCATTGCCCTTCTATCCAACACACTTTATCACAGCGGAACAGAGTCTCAGTAGTAATGATGAAAGTCGCTCATTCCAACTCTCCGGTTTCAAGGACCTGCCCATCTCATCAGCCCATCTTCAGGTGGAGAAGGCCTGCTCACACTAGCAGACGGAGGTCCCCCTCTCACAGTTCAACACCAGCATCTCTGAACCTCCTCGTGTTTCCTCCTCCTGCTCCTCCTCCTGGTCTGGTTGCTCGAAAAACGAAGTTCACGATAACGAGGAGCAAGTGCTGATGAGAGCTGCTCAGAGAGCTGATCATTAGTGGTGACATAGCCCCTGTGTTACTGACAGTGTCCATCAGACTACCTCATGCAACCTTATCATTAGCATTCTTGTAGCGTACATTTAGTCATTTAGCAGACGTTTTTATTAAATTGTATTTTTTAACTTTTGTTTAACCAGGGAAAGATCATTAAGAACAAATTCTTATTTCCAGTGATGGCCTGGCAAAAAGCAGAAGCTATATGAGGGAGAGGGGAAGGGGGCTAAGGAAGAAAAATCGGGTTAAAAAGCACAACCACACACAACCACAGCAGTACAACATACAGAAGAAGACAAAACAAGCAGGTTAAACAAAGCAGGACATTAGTAACATAGGGAGTCAGGGAGGATAAAAATGTTAAAAGCACAAAGCAAGACAGCGATTATTTACAACAACCACAATCAAGACACAGACTGACACTGGCAGGTATGAACAGAGGATACAGACAGGAGAAAACAAAGCAGGCAACACAAGTACAACAGGAGGACAAACTAGGCAGTTGGCAACAGACAAAAGACAAACCGTGGGGATGAATAGGACAACAAGATACTCAGGGGAGGGGTTACAAGGTGAGAAAGCATTTTCAGAATTCAGTGAGGATGCGTAAAATGGCTTCTTTGAAGGCAGCGACGGAAATGAATTTGTCCAGTTTGAGGTGTTTTTGCAGAGCATTCCAGTCAGCAGCGGCAGTGGACTGAAATGATGCAAGACCAGGGTAGATTTAAGTTTGGGAATTTTTTACTGGATATGGAGAGAGTAGGGTGAAGTGCCTTGCCCAATGACACATCGTCATTTTGCCGGAAATCGAACCGGCAACCTTTTAGATACAGAGCTGCTGTTGCTTAGTCACAGGATACAAGGCTTTTATTCTGTCTGCATCAGCTTTAATGACGCCAAACTTAAGGGTTAGGTCAAACGTATTGTAAATTGTGTTTCTTTATTTAGTATGTTTTGATGGGGCAAGGATTCTTGCCAGGTTTCAAACCCACACACGCATTGCGATTTTTTTCTTTAGAGAGTTTCACACATCACAAGCCATCAGCTACCCTGTACATTCCATAACAGGAATTACTACTTAACACAACCTTCACTAATTGTCTATTTATTGTCTTGTCCATGTGTAATTAAAGGACCTTAATGCAACAAATGGCTCATTAAATGATGAGCTTCAACTGTGATGGAGCAGGGTCTTCATTCCTTACCATCTACTGCCCCCTTGTGGGTCAAAATATATTTGCGTAATTCCAGTTATCACCAACTTCAGATTCCATTGCATTTTAACAAATTTTTTTTTTTTTGTTTTTTTTTAACATAATTGTCAGTCATGGAGTAGGTATATAGGCTTATTCACAATCCCTACATATGAGTTGTTATGGAAATGTTGAAATGCACGATTGTTGGGGATGTTTATTCACATATAATAAAGCTTTGATTTATTTAGATGCTTTGCATGATACTTCTCAGCCATAAAACAGCTTCGAGAAAAGATCATCCCTGCTGACCATCCATAGGTTTTAACAGGGGTCTCACCTAGTAAATACAAGTTTAATAAAACTGAAATGTCAAAATGTCAGAGAACTTTCAGAAAATGCTGGAAACACACTGAAGTTGTTGCTCTGTCGAGACAAAGTTCAAGTTCAAGTCTTTTATTTTTCAGGTACACAGAACAACACAAGGTCAGACTGGGCACTGAAATTCTTAAGACAAGACAATGCAATGAATGAATGAATTGATCCTCCTTGATTTCAAAAATAAACAGATAAAGACAAATTCTTCTGACTTCAGACATTCAATCATAGAAAATTCCACCACACTATGCTGAGCTTAAATAAGTGAAACTTCCTAAATATACAGATACAATAAATAATCAACTATACTAACCCTAATACTGAAACTTCCTAAATTACAGATAACAATAAATAATTGACTATACTAACCCTAATACTAAAACTTCCTAAATTACAGATAAAAGTAAATAATACACTATACTAACCCTAAATGCACATAAAACCTATTTCAACCCTATAACGTATTCTAACCTAAGTGGAGTACAGTACAATAGTGCAGAATTGCAGGTCAGTGACCATGTCAATGACCATACAGGAGCCTGGTGGCGAGGTACAGTGAGGTACAGTAGTGCAATGTTACTGATAGTGCAACCAGTAGCTGAAAGTGACAGTGTATAAGTGACTAGTGTGCAGTGAATCATGTCCATATTAGTGTCCATTCAGAAGCCTGATGGCCCTTGGGTAGAAACTGTTGTCCAGTCTGCGTGTGCGCGACCGGATGCTGCTGTAACGCCTGCCAGAAGGCAGCGGGGTAAAGATACTGAAGGATGGGTGGTAACAGTCTCTTAGAATCCTGCCAGCTTTCCTGAGGCAGCGTGTGTGGTTGGTGTCCTGTAGGGCTGGGAGCTTCCTGCCGATGATGAACTCAGCAGAACGGACCACACTACATAGGGCCTTGCGGTCCCTGTCAGTGCAGCTCCCATACCACACTGTAATACAACCAGTCAGAATGCTCTCTATAGTGCATCTGTAAAAGTTAGTGAGGATGACTGAGTCCATACCAAACTTCTTCAGCCTCCTCAGGAAGAAGAGGCGCTTACGGGCCGATTTGACCACCTTGTCTGAGTGACAAGGACAACATCCTGGGGTCTCCTTACAAGAAGCTCTGTACGGGTAAATCCCACTTATACCAAAACAGAAAGGAAACTACTTGAAGAAAGTCACAGTATAATTATCTATTCTACATGTCTGCGGTGGCAGCTATATTTATGGTTATAATGAATAACCATGACTAACCTCTTCCTCTTGTATTGAGTAACCAATGACTTCATAACACACCCAGTGTTTAACTCCACCTCTCTCTCTCTCTTGCTCCAAGGGGAAGGGTGGTGATCTGTGGATCCCAGTGTAAACTACTGTTACACAATTCAGTAGAATAATGTCTTCACACTGGGTGTGTTCTTCATGTGTCACTACTGAAATAGCGTGCTTTGGAGTGTCTTCATCAATCCACAACTGTACCTGTGTTTGAATGTAGTTTAGAGTCAGAGAAGGGGGAACACCGTATTGTATTGTTTAAAAGAAAGTAACGTTCTTGGTTTTGATCAAAAACACTCTCGAGAAGTGTGTATCTTTTTGGGGATTAAAAGCATCTATTCAAAGCAGGGACATGTTTGTTACACATTACTACCTTGATATGTAGTATCAATGTATTCATTTCTATCCCTGCCTTCAAAGAAGCCATTTCACTCATCCTCACCGATTTCTGTAAATGCGCTCTCACCTTTTAACCTCTACCCTCAGTATTTGTTGTCCTATTCATCCCCATGGTTTGTCATTATGATCTGTTGCCACCTGTCTAGTTTTGTCCTACTGTTGCACCAATGTTGCCTGCTTGGTTTCTCAACTGCCTGTGTCCTCTGTTCATTCCTGCCAGTGTCAAGCCATAGCATGTCTTGATTGTGGTTGTTGTTTGGTGTAAGTAGTCTCTGTGTCTTGCTTTGTGTTCTTGCTTTTAACATTTGTATCCTCTCTGATATGTACTAACATTTTTATCCTATCTGATATGTACTAATGCCCTTAGTTTAACCTGTTTGTTTTTGTAGCTTTTGTTGTTGTTTTTTCTTCTGTATGTTGTACTGCTGTGGTTGTGTGTGGTTGTGTGTGGTTGTGTGTGGTTGTGCTTTTTAACCTGAACTTTTGTCCTCAGCCCCCTTCACCTCTCCCTCAAAAAGCTTCTGCTTTTTGCCAGGCCATCTTTGTAAATAAGAATTTTGTTCTTCATGATTCTGCCTGGTTAAATAAAGGTTAAATACAATAAAATACAAAATGTGTGTTTCATGGTTGATGTGCTTGTCTAAATATAAATTAAAACTCAATGTTGCATATTTTGTAGTATTAACAGAGAGCAATTTATCACTGCAGAAGAGTAGTAGCAGTGTGTTGTAGCTCAGTTTAATTCTTAATTCTCAGAATATTTCTTAATGAACGATTGTGAAGGTGTTTTCGAAAGGGAGGACTGGGTTGAGAGATGATCACATGAACCTAGAACGTGTGTCTGTCTGTTGCTTGATTTGGCTTATCTAGAGATCCAAGCTCTGTGTGAAGTTGAAATTTGCCTGATGTATTGCTCAGGAGTCAGGGACTTGCAGCGTCATGTGGTTGACCATTTGTAACGCTAATAAAATATTCCTAATCAAATATATAAAGGCGCTTGCCCAGTGAGCTGCAGTCAGCATGGAGCCGTGGTCCGCCAACTGCCAATGCTTTAGCTTTTTCACAACACTGCTCGAGCATTCACCGGCAACGTGGCTGATTACTGGCTCTGTAGAGTGCGCCGTCTATGCGCACGATATGCAATGGGATAATAAATATCCTATCAGGGAATTTGAATTTGAGTCCACTGGGCCTTCCATAAAATTGTGCCATAGCTGCCAAAAGGCACTGCCTTCGCGAAGGCTACTCCGCCGACGGGCACTTCACGTAAACACACCGCATCAGTTTTTTCTAATAGGTCGACGTAGTATGCGTGGCCAATATATAGGCTACTGTGAACAATTTTGTCAGTGAGATAATGCGCTGACATAAAATTTTTGCGAGAGACAGGAGGAAGCTTACACTCACGCCGTCTCTTGACGTCAGTTTTGAGGCAAAGAAGAAACAAAAAGACAGTAAAATTGCTCTGAAACAAGAAGATGAAAGAACTTCGGTGCTTGGTTTACTTTTGCATCTGTGTTTCGGTAACAGCATGGGATCTCACTTTGCTCCACACCAACGACGTACATGCCAGAGTTGAAGAAACAAATATCGATTCTGGAAAATGCACTAAGGGGTCGTGTTTTGCTGGTGTGGCGAGAAGATTTTCTAAAATAAAAGAAATCCGTAGCAGAGAGCGGAACGTGATGCTTCTAGACGCTGGTGATCAGTTTCAGGGAACCGTTTGGTTTAATGTTTACAAGGGTGCGGAGGCTGCACATTTTATGAATAAACTCGGATACGATGCAATGGTAAACAATTTATGTCCGTTAGACACGTGATTTTTGTGTAGTCTTTAAGATTTAATAGGCTACGTTTTAAGATAATTACCATACGTTAAAAAATGTAACATTTAAGAAAATATGGAAGTAGCTAGCTTAGCCTACAATTTATAGAATAGTCACTACAGTTTGAAAGTAGGTTAAAAAACATACGTAGTATAATTGTAAATAGTCAAATAAATCTCCCAAAGTAAAACGCATAGACAGGCTATCATAAGACTTGTATCAATATCGTTTTGTTTGTTTAGATGTTTGCCTCTGAAATACATCACTGCATCGGTGGATCTCCCTCTTTAGACTGTGGGTGTCATTGTTTTACTAATATTGAAAGGACAGTTTGTTTTCTTAGTAATGTCCAGGGAATTCCGCATGGAATCTTTGACGTCCGATGGGAGGTACCTGAGGTTAGAGACTAGTCTAGACAGATGCTCAAACCCCATGTTCCATAGATGGAACACAATTTGGCGAGTGGGGCATCATTTGTTTTTGTGTTTTAGGCTCTTGGGAATCATGAGTTTGACAACGGAGTGGAAGGACTGATCAAGCCGTTCCTGCAACAAGTGCAGTGCGCTGTTCTCAGTGTGAACATCAAGCCAGATGACAAACTAGCCCCGCAAATGAGCGGTCATTTCTTCCCGTTTAAGATATTTGAAGTAGACTCTCAAAAGGTGGGTGTGGTGGGCTACACGTCACAGGAAACCCCTGCTCTGTCACAGCCAGGTACAGTAAATCACCTGTTTCTCTTTATGTCAGAGTGCTTCTGAAACTAGTTCACACTTTGTTCAGTACTATCTCCTTGCTTCTGTGTGGGTATTTCTTTACATAGAAGCCTTTTAGTGATGCAGTAGTGTCGTTTATTTTTGCTACAGGTCCAAATGTACAGTTTCAGGAGGAGGTAAGTGCCATGCAGAATCAGGTGAACAAACTACTGTCTCTCGGAGTAAACAAGATCATTGCCCTTGGCCACTCTGGTTTTGCTATGGACCAAGAGATTGCCAGAAGGGTGAGGGGTGTGGATGTGGTGATCGGAGGACACAGCAATACTTTCTTATATACGGGTAGGCCTTGCTTCACCATAGTCTGTTTTTCCTCATAACAAATGTTACCCCACTGAAAAACCTGAAAACTGTTGTGATGTCAAATCTCACTTTTGGATCTGACGGTTTAAAAAGTAGAAATGGCAAATAAAGAAGATCACGTTCACAAGTATAAACTATTTTGCCTTTTTCATCTGTTGCAAAAGTTACAGGTTTCTTTGTATTTTTTTCAACCAAGATTTGTTTTTTGTAATATTTGTGAAGAACCAGGAATCCTCAACAGTAACAGTAAAAAAACTAAACCCCAGTTTGTTATGACAGGGCAGGCGCCTTCCTCTGAGGTCCCAGCTGGGCTTTACCCTTTCATGGTGAAATCTGAAGATGGACGCGATGTCCCTGTTGTGCAAGCCTACGCTTTCGGAAAATATCTGGGTTACCTCAAGGTGACCTTTAGCGATAATGGCGCCGTCCTTCAGGCCACAGGCAACCCTATCCTGCTGGACAGCACAGTACCAGAAGGTTGGAAAGGAGCTCCTCATTTACCTATTCATCTGAATGTGTGTGTATGTGGTCTAGCAGATAACTTGACCTTAGTTTAAATTCCTCTTAAGATCCTGATATTCTTGCTGATGTTCAGGAGTGGAAGAAGAACCTGGCTAACTACTCCTCCCAGTATGTGGGTCAAACCCTGGTCTACCTCAATGGCACGTTTCAAGAATGTCGATTTCGCGAATGCAACCTGGGTAATCTGATCTGTGATGCCATGGTATGTGCTAGAAATACATCTCACGAAAACCACCAGGAACTTTTGCATATACTTCTGTATTCTTATCATCATGAAACCTTGGTGAAACCATATTTTCCCACTGTAGGTACACCACAACATCAAATATGCAGATGAGCTCCAGTGGAATCATGTTAGCTCCTGCATCTTCAATGGTGGAGGCATCCGAACATCTATCGATGAACGCAGTCGAAATGGTGCGTTCGCAACTTCGCATATGCGTGTGTGAGAGATAGAGAGAACAAGAGAGAGAGAGAGAGAGAACAAGAGAGAAAGAGAGGGAGGAAGAAACTGTGACCAAGAGAAGGAGGGAGAGTGTTCAAAACAATCCAAAATGTTTTGTCTTTTCAGGTTCCATCACAATGGAGGACCTTATCTCTGTCTTGCCGTTCGGAGGCACCTTTGACATGGTGCAGATGAAGGGCACCACGCTGCTCAAGGTGTTTGAGCACTCGGTCAGAAGATACGGCGGCAGCACAGGAGAGTTCCTCCAGGTGTCAGGTAGCTCCCTGAGCTCCAGCTCCTCTTCATACAATATCCTCAAAATACAACAGTCGGACAACACTGTACAGACTGGACTGGCGTCGGTTTTGACTTTGAACAGATTGATTATAAAAGCAGACATTTCAACGCGATCGACACACACAAATTAATCATTTACCATGCATACCTCATGAGCGCGACTGCATACATTGATGTTCATAGATGGACATGCTGTAACATTGTTTGAAAAGGTTTAAGTCATTTCTACCCAAAAGGTTTCCATGTGGAATACGACATATCAAGGGCTCCGGGCGAGCGAGTGAAGAGTGTCAGTGTCCTGTGCACCAGCTGTCGCGTGCCCATCTTTGAACCCCTGGATCCCATCAGGCTGTATAAGATTCTCCTGCCTTCATACCTGGTGGAAGGAGGAGATGGCTTCTCTATGATTAAGGAGGAGAGGCTGAAACATGACAGTGGTAATTACTTGTTGTGACTCAAAGTTCCTCATACAAACTTAAGTGTCGAGTCATAACTCTTGTTTTAGTTTTAACAAGGAGAGGTTTTTTATAAACAAGTGTTTTTGTGTCACACCCCAAAAATATTTAACAGTTCTATTTGTTGCATATTTTCTGTGCTTTTTGATACTGTGTCGACAGGACAGTTTCGTAAACTGTTAAATCCAGAAGGTGTGTAACTGTGCTTTAGGTGATCTGGACATTGCTGTTCTGGCCAGCTACATCTCAGAAAGGAAGAAGGTTCACCCTGCTGTGGAGGGAAGAATCAGGATATTCACCTCGTCCGGTGGAAGGTCTGGGTCCATGCTCCTGCTGGTTGTGGTAGGACTGCTCCTGACTCAAAGCCTCTAACGTTTTATCTCAGCAGAATTTGTTAACGAAGCTCACTTTCAAATAGTTTCATAGCATCTGTGTAGAATATGTCATAACTATGACCATGTCTGCGTCATTAGGACACGAGCAATAGGAGCAGAATGTATCTGAGCTCTGTGCCACTAAATATCCATGGACATAAGAGGTAGGCATGTCTCTTCAAGCTGAATGTTCATAAACATTCTTAAACATTTACACAGATATACCTATTTGTTTTAGCTTCACTGTTAAAAGGAACTATTTTACAGCAAGAAATCATAAATTATTTACCCTATGTCCCAATTTATTACCAAATTTATTTTGCTTGAAATGTAAAAACACATGGAAAATGTATTGCAAGACCAATGTATGTGTGTTACCTGTGAACACCATGCATGTGAAAAATGTTTTCTGAATTACATTTTTTTTTTTTACCTCAAATGAAATGTTCCCATCTGTGACTGTGTTTAAGCATGACCTGGTGAATGTTGTGTTCATAGACATAGTTACAAAGTTATAAAGTAACTAAACAACTTTGATAAGACTGTTTGGAAACAAGTGTTTTTCAGGAAACAATAAGGTGAGGCAGACTTAAAGTCAAGGAAACAGTGTATTTTATGGCACTAAAACAATGTCATAATCACATGCTACAATGACGGACAGGACAAAATAACCATTGTCAAACCCAAATTAAATTATTAAATTACATTTATTTTGGACAGACTATTTACAGTGTGGTGTATTGTACTGTACTGTAGTGCGTCTGTAAATAATGGAAATAAAGTCCCTCTCTACCACGTGTTTGAGATTGTGTCTCACAGGGCGTTATGGGAAACCTTTCAGAGGACAACGTCTCCTATGTAGCCTGATCTCACACACAACAGACTTGGATTCTCAGGGGGAAGTCATTAGTCTCCTGAAGGCTATCTCATGGCTCCAGTAGATCTGTTGTGCTGCTGTTTACCAAATACTTAACATCATTAGAGAAACACTGGATTGACTAAGATTTAATTGACTGGAATAAGAAAGATGGAAATTGTAGCAGGTCATAGTCAGGGCGCTGACTGTAGCAGGTCATAGTCAGGGCGCTGACTGTAGCAGGTCATAGTCAGGGCACTGACTGTAGCAGGTCATAGTCAGTTATTTGGAAGTCTGAAAGGGACACCCTTCGCTATGAGGGAAACGTTACCGGTTTACTTCTGTAAAACGTGTTCCTCTAATCAATGTCACTTAATACGAGAAGTTTAACATATCACAAGTGCAGACGTGACAACCCAATCAAATCAATAAATATACTTTATTAGTGGATTACTTTACATTGGAATGTTGATATGGTCCCAGGGACATCAGCATTTGTTAGTGTACTGCAATTCTTTTTAGCTGAGGAACATAGGGGAGCAGCTGTGCTTTAGATCTATTCACTCCCATGACCGGAGTCAATCTGTCCACCAGTCTGTGGATTCACTCTGTCCACCGGTCTGTGGAGAAAAGAAACAGCTGTGTCAGTCCGCAGCCAGTCCAGTAAAATCTATTGAAGCTGAGAATCCTTTCAGCTTGGTTATCCTTCCATAAAAGATCAATAATAGAATTAGACGATAATACAGTTAGACGTATCCATTTAGCAATTACTTGAAAATAAAACAACACAGACCAATATTGTAAAAACATTTTCACCTTGTTGAGCTCTGGGAAGAGCTCCTGAATAGCAATGTCCAGCAGAACGTACGTCATCTAATGAGACCACACAGAAACACAAAACAGGAGTTTTGGTTTTGATACCATTAGATGCAGGTGACGTCCTCTTCAAAGTGCTCCCATCTTACCTGCTTGTTGAGCAGTGGCTGCTGAAAGCCTTCAAACAGAAGCTTAATGCCTTCAAACTGGGCATCCTCGCCAATGCACTTAACTACAATGTCTGCAGAAGGTAAACAGACAAGATTTTAAAACAATCTAGACTCAGCAGCTGGCTCTTAAGAACACACTTGATCCAAGTCAGAACTCTACAGATCTACTCTCTGATCTACCCAGTTCAATTGACAGAAATGCAAGTGAGAGAGGGGTACTTTAAATAAAGGCATGTTTACTAGTATTATTTTTTAAAGAGGGATTAGGAGCTACTAATGACATCCAAAATGGTGTCTGAGCAAATTAATCCATCGCCCACATCAACCTTGGCAAAGCTCGGAACATCCACATATTACATTACACACAATGGAAGAATGGAGTGGAGAAAGGAAAATTTAAAGTTTAATTTGAACCTGGCAAGTATCTCATCATCTCTTCAAAGGTCTGTTTGGCTCTCCTCTGCTTGTCTTCTGTGAAGCGTTCCTCACTGTTCTCACAGAACACGGCATCTGAGACAAAACCTCACCATTAGTCTGAGGCACCGGGGAGGGGCAGACAGGGGAGAGCACTACAAGGAGTCATTAGGACCAAACAGAGTGAGGAGTCACAGTAAAACACTTCTATTGTCTGGGCTTCGGGCTAGATGGAAGGGAACAAGAATAATATTAACACAGACACTCTGAAGTGCATGAGTGGGCGATGATGGAATGCCCCCGCTCCAACACACACACATTAACCTTTGCTTTTTCACGGGACGATATTCAAACCGGTTTAGCAGAGTTCACCACGCAGGAACTCTGACGTCCCTGTTGTTTGAGAGGGATGCTAACACCACGCACCTCTGAGCTGGGTGATGAGAGAAACCAAGCGGTGCTCCTGGAGAATCCTGTCCAGCTTCATCTGCATGTACTGGTCCATGTAGGCTTCGAACGTGTTCTTGAACAGGATCCGTGCTCCTGACAGGATGTGATGCAACCATGCCGGCATGTGGAACACTATGCGACCTGTCAGGCAACACAACTGTAGTGAGAGGCAGGTTCACCAGCACAACTGTAGTGAGAGGCAGGTTCACCAGCACAACTGTAGTGAGAGGCAGGTTCACCAGCACAACTGTAGTGAGAGGCAGGTTCACCAACATAACTCCCCATATTGATTACGTGATTCAAGTTGTGATTTACTCCTGTGGAGATTAACGATTTTTACCCTTTATAACTTGGACCTTATTAAAGTTAACTCTAACAGTCAAATCCAACCACAAAATAAAGTGTTTGGATCACTTACCCACATACATCATGTAATCATACATTCCCTCAATTGTGGTCATTTCCATAAAGTAGTTCTGGTTTTGCTTCCTCTCCACACTCTCAGACAGATTTGCATTGTTCCTGAACAGATTGTTGAAGAGCTATAAACAAGCATACCAGTATCAGTCATACAAACTCCTTCTCAATCATCTACTGTACTTTTTGAATGTGCTATTTGTATGTCACTTTGGGTCAAAGCGTTTGCTGAAAGAACAAAAAGTAAATGTTGAGCCAGATGTAGAGTCCCGACAGATAATCAGTTTGTGAACAGGGAGTTGGATAAGATGGCGGTTGAAGACTCGCCTTCTTATCATACTCTGCTGTGGGGCTGAGGATGGTCAGTTCTGGTCTGCTAGGTTTGGCCTTGGGTGACTCGCAAGAGTTGAAAAAAGACTGGATGAATGGTTCCAGATTCTGCCCTTTCTGAAACAAAGCATAGAGCAAATAGACCATGTGGAATAGAGTTGTGTTTCAAATCAAGACTCAAATTGATGTTTTTCATGCCAAACAGAGATACTGTACTTGATTTCCTACCTCTTTCATAAGCTTTCCAGGAACAGACTTGAAAATTTTACCTGCAGTTTAACAATCAGAGATTAAAAAATAAAATGTAAAAGAAGAAAATACACAAATCAATCGTTCCTGAAATAAATTGTCTTGGTTTTGTGCTGAACTGTACAGAGACGTCTTACCCAGATTAACATCAGGCAGCATCTTGTCCAGGAACTGAGATTCCATACTGTGTGGGGACAGGAAGTCAGCAAGCAGCTGGCTGTTACTCAGTTCTGGGTGGAGCAGAAGCCTCTGGATAAACACACAAGCATGGATACGCCTCCAACAATAAGCACGTACAGTACATCAACATTCACACAAACATAGCCATGATAACTGTGCTTTGGTGGGAATATACCTGCAAATACTCCTCAAACTCCTCCCTCTTAGAAGATAAGAACTCGACATTCTTTGGTCCAATTATTCTTTTGGAAGGAAGCTGCGCATCTGCAAACGACCCTGTGTAAAGAAATGACAGTTCTAATTCAGATCCACACCCAGGGTTACCCGCAGCACTTTTCAGTTAAGGCGGCCGCCTAAGCAACACACGCCTGCTGTTTTTTATAGCGATATCCGCCGTTGTCCTGTTTTCTCAATTCCATTCCAAATAGTGACCAACGCCAGTCTCACTCTGCAGAACGCCCCGCCCCCCCCTTCCGCAAACCCCAAACACATTTTTGGCGGGAAACCCTGCACACTGTGTGAAACGGAGTTGCGTTTCAAATCAAGACTCAAGATTAATGATTTTCATGCCAAAGCCAGTCAAAACTAAATTTGGTTGCTGGGTTGTATGAAAGGCATTATAACCACTTACCATGGAATTCGGTGAGTTTCGATTCTAGCACGTAGAATTCTAGATATCTCCTATAGATGGACCACTTTTCAGTTTCGTGCCCCACTGAACGAGAGAGGAAAACAGTCACTCAGCTTCACGCAGACCACTCAGTATTTTCCCCTCCATTATTTGACACAGCTTCTTTTAGTTCTGGACAAGGCTTCTCTCACCTTCCTTCCTGTCTTTGCGCTCCACGTCGATGCAGAACACAGGGACCCTCTCTCTCCTGGCCTCGTCGTCGTACAGGTCCACGTAGGGTATGGAGATGCTCCAGGCGGACAGGTTCCTCAGGACCCCCGGGGTGCCAGCTGCTTCAGCAGGAGACTCCACATCCTCCACAACCACTGTGGCCTCCTCCACCTGCAACACAGCAGGGGACACCAGGACGGCTGAACATGGACTTTCACTTTCATGTCCTCTGAGAGGACATTTGTTGTACAGCACAGAACATACAGACACATATAATACACAAAGTAAAAACAAAAACAATAATTTCACGATTTTTTATGGCAGCCATCATAATATACGTCATAGTCAGAGATGGGAAGTAACAAAGTACAAATACTTTGTTAGTGTTCTTAGGTAGAACAAAAATTAGATTACGAAATACATTGAAAAAGTTAGAAAAATGGCATTGAAAAGTTGAACAAAAAAAATATACTAAAACGTTTTGGGAAAAACATTTCTATAAATTTATTTGAAATGTATCTTTATTTTAGGATTAAAAAGTTTAAAACATATTTTTGGAGGAAGCACTCACCAGGTCTTCGTCTGCATCAACCATGGCATAAGAGGGCAGCATTGCCCCTTCCAAAGTGTTGCTCTTGAACACTCCTTTGATTTTACTTCCAATCCTGCTGATTCCAAATGTTTCCCCCGCTTTGATATGTTTCTGTACAAACACACAGTGACATTGAACATGTAACCTTCAGAATTACAACAAATAAACCAGAATTCTACTATGATACCTTTACATCATGTGCTGTATGCAAATATATTTTGCATACTGAATTGATTCTACTTTTACATTTTGGCTAGGGAGAGCAAACATGCCAAGCTGAGACAGAAATACAAAGATTGACACATTCTACCAACGCAAGCAGCAACTTGAACAGAAACACACAGGCAATAATAGCTGGTACAGCTGCATCGAATACAAGCCCATGCTTATGTTATGAGACAGGTCTAAACAGAAAACAGTTCAAGAAGTCTTGGGTTTAAATGTTGAGTGCAGGAGTGCATGTTGATGTTGCCTTGTCCTTGGGCAAGGCACTTCACCCTACTTGCCTCGGGGGGAATGTCCCTGTATTTACTGTAATTCGCTCTGCTAAATGACTACATCTTAATGTTGGAGGGATATTAGGCCCAACCAATGTAGGTTGGAATAAGAGACAATGTCCCACAACAGGTAACTGGTGCTCATACACAAGACAACTATGGTTCAAAGTACGACACACAAGGACAGACCACTGACAGACACAGAACATCAAGGGACAAGGAGAGTTTCACAGTATGTGCATGACATTCAGGTACAAGGTCATCTTTCTCCCCTTTACACAGCACCTTCTGCGGCTGAAGCTTACAGTAAATGGCCCTAGCATGAATATATTGTATGCTAACTAGATTAAAAAGTATAATGTCTACTGAAATACTGTAAAAAAACAAAAATAGATTCTAAGTCTAACGTGTTATTGACTGTGTCTTGGGGGTTAAGATGTTAAAGGATGTCAGGATAAGGGCTTAGTCAGCACATAGTAAACATTCAAAACCCAAGCATTGACTCGCAAAAGCCCCACAGTTCAAGTAACTAGCACCAAACTGTCAAAAACAGCAGTTTGTTTCCTTTACTGCCATCCAGGCAATAACATGCAGCAAACCGGGCAGCTGGGAGACATTGACCTGCATCATGCCAAAACATCCTTACCTCATATCATCGAAACTCAAGCTATTCCTGAAATAACAGGCACAGTAAATCATACAGTAGGTTGTCAGGGCAAACACTGACAAAGGCTTTTTTTTTTTTTTTTTTACTTTTGAATGCTGTGGCCATGAGATGTTACTTATTCAAACACACACACAAAACAAGCTCCATTCTAACTTTGACAGAAATAATGAAATATTTCTGTACTTCATGTGGAGTACCCTCCAGTGCCCTGTGGTTACCAACCTGCTCATTCTGGAGTTCCTGGTGGGAGACTCCACCCCTCTGAGGAGGTGCCTGAAGTACTGCACACAAACAAACACACACAGAGCTGTGGTCAACTTGAGAGCCTCTGCATTCACCTTGTGGTGATGTAGACGGTCGCTAAATCCCACTTTTTTCCCTGGATGCTGCTAACTTTGTGTGCTGGGCCTGTGTGGGTGTGGCCTGGGCCTGTATAGGTGTGGCCTGAGCCTGTGTGGGTGTGGCCTGGGCCTGTGTGGGTGTGGCCTGGGCCTTGGTGGGTGTGGCCTGGGCCTTGGTGGGTGTGTCCTGGGCCTGGGTGGGTGTGGCCTGGGCCTGGGTGTGGCCTGGGTGGGTGTGGCCTGGGTGGGTGTGGCCTGGGCCTGTGTGGGTGTGGCCTGGGCCTGTGTGGGTGTGGCCTGGGCTTGTGTGGGTGTGGCCTGGGTCTATGTGGGTGTGGCCTGGGCTCACCTCATCACTGTGGCAGAACAGAGGGGTGAAGACTCCCTCCAACAGAGACAGGACATGCTCATAAGCTTCAAACAGGCAGCGCATGGTCTGCAACTTGACCACGCCCATGTATGGACCCTGAGCAACTGAGAGGACAGAGAGGATGAATGGGACGTCGTCCTGAAGGATTGTGACTTGTGATTGTGCTCAGTGTAGGTTGCTTACTGTTGCGTATTTCCTCTACAATGAATGTGTCAAAGCTGATCTTGTCAATGCTCTCTTCCAAGCAATAGGTCTCATAGATGTGCTGCACCTCCCCATGTAACCTCTGCAGCTCAGCATCACTCAGATCAGGAGACAGGATCTTGTCGTTGAATTCCTCTGGGTGAAGTGATGCAACAGTTAACCACCGAACCAAATGTTTCTTTCAGCATCATGTTGACGCATTTTTAAATGGTGTGACTCTTCAGCCCTTTCCTCACTATTGTTACGGAAGTTGTTAAACAAGAGCATAGCAGCACGTCACGTGACAGCTAAGCCGTCGTGAGTTGAAAGGGAGTCCTGCTTAGTGAGGCATAACTGCAGCACATGCACTTACCCACAGTGAGGCAGAACTGCAGCACATGCACTTACCCACAGTGAGGCAGAACTGCAGCACATGCACTTACCCACAGTGAGGCAGAACTGCAGCACATGCACTTACCCACAGTGAGGCAGAACTGCAGCACATGCACTTACCCACAGTGAGGCAGAACTGCAGCACATGCACTTACCCACAGTGAGGCAGAACTGCAGCACATGCACTTACCCACAGTGAGGCAGAACTGCAGCACATGCACTTACCCACAGTGAGGCAGAACTGCAGCACATGCACTTACCCACAGTGAGGCAGAACTGCAGCACATGCACTTACCCACAGTGAGGCAGAACTGCAGCACATGCACTTACCCACAGTGAGGCAGAACTGCAGCACATGCACGGCCCCTTCATGCTTCAGGAAGTTCATGAAGCGGAAAAGCAGATCCTGCTGCTCTCTGATCTCCTTAAGCTCCAGCTTCAGAACCTAGACGACCATGGGGGGGGGGGGGGGGGGGGCAAGACAGGCCCGACTGCAAGTTAGTGGTTGAAACTAAACGGCCAACACATTAAAATGCCAACATAATAATGATATATCATAAATATATAGAATATAAAAATGCTAAATAATATAATGATATATAATATAATAATGATATATCATCTAATAATGCCATTCTTCCAGTGTGCTTTAAGCGAGGCATGAGGCCTGCTCTTACAGATGCCTTCTTGTCCCGTGGGTCAGCGTACTTCTGCAGGAAGGGGACCAGGGCAGAGGAGGGCTCACTGGTTGCTTCATGCTGAGAACACAGTAAAGATGAGCTCCCATCCTACCCCATCTCCACACACCTTCCATCACATGACTGGAAAGTTAAACCTTTACTCACTGGACTGTCATCAATGAATATCAGCACCATGTGGTTCACGGTATCCTAAAAGGAAATGAATGCAATGTTTGTAAACATGACTTGCATTGGTTGACTGTTGAGACTGAGTTTGTACATAATTATTGTTATTTACATGTACAGTATATTAGATGGGTTATGCTTACTGGGTCTGCCATGAAGTCCATAGTGGGGAGGATCACAGAGCCTGTCATAACCTCTCGCAGTAACAAAGACAGAGACCTGGAAAAACATGCAACAAGATGATCTGTTATACATAAAGGGACACTAGTCAATAAAAACCCAGCAGGTGTTTATTTCTAATCCAGGTATCATGTGTGGCCTACCTGCAGTCAGTGGCTTTAGGGGGCATGACATAGTTAAACAGCATCTCTGTCAGCTTCCTCAGATAGAGAAGCTCATCTCTCCTGCTGTGGAGAGCCACGTGCAGGTCTGGGCCATACTCCTCCAGAGCAGCCTGCTGCAGACTCTCTGAGCTCCTCACTGGTGGGTGGGGGGGGAAAGAGAGAGAGAGAGAGAGACAGAGAGAGAGAGACAGACAGAGAGAGAGACAGAGACACAGAGACAGAGAGAGACAGAGAGAGAGAGACACAGAGAGAGAGAGACACAGAGAGAGAGAGAGAGAGAGAGAGAGAGAGAGAGAGAGAGAGAGAGACAGAGACAGGGTTAGGGCTGCATACCCTACTAATGTTTAGTAAAGATTGAAGAAAAGAAAAAAGGAAACCTTTTCCCCAGGCCTTTGATATTATTTCTATATGCTTCATGGTCGCCTTCATCATTTTACCAGCAACAACCGCTGGGACATCCACCTAAAGAACACAAGTTCAATGTTCATTTTTACACACTTCATGTGTAAATATTGTTGTTACATCTGGATGAAATGGGAAATGAAAGGCATTGACCGGTTCATCTGGGAGAGCAGGTTGCTCACCTTCTGAGCTCGTCGAATCATAACGGCCGCAAAGAAGCGTAAGGTCATTCTCAGTTCATCCACGCACGCCTCATCGTCTGTTATGTCCCTGAGAAGTGGAGAGAAGCAAAGTTCAGTTCACGTTGATGCTCATCATCATCCCAAAAATATATCAATCAAGCTGTGTTATTCATCTTACCTATACCAAGGATACACAAAATTTTCCAAAACCAACTCAAGCACCTGCAAGGGACAAAACAAATACAAATTAATCTGTGCAAACATCCAGTTATTGACTGGTTACTGGTGAGCTAAATAATATCTCATGATCTGTTGTTGTACCTCAGATATGGAAGAGTCCACTTTTGAGCATACTTTTAAGCCCAACCATGGCTGATAATTTTCAAGAAGTAACGTTGGTCTGCAAAAGTGCAATGTATTTCCAAAATTAGGGCACATCACTGTCTGCAGTGATGCATAATGACCACTAGAGGGAGATTAATGCAAAATACCATCCTTATCTGGTCAGAACTGTACACATTCCTACCTGTGCCGTTTGCACTTGACTTTCCCACACACTGCACAGCTGTGCCCGGATGGAAATAGCTCCTGTAGTTCCTCTTTCTGCAGAATAAAATAAACATTCTTAAAATGAAGATGGCTAAATCCTAGAACAAGCTCATTAAAAGCTGTTTTACATTGGCCATGACTACAGGCAGTAGCTGACACTGTTATTTATATCTACCTATCTGAAGCTTAACCTCAATCCACACCAACATCTTTAGACTGATGTGCATTTTAGGACTTACTCCTGTTATGCCGCACATTCATGTGTTTTTCAGTGTATTATTAAAGTTATCTTACAACAAATGTCTTACTTTGTGTCTAGGCTTTATAGTGAAGAGGATGTTTGGCAGCAGGGATTCTGGGCCAAGGGAGCAATAGAATGTAATCAACCCAGCCAGGAAGGACCAAAACACCATCAGAATGTGTAGATACCTAATAAAGCATTAGAACCGAAGCAAGATCAGACACAGCCACTGTTAAAACATCCAGGATCTAAATAATCATCCACTTTTTGGTACGTAAAGGCATTGTAACTGTATTGCTTTTATATCTACATTGGGTAAGAAGTGCATAAAAAAGATACAATTCTGACTAAGAGCTCACCGGTTGAGAAGTATAGTTGACGAAAGCATAAACATCAGAAGAAAACAAAAAACTGGATACTGACGGCCAACTTCTCTCAGGAGGTCAATCTTCAGTGTTTGTTTCAGATTCTCCATATTTGTTCGTATATTAGCCATTATTTAATGGACTCTGTTAAAGGGGCAAAGAGTGAGACCAACGGCATACTTCACAAACTGGTTTATGCCCCCTGCGGGACAGTGGTGTACTAGCCTAGCTAGAACTTGGATATCAAAGCCGTGAGCTGGGATGTTTGGAAGTTTACGTTACAAACCAATATAGCGGTTTACTTACCCTGCAAGATTGCTCTTCACGTAAAAAAAAACGTATTAAACATATACAGCGTCATTATTCACTATTATGAATTATGTTTTTATGTTTTTTTTCATGGAAGCAAGCTTGTTATTTCCTATTTCAGCCGTAAATTGTTCCTGACAGCTAAACCTTTCCCTAATCCAGTTGACGTCATTTCCGTTAAAGGTTACGACGCTTCCTGTTAAAGTAGAACCAGGCTCTGGTAGAACGACCGTTTAAACCATGTCTATGCAATATAAATTCTTTGGTTTGAGTTAAATTCAAAATGTTACATATTCCGTTCAATCTCAAGAAGCGTACAAATTACGTAACGTTTGCGATACAACATAAAAGTTGCATGCTCAGATACAATACAATAATGTAGTGGTCTGAATTTGTAATCCACACTCCCTAAAGGGTTTATACTCTTGTATAATCCTGAAGATTTGCGCAATCCCGGCGGTAAAACAGTCCCCGGTATCTGAACGAAATAGTCTTTTTTTTTTTTTTTTAAGCATTTAAACATGACATGTGACTTGGTTGTCTGTACTCTGTTGTCCGTCAGTTAGGAGTCTGGTGAAAAAGTCTAATCCTGCCTTTAGTGGATTTCTTTGCTTATCACATTTGAGATTAAATTAAAATGTATGCCTACTTATCGTGACATACCAGAATTCATATACCCTACATTTCATCATTTGACGTTAACTGAACTTTGACTTAAGACCCTAAATCCCAGTTTCAAATTGCTTTTCAGATTTGAAGCCATTGCAATTTGAATCAACAGGTTCATATTCAACTAAAACATTTTCTTTCTTACAGACAGTTCAGTCACAGCAACAAATTTAACACAAGAGAGATGAAAGTCAAGAACTTTATTAAAAAAATAAGTTACACTCGCCTCACTATACAGTATAAAACAATTTGCAAGTATGCAAAAACACTTGTTAGCATACCAACAGTTTTTTCATAACTGGTAACATCTTTTCAAAGTAGTCTGTGGTGATATAGACTTAGAGGGAGTCTGCTGTGTACAAAACCTGATTGACTTTTTCAGTCTACTGTACTTCCACAATCCATAGAGGAAGATACAAGAATCCCTTTTGTACTGGACAATCCCAGTCATCTCCAGCTAGTAATCACATACTCAACATGATGCAGATTCAAGACACTTGTCACATATGTCAAATGTGACAAAAAGGCAGCTTGGATGTCATTGATCCTTCATGTTGTGCATGATTAGGCAAATGTTCTTTCAGTTGTACACAATTGGCAGATGGCTTTCAAACATTTGTGTATGCTATCAGTCCAAGGGGGATTCTACCACATACAAAAGTTACGCCTCATCCCTCCCTGTTAAGGAAAGTGTTCACACTGCAAAGCTTCTAAATGAAATGTAAAAAAAAAAAACTAACTGGTGTTTCCTGGTGTTCAAGCATTTACAAAAGTAACATGTTCCTAAACTTATCATTCAACCACTACATAATCTAAAGACATGTAGCTAACTCATTTAAAACAGGACTACAAAAAGGCTTGTTTGGGCTCATTTTGAGAGAAGTTAACATGCCCAGTTTGCCTGTTGCTGTGCCAGACAAACGCCAGGCACAACAAAAATAAGCTCTGAGAAGGCTGCTGTTTCTCTTGTGCATATTTGTTTGAACGCCCTGCTATCATCAGTTTCCTTAATTATGTACAGTGCAGACAGAGCAGTTGAATCCTCTGTACTGAGGTAGATAACCAACCGCTTCCAGGAATGCCTGACCCTCTATGACAGGTGGTTAAACCAGTCATAAACAATGTTTAAACCAAGTCATGACCACAATGCTAACACTGCAGTTAGAACAAAAACATACATTAGCATCAAGCTCCTTGGAGCCACTCCAAACTTAGACAAAGTGCAAAATACATTTACATTTACTTTCAGGGTGGGTTCACCTTTAACCTTTTTCACATTATTCCATCGTCTCAAAATGGCGTTATCTTTGGGGAGGTGGCAAGCTTATAAAAACATATGTTCAACCAAACATCTTTATTTTTCTTACTTGATTATCTTTAAGTGGCAGTTTGGGAAATATGCTTTTGTAAGGCTGGTGATTACAATTAGATCATTGGGTTGACCTTACCATCGCATCCATTGGCAGCTTGCAGTGTAACCCCATAGAGCAGGCCAGTCTTCATAGGGACAGTTCAGGACCATCTTCGACCCCTTTTCCCTGCTAGTCAGGTAACAGAAGGATGCAATTAGAGAGGATGGAGCACAGATATCACAGAACATATACACACACTGATAAAACAATGTATTCACATGAAAAGCCAGTTAACGGAAAACGGACAAGCCTTCACTATAACTTTACACCCTCGCATGCACAAGGCTACACTTTTATGACGAGGTCCAATAGGACCTTTACAAGCTACAACAATGAAGACGTATGAGTGAACACTAATTAGGGGTTATGGCAGGTGAATGGCTGGTCTACAAGCAAAAAGCAGCACAAGCGGTTAACACAAATGCCAAACATTTTCCATGATTGATTCATCTTGTGAATTTGAAATAAATGTGCAAAGTATTGAGGCCTCTAAGGAAGATCTTTCTTACTTAACAAATTGTGCTTTCCTCGGTAGCCACAAGAAGTTGTTTGGTTATAAATGGGTTTGGAATCTGTCTCGACAGTCACCATAACCATGTTTTCCCAGAGTTTATATGTATATATAAACAATATGCAAGTATTTGGACATAATATAATTTAGAAATTATATTATTAAACCTGAACAATGGAGTATGTCACTACACATACATAACACTTAATTTGAGGAAAGATGCCTGTTAAAACTCAGGTGGTTTAGAATTTAATGGCATGCAAAGTGACATTGCACCATGTGGCTACCACAGGCAAACCTTTGGTCCATTCCTTCCACAAGGAGCCTTAAATTTGAAGGGAATTTGAAGAGAGAATTTGCCGAAACAGGAATTGGCAACACAATTTGAGGTTTTGTACACTTGTGTGTGTATGTTTATTAAAGCAGACAAACAGCAAAAAATACAAGCCAAAATGTTTAGCCAAAAATAGGACTATGATCCTTTTTTTTCTTCCAAAAACAAGACACGCCATAACCTAGCATAATCCTTGTGACATACAAATTGTAGTTTCATTTTTGTTTTAAATACATGTTTAGGAGACATAAGCTTTGTTTTGCTGTTAGCTACTTAAGACATGGAGACCATTAAAACATACATAAAACTATAGCCAAATAGACAAGTGGAGCACATGATTGCAAATCTAAAATTTCAAACCTGATTATGGGACTCGCATCAATCAACTTGAAAACATTAAACCAAGTTCGCCAGAAGCAGGTAGGAGTGTGACTACTGTTCAAGTCCAAGCGGATTATTAAAATATATACAAGAGCAACTTGCCAGATGTCACCAATTTGAAAACGTAGCAACAGTATGGATTTTGGGGCCAATCAGATCAAGTCTCTAAAAAAAGGGATTTGTTATGAAAGCCTTACTGTTCTACTTCCACTGTTGCCCAAAAGAATCCTGATAAAACTCCTGGTTGTCAGACTTGTAACCATAGTTACCAGTATGATCACCACCTTGTAGCGGTTGCTGAGCAATGGGTTGAGAGCCCCAGTTCTGATTATTGGTCTGGCGTCGTTTGGAATCTGGCTGGTTGTACCCATCAGCTTTGCGCTTTCCTCCTACATTTCCACCGCGGCCACCCCTTGCACCACGTACCCCGCGGCCTCTGGGCTGCACGCCTCCTCTGGCCCCTCGCACGCCTCTGCCTCCTCCTGGACCCACTCCACCTCCTCGCTGGGAGAAGCTGGCCCTGCCGCGGGGACCGCCTGCCCCCCGGCCCCGGCCTGGGGAGCCCCCCCGGGACACTCTGCCCCCTCTCCCTCTGCTGGGGGCCTGAAAGTCGTCGTAGCTGTAGTAGGGGTCCTCGTATCCACCGCGGTAGTTGTGATAATCATACCCATAGTAATCATGGTAATCCTCATAGCCGTAGTAGTCGGGGGGGTAAGAGTACCCGCCCCTCCCACCACCTCTACCACGCCCCCTGGAGGGAGGGGGCATGTGAGGAGGACCATAGTAATAGTAATCATCATATCTGTGGGAGACAAGCAGAGGAGAGACAACGCCACAAGCGGGATCAAGACACTGGACGTGGGATGCACTAACACAGAATGGCAGGTTGGAAGTGAAATCCTCTCTTACGTTGGTGCTTTGGCTGCTTGTCTCTGGGCTTTGCGTTCTTTCCTCTTCTGATCAGGGGGCTTGGCAAACACTATTTCTATGTGTTCTCCCTCCAGATCTTTACCATTCATTTCATCTAATGCCTGTGGAGAAAGGCAACAGGAAAAACATAATGCGTCACACATTTGATGTCTTGCATACTTTGAAAGTGTTTATTTTCCCACCAAAGCAGAATATCAGGGTATGCTCAATACCTTGACTGCACCATCCCGTTCCTCAAAGTGAATAAAGGCATAATCTTTCAGTTTCTTAACTCGCTCCAACTTCCCAAACTGGCTGAAGGTTTGTTCAAGTATTTCTTCAGTAACACTGTTTGCGAGGTTGCGGACAAACAAAACTTTGACCTGTTGGTTTGAAACAAGACAGGAAAAAAAATTAAATAACTAATCAAAGATTATGAGTTAAGGCATTTCACACTGTATAACTATTCCCTGAGCTTCTGTATTTGAATCAAATAATTCAACAACTTCAATTTTAGATTAAGCTTACACAGAATCCAACGTGAAGCAACGGTTGAACAAGTCAAAATACATATTTTGTGTCCCTACACAATGGGGCCCTTTGATTTAAGGAAAGCGGCTAAATGAACCCCATGTTATGGTTCCTCCTGCTCCTCACCACATTTTAATTTAAACAGACGGCGCTGGTTTACCTTGGCCATGACGTCTGGATCTGGGTCCTCTATGGGGTCGGCCCATTCCACAGTGACCACATTCCCCCACACCTTCACTTTGCCGCTCATGAGCCTTCGGCGGGCCTGGGCAGCAGTTTTATGGTCTTCGTATTCCAGAAAGCAAAAACCTCTGTTCTTTTTCTTGTCGTCGGGTTGATGGTACAGTATGACATCATTAAGTCCCTCTGCGTTGAAGGGTTAGGAAAGGGGTCAGTCCGTTTCATGCTCATTACTAATATGAACTAGAGCTGTTGAAATAGGGAGTCTTCAAAAGAGAGCTCTAAAATGGTATGGGTTCCTTACCTGTAACTTTAGCAAATTCCTCCACAATCTGCTCTTTTGTTTTACTCTTCGGGATGGAGCCGACAAATAGCCTGTTATTGGCTACTGAAATACACACTCCAATGTGCTTTCCAGGTCGAATTTCATTATTATTACACTGTGGACAAAAGCAAATACATGACTGTGACTTCCTTAACTTCAAAGAAAGTGAGATGTGACCAAGAGCACAGTAGATGTGAAAGGGAACCAGCAAAACAACATAATGCTTAATAAATTAAGCATTGAGCTTGCATCTTAACGATCTACCGAACAAACCAGAACTGGAAGATTAAGGCTTGTTGAGACACTCACAAGTATCACTGCCTCCTGTGCAGCCTCTTTAGTGCAGAAAGTGACAAAAGCGTAGCCTCTGTTGAGGCCACTAAGGGGGTCCATCATCAGCCTCAGATCCCAGATAGGCCCCGCCTTCTCGAAGAGAGGCACCAGCTCGTCCTCAAACAGGTCTCGTGGAATCTTCCCTACAAATATCTGGAAAGAAAGAGCAATTCATAAGAAACCGTCAGCTGATCGTGAAGTGGTCTAGGATTGCGTTAAGGAGACTGAAGGGATTTGGTGAGAGCACTTCAAAAGTATTTCAAGTAAGTAGTTCAAAGTTAGGAAGGTTTCATTTGAAACCAAAGAACACTGCATCCTCTTTATAACTAACTGTTCATGACAAGTTGTTATCTGCACAGGCAGATTACATCCACCTTAAACCCAGTCAGATCCAGGCAGCAACCTCTCAACGTAGCGAGTGTTTCCCTCAAGGGGGTCAGATGGCTGAGCGGTTAGGGACTCGAGCTATTCATCAGAAGGTTGCCTACTTGCCTCAGAGAATGTCCCTGTACTCACTGGAAGTCGCTCTGGATAAGAGCGTCTGCTAAATGACTAAATGTAAATGTTTCTCCAGGAGAACAAGAGAGTCACCATAAAGCAGAGGAGGTCGGCAATCAACTGTCGTTTCCATCCCGTCTGGGCAGAACCATACCTCTGTTCCAACAGTGGGCTGCGTCCCTGAATACACCGACTCTGGTGGGGGGTCACCGTATTTCCTCTGACCCGTTGTTACGTCAAGCGTGTAGCTGGTTCTATCCAGCAGAGCCTGCAGATTAAACAGAAAGATTAAAATAAATACAGAAATTATGGAAAGGTCACAATTGGTCAGCCCTCTAGTATGTACAGACACAAACAGGGAGCACACACTCCATGACTCCACTTCCAAACGTTTACATACTTTGATTTTAGCTTCATCTGGTCCTTTTGTGGCATCTGAAACTTTGGTCCCTTGCTTCTCCCTCTGTCTGTAAGTCTTCATAACTCCACAGAGAAAGGCACTTTTGTTCTGAACGGGCAAAGATCAGGATTTAGATCCAAACCACTCTCGATCAAAAGATGTGCGTGTAGGGCTATACTTACCTGAACATGTGACAGATCACTTTCCCTAAACTGCAGCAGGACTTGCAAGGCGCCTTCTTCATTAAATTCTTTCAACGCTTCAATTGCTCTTTCATCTAGGTCACTGTGCGCTACCAGTCCTGGAGAAAGAGAGCAATATTTCAAACACAAAGCAAACATTTTCTTACTTTTAAAATGTTTCAACCAACGTGGAGTTTCTTCAGGCCACAGTATAGACATTTCATCTGTTGGAGCTATTGCTAAGAGTTCAATTTAAATATTAAGAACATCAATGTCTTCAGTTATGGTAGAAAAAAAAAAAAAAAACGTTTTAAAAAGTATGAACAATCACCTTCATATATTATTCGGGCACACAATAGTAATTAACATGTAAACAATATACTTGGAGGGAGGGTTGGCGTCACCTGTCCCTCGTGCCCCTAGACAGCTGCTGCTATTGTTCTGCACATGCCCAGCAGGATTCCTCTTTCCCCTGAGACCATACCGAGGCCCGCCCCCTCATCAACCCAGCTCGTCTAATAAGGAAGAGCACGGGCTAATCCTTCTACAGTAAGAAATGTATTCTTCAGCTACAGCATTTTTTTTTAAGCATTTTGTTGATATGTGCTTGTTTTGATATGGGATGTTTGTTCTGTCTTGTCAACTTAAGTCAAAAGAAATCCTGAAGGGGAAAATCTTTGCGGTGAACGTTGCTTACCTTCTATGTAAATGTCATCTAGTTTTTCAGCAACTTGTTGTGGTAAACCTGCATCTAATAAAGTTTGGAAGTGTTCAGAGCGGGTGACTGCTGCAGTCGTATCCATCGATTCTTGTGTACCATTCCCATTAACATGATCAGATGCCATGTCTTCAGACATCTGTGAAATGTAATAACCCATAATTAATCAACAGTAGAGTGTCATGGTGAAAAAAGAAACGGCCATGCCTCATGAAAACAAGTGGCACGTGCAACAAACTCGTCATACATAGATACATACATACGCGCGGAAAGCACGCAAAAGTAGGAATGAATGACGAATAGGAAAACTAACCGTGTAAGGTAGCAGAATTTTACTCTGACATACATTTTGGAGACTTAATCAAGGCAGGTAAACTCAAAAGTGCAGGCTAGACAACGAAGGAGTGATACATCAGCTAGCTAGGTGCACAAGAATATAATGGCCACATGACATAGATTTGGCCGGCCTAAGCAGTTTGCGGCCAGGAGGATGCATGTTACAACCACATGTTCCTGGACGGAAACGTCTGAAACCAACGTTGCAGTAGCCAAACTAATCCGAAGCCACATCATATGCTGTTTGGGAGTGAACTTAAATGTCCATGCAGTCCATCCAGTAGTTTGCCAAGATTCATGTCACAATCGGTAATAGCAAGCACTGCTTAGCAATCGGTAGGCACATTTCAGAGTCTCAATGCACTTGAGCCACGCCTCTCGAACTAGCTTGCTTGCTAGCTTAGCTAACGACACCTCTACATTTCAAAACAGACAAATAAACAAGTTAACCGACTAACACTGGTAACTTGGGTTAACAGACGACGGCAAACATGCTCAGCTGTTGACTTGACGTTCCACATGTATCACTCGTTTAACTAATGGAGTTAAGCAAACCAATGAAGGCAAGCTAACTGGAATAATTTGCTAGCCATACCCAGGCACACTAGCTACCTAGACCGGCTGGCTAACATAAATTTGATAGCTAGCCTAGCTAAGCCACTTTCCACATACACTGTTTGCAAACATTGGTTACGTAATTTAAGGATTATGTCCTTATTCCATCCGTGCTCACTAAATAACACGTACCTTGTGTCGTTTCACTAAGGTGCACGGTGCTGATTGTGTCTCGTTTCAGGATTGGGGAAATAAAAAAAGAAAAATATCTAGCAAGCTACAATTCCCCGGCGTTCGTTCGATTCTGTTCTCTCCCTCCCCCGTAAAACTAAAATGGCGTCTACGTCAACGCCGCAAACCCTCTTGCATCTATGGGGTTTCTGCAACAGCTATACACGGGCTTATCCATTTTCGTTTTTTGGGGGGCCAGGTTATGTAAGGGCAGAGCCCCAACATCTTACTGAAAAGGGTATTGGACCTCAAACGTATTGGGGCAATAACCGAGCAACTCTATAAAAACCACGGCAATGCTGCATTAGCTCTACAACATTTCAAGTCGATTGGGCCCCACCAATTAATCCTTTTATGATACAAATGTCCATGTCCCACGATTTGGTCATCTTTCAACCAACATTATTAGCATTAATTGTGTCTGTATGAGCGATCTCTACAATGGGTTAGTTAAGTTTTATTGCAATATTAGAGAACACGAAGGTATAATACATGCTCAGTTTAATTAAAAGTATCAGTTACAGTACGACGCTGGCCTTGACGTCAGCAACTAATTCAATCCAGCATTTAAATGCGCCAATAGCAAATTAATCTCAATCTGTGTCAGAAGAGGATGATGAAGAGGATGATGATGATGATAAAGACTCTGATGATGATGAAGACGAGGACAAAGAAGACTCTGATGATGATGAAGACGAGGACAAGGAAGACTCTGATGATGATGAAGACGAGGACAAGGAAGACTCTGATGATGAAGAGTCTGATGAAGAGTCTGATAAATCCCAATCGTTATCTGACAAGATTATCTCCAGAGCTCTTTGGAGAGTCCAGGCCCCATCAGAGACCTCAAAGTCCTCCAGAACCGCTCTCAGAGCAAGGGTGAAAGCAGAGGCTCTGTCACCGGGATTCACTGTCAGTGGTGCAGCAACAGACACCTGTCATTTAAAAATAAATGTTATGTAACTGTGTCACAGTCAAGGTAATGTCTTAATCCATCTGGAATGTGAATAAAATGAAAATCAAATTATTGAATAATTTAGAAACAGAAGACTTGCCCGACTCTGTTGTGAAGATAAGTAAGGTTCCACGTGTGAGAGATTGTTCAGTCTTTGGGTGATGTCAGTAACCCCATCACCTCTCGGTGTAGGCATGCTCATAATGGGCCTGACTACAGCAACCTAGATAATTTGCTTGAATTTAATGCAAAGCAATATTATTAGTGCGAAAATAAATAAGTGGAATTTTAACACCACCTTTCTGTTGATGTTGCCCTGCCGATTCCATGTGGTCTTAATGTGGCAAACCTGGTTCCTGGAATAACCAACTGTTCCAGTCTCCATGGATGGTTCTTTCTGCTCCAAACGCAACATCGTAACATGTAAAGACAGCATGTCCTAAGAACATATCCATCATAGTGGTGCTTTTAAGTCTACAGCAATTAGAGTTACTTTGCCTTTACTAGCTGGCAGTGAAAATAATTTACCTCAGGTTCATTCGTCTCCATCTATGGAGCACTGAATTGTGGGATTACAGTTAAATGAGTAATAAGCATAAACTATTAGGCTACCGTGAAATGTGCTGCAAGTTAAACCCAATCGTGTAGACCGAGCCATAGATATGTCTATGGACCGAACTGCCTCGACATTTAGATAGTCGAATGGTTACTATGATGTCACAATGCTTTCAATCAGACATGGAACACAGCACCCACAAATGAAAACAAGCAGATAACTTAAATATATTTATTCAGGGGCATAATTTACAGAAACAAGAACCACTTACAGTTCCATCGTTGTTGCATTAAATACATCTAGAGGCTTGTGTAAAGTATGAGACCACTGACTCATTTCCCTTTGAATGACATTCTGAGTTGAATCAAGTCACCACCTGTAAAAAAATATATACATAGTTAGCATTCGTTTAACACGGAGACAACTTTCATAAGAGGTCAGGCGTCAGGGAATTTACTGCAGATCAGAAATCAGATCCGTATAAACCATTTCATTCACATGAAATCAGGTTCGGGATAAAGTCATCACATCAGTATACCTCGGGTGTGCAAACATTAACACATTCTTTACCAATTGGAAAACTTAGGCGCAAGAAACTTGAGGTAAACTTACTTGAATTTAGACGGGGCATCAAAGCTTGCATCCTGGCTGGAGAAAATTAAAAACAATTCATTAGATTTTCTCCAACCAAAATCTATGACCTATGGTCTTGACCATGATCCTGGTAGATCCGACAATTATCGATCCCTAGGCTGATTACAGTCTAGGTACATCACAGGACCTCGTTTTTTTGGTCATTCTTTAATTTAACTGTACAAAAAGGGGGAGATCTGACACGGTGCTGACAATTGTGCAGTGAATTGGTTAGATCTACAATACAAAGGATACATAGAACATGTACGAATCAAGACCTCGGTCAACGCTAGGAAATATAAGGAGAAAACCAGGATATTTTGTTGCAAAATTGTATTTCAGAAATCAGATCCGATAATGTTTTCAATCATAATTATCAGGTTCGGGATTTTGTCATCCTCAATACAATTGCAGCAAAAAGGAAATGCATTACATGGGCAGAAGAAAGATCTAAATCTGCATACAAACCTTTTCGTTGTAGCACGGCTTCATCTTGTAACCATGATCATAATTTGGTAGCTGGCTTTTAGTCACTTAAATATATGTAAAGCAACCATGTCGATTTAACTACGCAAAATTATTTATCAACAATGTATCTAATTTGGGATTTATTCAATCCTGGTACTGCCGTTTTAAAAAGCCTGCTTTAAGCACGTGGATTCTTTTAGCACGTGGTCCAACTTCAAACGTTTTCATCTACACCTAAAATCACATCAACCATTGCAACACTGCCTTCTAAAACTAATTTAGCTCCTTCAACAGACTTTAGCATTTAGGTATCAAACTAGTGCGATTAAGACGTCATCCACTATATTCTTATACCTACACATGTACCGTCCTACTGCAAACTACATCTCAAGAAGGAATTTACAGTGAAGTTGCGTTGGTTTTATAGGCAATGAAATTCATCAAACCATTCAGAAACACAGATTCAACAGAAAATAATACCCGCGAACGATTTAGTTCACCAGATTCAAACATTGCCTAGGAAAGACATTTGGATTTTCTTAGACTAGTCGCTGCATCATACCATCCGCATTTGACCAGTCCATGCATTTTAATGTCTGTGTAAAGGCAATATTGTAAATTACTATTGAATAGTTTTAACTTAATAAACTGGCATCAGCTGAGCTTTAAAACAGGGTTAGCTACAAATTACATGCTCTGATTGGTTGCAGTTTCGCCAATCCCAACACGATTTACATTTTGTCCAATGGCAAACGACATACGTATAACAACTGTAGTCTAAATGTGTTACGCCGCCCTGTTGTGCTACCTCGCTTTCAAGCACACCAATTTCAAGGTACAACCATTATAGTTAGTCAGTGTCGTAATCATATTTTTTCCTAGTATGTTAGCATTTTCTCTCTCTGCACAGTGGTATGAAACCTGCTTCAATCTCTACAAAACAATATTAAAGGATACTTCCACCGTTCGATAAACAAATTCGCGACCCCGTCTATTAGACTGCTCCGCCCTTCTGGTGCGTCACTGTTTCCCTAAACGAGTGACTTCGATGTGTACGCTTGTTTTCGTTCGACTATGTAGCGCGGATTTTGAAAATTACTTATTCGCTAGCCAGAAAATTTAGCAGGGGTTGGAAAATCTTTTGTGCTCAGTAGAACTGTTTACTTATAAGCACACCATGGATGTTTCTACATATTTACAGTAAGTTTCATCATAAATACTTAGTTTACATTAAATAGCAAGGTTAGTTAATTCAGCTAACTAGAGATCAGACATAAGCAAAAAGACTATCAGCCAGTAACTGTAGCAAGTCTACCAACGCCCTTGTTGAATTTGCATGATACAACCTTGTTATTCCTTCATTGAATAAGTAATACAGCATTCGACAACATTTTGGATTAAGTTACAGAGAAGTGATTGTGTTGCTGAAAACATACAGTAGCTAGTGCTAAACTACATACATTTGCCATGGCCCGGAGATGTGTGCGCATAGTAGCTAGCTCTAGCTAATCTCTGACGTAGAGCTAGTAGGTTAGCTAGTTAACGGGAATTATTAGTTATGTTGCTTCTATTAAGTCAGTGACTTGATGATAAATTATGTTCGTCGATGATGCATTCACAACTATATGTGTTATAATATTTTTATATTAGGAGTTTTGAAGAAAGTATGACCAGCTACACAGGAGATGACCCTCTAGATTCATGGGCCAGGTAACTACGTTTGGCAATGAATGATTAAGCAACATCTAGAGTTTCGTGATACTCCACACACTATAATTCTCACTCAGGATTTGTTTCCAGCTTGCAAGTTGATGGTTGTCTCCAAATTATGTTTCGTGTTGTAGATTTTATGATTTTTTAGAGAAGAGGGTTCCTTCTGAAGATGCCAAGGGGTTGTCAATTGTGCTAGATCGCCTCGTCCAGAGATTTTTGGAAGACGGGCGCTACTCAAATGACACAAGATATGTGAACTACTGCATCAAGTGTGTAAGTATTTAACTACTTAACAAGTGATTCAACTTTCAAATTACTTTCTCTTGGCAGTATTTGTCATTGTTTACGAAAACGACCATAGGACATTTCTTTCTCTTGATTTCAGGCAAGTTTTTACGACGAACCTATCAAGCTGTACAGCTACATACACAGTAAGGGCATCGGCACAACTACTGCAGCCCTCTACGTAGCTTGGGCCCAACAGTTTGAACAGCTCCACCAGCACCAGCACGCTGATGCAGTGTACCAGACAGCCATCGAGAACCAAGCTAAGCCATCTGACACTGTGCTTCAGCAGTACAGGTTAGGTCTCCCTTTGACTGTAATTAAGTGTAATTAAGGGCAAATGTAGCCAAAGAACTAGGCCGACTGCTAACTTTACTGATGTGCTTTGATGAGAATGTATTTCTCATTACTCTTCAGTGTTGATCATGTTTACGTTTAATTTACAGGATGTTTCAGTCCAGGACTTCCAGACCCTCAGCAGGAGTTTTAGGTGAGACAACTTTTTGGGATCGTGCTGTCAATGATGTTTACAATTTTGACATGTAGATTCAAGTTTGGTTATGAAATATATATCTAATCAATCACATTATTTTAAAATAACAGATGGCCCACATCCTCTTCATAATTCTCAACTGGCCAATCAGATGTCCTCTCACAGAGAGCCCGGTCCACAGTGCAAGGTGAATATCCAACCGTTTCTGTCTCAAGACGTTGGTCTACATTTCTGTGTATTGTATTTAGGTTTCCAATTAAATATAGCCTGGTTGCTACCAAGCCATGACACAGTCAGCTGCTCTCCTCCACAGGAGCCTGAAGACCTGTCTCAGCTCCCTACAGACAGAACAGTACGCATGTGAGTTCTCTTTCATAGACTCTTATGCTCAGCTTGTCCTTAGAAAATAAATACATGCTCTAAAAGTTATAACATTGTTTTTGGCCTAACAAAGTGTGACTCTGCCACAGAATCTCACGGTCTGAAAATGCAGTGGGGAAGCCATCCAATCAAGGCTCAGCCTCCAGTTTACAGACTGTGTCCATGTACTGTAAGGATTCCCTAGAAGGCCAAGGATCTGAGCTATGCTTCGAGGAGGTCAGGGCGGCCAAATACTATGTTAGACGCAAGCAGGAAGAGGAATGTAGAGAATTGGGTGAGAAGATGCTTACATTACAGCCAAATATTCTATATTTTCTGTCTCATAGCTTGGTTAGATATATAGGCTTTTAATATTGGAAACTGAACTGTTATGATGTCATGCAGACTTGAGCTTGTGATTTATATGTCACCCCTGTTAAAGTATCGAGGATGTGATCTCTTGTTCCAAACTGCCATCGATGTTGATTTGTTTTGACCAGAGGCCCGCCAGAGACTCGCCAGGGAGAAGGAAAATGAGCTCCAGAGGATGAAACAGCTTCTGGATGATCTGGAGAATAATGTGGAGCCAACTGGAAGCTCTCCCAACAATCCTCCCACACAACAGGTGAGGAAAAAAAAAAAAGATTATCTTTATGTATACAATTCAGATAGCTTTATTCATTTATTCAAATTTTTTGCAACCCCTGAGAAGTAATATACCTGGTTGTTGGAAAGCACAATGTCATGGTCTATGTATTTATTTTATTATTATTATTTGTATTTTTTTTTTTTTTTTTAGGTACAATGCAACACAACTGCAACAAGTCTGAATCCAGAATGTCTCCACCAGTCCTTCAGGCAACACTCCCCCCTGCACAGTCTAAAAAACCACCGCAGTGTAGACCAGCAGTTGAATTTGGCACCAGACGTGAAGCCAGAGTCAGAGAAGGCACCAGGGGCTCTCACGCAGTGCAGGAGAGATCAGATCAGCTCCCTGGGGGAGCCTGTTGCTGGTCTGAGCACCCACAGATGCTCTCCTCCGTTTGGGCTGGGTCTGACGGATCACTGGGCAGCTCCAACACCATCCACCCACCCCCCGGCTCCCCCTCTGCAGGCCCCTGTGGGTGAACACAACCCCCAGCCCTCTGAGCTTCCCTCCCCGGCCCTCCAGGGGCCGGCCTGGTCCCGCGGAGCACAGAGCGAAGCTCCACATCTGGAGAGTCACCCTCACATGAACCATTCGATGAACCACCTGTCCTCGAGTTTCCAGCAGTACCAGCATGTCAGAGATCAGTGAGTGCTAAAGATGATGATGACCAGCTGTTCCCTCTCGATCTGGATCGACATTTGAAAACTAGATACGCTTTGAAATCTTTCTTTTCAGAAATGACACATTGCAAGGACATAGTCATTGTTTACATTTGAAACTTCCTAAATGTTTATTTCCCTCAGAAATATGTCCGCTTGCGAAGCAGCAGAGTCTAAATTAGATGGTAAGTACACTGACTTTATACAGCCTAAGCAGCCTTGTTCTGTTTGACCATGCACCCCAGCAGTGTTTTCCTCTCCACCCTCATGTTCTTCCCTCCATCCTCCCTGGCAGTGTCACAAGGTGCAACAGGGAACTTTTCCCATGTCACCCCTAACACTTCTCTGGGTATTGTGCATGCCACCCCTTCAAGGGTACTCCCATCCCCCACCGTCAACACACGAGAAGCACTGGGTAAGCACACTTTATCACGCATGTTCACATGTAGAAGTTCTGCTAGCACGTTGCCCCCCCTCCCCTCCACCATACCTAGGGTTTATATGCAGTGAGGTACCTTGAGGATGTTATCTGTAACCTAACAGTGTAAAACCGGTTCATATGTTTTGAAATGTTGAGCTAAGTCGGTAGGTGTTGGTTTGGTTTGTGTGTGTTTGTGTGTTCTCCTTCAGATGTGATCATGGACATGTTCCTGGCCCCAACCCTCCTGCAGGACGAGCCGTTCAGCGTCTTGGCCCAGGCAGAGAAGAGCTTTGATGCTGGCTACCACAGAATGGGTAAACATATATATACACTCTTCCTGCATATTCCAGGTGGCAGCCTACTCACTCTAATTGACATGATTGGTCAATATTCTTTTCTCCTTTGTGTCATCGTGTCAAGGGGATGCCACTTCATTCCACAAGCCCCCTACCGTGGCCCCGTTTGCCATCTTCCAGGATGAGAATGATAAAGAGAACTGCAGGTGAGGCTTGGCTTTCTCCTGAACACTCTTTTTTTTTTCTTCTTCTTCTTCTCCCCCCGGACTTCTGAAGTTAGTTGATGCCACCGGTGTCCTGTGTGTTCCCATGTGTTTCTACAGTCCTGCAGTGACAGTGGACAAGCCAAGGCCATCAAGGGCCCTGGTGGAAATCCCTGTGCCAAAACAAGAGAAACCAAATGTAAGTGCTGGCTAAACTGACTACGCCCTGGGTGTCCGAGTCGGGTGTTGGAGAGTGCAGGGTACGAGCTCTTGTCATGTTTTTCTAACGTTCTGTTTGGATCAGGAGACTCCAACAGAGTTGATCCCAGAAGAGAGCACCATGTGGGGCGCCCGCTACAACTCTCTGACCTCCCTGGCTGCCTGCCCCAACAGCACCGGAGACTTCTCCCTGTCGGCCCACATGGTCTCCACACCCTTCCAGAAGAAAGAGCCTTACTCCCGGGACTTTGAGGAGGACCAAGGTATGCCTCAGCTCACCTACTGAGAGCCGACATTTAACGTGGTTTGGCATCGCTAGTTTAATTGATCCGTTTAACGTAATCATTTGTTTGCTGCATCAGAAATCGACGACCCCAGAACTTTCATGGGACCTGAAGAGAAACCTTACATGCGACAGCCCATGAAACTCAGGTAATCAGAACCACCAACTGTAACTATAAGTCGCTGGTATGGCAACACCATGGGATTCATTGTTTGTTCCCTCTCCAGCCCCATCATAGAACAGAGTCCGTCTGATGAGAATCTCCAGGAGACAGCGGTGGGTCCCGCGAGGGGGCAGGGATTCGCTGAGCAGGGCACGATAGTGGGAGAGGGCCTGGCTCTGGGGCAGGGGAGCCTGACGGCATGCTCCATGACTGAGGTGCACCATGCGCCTGCCCTGCTGTCCTTCAGAGACCACACCCTGGTCCCCCCTCAGGGCCCTGAGGTGGCCAGCAGTCCTCCCAGGGCATCTGGCTCTGGCTGGGATGTGTACATGAGCCCGGAGCAGCCTCCTCAGGCAGCCTGTCCCCCGTCCCCTGTCCCGCCCGGGGCGGCCTTGCGAAGGTCCCAGGGCTTCACCCTCAAGTCTGCCGTCAGCACTGAGAAAGACCCAGAGCCTGGCTTTGATGTTCCCATGAGCCCAGACTGTGTCCCCAGGCCGGAGTGGCTGGTGATCCGGAGCCCGGAGGTTGTGACCGAACGGGACCTGGATGCACTCATGAGTCCGCAGGGGCCCCGGAAAGCAGACATCCTCCCTCAGGAGAGCACAGACATCCCCATGAGCCCAGAGCCCAGATTCAGTATGGATGTGCCCATGAGCCCAGCCTGGATCCAGAGAGCCGGCGTGGACGCAGCGATGAGTCCTCGCCAGGAGATGAACGTGGACGTCCCCATGAGCCCCTCAGCAGGAGCCGCAGCTGGGAGGCTGGTCTCAGATCCCTGGGATGAGGAGCTCATCTCCAGGCTGCTGGAGACTCTCTCCACCCCGCTCACCTCCCATCCAGACTGCACCACCTGGCAGTGCAAAGTCCCTAACATCAGCCCCAAGATGACCATCAAGATGGGTGAGCATGAAGGAAAACTGGTTATGTCTTTCTTTTGCAACCTTTAGAGTTCACCATTTTTTAATAAGACTATTCATGCCTGTCCACAGGTGCAGGCTCCTTACGGGTGGATAGTCTCCTGGGAGAAGGGGCGTTTGCTACAGTCTACCAGGCAACTGACCTCTCCACATCCAAGAAAATGGTTTTAAAGGTGAGAGCTGAATAAAAAAAAAAACTTAACATAATGACATCACGTTTTGAATTTAAAAAGGCATTGAAAAGGCATTGAATATTAAAATGTAAACACCACAGAATGTGTTGGGTTTTAATTCACCTCTTAAAAATTGAAATATGAATTTAGTTCAATGTAAAAAATAATAATAATGATAATCTGATCCAAAAATTAAAGGTTTAGAAATTCAGGTTGCTCAAATTTGAACAGTAAAATTCAGATTCAAAACATGTCACAGATTTACATCTATAAAGAAACTCATTTTAAAACTGGATATTATTATGTTTTGGAAGCCTGAAAAGGGTATGTTCTTGTTTTGGTTTCGCAGGTGCAGAAACCGGCAAATCCATGGGAGTTTTATATCAACACTCAGCTGAATGCTCGTCTTCAGCCCAGCGTAAGACACCTCTTCAGTAACGTCCTCTCAGCCCACCTGTTCCAGAACGGCAGCGTTCTGCTGGCTGATCTTCACAGCTGCGGCACTCTGTTGGTGGGTCACTTCACACATTAATATCGACCCACACACAAGGGAAGTGTCAGAGGAGTTGTTTGCTATTACACTTACTGCTCATATTGTGAAAAAAAATATTTGACCAATAAGCGACACTCCTTAAAGACCATTAACCGTTAACCTATAAGATGAAAAGTGTATAATGGATGGGTGTCTGTGATCCATAAGAAAAAACACCTTATAACCAGATAATAAAACAGATTACCAAAACGAAAACACATTGAATCCGAGACGCTGGCTGTGTCTACATGATTGGCGGCTATTAACAACACAGAAGTACAATAATAGTTATATTGGTAGTCGCTAGATACAACTTTTTTTCGTCACTAGGAAAGGTAAAAAGTTGCTAAATCTAGTGACATTGTCGCAACATTTCCAACACTGTTTAACCGATAATATTAACCGGTAAACAATCGCATTATCGGTTAACTGTTACACGTTTAATTATGAGCATTCCTAACGCTTACTTTTTTTACATGTATTATTCTCTCACCAGAATGCAGTGAACCTGTATAAGAACCAGAGTGACAAGGTGATGCCCCAGCCTCTGGTGATGTACTTCACTGTCTGTATCCTGTACATGGTGGAGCAGCTGCACAGCATCCACATAGTTCATGCTGACATCAAACCAGACAACTTCCTGTTGGGGGAGAGGTGAGGGTCCTGTCATGTTGTTTTTCTGCTCCTGATCAAGAGGAAGACGCTTTTCTCCGCCACAAATCAAACCTGTAAAGTTCAACTGTCACGGTTTCCATGGCGAAAATATGGCGCGTGCGCACGGGTGTGTGTCTTTTGCTGGGGGGGGATTTGTCATCTCTATGGCGACCATTGTGTTTCAGGTTCCTGGACAATACCTCTTTTGAGCCAGAGAACCTTGATCATGGACTGGCTCTGATTGACCTGGGTCAGAGCATCGACATGACCCTTTTCCCTGAAGGCACTGAGTTCACCGCAAAGTGTATGACATCCGGCTTCCAGTGTACAGAGATGTTGAGTGGGAGACCATGGAACTACCAGGTAAGCTTGTGTAACTGCTTTTAGCCCGCTACATGAAGCATCTGCCTTCGATGACCCCTGCCCTAACTGCCTCCCTGTCTGGTGTTATTAGACAGACTACTTTGGAATCGCAGGGACCGTGTACTGCATGATCTTTGGGACGTACATGCAAGTGAAGAATGAGGATGGAGTGTGGAAGACCAACGCCGTCTTCAGAAGGTAATCACCGTTACGGAGAGTGGGAATTTAATCTCTAAACCGAATCACTTTTGATTTGGGATTCTCAGTTTCAAGCACTTGGCTATGTGTCCATCATCCCCTGTAGGAATCCCCACAGCGACCTGTGGAACGAGTTGTTCCACACTCTGCTGAACGTGCAGGACTGCCGCTCCCTGCCCAGCTTGTGTGAGCTGCGGAGCCGCCTGTGCAGCGTCCTGCAGCAGAACTACATGACCAAGCTGGCCTCGCTGAAGACACGCCTGGTCATCCAGCTCCTGGAGAGCAGGTCATCCCGGAGGTAAACCTGCCAGAGCCCACCCGCCCTCCACCAAACCCCCACCCACCCTCCACCAGCCCCCCACCCGCCCTCCACCAGCCCCCCACCCACCCTCCACGCTACTTCCATGTCTGTAAGTGGACCTTATGTAAATACATACAAATGAATGGACTCTTCTCCTGTGTATTTCTTTCTTTTTCTTCATTCTTTTTTTTAATCAGTGTTTGTACCATTTGAAGTGTTGTTTGGTTGAGCTTGGTTCAGATGCATAGGGTTTAAATGTAGGGAGCTTGTGAGATTGATGAGATCTTCTTTTGAGAAAAAAAAACTTCATACCACAAGACACTAGATGTCCCTCTTGTTGAAGGTGTGAGTTGGTAGTTTTCTTTCCTGTTAGATTGCAAGTATTCAGTTGGCAATGTTATTTTTTTTCATTGTAAAATGTCCTGCATCTGATGTATTCATGTTGGAAAAGGTAACATTAAACCACAGTAGGGAAAAATAATAAACAGAATGGTCAACTCATTTCTCCATCCAACCTGTGACAGCTTTTCCTCCTGAAGCGTCTTCAATCAAGTCTACGTGCATAACACAGTTTGCCTGTACACAGACTCACGGTCGAATACTGAATATAGTCCACTGTTCTAATATAAATCCTCAACCTTATTCTGCAACAGACCCAGATGATTTACTGAGACCATCTACAAAACTGTGAGAGATGTGAAACGTGTGACAGCAAAAACAGGCTAAACACGGTAGCCCCTTAGAGCCAGTCTACAGTGCCCTGTGTATGACCGCATCTTGTCTCCTTCTCCAGAGTCTCCATCCTCTCTGCATGGTTAATGAACTCCTTTGTTGAGAGCTCCCTTGTCGCTATCAATACCTCGAGCTCTGGAGATGAAAAGGCAGAGGTGCTCTTAGCACAGCTGTTAATGTGATCTCCAGGAAACTGCTACTATGGCTCTCAGACAGAGATGCCTTTTAAGGATGGACCCTGGGATAGATCTGTCAGACGTAAGGCGTGAAGAATAACAGCCCTCTCTCGCCTTGACATCAGACGGCATCTAAATATGGGATGGTCTCCGTACCTGGAGAAAGCTCTTTTGATAGTAATCCTGTTCATGGATCTTTGCTTCCTTCTATGGAGTGTGTCTGCATGGTGTGTTTTACATATTCTTCTCGTTTGTTTTTGCATAATGTTTTCAGTCTAACAAAACAGTCGAGGAGCATCTCATTCCAGCTTCATTTGTTTGTCAAAGAAGCTTGATCAAGGACACTGAGGGGAGGGGTCATTTGGAGACTAGCCCAAATCATTCCTAAAGGATCATTTGTCACTGATTTTGGCCCCAATGCTGGCACCTTGTAATGAGAACCTGGCCATCCATACAAACAGGGAGGATTTGACTTAGCCTTCCTGAAGTTTAACATTTATCATGTAAATTAATTTTGGATTTGCTTGTGCATATCATCAACGGCTAATTTAAATGCCATAGTTTACCCTATTCTTTATAGAGTTTGTGTTTGTTTTTTCTTTCTTGGGATACCAGCCCATGTAAAGCAAGACGAGAATCCAAATCTTATTTAAAGATTTCTATTCAAGTCTGCAAGGCTGTATATCTGCATTTCATACCTAAAGATTATTATTTGTATTTGCTATGTCATTAGAGAGTTGACACCTCTCGTGTCATTCTGACTAGCGCCTAGAACAATGTTCTATAACAGCAGTGACTGGCACTCCACAGGGCGCTAGAAACAGCAGTGAAAACTCAAACTTCACCACCAGCTGGGCACCCAGCAGTGATCCAAACACCTATTTAACCATGCAGAGCTGTGAGCCTGCCTGCCTGCCTGCCTGCCTGCCTGCCTGCCTGCCTGTCAGTCATTCAGTGTGACAGGATCTTCTGTCAGAGAGGATCAGTAAAGAATGAAGACCTGCAGAGGTGCAGCTTAGAAGGACACGGGTGTCAGGAGAGGGAGGGGCCATCTGTCTCACTGTCTAATGAAGAATATTAGGTCACAAAAAAGGTTATTATAAAGAACCGCAACTGTGTGATGAATGTAGGATTGTATCTGAAGTGACAAACGACTCTTCTTCAAAGACAGCAATGGGGGACATGTGCTTCACTGCTTGTGGTACTTTCCTGTCACCTAAGAAAATCTCATCTTTTGTGATAATTCAAGGTACATCAGAGTATTTCTGCTCATGAAGACACCTATCCCCTGTTGTATGTCCATGAGGCTAGTATGCTGGTTATGATCAGTGGTATCATTCCCCACCCAGGACGCCACCTCCAGCTACAAGTTAGAAAGTGTTAATATTACATATCTCATTAGCTCTGTAATGAGGCCCGAGCTGGATCTATTTAATGCCACAAGGCTCTCTGGCTACACTCCTCCTCTAACAGTCTGACGAGACTCTTTACAGACGGCTCATTGTGTTCTAGTCCTCTGGAGCTCAGCTCCCACTGTCTTTACAGCTGCTCGAACCCCAAATCTGCCTCCAGATATATTTTCAAGGAAAATGTGTTATATCAAGTACTTGATAATGTGAGGATAACATGTACATTTGTATTACATAATATAAATGGAAATTTGATGTAAATGGGAAGGCCATAGACCAAGCTGGCTCAATATTGGCACTCGTGAAGGTGTTAGTACATGACATGATGTTCAGACCAACCTTTTAGAGAGGCACTTTTCTGTGACTTTTATCATTAGCATAAACATATTAAACAGGAGGACAAACTGAGAGAATGTAAATGCAAACTGTTGGCAGATGTTGCTGCTTACAGCCAACGTGAACAAGATGTCAGCTCCCCAGCCCTCCGCCTTTCCTGTCTCATTCTCATTCAGCAGGAACATGCTGAAGGACCCCACGCACAGCGAAGGACACAGCTTGTGAGCCTCAGCTAGACAATCAAGTCCAAAATATTCTCGGTTATTTTAGCTGGACTTGAAATGGTGTATGTATCTCTTTCTGCTGTGGAGATAATCTGTCGAAGGTAACACCTCAGCTGTAGGTAAGGTATAATTGTCCTTGTTCAGGGATAATTTATTAGCTACGGCATTAATTTGGTTTCTTCTGGTATACGTGAGCACGACTCTGCGTGGGAGTGAGGCTCTGCCCTCTCCCTCCGCCTCAGAGGTATCGAAGCTTTGTTGTGACATCAGAGGAAAATTTGAAAGCACAGACTGGCGAATGGCACAGGAGAATTAACTGGTCTGTTTGAATACCTCCAAATGCTTCTGTCATTCCCTAACCCATGACCGGGACTCCTAGTGCAAAAAAACAAAAGAAATCTGCAGCAAACTGAGATTGGCAGTTGATCTTCAAGGGTTGCCACCCCAAGCTAAGATCACTGAAACCGATTTTGCCTGGCTCTTCATAAAATATTTCCATTTTAAGAAGCCTGTTAGTTTATACTAATTACAACTTGTTTTATAAGGCTGTAGATGAACCAACAATGCCTCTTTGAGGTCGCTTAGTTGCAACACCACATGTGGGCTGTTCACAGCAGGAAGTAGGGGCGCCCCTGGTTTTAGCCAAACAAATACATCAAATAAAATGTATGAAGACTAAGACAACTTTCTTTATTTGAGTTTTTTGTATCACCACGGACAGCATACAAGCACTCTGTATAGTCAAGCTGCAGCGGTATGTTTGATCAGTGTTGTGAAGGGTCTCATGTGCTCACTCTGAATACTCATACTCTGGAACTGCCAGTCCTCAGTCAGGTTTGTTTGCACAACTGTCTGTTCTCTGAAAAGCCAATTAAAAACAATATCACATTTGCAATGGAGACTTCAAGATACAATCTGTGATGAGAGCAGTCTAGTGTTTTTTACTAAGTAGCCTACTGTATGTATAAAAACATTATAATAAAAGAAAACAGGGGACCAAATGAGCACCAGTGATGGTGTGTGCAAGCTAATGAGGTGCCATGAGACATACTTTCATAACAAAGGATGTGTTTTGAAAAGTGAGGATTTTATTAACGCAGCATTGCATTTATTGTTTTGTCCCCATGTCCAAAAATCACAGTAAAACATGATCACAGCTGCCACTACCCTGAAGATTATGCCTTATTGCTTTTGTACAGCTTTAACAAGTGCTCGACTGCAACGTTTACATACAAAGTACACATCCTCTACCTCTTTTCTATTTTACGTATAAGAGTTTTTGTAAAAGTAATAAAGTAAATCAACATCAGTCCACTGATTGTGGTTAAGCCCTTGCTCAAGAAAGTCAATTTTGTGTTTTTTTCTGTCATCGAGGCATGTTGCTAGGTTACGTTCTTTTACTACTGAAATCTCAGAGCCTTCAAGCCCTCTCTCTCTTGCAGCCTCCTGCGGGTAATTTGCACCATCTTCACATCAAATGCATTGTCAAAATCCTTGTGTCAATTTGAACTACCAATCAACTGAGCTGATGAAATGGTGCCAAACATGGAAAAATGCCCTGAGACCATTTCCTTTGGTGTAGGCTGCTGGAAGCAAAGCTTTTGCATGAGGAAAATCTTCAATTGTACAGTGGAATAAATAACTGGACTGTTGGTTTTCTGAAATGTGAGTTAATTCATTCTAATGAGTTCACTTGATTTCCTTCGGGTCAAGCCACAACTTTTCCGCCTGCTAGTATTCCTCACATTTGGTGAATGTTTGGCCTGAGGCAAGAGGGGGTTTCCCAGTGCATAGCTTAACAGATCTTACCAAATAAGCATCTGTAGGCAATCTCTGTACAGCACTTGGGTAAAGGGCACTTTGGGATAGGACAGGGCCCTTGTGTAAGGCCCCTTGTGTAAATGCTTCTGTTTTGTTCAGAGCCAAAGACCTGTTTGTTTTTCCAAAGGTTGAAGAATAAAAGAACACACACATTACCTGATTTTTTTTAAATCTAAAAACTTAATTCGTTTTAACCGACAAAAATGAATGAACGAAAAAAAAAAAAGGTTAAATATTTGATGAGGGCTGCTTCAATTATTAAATATATACCACTGAGGGATTGCATGCAGGTAATAGGATAACTGGAAAATAATGTTACTTTATTATAAACGTAAAGATGATGGATCTGACCTTCAAAGCAGGAAAGTCGATTGATGCGAAACACGTTTTCCATCCCTGATTATCAAACTCATCAAAATGGCCTGTTTATCACAGAATGTAGACAGTGCTTTTAATTTAGTGAAGGAAATCATTGTGTCTATAATCCCAAGCTCCCTTTCTGTGCTACCCAGTTTGAATCTACAGTTCACGGCACCACAAATTGTAACGATTATGAATAATAGACAATAAAGATGCTTTTGTAAAGCACTTCAAATTTCACTTCAGAAAAGATTTCAAGAGTATACTGGGAAATGTGTATCAGTATCAGGACTTTACTTTAAACATTCTGATCCAGAATGTAAAACATTTACAGTTATGTAGAAAGGCTCAGTTTAGTTTCCATTCAGGGACTTTCAGTGTAAAGTGAGTGAGACCATATGCTTGTGGACGTCACGCTTGGATCATCATCCATATTCATCCTTTTATTTTTTTTGCTCTGACCTCATTATTGTCACAATCACCCTGTGACATCTCATCAGACTGTTGGTGTCAATCCTGTAACAGCTATTGCATATATTGTCAAAATGCAAAATGTGTGGTGTAGGTTGTTTGCTGCGGAGAAAATAAGCCATTATATTCTAAGATTGCTGTGGATACACCATGCATCTGGAAAATATGTTATCCTCTTTATTTGTATTCGTTTTTCTTTTATTGCATATGCAGCATACCAAAGTATCTGCTTTGGAGATATTTGACTCACATCTTATATGGGAATGTTTAAGTCTCTTTCATTGTGAAGATCTTGGACGATGACACATTGTGTAGGAATGCATATATTAATATTCTATGCAGTGAGTATACATGCCTGTATGTCTGTATGTATGCGATTACTGTGTTTGTACTGTATGTGCATTTCTGGTTGGCGTTTGTATTGTAAGTATGAAATGTGAACGTTAAAGTTATGTCCATCTGTTGAAAAGAAAAACAAATGAATGACTTTACATTGTCTTTGCCTCTGAGTCGACACCAACATTCTCAGAATCGATTCCGCCGACCCCATTCCTCATTAGCTCCAAGACACAACAATGAGAGAAAAGGTGCATCTCTAAAATCACTAATGTCAACGACACTGTACAGCGACATGTGGCTCAAACAGTGGCAGAGCCATGGGATCGAGAAACCACGTGTAATTTGTGACACCAACACTTGTTTGCTTTGGGAGATTTGTCTTCTTCAGAATAACTATCTTCTGTGCTTCTTTGATCTTTTACCAAATACCTAATTTCTGGAATTAGCAGTCGGAATCTGTGAAGACATCATGCAAGTTTACAGTTTCAAGGCCGACAAGAAGCAGATCTCTGCCATGGCCCATTAATGCATGTGCACAGTTAACCCCTCTTTTAAGTCAGTCTGCCAGTGTAGGTGCACACAAGGTGCTGTTTAAACATAATTGTGACGCTCTGTCAAAGTTGTCACTTATCGTAACAAGTGTCACGGCAGTGTATTTAAACATAGCAAGATTTACGTCTTTAAAAACCTGTTTAAACAGGGATGAACCATCAATTCAGCATTTGTCTCTCTCTGACTGCCAAACTGTCCCCAGGAGGTTTCTGTAGAGGATGAGGGAGGATTAGAGGACAATTCTTCAACACTGGCTGCTAAAAATATGTTAATATAATTGATCCATAAGGAGAACTCTTAATTCTGAGTGGATTTACAGGCTAATTCTATTTTGGACAGAACTCCAAATCTGTCAGATTTACTATCTACTGTTGTTCACTACAGGAGTCTGGAGTCATTTGGCCTCAAAAACACATTTTATTGCATGAATCTAAAACCTTTGTCTCATTTTGACAGGAAAAAATGAAACACATTTGAACATCCATGTCCTTTGTGGGTAAAACCACCTGTGGCTGACTGTTGACTGGCTTCATGTGTGGATTACAGATCAAGTCAAGCGTTTATTTGGGGAGCATTTAGGCAGTCAGTTCATGCATCTCCTCTTCCCATCTGTCAGAAGGACAACACAATATTGGAAACCCATATAAGGGACACTTGAATCAGAAGGATAGAGGTATTCATCTGAAACGCAGACCAGAAAGACTTGCCTGGATTGCAAAAGAAAATGCAAAATACCTGCAAACTTCCACAAAATAACTTTTCACCTGTTTCACAGTAATCACAAAACTATCCTTTTTCACTTTTTATAAAAAACAAGCTATTTAGAAGCTCTATCAAATTTAGATGAAACCTACGGTGTATCAGAATGACAAGGTGATTGGCACTCATCAGTATCAAACGATGATTTCCTCTCCTCTCTGCCCTGCCTTTCAGCTAGCTGTCTATATTTAGCAGGATGTTGCTTTTCCCCTGTCTCCAGAGATGGAGAAGGTAATCAAACAGTTGGTGCTCCCTCTCGATGCACTCGCTTCACTCGCTGCACCCATGATGGGTAACCCAGCATGTCGAACGTGTGAAAACTCCACAAACATGACAGATTATGCTATCTAATTACCGTCCTGGGCCAGTAACCACAGACACAGCGGGTGTGATCAACTTAAGCTGTGCGAGGCCGCCCCTCCCCCTCTTCGCTGGGCCTGGCAGGCACTCTCACAGAGGTTTAGACGTGGCCGCTATGTGACACAAGGTCAACGTCTTGAGTCACCCTCGGGTTGTTCTGTCTCCAGGCTGCAGAGACCGAGCTGTGAGCAGAGTTAGCTCTTGTCAGAGGGCTCGGTTCCAGTTTGAAGTGTCGTTGCTCCAGACATTTACCCAACACTCTCAATAAACCAGGGCTTCTAATGTTCCTCGACTCCACTGCTATCGTAGGCGGTTTTTGTTTGCACATTCTTACCGCTGTCAAAAAATCTTCTCAACTGTGAAGTTAAAGTAGGCTACCATCTGAATGAAAAATGTGTCAAATAGGATCTCCAGCAGGTTCCAAAGCCTAAATGACTGTGTTATTTTATATAAATATTAGACCATCATCTTAGACTCATCCTTGTGTAATTGTTAAATGGTATGGAATGTTTTCCGTGTGAGGATTCAGTCCATTTATTGTCTTTTGCCTCTTATGACCTTGAAGTCTAAGGTCCTGCACAGGTCATCTGTTGACCTTGAAGTCTAAGGTCCTGCACAGTTCATCTGTTGACCTTGAAGTCTAAGGTCCTGCACAGTTCATCTGTTGACCTTGAAGTCTAAGGTCCTGCACAGTTCATCTGTTGACCTTGAAGTCTAAGGTCCTGCACAGTTCATCTGTTGACCTTGAAGTCTAAGGTCCTGCACAGTTCATCTGTTGGGGACGAACTGAGCAGGACTGCTGGAGAGGCTGGACAAGGAGACCCCGTGCAGTGAAACACGTGCAGCATCACAACAAAACACAGCTTGTTCTGTCATACACCATTTGCTAACAATCTACTAACAGGGACTGAAAGACTGCACAGCTTAAGCTGTTCTGTTGGCATCTTTTTCAGCTTTGTGTACACAAATAAAGACCTGAGATGAATCTCACTCTGCAAAAAGCATTTCTTGTTTTTACTATGTTTAAAGAGACCAGAATTTGGTCTCCTAGCATGCAAGCAATTATGATTTACTCAAATTTTGTTCCTCAAATGTACACTGGACTGCCAAAACACAACATTACAACAATCGTTTAGAAGAGCAGGGAAAAAAAACTAGTATTTAGAGCTTGTGAACATACAAACTGCTAATAAAAAGAAAACCTGCTAGTATGGTCAGCCAAACCAAATGTCTCCCACAAGCTCCTCACAGCAAGCAGAGCATAGTGTTCAAGTGAACCAAGCTTACAATCACATCGGGACACAAGAAACATTTAACCTCATAAATGTAATTTCTAAAGAATCAATACTTCATCAGATTATTTTGAGAGGAAGCATCCCTTCTCGAGGGAATCCAATGAGACTGAAACGACAAACTGTCTGAGGATATTTTACAGGCAAGGCGAAAGACACTGTCCAAACTCCTTCCAAGGTCAACTGATATTCCCTGCTGTAAACTGTTAGCTCTGAGGGGACCGTTTCCATGGCGCTGTGTCTTGTTCATGCTCAGCTGTCTCTCACAGAAGAAACAAGGCTTCTGGTAGCACAATGTGAGATGAGTCAGCTTTATACCTTCGCTGTGAACTCTCAATTAAAAATGTTATGAGGTATGTTGCCTAAATTTTACCTCAGGGTGAAGGTTTCTGTTTCTGGTGAGTCCTATAATTGTGCAATGCAAACAGTCGTTATGACAGTGGATATATGGACACGTTCTGTTCTAGGTCCAGTCCCAGTTTACCGTACACCTTTCCTTCCAAATTTATAATGACATGTTGTAAACAAGTTTTAGTTTGATGTCAATGTCTCCAGCCTCTGGTTATTGCCACAGAGTTATGGAAAGAGAATTACTTATTTTACCTTGTAGCAGACATAACTCTTGCACTGCATTTTATGAACAAAAGATTTATCCAAAACCACATTCCTAAAGAACATTAATTTCAGCAGACCATTTAATGCTTTCAGTACAATGGATTACAGAGATTCTGACTTATTGATTGCAAAAAATGTCTGTGTATTTCATGTGTTCATCTAGTAAGTAAGTAAGTAAGACTTTATTTATATAGCACATTTCATACAGGAATTGCAGCTCAAGGTGCTTTACATAAAATCAACAAAAACAATAATACAAGTGATAAAAGTAATAGATCTAAAACGAATCTAGAGAAGGCATAAGAGTACCATTTGTTTGGAATAGATCTCCCTGAATGACCCTGCTACTCATTAAACGCATCTCTAAAATGTCCCTGTGCTCCTGTTGTACACTAATTCCTATCACTGTCCCCTATCCAAGTTTTTACTTGAGAAATGACCAGGCTTGTCAGAATCAGCTCTCAAAAGTATCCAAATGTCATGCCAATAATGTGCAAGGTGCAGATATTCGATTGAATCACGGCCAGCCTCCCCATTTATATACAGTATTAATTCAGATCTGGAAATTGCAGTGCTGAGTCACTAATCATTCATGCGGAGAAGTTTGAATCATCAGTTTGAATCATCAGTTTGAATCATCAGTTGCCCTGAAGAAGTTATAGGAGGAGGACCAGTGGTAATGGAATATGCAAATAAGCACCCTGATTACCTGCTCTACCTCCCTGTTTATTTATTATGTCAAGCGATCAAACTTATTAGGGTGGCCACTTTTGTAATGGTCTGTCCTGTTCCCTGATCTATTCACCTGTGAGGAAGTGCAGTGGTTGGTGGGTAATTATTGGGAGAGAGGACTGAGGCAACCGGCAAACATAGCTGCCTGATGAAATCATTTTCAAGGACAGTGTCTCTGGGGTGCCAGCGGCTTACCAGTGATTTTGTACGGCCACATCCTTCCAGGATGGACCGTCCCGTTCCATTCCTGTTTTTTAATCCCCACTGATGGCACAATCTCCTGATGGGTCCTCATCAACTCCACCTGCCAATCTCACACTCTTTGATCAGAGAAAAGATTTCAGTATCTTTTGTTGTTTTTGTTGTTGTAGAACAGTAGTTTGCTAGTCTGATAATTGTCCATTTGTCTCCTTCCTCTCTTGGACATCCTGTTCAGTATAATGAGATAGCCATAGATTGGTACAGCATTATAGTTGTTTACAATGATTAGTAGTGGACCAAAGGAAAACAGTTGCAATGCAATTACACTCTTTCCTTTCCTTATCAGTTCTGACAACCATTTTTTAAATATGTTTCAGCACATAAACAGTACATTGTATTTCATTCGCTCATGTGCTGTTTGCTTGGTTACTATTTTCTTTTGGTTAGTTGTTGGTAATCATTATAGTCTCAACTTCAATTATGTATCTCGTGTTGAACCTCCATGGAAACATGTTGCATAGCAGCAGTAGTCATTTCAAAACCAAAAACTGGTTGCCTGAATCATAATGTGAACACGACATCTCTCAGTGTACATTTACACAATCCCCATACATCCTGTATATGTTATCACAACAGATGTCAAAATCAGATCAAAGGCTCTTGGGATGATAAACAGAACCAAAATACATCAGAACATAAATTACTTCATCATTATTATGCACAATATTGTACATTCTCGTGCAGCTGCTTCCCATAATGGTGAAGTCATTTGAGCTCAGCCTCACGTAATGTGTGTGTCATGGTTTCCTGGGGCGACGGTGCGCTGATTTATAAATGTACAGCATCCTTGTGACGGCTGGTCTGTTGGACCCAACAGGAACCTGCTGTCTGCAGGTGATGTCATTAGTCCCAGAACCACACGCCTTCATCCGGGCCCCTCTTCACCCCAAGAAACCGCCTTCTCTCACTGTAGCAACCACTTGAACATAATCAGAGAGGGTGTACACGATGGATGGCATGCTGCTTTGTCTCAGCAGTAAGTTCAGTTTAGCTTCTGTTAATTGAACTATCGTTCTGAATGCCTAGTGATTTGCATAAGGGTGCAACACATGATCACATCCCTGTTCTATGATTTCCATCGATTTAATGATTTACATTGAATTGGTGAGTATTGTGTTTTGTTGGTTATTGGTTATATAATTTTATATTAAGACATTTGAATACCATGGAAACTAGGTAATTGTTCTAATTTAATCAAGTTAAAACCTCCCACATGTGGGGGTATCTTATCATATATATCATCTTATTATTATAACATCTTATCCTGCTCAAGAAACCTTACTAACATAGCTAATATATGCAAATGCTGACATTTCATCCTTCCAATATTGTTGCACTTGGAAACACAGTACGATCTTGAAGGTCCTCCAAGATGTGCTTCAATAAACTTAATTGGACTGAAGCAATTTCTACATGAGCCAGCTGGATCGCTTTGATGCTTTTAAAAGTTTCAGGAAATATTTATAATCCAGAGAACTTGTGTCATAATAAATCAATTAACAAAATGTAACTAACACTCATTAGCTTTAACCACAACATTTCAGACAACAATAAAGAAATGCCAATAAGAATTTTCAGGCGAGCATTTAACTGCTCTCTCATCTGGGTTCATCATCGTCATACGTTGGGATGATGCACCTTAAACACGTTTGACTAACCATTTGTAATTTCAAACATCCCATAATTTAATGTTGAACATGTTTATTTCACTCCAGTACCTATCAATTTTCAAACATGTATCTCATTTACACAAACTAATCATCAAATACAATCACAGCCCACCCCTCTGTGACAGAAACTCATCAGTCACTGAAGATCATCCAGGCTGAAGGTTTGCCATAGTGGAGCCTGAGCAACTGTCATCTTCTCGTGGTCAATTTGACCATCTGCCTTCAGGTCAGGCTCAATCGATAGAAAAACTCTCTTCTTGAAATGGTTTGAGGAGAGAGGCATTTCTATAACGACAAAGATTCTTCACTTATGTGGGGGTTTTTTTAGAGGGAAGCAAAATTGCTTCACAGACTGCAATTTGTTGAAACAACTTGAGCGTCAGAAGTGATCCACTGAGGCAAGGAATTCGTTAACACAGGAGGAGGGATACATAGTATTGGCACGTTCCTGTGCTAAATAGCTGCTACACTAAGAAATGGTGAGACAGCCAAACCACCAAATGACACTAAAATGTATGTATGAAGGGAAACATTTCCCTCCCTAATCATCGAAATCAAGCAGGTGTTTTCTTGAGCCATCTGCACAGTAGAGCCAGTATGGGCCATGCCATGGCAATGCAGAGTTTGCAGGTGAAGAGGTGGGCAAAGAGCTGGAACATAACAGGCCTTTAAACTTCCAATTATGCACCCCATCCTCAGTGCCCCAGCCAGGATTCTGAATTCACACTTCAGCTAAGTTCCAGATGGCTTCATTAACTTGGACAGAGGCTTGGTTGGCACGTTGCCCGGCACATGAGGATGACTCTGAGCGGAGCAGCAGTTTTTCATGACTGAACCCCGGCTGGGGATTCCACTGGATGGTAGAGAAACAGGCTTTGTTTCTCAATTCATGAGCAGTGGTTAGAAGCTCTTTATTTGTAAAGTCCTTCTGCTGTTGTTCTGGTCCTGACTCTTTGCAACTAACGCTCCTTTACAATTGCTAAAACAATACCTTGTAAAAAAATACATAATAATACAATACGAATGACTAAACACACTCATTGTCTTGCTTTGTACTGCATAGACCAATCAACAGTCTCAAATCACTGGAGGTTTTTGTGAAGAACGCCTCAATCTCAGGGTCTTTCTAACCTTACGGAAGGCTCCTTGGAGAGTTACCTCAGTCCGTAAGTCATCCTGACCTGTTAGTTTTGTGAAATTGATATTCCACTTACACCATGCAAAGACTACCCCAAATTACACTACATCATCCAATGACACATAACGTAAATCGGTGCTGACAAGTCCCCTGCTACTCATGCCGTGCCTCAGCACTTAGCTGATCTGCCAGTGGGTCAAAACACCAAGGTGTGATTTATGGTTTCAGGTCTAAAGCGTGGCCCCTGAACCTCTCCATGCCGTGCTGGAACGCAATCCCACCTGTCTCCCATAGCTTCCTTATGGACTCCATTAGATAACCTGATAGGAGACATTGATCCGTCGCTGGAACAGCATAAATCAGGATTAGGCCGTGTCTTCTTTTACTTTAAAAATCAGATTGTATGGCTGCCATCAGAGCGTGAAAGAATAGGTATGGATTCCGTAAAGGTAAAGTGAGTGGATGGAAAGTCTGTGCACTGACATCTGCATGAGATATTAACAACAGGCTCCAATAAGTATAAGGTAAACAGAAACAGATGTTTGGGGACTTTCATATGCCATGGCACAGAAGTAACAGACTGAGCTGAAGAAACAGGTTTTCTGGAGAAAATTGTGTCTTGGTATCAGATCTGTAATCTTACAGAGTACACAGAATACTTTCATCCACTCAAAATAAAGTAACGTTAAAGTAGTTTAATTGCAATGATTAGTTCATAATTGATTTCCAAATTAATAAAACAGACTTGTGGTGATTTTTTTTCCATTTGTTGCTGACCACTGCAATTCTCTCGTTGTATCTAGTTTGAATGAAACTAATCATTCATTTATTCTTGAATAGCAGATGCCCAGGTTCTAATTAATACTTTTTGGCTCTCTAGGGTGAAGATTCATTAGCCTCGCTCTGCATTTGATGAAATTTGTTTTTTTAATCGCCTTTATAGGAAGCACTCATTCATTCGGACATGGAATCATTTCACATATCAACACCTCTCAACCAGGCTCTTTCACCAGGACCACCTGTTCAATGACACCATAGTTTTAGCCCACTGTCAGGTTTACATAAGATCACAGGGTGGCTGTTTCAGCACTTTTGTGCTGCACTTGATTCAGAGCGAAGCGACAAGCTCTGTGTTGGAAGGCTGGAGGGTCACCATGAGCAGCTCCCAGCAACAACTGTCTGTCTAGAAAGACTTTTCCATCGGACACCAAAATAGAAAAAGACATAGAGTGAAGAGACATTTATACTGCATGTCAGCTGAGCCTCGTCCGAAGTTCTCCATCCTGTCATAAAGCCCAATTTATACTTGAGTCGCAGACACTTTTGAAAATGTCGCCAACAGAAATGGCGTCACGGTCGACACTTTTAACCGTTGCTTGAAAGTGTCGCCTACCAGGAGAAATTTCTACTGGCGCTGATATCGTCACATATTTCGAAGTTCTCCATCCTGTCATAGATGTTACGGTCTAAAATGATCAGAAAATACAGTAGAAGACATTCACCCTCACCTGTGTCTTTGTCAAAGACTTGTAAAGACATGATATTTTGATATGAGCTGATAGCTAGTGTAAATGGGGCAATCTTTGTGTGTCTGTGTTTGTGTGTGGGTACACCTGTGCATGTTATGACAGAGCTTGATCAGTTGCTAAAGACATACTTTGAGATGATTTTGCAATTCTAATTTTTCAGTTGTAGAATAGGGCATGGTGTTTTTCTTATGCTATCGCTTGCCATCCTCTTTAAAGATCAGAAGGGATATGTGGGTTACAATGATTATATACACATATGATAATATTTGATGTAGCAAATTGACCTGCAATTTTCTCTTAATCAAAACCTAATCATTGTCCATTTTGGGTCGTGCACATGGGACAATTAGGATGACACGTGTCCTGATCGAAATGCGATTCAGATAGTTAATTGCTTACCCGTTTTTATCCTGTTTTACAAGCTTGTTCTGATTATACATGTTGTGCCTTAAATGTGTATTTAAATTGTTTTGGCCCAATATATTCATTATATCTTGATGCACCAAGTTTTAACAACATATCATACAGACTATATCATGTGTGTAGGCCTATGGAGTCGAGTAGAGCGTGTCCAGTAATTGCTCGTGCCTGTTATACACGGAGGCTTTTAACATGCGAGGTTGGTTTAAATGTTTAGTATCAGAACTTCTGAGAAAGAGAACCTTCATCAAACAACCTTTGTAATTTACTGTAGTACATTTTCTTAATTGAAACCTTAAGCATAACTATTTTTAGTAGGCCTACACGAAGCATAGGTTAGCGTCGTCACGCGTTGTAATTGCTGACACCTGACTTTTGGGTTTGGTCAAAGTAGAACGTGCCCCCTAGTGTTAGAAAATACGATTCCATTGGTGAGTCTGTGACAACCTCGGTAGGCTACAGAGAACAGGCAGAAAGATGGGATAAGTGGCTGCATAGCTGGAAATGTTTAAACTGGTTCGCCGATCCTAAATTAGTAGTTTATACAATATCATCAGTGGATTAAAATGTTCCTCGGTTATGGAGTGGATTACTGTTTTAGTGTCTGGATCCTCAGAGAAGCTACTGTACTGTGAGCACACCTGATGAACTGTTCCAGCGCATGCACCCAAGACCAGCGCGCAAAAATGTATCGGGCACCTTGATCGTATAGGCAATATACCGATTTTAAAATCGATTTTAAGAAAAGACGATTTCAGTTGTTTTGTCCAACAGCGTCATTTAGAAATGATGATCTTTCAAGTGAGTTGGAAATGAATAAACGGTAAGTCAATTGCTTGCGCATATAACTTGACAATTTGTTATTAAGTGACAGTATCTTTGAACAGGCTGTGTATTTGTCGACATTTTTCATTTACATGCTACTTTTATTCTTAGATATATCTGCTTTTGTAGCTACACTTCCAAACGGATCTGCCTAAAGTTAATAAAAAATAAGACAAAAGATAAAGCCATCATCATTATCATCCCTTCTTAATTTATTTATCGCTAGTGTGCATAGTCTTCGTCCATGGTCTTCGTCGATAAGTGCTATAGAATTTCAGATGTACTGAGTAATTGGGCAGATTTCAAAACACATTTAATAGTTGCTTAATGAAATGCCCATTTGAAATTAACCGTAGCCTAATAGCTATACGAGATCGTCCTCATGGGATAGGTAACTTTTGGGATAATGGGCTGTAGGCTGCACTAGGTCAGTTAAATATATACTTTTTGCCATACCGACCGGTATGACGTAGAGTTAATGCAGGGACCATTTTTCCCCACCCATGTAGGCTATGTGTGTTTGAGAGAGAGCATTTTAGTAAGTCACTTAGTGTGCTCCCACACTTCAAACCCGGTAAACCGCTCAAATCTCTCAACATTCCCTTTAGATGCAAGTCATGTGATATTATGTCGGATATCTCTTCCAGCCCGTTCCATTACTGGGGCATTTTAAAGCAATGACAATGTCTGATTACCCTACATATAAGGAGCTCAATATTGATGGCCAGCACCAAGATAGTCTATTACAAAAGAAGCATAATAGATTTACGGCTGTACTTCCAATGTAACAATAGAAATTGCGGTAGGCTCTACTTAAAATACCTGTCTACATTTGAGAGCAAACATTTTTGAATTACATAAATTGAGTTAATCAGGGTTGGATGTTGTAAGGCCAGTCTTAACTGAGTCATCGTTGACTGATCCATTTTGAATGTCCCTCAGGAATCCATATCTACCATATCTTCATCACAATACTTCTGGAATAGAGTACGTAATGCGGCCCATCTATTAGAACAGTAACAAGCCTCTTCTTTACATCATCAATTATGCATTTACGACTGCAGGTGATTCTGAGATTCTGAAATTCAATCTGAAAGGCTTCATCTGATTTGAGCTATCCTTATTCTTTATTAGACCGTTACAAAGAAACTATTGATTTTAATTATGTGAATCAAAGTACACTTGATACATTTCATTAAATGTTACCACAAACCACGATTATTCATTATTCTGTTTCAAGTGGTTGTCTTCTCAAGGTACACATACACTTCTCCTTACATGTTGGATGTTGCATGTTCTTCACCACAGTTGAGGTGGGCTCAGAGGAGCTGGATTACTCTGCCAGCTTGCCCAAGCAATCAAGGACAAATCTATAGTCTCTGGCGTTTTGGTCCCAAGGCACCCATGATTGCAGTCGACACCCTTATGGGCTTCCATAAACTTTAGTTCCAGATTTACTTCCCAGGACCTCACACTGCCTGTCTTCCACAACCTCTCTGTATTCTCCCTCTGGATAGACGGATCTACTCTGTGCGAGGGGTTGTGAGTGCACACTACACAGAACCAAGTGACAAAGTAGCAAAAACAATCTCAAGACGTTCCAATAATTGGATTTCAAGCTTCCTCTGTCACAATCCAATTGTGGTATTGACGAGAAAAAAATAACTGAAAACAGGGTCTTATCGTGTCATGTCTGTGAATATGTTGCATTGAGGTTTGGGTGCACCTTTCCTGCAGGGTTGTATTACAATCAAGGTGAATGTATCTGCGATGGGGAAAAACCAGAACAGATAAGCCCTATCAGATCTGTGGTTATTATCCTGTTGCAGCTGACGTTGATTTACCGTAATGATAACGTCTTAATACAATTTACTTCAGGGCCGTCTTTACTTCTGCCAAATGTATAAAGTAACAGATAAGCAGAAGCTTTGTACAACAGGAAATACTATGTAAAAACCTTGCCATATTGCAGCTAATCTTATTCAGTAAAAAAAAAACTGATGTTTTTCTGTTCCAAAATATTATCAATCCCAATGACCAAAGTTATAGAACATTTTTATATGTGACTGACATATACAACAGTAGTGTTGTTGCCAGATATTTAAAGAGTTTAAAAAGTAAACAATATTATGTTCGAAGCCAACCACACAGGCTTTCACTGTAAGTCAAGTCAGGTTCTTGGACAGGACTAGACACAACTCCCAGCCAGATGTCTGTCCACTCTTTAGCTCCCCAGGATTTAGATCCTGAAAGCAACTGTCCATCAATGTCTGGGTGACAAAAGGGAGTGTGTTACAGACTTCTCTGCTGCGGAGCATCAGTCAATGTCCTTTCTCTTTAAGTTTGGCCTGGCTTCAGTGTAGGCTGTCACAGCAGTGTTACTCATCTTAGTCCCATAAAATGTGTTACATATTTAAAATGAAAAGCAGTGCTCTGTCATAACTAAGTGTTATACTAATAAACTGATGCCTTCAATTACATGTATTAGTATTGTCAGTGACTGTAGGCCGAGTGACTGTCGGTTCTTCAGTCAAGCATCTATAAAATGTGCTCCATCTTTTCTCTGCGATAAGTACTGTGTCATCCAACTAATCTAATGCATTCAATGACATTTATTAATATTACTGTAAGGTCATTGATATCTCTGCTATGTCAAGCAGAAACTTCAGGCCTAATGACCGAAAACCTTGTGGGAGTTTCAGTCAGGCGTAGGTTGACAAGTCAGATATTGTTGAGTCATGTGTCTGAAGCCTACAGTGGTTGTGTAGGAGTTGTATGGGAGTCGTGTAGGAGTTGTGTAGGAGTTGTGCGCTTGACCAACAACACTCTGCCTGTCTCAAGTGTTCCAGAGTGCTGATACTGTATCTTCCTCCACAAGGGCCCAGAATAGGTGCCCCTCTATTCAACATCTGACGAAAAGAGTTCTCCCCTCTTCCTTTTCCATCAACCATGGATCTGTCTCTGAACTGGCGAAAGGAGACACGGCTGCCTTAGTGATCAGAAAACGAGAGTGGGTTATATGAGCACTGCGATATGCTCTGGAAGGAAGAACGCCAATTCAGATTGGGAGATAAATTGGGGAAATGGAGCTATTACTGACCTCTCCTTTCACCTGTCATTATCTTTTATTTGAGCTTTTTTTTGTTCCCTGCCATTTCCTCTCTCTCTCTTTCTCTCTCCCCTTCTGGAGAGATCCCATTCGCTCCTCTGTCTATCTTCATTTGTTCCTCGTCATTTTACATTGATTGTTCTGGTAATGGGCTCAGCAAAAAGGGTTTACCACTTGGGCACAGTGTGAATTGGTGACATTAAGGGGCTTTGTAAGATTGAATCTGACTATTAGGGGCAGTGATGGTGGCTTTTCATCATCCGTGTTGATGGATTGTTTCGGCCCCCCACTTTTGATACAGAGACTCCAGCACGATGTTATGGTAATATGAGATCACTATTGCAAACTCCGATGTAGAAAGGTCATCTGTCCTCCTGGTGAAACGACAGCTGATTAATTGCATCGTTTGCTGAGTCCCTGGGTGTGACTACCCCCCCACACCTGCTCTCTTTACGTTGACAGCTGATGATTTAGCTGTAGTCCATCAACCATCACGCTGAAATTAGGGACGTCATGAAAGGCGTGTGTACTGTACTTGAATGACCATAATTTGTAGTTTCCTGTCTGTGTATGACTGTTTCACTCAGTGGGGATAGCTTGGTGGCTCTGTGGTTTGGGAGCTGTACACCAGGACTAGACTACAGCCGAGGATTGAAGCTCTCTGGGCCTCTTGGCGATATAGTGCCGTAATTAGCGTCATGTGTAATTTAGCCTCGTGGAATGTTGAATTATTCATCCACCACACAAGCTTTGAAGCCTGTACTGTTGCTTTGATATCTAAATGGTGCTCTTGCATAGATACCATGTGGATTGTTAGTATTCTGTACCTGTTTCACAATATCCATTTCTATGAGCAAAAATATGTTTTTTTTCTCTATCTCTCTCTCCCTCTCTCTCTCTCTCTCTCTCTCTCTCTTTCTCTCTCTCTATCTCTCTCTCTCTCTCTCTCTCTCTTCGTACTCTACCTTTATTTATTTTTGCCAAAGAAGACAAAAGAGAAGTAATTAATTAATTAATGATGATAAAACCATGACTACTGAATGATCATGGTGATGTGAATGGCAATCAATTGTTAGCTTATCAACAGGAGGGGCGTGTCACTATCTTAACAGCCAATCACAACCCTACTGTGTTCCTAAGTGTTTCTTGTAAGACACATTGTGCCACACGTTTCTCAACATTACCATACTGACACTTATGTTATATTTCCATTTCAATGTAGAACAATATGTGCGGCTGGAAATTGGATTTTGACCTTCATGATAGTTTGAGGCCATCATTTCAGCCTCCATTTAGCCTGAGAGACAGGTCATGGACACAGGTCATGATTGGTCAACTGGAAGAGATTCATGCCTGGAGCTATTTCACTAACTCGGTTACACTTGCATTTGAGACCAATATTATCATCTCAGTCCAGAGTTATTTTTGTCTTGCATCACTGTACACTGGAGGCATTTTGAAACCTCATTTGAATCCTCTGTTTAATGAGAGCTTTGAGTATTTTTATGAAAAATATGTAAAGACACTCCAAAGAGGATAAATGATTGTTCTGCACATCAGCAGGCAGAGTGTTTGAGACACATTCGCTGTGATCTTTGGAAAATATTAAATACAATATTTATTTTAATAAATATACATTGCCCATATGAAATTCAGTCCGCCAAAATGTGTTTTGCAAGACCCTAGTCAAGCAAGAAGGGCCTTACGGTTCCTGACTGGTAGCTCCATTGGTTAAAATAAACCTTTTATTTATTCTGTGAAACATATTGTGCAAATAAATGATGGTTTTGTAGGTAAAGTGGAAACAGGGTAAACACTTGCTGTGTTTTCCTCTACCGCCCCCACATGGCAGTGTAAAGTAATTTTATTCACTTCTAAGCGCACTATTTGTTATAGGAAAACATGACAGAGTCACAAAGATCTAATCATTACGCTCAGTTTTTGAGCTCACTTGTATTAACCAACTGCATTGTATTTACAGGATGTATTCCATTGCATAATCTTTTTCTTTCAACTTTTTATTTATATAGAGACATTTTAAGAGAAACAGGAAAGCAGAACGAGAGGGAGAAGGAGATGAAAAAATCCCCGGGCCGGAATCAAACCTGGGCCCCTGCGTTAGCCTTAATCTGAATGCTACGCGCTCTACTCACTGAGCCACTGGCAGCGACCACAGGCTCTATTCTAAATAGGGTTCTTGATGATCCCCAAGGTTCCCTTTCCGACCTGCTTGTATTCATGCCATGTCCCGGGGTCGGCCCACCTGTCAGTGGTATTGACTCAGCTGATGTCTGTGTTGAGGAGCGCTCTGGGGCCAGGAGGGAACCATGTCCACGATGACAGCTGCCACAGAAACGTTCCGTCGACCATGTCTGGATAAATGAATTAGCCTTCAAACAGTGTCCTTCAGCAGTGTCTTGTGTTTGCTTGCAAGTATGAAGCAGGGTATTTATTTGAAGTTGCTCGTGCGCTTGCAAGTAAAAAGCCAGATATGCCCTTCAGACAGGACTGTACACATGTCAGATAAAGCCTTTGAGGATTAGCATGTGGCGTTTGTATCAAGTGGCAAAAAGATTGATTGAATATTTAATTCTGTTTTCCTTGAGTACACTTTTACTGACAGGATTTTTTAAATATAAAAATGCATCAGTGTTCAATAGTTATACCAAAACACATCGTCCTAGAATTTATCAGTCGGCTCCTCTTTTCTCTGAGCGTTGGTTTGTTTCACCTTATCTTTTTCTCGCTCTCTACAGTCTGGGCTGTTTGCCGGCAGACAACAGGCAGAATGGATACTAATTAAACTGGGGATTTAAATAATTAGGCTTAAGGCATGTGTTAATACCTCCTCACATGTTATTCTAAATAATAGTGATTAATTCTATCACACTCAGGGGATATAGCATATTTGTCGAGAGTGGAGATATCGAAACATTGAGTCGAATCAGAACTGTAGTTAAATTTCTCAATGTGGCCTTCACCTTTACAATCTTTCCCATTGTGTTCGATAACAATTGTTTGGGTTCAGTGTGTTTATCAACCAAATGACATTACGTACAAACCAGAATAATCATGAGCTTTCAACCCTCCATAAACATGACTGCCCCTCCACACCTTTATCAAACAACTATTCTCTTCTTAGTAAAACTCTTTTTTTGTTACAGTAGATAGCAAGGACAGTTACAGAACAGGTGTAACTGTACGTCATCTACAAATGCTTTCGAAAATGCGATACTGACAAACAAATAGTTTTTGTGTGCCTTTTCAGTTGTCAGCCTGAATATTTAATAATAACTGGTCTCTTTCCTTGTCGTCTGTTTCAGGATGACTACTGACTGAGGTCAATATCTCCCTGGGTGAGAGAGAGTTTCTATCCCCAAGTGGACATCGGGCTCTGCCCAGGGATGGAGATGGAGAGGTACCAAGGGGAAAGCTCCACGGCCCCCAACATCACTAACTGCACAGGGACGCCGCCTAGCGCTCTGCAGGCCGCTGTCTTCTCAGACAGAATGGTTGTTTTGGTCGTACTCCTGGGGCTCTTCACCCTACTCACTGCGCTTGTCAACATTGCTGTTATTATCGCCATCTGCACCACCAAGAAGCTCCACTTGCCTGCAAACTACCTCATCTGCTCCCTGGCTGTCACTGACTTCCTGGTTGCTGTCCTGGTCATGCCAATCAGCATCCTCTACATCTCCACAGAGACGTGGTCATTGGGCCAGGTGGTGTGTGAGGCGTGGCTTAGCGTGGATATGACCTGCTGCACCTGCTCAATCCTGCACCTCTGCGTCATAGCGCTGGACCGCTACTGGGCCATCACTAAAGCCATCGAATACGCCCGCAAGAGGTCGGCACGCCGCTCGGCCGTCATGGTAGCCGTCGTCTGGGTGATCTCCATCTCCATCTCCATCCCTCCCCTCTTCTGGAGGCACAGGCCTGGCAGCCAAGGCCCCAAACAGTGCATCATCGAGCACGACCACAAGGGCTACACCATCTACTCCACCTTTGGGGCCTTTTACATTCCCATGACTCTCATACTCATCCTCTACTATAGGATCTACAGTGCTGCCAAGACTCTGTACCAGAAACGAGGCTCCTCCCGTCACCTGAGTAACCGGAGCGTGGACAGCCAGAATTCTCTCAACCACTGCCGCGTGGCGCACACGCTCTGTGTGTCCGACCTGTCCACTTCAGACAACCCTCTGGAGTTTGACAGGCTCAATGTCACTATACGCATCCCTTCCTTTGAGGCAGATTTGGAGGGGATGGATGAGAGGAATCAGATATGTACCTCCCGTGAGAGAAAGGCTGCACGCATCCTTGGACTTATCCTCGGGGCTTTTATAATTTGCTGGCTGCCTTTCTTTATCAAGGAGCTTCTTGTGGGACTAAGACTTGTAAATCCATCTCCGCAAGTCTCTGATTTCCTAACCTGGCTGGGCTATATCAACTCGCTCATCAACCCCCTCCTGTACACTAGCTTTAACGATGATTTTAATTTGGCGTTTAAGAAGCTTTTCAGACGGAAAGAGCATGTTTAGCCAGTCCAAGTTGAAAATGCTATCCGTTAGGGAATGTATGCAGAAATATTTACATGCAGTGTGTTGCATTTGTCCATGTTACTTGTGTGATGTGCTTTTCTAAATAAAAGTCTTATCAACAAAACTGTTTTACCCGCCCGTTTTATTCAAGTCTTTAGAGATGACTTCCACCTTCCACTGTAGAATAGGCTGTACAGACCTCATCCGTCTTTGACATTTACAGTTGGTTTATAGGACTAAACAGATTATACATTACCAAAACAAATTAACCAAATGAAAACACAATCAATACATCCTCATTAAGGATAACGATTAAAGAAACGTTGTTGCTGTTTAAAGGTAAGTTCGCTCGTATCTAATCAGACGGAATCAATAGGAATTTGAAATTATTGTTATTTTCTTTCTCATACGTTAGTAATGCGCTCAGGTCAATGCAATCAAAATCATTTTCTAACAGTAGAGGGCATTGTTTACTGCGTCAGTGCGTAAAATTGTGTCCCACGCTGTTCGCGTACGCTTTAGTGGTACGCGCTGGAGTTGGATGTGAAGATGGCGGACGAAGAGGCCGAACAGGACCGTTGCGCACGGAGCGACACCAGTACAACGATAGTGTCACTCCGGGAACGACTGCAAGAATTAGCTGTAGTGCTAAAGGACTGCGCGGACTCTGGAGAACAGTCTTCTTCTCAGTATTGCCAAGAATTTTGTCAGGTTTGTCAAGCGTTTACTAGAATTATTTCTGACTGTGCGTCCTGGCCATTCCCAATAGAAAAAGGCTAGCTAAGCTAACACCATACTGAGCCATTGCTTTGCAACAGCAAACCATTGCTTACCAGTGGAGAGCTAGCTTTCTAAGAATCTTTACCAATGGTACCAAAAGAACCACGACTGGAAAGCCGCGGGTACGGTTCATAAAATTCAAAGTGAAAGTAACTGTGTTGATTTAGTTAACGTAGCAAATGATGGGACACTGTGATCAGCTTGATAGGTAGCTGGCTAGCTAGCTTTGCTTCAGGCTAAATCATGTCAACTAGCTATGCTTCCTACCATATCATATTGACATCTTGTAAGGTGTGTCATGACTCAACAAGCTAGTAATACATTCGGCTGTGGGGTGGATCTATGGAAATTGCCAGTCTTGTCTTACGCAGCAGACGAGGTGATTTTGGTAGCTGTGGCTAACATCAACTTGATGCAGTACTGCAGTGCAGTCATAAACAATGAAATGCATGGAATCAAATTTGGTCAGAAACGTTAATTACTCGTTTGCACAGTTATAGGTAGGCCTACACATATGAAATGCAGTCTAGACTGCCTATTCAGATAGTCAGGGTCGTGCGTGAGTTTTATTATGGGGTAGCTGTAAACGTGGACTATGCATCCCTGAATGTATTTATGATGGATTGGCCTCTGATTTGAGGTCACTTTTGTGTTTGGTTTTATGGCAGCATTAGGATTAAATTTAGACCTATGATCTGCTCCTGATTCAGAACTGCACTACTTGACCAAGGTTTTTTGCTTCTCTTATTTTGGAAAATGGTGACAGTTGAACTTGTTTTTGATTTCTATCTGAAAGGACAGGATCAGATCGTCCAGTGGTTGGTGTTTCAGCCTCTGTAGCAGTAGAATATAAAGCGTGTTTCACACACATCTTTGACTGGAGGCAGTGACTGTCTTTGTGCTGTGTGGGAGGAACAGTCTATCTCAATCTAAGCCTCCATGTGTGTCTTTAAATTGTATTTATTTCAAATGTTCTCTTTTGGAAATGTAACATTGCAGTGTTCATTTCCAGATTAGTTTCTCTCTCAGTGGAGAAGCAGCCTGTGTTTGCTACTTTCTACACTTAGTGTGGATATCAGTGAATGGATGCTTAAAGGATGCCTAATCCCCTACAGGCCTAGTGGGATCCTACACACACTGAGAACAACACAGCTTTTCCCGACCGACTGAATGATGTGTATGTATCTGTGTGTGTGTGTGTGTGTGTGTGTGTGTGTGTATCTGTGTGTGTGTGTATATCTGTGTGTGTGCATCAGTGTGTGTGTGTGCGTGCGTGTGTGTATCTGTGTGTGTGCATCTGTGGTGTTATGAGCTGCAAGCCAGCCGTCCTGCACAGTAGTGTCCCATGTCCAGGATGTTGCTGTGGGAGTCTTCTGTCTGGAGAGTGTTGAGACTCTGTTGCCCCAGGTTGAGTGGTGGAACCTGATGAATATGCATGCTCCACTGGGTCCGTCTGGGCATCCTCCCCTTCCTTCTTTCTTTGTCTAATTAGGCCTGGATCAACTACAGAACAGTGAATAGGATTCTAATGTGTGCTGGGAGCAAAGTCCTGTGTGTTGTTTTCTTGTAGCAGTTTGCAGTGCAAACTGCAGGAAACCAAAGATGGGCGTTTCTCTCTTCTCTTAACCCAACCAGCAGAGCTGTTTGGTCCAGATTTTCATTTGTCAGCAATGTCTTGTAGGTTCAGTTTACCCTTGTATCTTGTCCCAATTAGAAGGTCAACAGACAACATTGTGGATTTGTTCAAGAACTGATCACTCACTTTAACATACAGTCAGAAGATAGCTTTTTACAATGACACTGTGTTTGACTTCATAGCCGTTCAAGCTTTTTGATTGGTGGGGGTCTGATTGCGCTATATAAAGGCTGTATTGTACTGCATGGAAGCCACAGCTGACTAACGGACAGATGGCAGCTTCCTTTGAAATTAATTACATGACCTCTGACATTATCCATGTCTGGCAGCTAAGATATGGTCCTCTGGTTATCTGGTGGATTACAAGCACACTTGTGTGTTTCTGCTATGAATAGCACTTTTTGCAGCCAGGTGTACACGAGTGGTTTGTGTATATTTTTCAACTGCCGTAGGTTCCTGGGGGTGGGGGGGGGGGGCTGGGAGGGGGGGGTGGGGGGGGGGGGGCTGTCATGAACACCTGCAGAGGAAAATGGAGAGGAGTCAGAGAGAGCGAGATGAAGGATGGGCAGACTAAATAAAATGCTGCTGTTGTTTTCTGTTAATCATAACAGCAGCCTCCATTGTGAAGATTTCCCAGCACTGGATGTGAAGGATATTGTTTCTTTGTTTCGTCTGTAGTTGAAGGTTATGGGCAGATGCATGATGGGAAGATGAGTCTGATGTCATCGGGAGGCCACCTGCTGAGATAATGGATGTGTCTGTGCATGGCTCAGTTCACCCTCTCTCTCCTCCCCTGCAGGTGGATATCCTGGCAGACCTTGCTAATTAAGTCTAACACTAGACCTTCTAATGAACGCCTTATTAGAAATATCGTCAATGGAGCTGGTATTGTGTTCAGCTCTTGATTAGCATCGTTTGGTACGTTATTTTGTTATTTTAACCTGAAAGCTAAGTGGATGGTACCCTGTGGGCTGTATATCGGGTGATTGTCGAGTATCAAGTCTTCACAGAATGTTTACATCTCATTATTTGAGAATGAAACTTCTCTTTATTTGGAGGTTTGACTCTTGCCTCTGCTTACAAGTATGTGTTTACGAATCTGCTGCAGGGATGAAGTTGAAAAACTTGATCTTTTCGACAGCTTTTGTCCTCAACATGTATTTTGTTCTCTGGGTTTTATGGGGTTACGTTCTAGCATACAGTGTTTCTTGAAGAGCAGAACATGGGGCAGTCCTTGTCTGAACTCTCCAGGACCTTGAAATGAACTCTCCATAACCTTGCATACCTAGCAAGACTATAGGCCCTTCTAGGCTCCTGTCTGCAAGCCTCCCGAGACTGAAGGCAGCCAGCCATGCAGTGAAACATTAGCACAGTCTACACACCATTATTGTTCGGACGCCATGGTACAGAAGACAGATATGCAGCTTTGTTGAATTATCTTACAATGTAGGCTAAGACTTTCTTTGGACACTCTCTTCTATTGTATGAAAAACACATGGTTTCCCCCCCCCCCTCGCTTTACAGAGAAATCGGTTTGTGTTTGTTCTTAGAAGATGAAAGTACATGTATTTATCATCTCACTATGGCTGTATTTCTCCCAGCGGCAGAACTTCTGCTAGGCCTAGTTTTGTACTCTTGTGAAGATCCTTCTTCCTCAGGCGTATCTAGCTCTCCTGGGTCTCACCTTGTCTGGTTTCTTTACGCTGTTGCAAAGCTCCCTCTCTCCCAACTTTGGTGGAAATGTGTTGTTTTTTAGGACAATGGAAAGATGGGCCTTGAAAATATAGTGAACCTTATGAAATGACTACCTCTCCTCAGTCATCTATTTGTCCTGTGGGCTTATCTGACAAGCACAGCCTGAATTTAAACACAAGAAAGCAGCAAGTTTCGGAATGATTTGTTTTTACGCTGCACGTTAAAGACGCAGCATGATATCTACAAAAACAGTATTTTGGTTTCTTGCTGAATGTTATCAGTGCTTAATTAGGAGAACAGACTCACTGTGCGTAGGTAACCTCCTTCTATCTCTGTCTGCAGACACTGGTGGAGTATGCTGGCCGCTGGAAGGTGGAGGAGGATCCGTTGCCCTTGGTGGAGGTTTACAGAGTGGCCCTGCTGAGCTATGCTGAAGCTTCTCCCTGCCTCTCCACCCAGTGTGAAAATGTTCCCCTTGTACTGGAAAGGCTCTCGCTGTGAGTCCTAATGAAGGGGATGCTTGTGATTGTTGTTTACTATTTTGCTTCCTCAATTTACACTCAAATACCCTTGAGATATAAACATCAAATCATAAAAATGTCAGGACAATTATAGTCTACTTATTACACTGATTTGCTGTACATAAATGTGTGTTTATTGTGTTAACTTCCATCATAACTTGTACCGTTTAAAGTACTTAAACAATCAAAGGAAATTTACGCTACCAGGCACCAGCAATTAGGTTGCTCGCTTGCATTGCATGTCATGCAGCGCTGTCTTGATTAAATCATGTTTGGTTTTCCTCTTTTGGGTTTCCATTGCTTTGTGCAGAAGCTGTGTGGAACTCTTGCTCTCACTACCAAACGAGATCCCAGATACCTTGTGGAAGGAGTTCAAGTCATCTGTACAGGTAAAGGGCACCGTCTCGCTGGAGGGGAATGCTCATCCCTCCATGTTTGTCTGTGTCCTGAACTGGGATATTATATTTCCCGCTCTTATCTGTCGGGTTGATGTTTTTCTTTGCAGTCGTCACACTCCCAGTTGCAGGAGAATGGGATTCCACAGCTGTCGCTGCTGTGCGGCCTGGTCCAGGGGACCGGGGTCTGGACTAACAGCACTCTGCACAGCCTGGTGTCCCACGGCTCTCCACACCCAGACCAAGGTGAGGGGGTCAGTCCTGGTCTGGAACCAGACTGGACTGTTTTGATCGTGACGTAACAACAACATTTTTAATCTGGTGGATGACTCTCCTCTTGTACAGTTCATGAGTTTTTGGCCCTGGAGGGGCCTCAACTGCTGCTGATGAGGATGAAGCATCTGTTTAAGGAGAAGCAGGAGGAGAAGGCCCTGCATCTAGCCAAGGCATGCACAGAGTATCCGGAGTTTGAAGGAAAAGGACATTTTAAGCAGATGCACCTTATTTGTTTGTGTGCCGTCTCAGAACAGGAACAGTTGATGGAAGAGGTAAACTGAAATCATCTCTAGGCATCATTAAATAAAGGTTTCAGTAGGTTTCTGTTTCATGGTAGTGAGAACTTCTGCCAGCAGAGGGCAGTCTACTACATTACAAGTAGTCATGGTGACTTGAGCCTGTACTAATGCCGAGTTTGTTGTTCAGCTGTCTAAGGTGGATTGCCGTGATTCTTTGGAGATGATCTGCAATCTTGAGTCAGAGGGGAATGAAACGGGAGCCTTCAGTTTATGCACTGCCTTCCTGACCCGCCAGCTACTGCAAGGAGACAGTTATTGTGCCTGGTAACCACGGATACGCACTAAGGGTTTTTTTGGTTAATTTTGACATTGGAATGTGTGAATAACATATTTCTCCCCCTCCATCTCCAGGGAGCTCACTCTGTTTTGGAGCAAACTGCTGAAGCGTCTAGAGGAGTCAGAGCAGACCTTTCTGGATAGATGTCGCCAGATGTCCTTGCTGTCTAAAACAGTTTACCACATCCTCTTCTTCATCAAGGTCATTCAGTCAGAGGTGAGTTAATGACATTCACTTTAACAAAACACTCATTCTTAAAATCAGTTGATTGCGCTCACCATCTCCCACATAACCCTGTCCACACCCTCCTTTGTGTTCCTTTCTCTCTTTTACAGATGGACACTGTAGGCCTGCCAGTGTGTATTGAGATGTGCATAAGAGCACTGCAGATGGAATCCAGTGACGGGAGCACCAAGGCCACTATCTGTAAAACGATCTCGTGTTTGTTACCGACTGACCTTGAGGTCAAGCGTGCCTGCCAGCTCACCGAGTTTCTCCTGGAACCAACAGTGGACTCCTACTATGCTGTGGAGACACTCTATAATGAACCTGACCAGAAGCTGGAGGAAGACAATCTACCCGTGCCCAACTCTCTACGGTGTGAGCTGCTGCTGGTGTTTAAGACCCAGTGGCCTTTCGATCCAGAGTTCTGGGACTGGAAGGCCCTGAAACGTCAGTGTCTTGATCTCATGGGCGAGGAGGCCTCCATCGTGTCGTCGATCGACCTGCTGAACGATAGTGAGAACCCAGAGGCTCCTGAGGAGGAGGAGGATGCCAGCAAAGGCCAGGAGGACTTCAGAGATGTCACGGACTGCTTTGTGGACACCACAAACGAACTGAAGGAAATAACCGACAAGAGACAAAAGAACAGAGAAGTGAAGAAACTGAGAGAGAAAGGTTTCATATCTGCCAGGTTTAGAAACTGGCAGGCGTATATGCAGTACTGTGTTTTGTGTGACAAGGAGTTTCTCGGTCACAGGATTGTTCGTCATGCCCAGACTCATTACAAAGATGGAGTGTATAGCTGTCCGATATGTGCAGAGACATTTACTTGTAAGGAAACACTAGTACCCCATGTAGCATCTCATGTTAAGCTGTCAAGTAAGGAAAGGCTAGCTGCGATGAAAACAAGTAAGAAACTGTCTAATCCAAAAACAGCAGCTCCTGTTATTGCAGCCTTAAAGGCCAAGACAGAGAATCAGCTGTGGACAAAAGAAAATAGTGATTCCCAAGAAACAAATGGTGAGTTCCCCGAAACCGTTCAGGCCAAAGTCTCAGACTTCAAGACGGAATGCAATGATGAAAACATGTGTCCTGTTGCCAACTGCAGGAAGGGGTTCAAGTTTTTAAAGAATCTTCTTGCACATGTAAAAGCACATGGGGATAATGATGAAGCAAAGCGCTTCTTGGAAATGCAGAACAGGAAGGTGATCTGTCAGTATTGTCGTCGTCAGTTTGTCAATGTCACCCACCTTAACGATCATTTGCAGGTGCACTGCGGCGTAAGGCCGTACATTTGCATTCAGTTGAATTGCAGGGCCAGCTTTCTGTCCAACACAGAACTGCTTGTCCACAGAAAAGAACACGTTATGTTTAAGGCCAGATGCATGTTTCCCAGCTGTGGGAAGACTTTCAGTGAAGCTTACAAGCTGTATGACCACGAGGCACAGCATTACAAGACGTTCACTTGTCAGATCCCTGACTGTGGGAAGGTGTTCCACTGTCAGACCCAGTTGGATTCACACCAGGAGGAACATGTCGCAAAAGAGGAGGAATGCCCAGATCAAGACCTTCAAAGTCCACCAAGCCCCAACCCTCCTCATTCACTAGTGGAGCGGATGCTTTCAGACCAGGCCACCCTCTCAGAGGAGATCTGCAAAGGAAATGTAATAAGCTCAGGTAGTGAGACACCTCTTCAACCACCAGACAATGTTAGGATGAACCACTCAATTGAGGGCATGTTTTCTCAAGGTCCTGTACAAAACCCTGAGCAATACATTGTCAAACGTGAGCCACCAGACATAGGTCAGTACCCATCTCAACAGGTCCCTTGTTCAAATAATTCAGTAATCCGGTCTACACACACACTTGATCCCAATCAAAATGTGCACATAGACAATTCAGGAGCTTCTACGTTTGACTGCATGAGACCTACACCACAGTACCCCCAGGTCCCCTCCTACCAAGGCACTAATCAAAATATGCAACATGGCCTATGCACGAATGTTCCGCAAGGCCAGGCATTAACATTTCCCCAAGATGGACATGGTTGTTCTAGCAAATATAATTCAGACCGCGGAGTATCGTTACAAGGACGTCAGCAAGACATGCTTGTTAATAACCTTGTGGCATCGAGCCTGACCCCACATTACACTGCATCTGCAATGACTCCAACACTTCATCCAGCAGTGGCCTCTCTTCCACCCACTAAGAGCACAATGGCACCGTTTCTATGTTCAGGGTCTGTTGCCCCAACATCTGTGGAGAAACAGAGGCATGAATGTGCGCTTGAAACATGTACACGGAATTACAGTTCTTACAGAAGTGTTACCAAGCACATGAAAGCTGTTCATCCAGAATTTTATGCGCAGTGGAAACTTTCTAAACAAATTAACAAGGTTTCCAACGCTGCCTCTCTGTGTATTCCCTTTGTTGGAAACCCTGTTGCTATTCTCCAAACCCATCAGGTCAATGGAGACCCAGTACCTGGATTTCAGAGGCAGAATGTGATCCAGTCACACCCACACCTAAGCATAACCCCAAACTCAAACCACCCGACTTCATCAGTTCAAAACCAGGCTCTTTTCAACCAAATGGAGAATATACTGGACCCCATTGTACTCTCTCAGTTAGGAAACACCACTAATCAATTTGCACCAATGCAGTCAAATGTTGGATCGACTTTATCATGGCATCCGACCCCTGAAAACAAACAAAACCAGAATAGTTGCCCTTCCCAGGAATATCCCTCAAAACAGCAAGGGATGCATGTACCACAAATGGATGCTATCAGTGGAACGCTCAACCATGGCCGTCCATTATGTCCTATGCTTGGAACTACGGATGATGCTCTGCAGCCCACTGCCTCTTATGTGGAGAGTCTCAAGGGTTCTAGTCAGTTGGGATGTTCCACATCTCTGTATGCCTCACAGACACAAATCAAATCCAGCACAAACTTCATTGCCCCAGAAATAAAGACGGAGATACTGAATTATACAGAACCAGAACTCGTACCTGCGGTTAAGGACAGCACAATCAGTTTGGGAAATAATACGGAGAACCTTAAAAGTGTCAAGAAAAACAAAAGAACAAAATGGCCTGCTATTATTAAAGATGGGAAATACATTTGCTCTAGGTGTTTCAGAGAATTTTTGAGTCCTAAATCGCTGGGAGGACATTTGTCAAAGCGGTCCCACTGTAAGGCCTTTGATGAGACTGACCTGACCGCAGACCTGCCTACCTCGTTTCTCGATCTTCTCAATTCAGAACAATCTATTAATGCTGCCCAGCCTTCACCAGCTGTACAGTATAACCCCTCTGGAGTTTATCAAGACAAGCCTAGTCTGACAGTGACAAGAACTCCAGCAGATTCAAAAAGTTTGTCTAATATCAGTTATCATCCCGCCAATTTGTCAGCATATGGAGTCGGGGATGAACCAAATGATGAGATTCTGAAACACCTTATGGATAATACAAACATTCCTGATCTTTTTGATAATTTAGCAGTTCCCCAACAACCATTACAAAATCCTTGTGGGCCCCACGGAAGTACTGATCATGGTCCGAAAATCTCTGTCATACATCACACTGCAAACGTAAAGAAGACAGAGAATGAATCTTATAGGGATCCTTTTCTTCAGTCCTGTGACGGTATGTTTGGAATGACTGATTTCTCTGACCCACTCCTCTCCCAAATCCTTTCAGAGAAACCATCTAGTGGTTCCCCTGGCAGTTTGCCCTCAGACCAGATGAACAATTTACTCAAAGTTGAAACAATCACAAAGATGAGAGAAGCAAAGAGGATCTCTGATGATGACTCAGAAGGGCAGAAACATGATGGACTGCTGTCTGCGATGGCTAGTTTGGCACAGAATCTAATGTCCAACCCAATGACCCAGATCATGCCACCAGATCCACAGAATAGTCCGGCAACAGGTCTTAAACCACCTGAGACACAGAGAAAGAACATCGAACAGGATGTCAAGAGAAAACTGAGGGAACAGATTTTAGCAGGAGACTTTCAAAGAAGAAACAGTTCAGTTAATTTAACCAGCACTAACACAAACGACTGCTCAAAGAGTCGTATGTCATTAAATCAAGCTACCAGTGCTACACATTATTCTGGGGACCATCAAAGCCACCAGCCGACAAAGAAGATTGAGGTAACCACTGTGGGGCAGGTCCATGATGTTAACAAAAAAACAAACCCTGTGTATCCTGGCCAAATTCATGGGGCACCAAATCCACAGAGCTTCACTAATTTCAGAGAGCCAGCCATCCAACACCAGGAAACACCTGCGCCTACCACTATTTTGGCGAATGATGTTGATCTAGGTCCCTCCCAATCTTCCACAGACCAACAACATTGGATGATGGACATTCAGACTGCATTGGAGAGGCTGGACTTGGACAGAGAGTTTAGTGTCAAACTTCAACCATGTTTCCCACAGAAACCAAGCACCAATGACATGTCCCATGAAAATGAGTCTAATGTTTCAAAAGAGAAAGTCACACAGGTGTCTGTTACACAGGTATCTGACGGCTTTGTGAAACCATTTGCCTGTGAGAAAGATAACTGTACATACAGGGCCATGACAAAAGATGCCGTTTTGAAACACCTTATCAAGACTCACAATTACACAGATGAGATGATTCATTCAATGAAGAAAAGTCATGAGAAATTTGCCCCATTTAGCTGCCAAATGTGCAGTAAAACATTTACCCGTAACTCCAACCTGAGGGCACATTGTCAGACAGCTCACCGATTGTCACCTGAGGAAGTTTCTAAATTGAACCCAAAGCGCAACACGGGTGGATTTATGAATAACCAGGACCAGACAAATGTAAGTGCAGTCCCTTCCCCCTGTTTTCAGACTCTCAGTGCTGCCAATGGACATCGTCCAATCACGGACACTATGACTCATCAGAATTCACTCCAAGATGCGACCAAACAAGAGAACTTGTCACATACTTGTGTACAGTCACTATCTACTGATATATCTGACCAAAGATATGATGCTAATACTCACTCTGTTGGAATGCAATCAGTACAGAGCCTGTCCAGACACAATCAGCAACTGACTTCATCACCAACAATGTCTAGGTACCAGATGGATGCTCAGAGTGCGGTAATGACTCCTCAACCTTTACCTACAGGTCCTGAGAGTGACAGATGGTCAAATAGACAATATATTCCATCTTCTACAGTGCCCAACCAGTACTTACCAAGTAATCAAACTGGAGTCAGTTTGCCAGAAATGACAACTTCAGTGTCAGTGACTACATCAGATGCCCTTCAGACCTGCATTCCCCTATCCGTTGATAAACACAAGGTCAACAAACAAAAAATTGTAAAACCTAAAGTCGATACTCCCAAGAAGATGAAAGAGAAGAAGCCAGACGCAAATGATGCTTTCAGCCCATACAGGCCCTATCGCTGTGTACATCAAGGATGTGTTGCAGCCTTTACGATTCAGCACAATTTGATCCTCCACTATAGGGCGGTCCATCAGTCTGCTCTATTGGCATTTGAAGTAAACAATGAAAATGACCAGAACGAGGGGCAGGATGAAACAAACGACCCAGAGATGTCATCATCATCGCTGGAGGAACCAGAGAGTGAGGTCACCCAGGTCACTGAACTTAGGTGTCAAGTAAGAGACTGTTCAAGAGTGTTTCAAGATGTTCCATGCCTTTTGCAGCATTACCTCCAACTTCACAAATTCAGCCTGGATAAGGCAGGGTCTCTCATGTCCAGCATCAACCTTGGCAGGTTCCGTTGCGACCAACAAGGGTGTGCAGCAACATTCACTGCTTTTTGGAAGTACGTTGGGCATGTCAAAGAGGAACATGAGAGGGGAGCGCTATCAAAAGTGGAACCTGTGGACGGGATGTATAAATGTGACGTTGACGGTTGCGACCGTGCCTATGCCACAAGGTCCAACCTACTGAGACACACAATGAAGAAGCATAACGACATCTACAAACTGCAGCTGGTGAATCAACAAAAGAGTGAAGAACGTTTGAAAATGTCAAAATCAGTCGATGGAAAAGAAAACATCGAGAGCAACAAAAAGAGCCATCAGAAAGGTTGTGACAGGAAGAAATCCGATAAGTCTAAAAACAATCACTGGACTAAATACGGAAACCCCTCTTTGAAAACGAAAGAGGAAGCATCAGCGCTGTGCATCAAGAGATACACTTTGCAGTACCCCTGCATGATAAAGGGGTGTGATAGTGTCATGAATTCCGAGCGTAGCATTATGAAGCACTACATGGGGCATGGCCTGTCAGAGCGATATCTCGAGGAGCAGAGAAGCCATTTCATATTTTGTAAGAAATCCCCCAGGCAGAGGTACCGCTCCGTCAGGAGTGATGACTCGAAGTCAGAGAACTCATCTGAAGCGTCAGAGAGCGACGACACTGCAGACACCGGCCAAGAAGGAAGTGAATTTGAATACTCCAAACCTGTACTGCGTAAGAGGGGGACAACTGAGGACCCCGGACTGTTCGACAGCAAACCTTTGAACGATGACAGTTCCGAGGTCGTTTCAGATGGCCCTGTACCAATAAGACGCAAAAGAGGTCGCCCTCAAAAATTACACCTGGACAAACTAGTGAAGCGGAAAAGGGTGTCGAGGTCAACAAGGAGCCGTGTGGTGTATGGTGGGGATAATGGCTCCGACTCATCATCGAGCAATGCTCTGACACAGGATGACTTGACTTCATTCAAGCCCATGGGATTTGAAATGTCTTTCTTGAAGTTTTTGGAGCAATCCAACCAATCTGAACATTCCCTTAAGAGGAAGATTCATCCAAAAGCCGCTGTGTTGTGCAAAAAATCAAGTGCATATCTGCAATCAAAAGATTCCTCCGTTGACTTCAGGAACCCTCAACAACTGACATCTCTTGACAAAGTGAAAATTATTGTGGATGGCGCTTATTCGGACGTTGCTGAGATACTACTGAAGCAACTTCAGGAAATGAGACCAACAGTGATTTTAGAGAAATAGGTATTGTTAGTATTAAGACTGACTGACTGACTGACTGAATGTGTTTTTAAATATGGTTACTCAGGATTAGACTGGTTTAAACTTGCTGCATTTTTTTTTGTAAATCTGTTTGTTGAATTAACTAATTGAAATTGTTTTTGACAATAAACCTAATAGTCTAAACCTTATCTATAAATATTGTTTTTTTTATAGTACATGTACAAAGTTTGGTATAAATTAATGAATTAAGCATGTATGTATTTATGAAGCTTCCCATCACATTTTGCCTCCTGCAAACCAAATTAGAAACTTAGATAAAAAGCTCATGGCACATGCTGCCATGTTAAAAATAAAAAATAAATGGTATCCCTATGGGACAGGATTTAACAAAGTAGTCCCTCAAACTAATGGAATGTGATGTTGTGAGTAAAGTTTCTGATTTATTTTGTTAAACATGCCTTGTAAATTTCCAGGCATAGACAAATGTGTGTGTGTGTGTGTGTATAGTTAATTTTTTAAGCACTTACTGCCACCAGCAGTGATAAGTTAATTGAGATAAACTGAAACTTTATTACAAGTTTTTGTGTAAGTGTTTTATTACATTCAGTCATTACATTGTTGGCTTTAAATAAAAAAATGAAATTTGTGGGAATGATAAATAGAATGGTAGTCTTTAATGTACATTAAATGAAAATCTGTCTTAAAGAAGCATATAGCCCAGTAGATGTCCCAACATCAAATATTAACGGATAATACAATTTATGCGTCTGCTGTGGTTGGTGGACATTGAGTAGTGACTTTACTTTGCAGAATATCTTTATTTGGGAAAGTCTGGACTTGATGAGTTGATGAGTTATTAATGATATTTGAATGGTAACGGTAATTCGCATCAACAGGAATGTATCGTTTGCTGAAACATTTCCAGCAGTGTTTAGATATAATGTACATCATTTCTGCAATATTCAATACAATGCACAGAATCGATGTGCAGCCCATAATGTAAAGAAATACTTTTTTCTCGGTTGCTTTGGAGATGTAGCAGTCCACAGTGTTGGGACAAGGGTCCTCACTGCAGCGGAGCAAACGGGGAACATCAAAGCCGCTGTACAGGAAGTAGAAGGCCAATAGGGACCCCACCTCAAAAGTTGTCTTAAAGATGAGGCTGACAATGTAGGTGCACAGTAGGCCTCCATCAATCCTCCCTTTATCCTCGTATAGCTTCCTTTTATACTTGCTCTCCCTGTACTCGCGGTAGGCCACATGTAGAGCGACTAACAGAGAGGGAGTCGACACCATGATGAGCTGGAGTGCCCATAGTCTTATCTGGGAGATGGGATAGAAGTGGTCGAAACATACGTTCTCACAACCAGGTTGGTGAGTGTTGCAGACAAAGTCTTTGTTCTCATCCTTCCACACCTGCTCTGCTGCAGCAACATACACCAGGATGCGGAAGATGAACAGAACGGAGAGCCAGATCCGCCCAATGACTGTGGAGTACTTATTTACCCCACTCAGGACGTTTTCCAAAAAACCCCAGTTCATCTTTTCTTTGACGTAATAAACCTGTAAATGCGGGAATACGGCCAAGGCCATGGAAATGAGTCATAAAACATTGTCTTTGTGAGTCGTTTCTAACATGTAGGCCTATTATATTATAGCAATATGTAGGCTATACAGAGAAAACAAACATTTGTTAGTCAAACTGCAATGTAGCTTCCCCATTCAATTTGCATCCCGGTGATTTCCTGGTGTTGAAATTATCACTCAATATAGCCTTCCTTCATTGGCTCTGGTAACGGCTGCAGTATTAACTGTAAACCATATATAATTTAACAGTCCTACTTCTCTGTGACGGAGACGTTTCACACCCACTGACAACCATTTGTCTTTTAGTTATTATAACGAATATATATGTTCTCTCTACGAGGATTACTTTTACATCAAAAACCGTGAAATATCCAATGATTTAAGGAAGGAAGAATGAAGTGCGTGTCCAATTTAAAAATTGGGCGCAACAAACAACTTGAAATCTTAACCAATTTAACAATGTGAAAAGGCAGGATGAAAACTCACCAATCGAAAAGCGGATTATTGTTCTCTTTTTGTGAACAGAAGGTAAAGAGTGGTTCTGTATCTTTAGGAACACCTGATAGCCGAAACCTCCGGGCCCGTGGGTGCAGAGAGCTTGCCACACCTTCTGCAACCAGGTGGACAGGTTGACTGGCTGTTTACAGAAAATAATTATATTCATGAAGATATCAAATTACATTTGTTGCGATGATTTGTTGTTTGATGTGTGCACAAGATTTACTCACATCGAGATGCAATATCTGAGCCCTATTTAAAATAGCGAAAAACAAATTTGGTGTTTGTTTCCTCAAAATCAAAAGGCTTCCTTACTTCCAACAAGCGGTTGGAGGGTAAGTTGTCACTATGGACACACACTAAACAAAAAGACTAGGTCAACAGTTTAGTGTTTGATGAAAGAACAGAACGATGTGTTAAATAGAATCATTCCAAGTGATGGAGGCGTGTCATGCAAGTTTAATGAGAATTTGAGGTAGGCCTATTAAATGACGCAGCAAGTAGCCTGTTAATAATACATTTGAAGGCATGAACTTCGTCTCTTCAGTGTATTTGTTATAATAAAATTAACAAATATATTATTATTTTAATATAAAGCTATCGCTTGCTCTTACACGTTGCTGACTATTTCAACAGGCCTACTCTGTTTTGAATATTTTTCACGCGTCTGTCTTTCTTTATTTATTTTATTTCTCCAACCATCGGGTGGCGCTATCCATAATTCTTTAGATACTCTGTTTTAGCCGTTATTCTTTTCACAGTTGTTGATTGTTTTGACTTTGACATCACGACGCAAAGTAGCCTAGCTCATGTATACGACATTGTCCAGCATGTCTTTAAAGACTCTTTGCTATCTTTATTGAGGATTTTAAATACTTTCAAATCGAACGTTTGGAAAGACTGACATTGGAAAATGTCGTCTCCAGAATCGGGAAGTGGAAAGGAGGCTGCTGAAGGCTACAAGACCCCCGGACTCAGAGGGGCGAAGACAACCACGCTTTTCCGAGCTGTCAACCCTGAGTTATTCATCAAACCGGTAACGGCTCATTAAATCTCAGAACTAGATTGGTAAACAGCAAGTGTATTAAAAGTGAGTAGTGCTGTGTGAAATGTATTTAAATCTTTCACTTATGTTTTTGCAGAACAAACCTATGATGGCTTTTGGGCTTGTGACAATCACCTTGTGCGTGGGGTATCTGGGTTACCTGCACGCGATCAAAGAGAACGACCAACAGTTGTATGAAGCCGTCGACAGTGAAGGAGACCGATACATGAGGAGAAAGACTTCTAAATGGGACTGATGTAGGCTATCTAAATATTATTATAATATGCGCGAAAATTACTTTTGTTTTAAGAAAGTAAGTGGATGATTAAAACATGTCAATTTTTTTTGTTGTCTTTTTACTATTGGAGAATGTGTAAAGTTGGGTTATGGGAAATAGCGTCAATGCGAAAGTGGCGTTCTAAACGACATCACAAAAGAACTGCTTTTGCTAGTAGCACGCAACTTGAAAGTGTAAACTTTATTTTATTATTTAAAGAAAGCTAAGCCTCAGGTTTGATAGTCAGGTTGTAGCTTGTAAGACAAGATCTTACCCCTTGGGGCGAGGCATTATTCGGTTAATTGTGATTGTTGGCCCTTGAAATGAACCGACTCAAAGAACACGAACAGCCCAAATTGGGATCCAAAAGACAATCACGAAATCCATCCTCTGTGCTACAACCATGCAATAAACATCCCGCAACAAAACAACAACCGACGCAGCGAGCTCTCCTATCCTATGAAGGCACTATGATAAACCTGAAAAAGTTCAGTACGCACTCCAACATTGTTGGTATGTATGTCGATGAGATTGAGGATATTGCGAAGCTATAATAATGAATGGAAAAGTAATCTTCAATTACCAAATTACAGATATAGGAGAAAGCATACATCAGTATTACGTCACAACATTTCAGAAAGAGAAGGATGAGTGTATTCAAGCTGCCACAGAGGAAGCCTGGACCAAGGTAAACTCACATTACACAGTAGGCCAACATGGCACATGTGTTCCAAACATGTAGTCGTCTGTTTGATTCTTTCCAACTTCCAGGTGTAAACATTATCTTAATGAGAACATTACCCAGTCAGAATGTATTGCGCTTATTGAGATGTCAAAAATGTTCAGGCAGATCTGGAGATAGAGAAAATGGTGTTACAGACAATTAAATTTGCCAGGAAGGAGAGAGAGGTCTTGAAAAAGAGAGCTGAAAAGGCATGTGCTTATATACAGGTAGGTTGAGACTCAAAATTACAATCTACAAGATATGCAAATGAAAATAACTAATTTAGTGTCCACAAGATTATCATACGTTTTAATAAAAACTAGTCTACTGTGGTTTCCATCGGTTTCTATTTTTTATTAGGGAAGATATGTTTAGGATGATCAACTGACTGTTTCTTATTTTTAGTATAGATCATAAAACAAATGTTTTTCTTCATCTTCTTCCAACTGTGCATGATGATTTAACCGTCATCATGCAGGTGACTTTGGCTGAATATGACATGAGAGTAAAAAGAAAGGTAATGTCTGACATTGAGAAACTGCGCAAGCATAATGAGGAGAGGTATTCTCAGGAGATCCATGCGGCAGTTGAGAAGATTGCCCATCGAAAAGCTAGCAGTGAAGTTCTGGCTAAAAGAAAGAACCAAAATTTAAACACACAAACTGCCACAATCCTTGAGAGGTCAGTTGTCACACAAGGTCAATCAGTCTGTTTTCAAATCAGGTTCTGGTGTTCCTGGGCCTTGTAACTGTCCATGATCACTCTCTTTTGATGACTCTCAAGGGACTTTATGCTACAACCACAGCATGCCAAGACTGTTGCCAACCAAAAGAAGGATGAAATTCTGGAAAAGGTGAAAGCAGTGATGGCATGCAGCATAGCTTGCAACATTGAGAAAACACAAAAGGAGGAGCAGAAAATTGCTCAGCAGAACTTAAATATGGTGGAAAAGAAATACAAGGCAGAGCTGACGGCTCTAACGGAGAGGACACGAGAGCTGGAAGCTATTGTGGACAAGACTGCTCAAGATCTGCAAACTGCCATCGCAGATAAGCAGGTTTATGTGGATGACCTGGAGGAGACCAGAGCAGCATTTCTGAATTTCATCAATCTTCAATTCAAAGACTTAAAGCCTGATCAAGCTGCCTTCATACTCCCACCCAAGAAAACTGACAGGAAGTGAGTGAAGACTTGGAATAAATCAATCCATGTAATTGCATTAAATGTAGCTTTTTCTATGTATATAGCTTTCACAAAATCTACAAGTATCATAAGCGACCATAGACATATTTAGTCTCAGATTGTTTACTATCAGTGTCCAAGTTTTACTGTTGTATTGTACACCATGAAAGGGTTTTCGTTTGAATATATTGGAATTATATGGTGAGAAAAATCTAAACCCAGAACCAGTATTTTTTTTTTTAAGTGTACTTTTTATTACTCAAGTGAAGGAGGCCTTTGACGTAATAGAAAATTCTTTATTTTGTTATGGACAATATAAATAATTTCAAGACACTTCTTAAACAGGTAGGCGTTCACCCATGTCTGTCACGTCCTTAGTCGTTTTCCCCGCCCTCTTCGATATTATAAATGAGGTCTCCGCGAATAGTTGAATGGATCTGCTCAGCCGTGTGATGCTCTTCGGAATGGATACAACATGGCGGAAAGATGTGATCGGCTGTCCCACGTCTCGTTTCTTAACCACACCATACTAGAGACATGTTCTGGGGCTAGATTCTGTTTGGCAACACGAAGGGATTCTTTCCAAATTGCTTGTTGTTTTTCGACTGAAAAAGGAAAGATCGAGAGCTGAGATCCCAGGATGAGCCGCAACGCAACAGGTAAGACAAGTGCAGCGCGTGTTAGAAATTGAACAATTTTTCAGTGTTGTAAATTCTGTCTCGTGCTGCCTAATTAGTTTCTCTGCATATGCAGCGTGAATTAATCTCAGAACTTGCAACCATTCATATGCAACATCGGCTTGTTCTAGTGACTAGAGGTGCAGAAGGAAATTGAAGAATCAAATGTTCGGACCGGTTTCTCCAGTAGATGGGGGGGGGGGGGGGGGACTTGAAATAGTTCTCACATTTCAGGCATGTTTTTTATGTAAATAGTCGTTTCCCACAACATTCTTTCAGAATTCCAAGGGTCCTCGCCCTCCTTACCGTTGCCTGGTGATCATGTGTTGAACTCGGGAGCTGTTGTGTACCCTGGTAAAACTACCACACTTCAATTTGAATTCAGAATCACAAAAGTGCCACTTTACTACGACATGGTCAATCAAGTCTCTTTTCTGCTTTTGACAGGTGCCTTTGACCAACATGGATGTCCTTTAGTCATATTCCCAGTGGATGCTCATGGCAAATTAACATCAGAAATAACCAAAGAAGAAGTGGTGGACTTCATAAACTACTTTCTTTGTTTGCACAAGTATGTAATGGTATACATTAAAAAAAGAATTGCACCGTTGAACTTGATGTCTAGCCCTCCTAATTGTACCTTGTCATTAATAGCAAAAAACAGGAGAAGGAAAGCTTGGTTGCACTCGTGGCTGATTTAAGACAAGCCTCTCCAACCACTGCAAGGTTTATCGCTGATGCACTGCGTCTACTTGAGGTAACTATTCTCTGATGTAGAGTTTGTCTATTAAGAATTTAATTCAACCATTATGTGAGAACAATTCAGCTGTTTCTGAAATGTATTACTCAGTTGGTTGGCAATAGAATAAGAGTTTAAAGTTACAAGAAATAGATTTGAATTCAAACATGTTATTTTTGCTTAACCCCATGATTGTTCTTCATGCCAGGACTAATGTTATTATGTAACTTGATTTGACCAAGTCCTCATGTCTGGGGTGGGTCATCTGGACACAATGCAAAGTGCGTCACTTCCTTGACGGGTTGTCAGACTGGAATTCTTCTTGAGGCCAAACTATGGAGAGGTGGTGGGAGGGAATCACATGCGTGCTGGATCAGATGGTCTTTGTTACAGACAAGCTCCAGTAAAATTACATTGAGTTTCTTAGGTGTTCCTATTCCTTTACGCATCCATGTACACAATTCGGATTGAAGAATCCACAGAATCCTTTAATATTGATTTTAGGTTATATATTAAAAAATAAACATCACTTCAGGTGACAGTGAATCTGACTTTTATTTTTATCAATACTCACAAATAGAACTCAAGTTGATTAATGTTTTTTATTTTACAAATGCAGACTTTTGAGGGTTTTCAGTGGTTAAATCGCAGCCGTTTCTCTTCTCTCTTAGCTGCACAGCAGGACGGTTCACACTGTGTACATAGTTCAACCAAAAAAGAAGGACGTCTTCAAACTGTTGTCCAAACTGCTGATGCCATCCAAGGATCACATGGCTCCCTTCAAGGTACAAAAGGAAACAAATTACAATAATTGGTTTGAATTGACATTAAACCCAATGTAACATTTCTCATACAGCCCAGAGTATGTAATGATCTTCTTACCAACAGAGAGTTCTGCTAAAGGAAGTCTTTGAACTTTCCAACTACATCGACAGAAGCCAGTTGACTGCATCTTTAGGAGGCTACCTTGTTTACTGTCACCAAAGTTGGGTTACGTTCATTAAGGTATAACATACTTTTTATTTTTATTTTTTACAGACATTAATTCACTGAATTACATTGTCACTGACACTGTCTTTTAGAATGAATGCTTCCAAGACAATGCTCGTCTTTGTATCCAGGAATGCATTTATGCTATGTTACTGTCATCGGGTTTGGGTGTGCACATGCATATTTACAACTGGAGCAGTTCTAATGTAAAGCTACAGTAGTTTGATCTTCGGAGAAGGAGAGTAGTGTTTGCTGCTGGGGGCTTGGCAAGTAGATTAGCAGAGGTCTCATGATAGGTCTTAACACACGCCAGCATTGTCCTCGTCGATGCTAGATGGAGACCTCAGAAGTTGATTATTCTGCTCATCTGACGGTTGAAATGCATTAGAACGGCTCTCTCTCAAACGGTCGCCCTCCTAATCTTGCTCTTGAAAACATTCACTTCAGTTAATTAATCTCTGTAAAAACTGTGTCATCGGAAGAGAGACATTTCATTTGTGATCCATTCATGAGTTTCAGTGACGTGGCCCAAGAGCTATTGTTTGTTACCTTGGTGAAGGCTGCACAAATGCAGAGGGCAATCAGCTGACCTCATTAGCAAATGAAAGGCAGCCCTACTCACTAGTTGATCATATTCAGTCGTATGGGCATTCATCCATGTTGATGGTTAATCTGTGTGAACAGCCTTTTTTTGGACCTGGTTTGCCAGATGCTAATATGAATGTGCTTTAAAAAAACTGTTGGCAAAGCCTTAGTTTGAAAGGTATACATCTGTTGTGTAATTTTTTGGCACAAGTGCAGCCTTTACAGGGTTTTGTTGTGAATGGTGTAATAATCTCATTTGCATTCAGTTTTAATCTAACCTTTCTATTTGGGCTTTTGAAATTGCAGGAGATTGATGCTTTTGTCCAGGAGTTCCTTCTGGTGGTGCAAAAACTCCCTTCCTGCATCTCTACCCTGCAAAGCCTCTCCAGACAGCTTGTACCCTCTACATTCGATGAGCTGACAGAATTCTGTTCCACCAACGAGGCAACGTTTCAGCATCTGAGAAGGTAGAGGTGGTCCGTCATTAGTTTGATCAAACATGCGCTTTCCTCTTGGACCACACAGTTTTTATATAGAAAATTAAGAGTTTTCCTTAACTGTTCTGTGATTTCAGGGAGTTAGGCCTGGATGAGTTGCTAAGGCGTTGTGAGTGTGTGGTGGAGAAACTGCGCTACCCTGAAAATGATCCCTGCTATCAAGCCATGGCTGGGACCGCACTCTTCACACACACTGCCTTTGACATGCTACAGAACTACAGCCGGTACTGGGTTAAAAATCACCAACTCTAAAACGTGCTCTCTAATCCTTTATTCTAGCCCTGAGCACTGCACAAATATTGTCCTGTTTCACGAAAGCTTTCTACAACGAGTCTTCCCTGTGCATTCATGTTCTGTCGCTTTCTTTTTTGAAAGGATAACCACCGCTGTGGAGAAAATAGAGTTGCTGTGGCAACAGGCTTTTTCTAAGGCCCACGTGCAGCTGCGGGTCTTCCAACTCTGCCAACAGGCTCAGCAGGTAGGTCACTAGATGTCAGTTTCTTCTGTTTCTCGTCCTTTTTGTATCATTTCCTTTTGTTAACATTTCCTCACCTTACAGATCACCCAACAGATGATAAGCCTTCAGGAGGAAAAACTCCAGCCTTACAGAATAGAGATTGCCAAAGACTCCAGAAAAGCTGAGATGTTGACATCAGTGTTTGAAACCTCCATCTATACCCCTGCAATGGTAGATATTCCGTTTTACTTCTCGACTGTGAGAAACACAGTCTAAGCAGTGTTATTGTCTAGAAGGGAACCTTCATAGTGGTGTGCTGTCGTTGCCAGGCACTGGTACGCTGTGCAGAGGATGTGATTCATACGTTGGTCGAGTCATTGCCACCTGGTGATGCCCGGGGTAGTGAGCAGTGGGTGCAGGACCTGAACAGGCTGAAGGAAAACTTGCTCTCCTCTGTAGAACTCCCACATCAAACCCTAAGAGCGGTCTCAGACTTCTTCCATTACTACAACAAAGTAGGTGTTGTAAGTCACGGATGCCATTGATGGAGTTGTCTTGTTTACAAGTATGCTATATTTTTGGGGCTCAAATAAATCGATTACTCTGCAGTCCAGCAGCTGGTACAACATTGTCCTCCGTGAGAACTTTCTCCAAGACCTTCTGTGGGGTGTGAGCACTGATAGTCTCCAGGCGCTGCATCATCCTCAGGGTGTCAACGCTGGGGTCCCTGGACGGAGGCAGTCGCTCTGCCAATTCCTGGTGAAGAATCCCTCCCCAGATATGGCTGAGCTGGTGCAGTTGGCGCACCTTGCCAACGTCATCCCGGATGATTCACTTCAGAGCGTTGGGAAGCAGCTGTCACAACGGTGAATTTGATGTTTGTGAAGTCATACCAGCAATTGTTTCTTCTCGTGTTGAAGACTCTGGTTTTAACCTGTTCATTGTAAACCTAACCCTTCCAGGTGCATGACCCTTAGAAAACTTCTAACCGCTCCAGGAACTGTACCTATAAATGACCTACAGTTAGCCCTGCAGTGGCAGTATGAGTTTTTAAGGACAAACGATACACTTGGATTCCACACCGACCCAGCCTTAGACAGGAGGCCTGAGGACCTTCAGAATAGGCAGGGTGGAGCATCGGGCCTCCCTGGGAAATCTCATCCTAAATTGGACCAACAAGCCAAGGAGGCCTTGCACAGCCACGGCTCGTTCTCCAACCTCACCAAGGGGGCATCAGGAAAGACGCCAGCCCACCAGCCACCTCTGGGTGCTGAAGCTCAGGGTAGCGCCGTCCCTGGGGTGGGGTTTTCTACCGGCAAGCCTCCATCTCTCAGCTCGTTTGACTCGGGCTTCGACGGAGCAGGAAGCAGTCATCTGGAAGGTGGAGGAGGGAGGGAAGGATGGGATGGGCTGTCCAGGTTAACCAGCACCAGAGACTCCATCAGGCCCGTCAGCAGGCAGCCGCAGATCCACGAGGAGAACATCTCCAGTGTTTCTGACTCTGAGGATCGGGGGGAGGAGATTGACTTTGGGCATGTGGGGAACACCTCCAGGGCTAGCATCCAGATCATCCCCAAAGTGACAGTGGACTCCCTGAACTTTGAGATCCAGGTGAAGCGATCCGCCACCCTCCCCCAGAACCCCTGGTTGAGCCTCCCTACCGAGGACCTGGAGAAATCCTACACCGTCACCATCACGCAGAACCCACCAGCACAGCAGAACCCACCAGCACAGCAGAGAGACCCCAAAAGCCCGGCCTCCCTGGAGCGATCTCATCACTCCGACCGATCCAGCAGGTCTCGAGACCAGCCCACACAGACCGAGCTGCCAGAGGGTGGGGCTGAGCCTGACTTGAAGGAGCAGGAGAGCTTCGACGACCCGGGACTGAGCCCCATAAGGAAGCTCCTCTCCAGTACGATCACAGACGCCAGAGAGAGATCCCAATCGTCTACTGAGGGCGTCCCCACTCTCCTCTGGGATTCCTATGATTTCCACAACCAGGACACCTGTGAAAGGTAATTTACGTTTACATTACGTTTATTCATTTAGCAGACGCTTTTATCCAAAGCGACTTCCAAGAGCGAGCTTCACAAAAGTGCATATGTCAAGGATCAGGAACGAGAGGGCCCCAAAAACATTGTTGGGAGCCAAAACATGAAGCATACATTGTGAAATGCAAATAAGTGCCGATGGGAAGAAACATAAGAGCGCGAATGTAGCACAAATTCAAATTAAACAACATGAACTTCAAGAAGAGTAGTTACTGGCTGAAGTAATGCAACCGGTTAGCTTAATACACTGACAGCATTACTGGCTACTTATTTTGATATTGCCAGTGTTTTAATTCTCTGTCCTCCCAAGAAATGATTGTACACACTGTGGCCACCTTCCCAGAAGAGAGGAAGCTGTTATAGCTGCAAAGGGAGGACCAACTACATATCAATGCCTATGGATTTAGAATAAGATGTCATAAATGCTCCTGTAGGGGTAACATGTAGGTGTCCAAATACGTGTGTGTGTGTATATATTGATGTGTTTTTTTGGATAACCAGCCCAGTGAGTGAAGTCTCCATGAGAGACTGGGATCTGAAGGAGCAGGATGGTCTGAGGGAAGTGGAGGAGATCCTGGGCCGGGCAGCCGGGATACTGGAGGCAAGTTTACACTGTTATATTCACAGTGACATTTTATATTATTTAATTTACTTTGGGGGGAATCTTATTGTCAATTGTCTGTTTATGCCTTTTACTTGAAACAATAACTGTATCTTTATATTTCTACTTACTATGTTTATTATTGGACACCAACCTTCCAAAGCTAATTCCTTTTATGTGTAAACTTGGCAATAAACCGGATTCTGATTTGTTGCTCTCATACAACAGTGGTTTATGTTACTAAACACTTTCTCAACTTGCCAAGTTACCACAGTAATTGCCAGCTTGTTCCATGGTGTTTACTTGGTTCCACAGGAGGAAGAAAATGTGCTGGCACAAGAGGAGATGTTGGCTGTTCTGATGAAGACTGAAACCCCAAGCAAACAGTGGCCATTATGGAACAGTGCAGACCAGCTTAGTGTGGTATGTTGTGTTCCTTATTTATACAGTAGACCTTGTACTATTAAGCTGCTGGTTAGCCACAAACAATGATCCACTATTTGTACATTGCAAATTAGATTCAATGGATTTGATTTGGACTTTCCCTCAAAATTCTACACTGCATGACAAGCAACCGATTGTTTTTTCTCTTGAGGGTTATATGGCCTTCAATAAAAACATGTGGCTAAAACATGTTTTACTGTAGAACTAGTAAGTAATTAATAAATAAACTGATAAATGGTAATGAATGTCAAATGTTGCTGCTCTGTTTCAGGGAGGGTTAAATCAGTTCTTTTCTTTGCAGATGTCCTCTCGTGACTTGTGTGAGGCAGGTGTTCTTGGCCTTGAAGACGGTCTCGCTGTCAAAGGCACAGACAGTTTGTCGGAAAGTGCATCATTCAAGGTCACACGTGGACCCGTGGAGTCTGATGACTCCCTGACTGAGGCTGGGGGCGTGGCCTCTGGAAGCAGGGGGGGGCTTCTGAAAGAGCTGAGGGAACTACATGTCCTGGACGAGCTGATCATGGAGGAGAACGTCAAGATCCACAAGCTGAGACGGCACAAGGAGGAACGCCTCGACGAGAAGCCTGCGGAGTCCATGGTCCCTCGAAGGACGAGCAAGGAGAGGCAGATGTTCCAGTTGGAACTACAGAGGGAGAAGAAGGAGGTGGAAAGACTGGAGAGGAGCCTAGATAACGGTACCACGCGGTGTAAACTAAGAAAGCAGCCAAGCAGAACTAGGAAGGTTGTGAAATGCTCCGTGATGGAGAGGACTTCCAAACATGATTACCTGGAGGACAGTGCTCTCTGTGAAGAGCTTATCTCAGGCAGCAAGAGGCCCTGCACACAGGTCTTGACCAAAATGCTTCCAAACGTAAATGCATCCAACACTGATGCGGTCTCGTTTTCAGAGTCCGTCACCAAACAGTCTGTATTACGAGACTCTGTTTCACCCCTACATTCTCCTGGCATGTACACCAACTTTAGTATTGATGATTCCCTTGGCCATTTTGCGGTTTCTAGTTTGCAACAACCTGTCCTAGCCTCACAACAGACCACCCCCGGTTCTAAGGAGGAAGTTGGAATCCAGCCTCCAGGGTACGACGACGGCAAGCTAGATTCCAGATCCAGGGAAACAGTTGAAAGTCGCAAACCAGAGGATTCGTCAAAACCTGAACCAAAACAAGATTATGGTGCTTTTGATCCAGGTGGCATCTCTGATAACCCCCCTGTGCCTAAACCAAGGAAGACACAGCCTCCTGTTCATGACGCCTCAACAGAACCAGTTAACCTGATGGATCAGGGACCTGAACCACTTGGAACCCAAATGCTGGACACTTCCCCAATGCCTAAAGAGCGGAAAACCAAGCCTCCAGCCCCATGCGACGTTCACATTCTCAATCCTGACGTGAATGAGCACACCAATAACAATAACAACAACAAGCCCATCACAGATCAACAGTTAACATGCCCCGCCCCTCACAAGCCCAGATCACATGCCCCTCAAGACGATCCCGTAACATCCACACTCACCCAGGTTTCTTCTCAAGGCCTGCAGATACAGACCAACTCGCAAGTTTCCCAATACTCGGAAATTGAAGGTGTAGAATTATGTTTAAAAGTAAGTGAACCGCCTCCGGAAGTGTTCCCTGACTCATGGGAACCAGTAAGAGTTGAAGTACCTCAGAGGTGTGGGACTGGCTCAGGATCCTTCACAAGATCACTCCACCAGCCATTTATCCATATTGGCACCAGAGAGGTACGACCCTTACCTGTGACTTATAATTACCTGAGACTTTTTCAGCTCAGCATAGATGTAAATTATGTTCTGTGTACTTATGTTATGTTATGCCAGGTGCTTGCGTTGTCTTGTCTTAAGAATTTCAGGGCCCAGTCTGACCTTGTGTTGTTTTGTGTACCTGACAAATAAGACTTGAACTTGAAGGACTTGAACTTGTAGTTGTTACTAATAAACCTGAACTTTAAACTTGAGAACAAATTTAATAGGAATGGTTCCATTTTTTACCTTTCTCTTGCAGATGATGAATTATAAGACTCCTATCGTGCTGGATACAGGTTCTGGTTTGATGAAAGCTGGCTTTGCTGATCAGGACCTTCCATCTACAATTTTCCCAACAATTATTGGGCTGCCCAAGTATGAGGTAATCTATGTGGTTGATGAGAGTTGATACACACATACATGCTGTACTTGCATAATCTTAATTTATTTAAATTCTTTGCTTGCAGGAAATAATGAATGGCAACTTTGAACGGGAGACCTACATTGGACATGAAGCTCAACACATGAGAGGAGTTCTGACACTGAAGTACCCCATGAAAAATGGAATCATTAGCAACTGGGATGACATGGAAAAGGTTTGTTAGGTTTAAATGTCAGAAGACGCCACAGCACTCTGGTATGTGTTGACCTCACTGCTCGGATCTTCCGTTCTCAGATTTGGCACCACGCGTTCCAGCAGCTCGGTGTGGAGCCTGATGACCACCCTGTCCTTTTGACTGAGGCGGCCGTGAACCCTCGGGATAACCGGCAGCGCATGGTGGAGCTCATGTTTGAGAGCTTCAATGTTCCTCTCACCTACGTGGCCATGCAGGCAGTGCTAGCGCTCTATGCTGCAGGGAGATCAACGGGTAAAGTACCTGTAGTTGTATAGGTGAACCATAATATTTGTTTTAATAAACCATTAAAAGCTTGGATGAGAGGGGCAAGTGATTCAGGAATAGGTTATTCAGTTGTCTGTGTTCTGAATGGTAATATTGACAGTTATGAACTGAGCTCTGTTTTCATAGGTGTGGTGTTCGACTCTGGGGATGGAGTGAGTCATAGTGTGCCTGTGTTTGAGGGGTACTGCCTTCCCCATGCTGTTCAACGCTTCACCATGGCAGGATATGACGTCACAATGCATCTCAAAAAGGTATTTAATCGTCAAGTGAGCATTTTAAAGTGTGCGATCAGACGTGATTTCAACGTGTGCGGTTTTTCCTGTGTCTTAGCTCCTCCAGGAACAAGGGGTGTGCATGCGCACCTCTGCAGAGCTTGAGATAGTGCGGGAGATGAAGGAGAAGTGCTGCAGTGTGGCTGAAGACTATGAATCTGAGCTCGCGTGTGGGGGGTCTGCTAGCAGTGAGATGCATTACACCATGCCTGATGGCCAGGTCATCAGCCTTAGCACTGAGAGGTTCAGGTAACGGCCTGCACACTCACCCTAATGAGGACCACAATCTGGTTTTCTCCCTTGGAATGTCTGACCCCTGATACTACTTTTAAAGGGGCAGAAGCCAGTTTCTTCTTTTTTTTAAGTAAACGTTTAACTGCCCCTTTGGATACCACAAGAGGTCAGTTAAAGCTCTGGGAATATTAATGGCGACATTCTTCGTTCACACAGGGCACCGGAGATCCTGTTCAAGCCAGAGCTTATTGGACGTGACCATTATGGGATGCATGAGAGCATTTTCAAATCCATCCTCTGCTCTGACCTTGACCTACGGCGAAGTTTCCTGGGAAACATTGTTCTAGCAGGTATGCCAAGTTTGGCTAAGTTGGCGCAGAGTTCATGCTGAATCCCATGTCTCGTACATAAGGGTTTATAGGTTTCTCATTTCCTGTGTCCAGGTGGAAATACCTTGCTTGCAGGCTTGCCAGAGAGACTCCAGAAGGAAATCAGAGTCATGGTGCCCTCAGACTTGGGGGAGTGTGTGCGTGTGACCAGCCCCAAGGACAGAGATTTTTCTGTTTGGAGCGGAGGTGCGGTACTGGCCAATTTGCCCTCTTTTGCTTCTGCCTGGATCAGCCAAGAGGAGTATGAGGAATTTGGCCCCCAGATTGTCTTCAGGAAGTGCTTCTGACTGACTCGTATCCAGTGTTTGGACTCTACTTCTCACAAAGTGAAATATGTATGTCTAGCTGTGCCACATTTGGGATCAAAGCCTTTTAATATTTTTGTTCGTACATGTCTTGTTTGTGCACAACAAATCCTGGAGAATTTCTGAAGTATTTATATTTGCCACTATCTAACTAGTGTTAAAAGCTTACCTTAGTATAGTTCTCAGTGAGCTTTAGGTTAGTTTGACAATAATACTCAAATACATTTTGTATTCCCCCGTTTGTGCCACTTAAATCATTTTTGTGGAATAGGCACTTTTGCAGCACCTTTTTGGAAGTAGAATGTCTTTAAATAGTTTTATTCTTGATCAGTATGAAATAAGTTATTTGCATCTATTTTCCTCATTCTAAAGTAACCAATTTAGTTCTGTGGAACTGATGGAAACCCTAACAGTGTATATAGAGCTATTGAATATATTTGTCCGTCCAATGTACAATTTATATATAAATATGTCCCAGTTAGTTGGCTTACATTTAATCAGCCTAATTTGTCATTAGTGTCCTTGTCTTTTAAGTGTTAACTTGGTGTAAGGTGTCATTGTTTACACCAAGACTTGATCAAATCAAACCAGTGTGTTCGTAGTATCCCTCTTGATACGATGAAGAAGTCCTTTTAGGACTGTGTACCTTTTGTTGCGTGAATCCTCGACCTAAAGATCAGTGCTAGTAAGGGTTTGTTATACAAGTCAGAAACCACCAGGGACTGGTACATGAGAGGCTGGGTGTATTTATAAATGTTAAGATCTAATGCAGTTGTGGAATGTTAACTGTACATTTCATAATGAGTTTTAAAAGTTGACTGTAAATCAGTGCACACATGCTGGTTCATGTTTGATTTCCTTTCTCACAATGTATGGCTTCGAGTTTTGTGCTGCATGCTTTACGTAGTATTTTTTTGATTGTGTTGGACACATTATTTTCCTTAAGTCGTGATATTTGACACTGAGTTACTGTAGTGTTGTTGTGTATTGCTTCATTGAACATGTTTTGTACCTCAGGCCATACACCTTTTAATTACTTTGCCGTCATTTTGTAGTTGCATATACCAGCCACTCTATCCTGGGTACCTTCAGCATTTTGTTACTGCAGCATTTGGATAATCCCCATCTCTTTACAGCCCTGTAGTGTGATACCCATTGACAGTATTTGTTTAATGCACTGTTTTGCATGTGTGTTTTAGAAGTTTGAACTTTTGTATTTTTCTTTGCTACTCTAAAGACATGGGGAGCTAAATCTCAGGTTTCAAAAGTCTGCATGTAATCCCTGTGGGAAGTTCAAATGGCCTTGTGTAAGGGCCCAAACTAGCAAATGTGCAGTGTTGGCCTTTTGATGATTTTGTAGTGAAGGATTTGAACCAAAAAGAATGCTGTTCTGAAGTCTTGACACCTAACCAAGTTATGTCTTTTTTTATAATAAATATTTTATCCAACTCCTACTTTGGCAGTGTGCATATTATTTTCAACATCAAGCCAGGCTTGTTACTTTAGTTGGTGGCATGATCTCTTCTTCCTCTCATTTTACTGTTTGTGGAAAAAGAAAAGTAGGATACCGTAATTCATTTTTTTGAAAGATGGAAAAAGTAGGATTTTTTTTTTTTTTTTTTGAAAAATATTAAAGGTTGTTATCTAAAAGCTGAAAGAATATTTTAGAATAAGTTTTGAACGGTTAAAAAAAATATTTTTGAAAATACGTTGTAAAAAGTTAAAAAAAATATTGCATCAAAAGTTTCCATCATTGATGAGAAATTAGGTTTTTTTTTAAAGAAAGTTTTGTACCTTATGGTTGAAAGGTACCTTATGGATGAGACTGAGGGAGTTAGCAATGACGACATGACTGAGAATAGAGACATTCCTGATCACCCATGGCCATACTATGAAGTTACGAATTGTCGGTGTAAAAAAGGGATTCCTGGCAAATGCAATACTAAAACAGGTCAAATCAAATTTATTTGTATAGCCCTTTTTACACGCAAGCATGTCACAGAGGGCTTCACATACGCCCATAGAACTGCCCCTCAACCAACCTAAACCCTCAAGGACGACAAGGAAAAACTCCCAGAAAAACTCCCAACGGGAGAAAAAATGGAAGAAACCTTGGGAGGAGCAATTCAGAGAGGGATCCCCTCCTCCAGAGACGGTTGGCAAGAGAGAGGAGCAGAACACAAGCTAAACATAGTCATACAGTGTCAATGGGTTTTGAAACACCAAAAATCCATTGTTCGGCTTTATAGACGTTGGATGGGACCTGGAAACTCGCTGTTGGCCGTCATGGAGGCTGGTTTCCGGTTGACGACCTGGTCCAGCGTTGGTAGACCGACGACCAGGCAGGTCCTGACAGCTCAGACCCCCCACACCACAAGGGATGTGTGGGGGGGACAGAGAGGAGAACAGGTAGTAGTAATGGCTACCTTTTACTATATGTCACAGCCCACACTTACCACACACCTACACAAAAGTGTAGTCTTTTACCAGAGTATTTTTAAACATGAGAATCTGTACTTCTACAGTACTTGAGTGAAGGATGTGTGTCCTTTGCCATCTCTGCCAGTGACTCAAATTTCTACTTACTGGCTCGTGCAAAACAGCCTCCTTGGCTGCTTTTGTATATGGTAACCAAGGTAACCCGTTGGCGACATGTCTTCCAGCTCTGTGTAACGGCTCGCTGTCTTCAGGCTAAACATGTCTCGTGCTCAGGCAGAAAGCGTGATAAAGAACATCATTAGGGAGATAGCCCAAGAATGTGCTGGAAAAGGGCATGCTGTATCGGAAACATTGGTGGCATTTATGGTAAGAATTTTACTGTAGTTCTAGGTAGGCTAACAGCTAATGTTGCTAGACCTAGCTAACGCTAGTCCCCTTGTTTACTTTCTGTAGGCACCCCTACTGTACAAGTGTAATACTGCACACTGAAGTTCTTATATTTTATCTCTTTACTTAGGTGAAAGCTGTTGTGTTGGACCCAAGAAATCATTTCAACGTTGATCGAACTCTCACCAAGCAAGATGTTAGAAAACTTGTGGAGGTAAGTCAACTAGGGTCAAGTTTTGCCATGTAGGTGGCTTTCGGTATCGTATCGTACAGTACATTTTAGTCATTTTTTTCAGTAATATTTTTTTTTTATAGTTGTGTGTGGACAAACTCATGGACCAGGGAAGCCCTACCCTTGATACTATCAAGATGCAGGTGTATTTTGACATGAATTACACATCTAGAAGTAAGTTGGACCTAAATGTGATTTACGAAATTAATGTTGTTGACTGAGTAATTAATACGTTTCGAAGCCGCTGATGTCATCTTCTGTTTTTCCTGTCTTGGATATTAAACCAGGTGAGTTCATTAACGAGCATCACCGGGTACTTCAGTCCAAGTTGATCCCAGTTAGTCGAGAGATCACCGACAGCAGAGTGAAAACACGGGAGGACCTTGAGGCTCTTTACCGCAAGATCGTCAGCTATGTTCTGCTGCGTTCAGGCCTGGGTTCCCCTACGGACATCAACACGGTCAGAGAGGCCACAGGTAGGTAACCAACAACTCACAAGAACTTTCCCTTGTGCGTAATCAGTCATATTGTGTCTTGTCCATGTGATACAACAAACTGAATTGTAACCACATTAATGTGCCATACTTTATTATGGGGTGTGCCCATGCCAGTGGTGTTGTGATAGTGTTACGCATTTGTATTTTTGTGGAATTCTGACAGTATGTACCTTTTTTCTGTCTGTTTGTTCCTGCCTGCCTGCCTGCCTGCCTGCCTGCCTGCCTGCCTGCCTGCCTGCCTGCCTGCCTGCCTGCCTGCCTGCCTGCCTGCCTGCCTGCCTGCCTGCCTGCCTGCCTGCCTGCCTGCCTGCCTGCCTGCCTGCCTGCCTGCCTGCCTGCCTGCCTGCCTGCCTGCCTGCCTGCCTGCCTGCCTGCCTGCCTGCCTGCCTGCCTGCCTGCCTGCCTGCCTGCCTGCCTGCCTGCCTGCCTGCCTGCCTGCCTGCCTGCCTGCCTGCCTGCCTGCCTGCCTGCCTGCCTGCCTGCCTGCCTGCCTGCCTGCCTGCCTGCCTGCCTGCCTGCCTGCCTGCCTGCCTGCCTGCCTGCCTGCCTGCCTGCCTGCCTGCCTGCCTGCCTGCCTGCCTGCCTGCCTGCCTGCCTGCCTGCCTGCCTGCCTGCCTGCCTGCCTGCCTGCCTGCCTGCCTGCCTGCCTGCCTGCCTGCCTGCCTGCCTGCCTGCCTGCCTGCCTGCCTGCCTGCCTGCCTGCCTGCCTGCCTGCCTGCCTGCCTGCCTGCCTGCCTGCCTGCCTGCCTGCCTGCCTGCCTGCCTGCCTGCCTGCCTGCCTGCCTGCCTGCCTGCCTGCCTGCCTGCCTGCCTGCCTGCCTGCCTGCCTGCCTGCCTGCCTGCCTGCCTGCCTGCCTGCCTGCCTGCCTGCCTGCCTGCCTGCCTGCCTGCCTGCCTGCCTGCCTGCCTGCCTGCCTGCCTGCCTGCCTGCCTGCCTGCCTGCCTGCCTGCCTGCCTGCCTGCCTGCCTGCCTGCCTGCCTGCCTGCCTGCCTGCCTGCCTGCCTGCCTGCCTGCCTGCCTGCCTGCCTGCCTGCCTGCCTGCCTGCCTGCCTGCCTGCCTGCCTGCCTGCCTGCCTGCCTGCCTGCCTGCCTGCCTGCCTGCCTGCCTGCCTGCCTGCCTGCCTGCCTGCCTGCCTGCCTGCCTGCCTGCCTGCCTGCCTGCCTGCCTGCCTGCCTGCCTGCCTGCCTGCCTGCCTGCCTGCCTGCCTGCCTGCCTGCCTGCCTGCCTGCCTGCCTGCCTGCCTGCCTGCCTGCCTGCCTGCCTGCCTGCCTGCCTGCCTGCCTGCCTGCCTGCCTGCCTGCCTGCCTGCCTGCCTGCCTGCCTGCCTGCCTGCGCCTTACAGCTGCTTTGCAGAGCGTATTTCCTCAGTCAGAGCTGGGAACCTTCTTGTCCCTGATCAAGAAAGACAAAGAGCAGCAGCTTAACGAGCTCAGCATGATTGTGACGGGCATCCGCCTCTTTAACAAAGACAGCAAGAAGGGAGGAGAGGGCATCGAAGACTGTGAGTTATCAAGGATGTCTGATATAACATCAATTCATAAGACCTACTGTGTTTTGTCCTCACTATATTTTTTTCCCCTCTATGTTTCTGTTTAGTGCCTGCAATTCTGAATGTATCCATACCTGCTGCTAGTAAAGACATAGAATGGGAACAGGAGCTTTCCCAGAACTTGGCTTGGCAATACACTGCCATCCTAGAGAAACTGCTGGACTCAGACGTAGAGGCCAGAGACTGCATGGTGCTCCTGGAACAGCTCAAGCAGGCTCTCTACAATGTTCGACAGCATGAATCTTTCCTGAAAATTATTTTGGTGAGTTACACGTTAACAATTTGGCTTTGTGGGCGGGAGAATCGTCACATGAACTCAGATGAAGATGTTACTGTTTCTACACCAGTCAGATGTAATTCTATGTGCCAAGAAAGTTGAGGCCTTGCAAAACGACCTGGCAACATGCATGAAGCTGTTGAGGGAAACTGTGCATTCAAAAACTGCTGTACCTACTGCACACGTTTTTGTAAGTATCTTGTGTTTTCTCATATAAGTCACGTTTATTCTAAGAAATGTACAGTGTGTCATTGGTTTGTGACTGAGCTTGTGTAAAATGCCTACTCTTCTCAGCCTCATTTCACAGCTCTGGCACAGTACTGGTCAGGACTTCAGGATGAGATGGTTCTGTTAAGCATCCTGGGAAACCTTCTGATCAACCTTCAACCCTTCCTCATCGCTCAGTCTCGGATGTTCTCTGATGTTCAGTTGGAAAGCTTATTAGAGGGGTCGGAGGTCAAGAGTGATGAGCAGAGAATGAAAGAGTCCTCAGGTACACTGCTGTTTCTCCGATGTAACAGCTTCGATTGTTGTATTTGTTACTTTTTAGACATAATGTACTCCATTTGTTCATTCATTATTTGTTCAATGTGATTGTTCCCTTACAGAAAACCGCGTTGATCCCAGTGCAAATAGGAGATATGAATGGATCTTCCCTGAGACAACTGCAAACTTTGACGAATTGCCAATTCAGTACAAAGGAATCTGTGGTTATATGCTTGTAGAGAAGAACGGGATTTTACTACCAGGTGTGAACGTTTGATTTATATTGTAAACACTATTTTTTCAAAATATGTTGTTATTTTAGTGATGGTCTCAGTGCAAAGCAAAATATTTGTTGTCTAAGTAAATCTTTCTCTATTTGCAGGAAACCCAAGCATTGGAGTTCTGAAACACAGAGAGAAATACTATGTGTTCAGCTCTAGAGACGCAGCCTTGTGTTTTGCATCAAAGGCAGATGAATACATCGTCCAAGTAGCAGAGAAAGCCAAATGTGCACCTGAGTTGATTCAACTCCTCGAACTCCATCAGCAATTTTCTTCAGTCTCTCCCTATTCCAAGGTTTAGTATTGTAGCTCAAGTATTCTTTACCTTCAAAGTTATATATTCTAAAGCATGGGTGTCGTTCGACCCTTTTTACTGGGGCACGTGCCCCAGTATAAATTTGCTGTGCCCCAGTAAAATCTAAAGTTTGAGTTTTAACAATTTACTTCATTAGTCAGTGCATTAATTTAGATTGATAATCCCGGAAAAATGTACACAGTAACCCAATCAACACCGGGGGGGTATTCCAGAAAGCAGGTTATGCAACATAACTGGGTAAGTTTGCGGGTAAATGTTGCGCTGGGTTTCAGTTGGGGAGAATTTACCCTGGTACGTCACATGACCTGCTTTCTGGAATACCCCCCAGGTGTCGGACTCAGCACACAAGTCAGAATTGAGGTAGGATAAGAAATCATTACAAAACTAAAGATAGTTTGTAAATGATAGGCCTACCGATCATCTTATTTTGACTAAAAAATAAAAACAATATTACGTGAAGCTCAAAAAAGCAGTATTTGCCCTCAAATGAATGCAACAAAAATTAGAGCGCTCACATTAGCTATTTATGTCCCTGCCAAAGCTGATATTAAACTTGCGTCGCTGAACTGTTGAATACAGGATTGAGCAAGGTTAGCCTAGTGGTGCATTGAGCGCAGCAAGCTTGAAAAAAAAAAAAAAGGGATATGAATTAGGGGCCTGTGCCCCAGTAGAGGTTTATGTCTAACAACGCCTCTGTTCTAAAGTAAAGCATTTCTTTAAAATGACAATAAGAATGATATGTTTTGTCTACAGATGCAGTCAGGGGATAGACTTCTGGTGAAGCCCATCACTAAATGTGACAGCTGTACACAGACTGACACTCATCTGTTGGAGACTAACATTGTCGAATCTTACGAGTGGAATGAGTGGGAACTCAGAAGAAAAGCCATCAAAATGGTCAGTGATTATTCTTTTCTTTTTTTTGGCACTGGTAATAATGCATGTCATTTTTTCTAACCATTATTCATCGAATAATTAGGGATACATTGATCATTTAGTTACTATTACACTTTGTCTCAACAGGCTAATCTTCGGAGTAGAGTTACCCATTCCATGCAGACTAATCTGAGCCACATGAGAAGAGACAACGTCACCCAAACATATCTGCTCAAAGATGTAACATGCCAGAGCAGGAAAGATGGCACGAGTAACATACCTAAGCCTCAGGTGTACCTTGCTGGTCTTCGAGGAGAAAAAAACAAGACCACACACATGATAAAGACCAACTTAACCAGATCTATCGATGAATAGATTCATAGTTTTTTGTCTGTCTTCACGTAATAAAGACACATTTTTACCGATGTCAGTTCTAGTCAATGTTATGATGGTCTGTTTCTATCCAAACCTTTGCCTGGTTACCACCAGGTGCGGGCTCATCATGGTCTGCTAGTGAAAGAGAGGCAGTTTAATCAAATTAGCAGTTTTACCAAACATTGGGGTGGTGTGACGAGGCTGATACCGTAGCTGGAGAAAATTGACTGGGAGGGGGCAGAGCTGATTTTGTGGGAGGAAAGAGCTCACACGCATTCGCAACACGATATTCATGAAGGCGTTGCTAGTGGGTTGTCCTCTCCACTGTATGGTTGCTATTAGCTTGCTGGCTAGTTTGCTCCCCCCGACGAGACATGGAGGTGACTCATTCGGTATAACATACGAGACTAGGTGTCATATCCGTTATATATTGAACTTGAAACCAACCTTAGGTCAGCAGTTGAATTCAACCAACTCCACAACCACTCTTAAGTGGTTCATCATGGGCATGGCTAACGGTAAGAATATTGGCAAACAAATGCTAGCCATCTTAGCTAACTTTAGCTGGCAACATCTGCACGAAATAGTCTGTGGTTTAGCGTTACGTATATGGCTTGCTATAAATATTCTCTCTAATAACGTTGAGATAATGAACACTAGGTTAGTGAACAAAAGGCCCGCTAGAGAATTTACATGGGGTATGTCTTAGTCAAATCAACCAGGGCCGTATTTACCATTGCAGTGGATCTGTCAATTGACCTGGTACTGACAACAGCAAATTCGTCTGGAAACATGGGCAGTTAGCTAATTTACCATGGGCGGACTGACTAGTTAGTTTGCTACGTAAAGGTACCTTGTACTCATACCAAGTACCATGCCAAGTAGTTAAGTGAGGTAAATTGTGTTTTATGCCATCTTAAAATGCGCGTCTTCTCTCTGCAGAGCCGGTGAGTGTGGCGTTCAAGCTGTACTGCCTGTCGGTAATGACACTGGTGGCAGCAACTTACACAGTTGCCTTAAGATACACAAGAACTATTACATCAACAGAGATGTACTTTTCCACAACAGCAGTATGCATTACGGAAGTGATGAAATTGTTCCTGAGCCTAGGGATGTTGGCCAAGTGAGTGAAGCTTACTATCTTTTCACAATGTTTAAATTTTTCCTATGTGGGATTGGACAGATCCATTAATAGGACTTGTACGTTTCTGACAATATAGAGTGCAGTCTCCTAGCTAAGTATTGTCTGTGAAAGTCCTGGTTGGATTGTGTACTGCAGTCAAACTGTATTTCCCCCCTCACAGAGAGACTGGAACCTTGGGCAGGATGAAGACCTCACTGGTGGAGCATGTACTTCAAAGTCCCAGAGAGCTTCTGAAGCTGAGTGTTCCCTCTGTGGTGTATGCCATTCAGAACAACATGGCCTTCATTGCCCTGAGTAACCTAGATGCAGCTGTGTATCAGGTAACCCCGTTCTCCAGCACTGAACTCGCTTATTTGTTCTCTGCCAGTTGCCCCGCTCATAATCAATCAACTTTACTTATATAGCACATTGAAAACACAATAGGGGAAACCAAAGTGCTTTACATTGATACATAAAAATACATAGAATAAATATATAATCTCCTCCTCCATCTAGGTGACATATCAGCTGAAGATCCCGTGCACAGCCCTGTGCACGGTGCTGATGTTGAACCGCTCCCTTAGCAGGCTGCAGTGGTTCTCTGTCTTCATGCTCTGTGGAGGGGTCACCTTGGTCCAGTGGAAGCCCGCCGAGGCTACCAAAGTCCAGGTAGTGTAGTAGTCTGAGATGAGTCGACCGGGAATGGACAAACACTTGGACTTGGTTGTTTACTTGTAGCTTGTGAATAGTGTGCAAGAGACAACTAAGACAGACCTGTGTTCTTAACTCCTCAGATCGAGCAAAACCCTTTCCTGGGGTTTATAGCAATTGCGGTTGCCGTAATCTGCTCTGGGTTTGCAGGTAATGCAGAATACATGCCATGTATATGAGTATGACTGGTTTTATTTTATTTTTAGACTCCCTTAAGAATGTGTTTTTCTTTTGTCGTTAAAAAAGGGGTGTATTTTGAGAAGGTCCTGAAGAGCTCTGACACATCCCTCTGGGTGAGGAACATCCAGATGTACCTGTCGGGCATCGTGGTCACCCTGGCTGGCGTGTACCTGGCAGATGGGGCCCAGGTCATGGAGAAAGGCTTCTTCTTCGGCTATACCCCCTGGGTATGCTTCGTTGTCTGTGAGTCAAATTCCACACTTCAAACCTTTTACACAATTCAGATGTATTTGTTTTTCTAGAACGCCTGTGTTTCCCCTTAACAGTGTAGTTGTGACCTGTGTGGAAGTGCTGTGCGTTGATGCTGTTTTGTGATTGTTCCCAACAGTGCTGGCAAGTGTGGGTGGTCTGTACACGTCTGTGGTGGTGAAGTACACCGACAACATCATGAAGGGCTTCTCTGCTGCGGCTGCCATTGTCCTCTCCACTGTAGCGTCTGTCACCCTGTTTGGGCTGCAAATAAGTAAGTCAGTCAGACACTGCCCATCAATGCCTTTAATGCCTTCTTAATGGACCTTGCGGTCTACATAGTCTCCAGGAGTACTTGATTGCACACAGATGCTGAGTAGGATTTTTCCCAATTCTTTTTCTTGCAGCTGTTACTTTTGCCACTGGAGCCATGCTAGTGTGTGTGTCGATATACCTGTATGGACTCCCCAAGCAGGACACCTCCAGGATTCCAAAGGCGGACACGGATACGGAGTCCCGACAAAAACTGATAACTGTGTGAGCGTAGAGCCTGGAGCTTATCAACACTGTAGCTGCCTGATAACTGTGTGAGCGTAGAGCCTGGAGCTTATCAACACTGTAGCTGCTCAGAGTCACTCCACAGGCCTCTGTACATCAGGATGCCGCTTCCACGGGTCATGACAAGTTTGGTTAATCATTATATCAGCGATGCTGGAGCATTATCAAGGGAATGGACTTTCAGCACACAGGTGATTTGTGTCTGCATTATCCTTGATGAATATGGAGCAGAGGCGCAAATTATAGTACAAGATCAGAAGTATTTCATTCCCCTCTTGCTTTTTACTGAGGGAATGCAGTTTTCTTATAAACCTTATGAACCACTGTGTCGGGCAGTGATGAATCTTCTAGACGATATGCATGTACTGTTAAACATGTTTGATAATGTCCTTGCAGCAACACAATTCTGTGATTAGTATGTTTGTATGGTGTGTTTTTGTCTGTACATGAATGAACTGAATAGAAACAAAAGGAATTTATATAAGACTGTAAATGACACATATCCATGGAAAATGTGGTCTATTTATTGAACATGATCATGTTTGGTTAAAATAAGGCTCTTTACATGTATTTACATTACACAACAGAGACAACTTGCACACAGAGTTGTTTGTACACTTCAATCTTAGCTACATTTTCTTCACCGGTGTGATACCCAGGATCCTCATCCCCCTGGCCAGCACAGAGCAGATCCCGCTAAACAGCCTCAACCTTGCCTGGAAAAGAAACATTTGAGCCATTTCCATGTTTGCAACATTTTACTGCTCTTTCCGCAGCGATCAGTTCTACTTAGAGCCAAATATTTGGATTGTAAATATGTTATGACCAAGGTGTGGCTTGTTACCTGGGCAACATTTTGAGTTCTTTCCCCCACCTGAAGCTCCCTATGAGCAGAGCCGGCCAGGTGACTGAGGGAGCGAATGTGGATTTAATTCACAACATCATTCAGACTAAGCCAGGGCTTTCAAACAAACTCCACCTTCTAGTACTTACCATAGTGTCAGGAGAAAGTTGACAACATGTTTGGGCTGCAGATCCTGTGAAGCCTGGTATAGAACCTCGTCATAGCTGGAAGCACATACAAATCCTGTTGCATTATGGGATCACACCAAACACAGCAGTTGTATGTGCTTATGTATTAGGAAACACAATGTGCTTGTGTACCGAAGGAGGTGCTGGAACACTGCGATGCTCCTGGGCTCCAGTAGAAGGGACGGGTCACAGGCACCTCCGGCTCCATCTCCATACCGCTGAATCAAACTGGAAAGACAAAAGGCTTTTTCCCACCCTTTACATACAGTTCATAATGATAGCTATTGGAGATGAGAGATAGTGACCACCCACCTGCAAAGGCGTGCGTGAGTGTACTGGAGGAACACCCCAGTGTCACCGTGCGCTTGAAGCATCCTGTCCCAGTCAAATGTATAATCTGATGTCAGGGGTCCTTTAAAGTCCTGAGAAGACAGAATTATTGACCTATCATCTGTTAGCTAATCATTAGAACATGGACAATCATGGATGGTGTAAATAGGCTTCCCTGCAGTGTGATTACCTGAACTATAAGAGCACTTATCCCCACTTTTTCAGCTGTATTCTCTGGATCGTCCAGTTGCTTGGTGGCTGTGGGCAACATTTGGAAGTTTTAATCTTCCACACACCATTTCAAGGGTTGCTATACATCCCTATCACTAAACGAAGTTTCCCAGCCCTGGTTCTCAGGACCCCCCGCCCTGCACGTTTTAGATGTTTCCTGCTCCAGCACACCTGATTCAAACTAATGGGCCGTTGAATCAGGTGTGTTGGGAGCAGGGAAACGTCTAGAACATGCGGGGCAGGTGAACCCCTAGGACCAGGGTTGGGAAAAGCTGCTGTACACATGTGATGTTCTCACTCTTGGATTGGCTCATGTTCTTCAGCATCCTGGCCCGGGCCTCATCCAGCACATCATCCAGGAACACGACTTCTCCACGCCTCGTTTTCATCCCCTGCACCAGGCCGAACCCCACGTGGCGACACCTGCCCCCGCCAGGGAAAAAGACATCCTGTGTGAGGCTTACAGTATTCAATACAGATGTCTGTAAGAGATTACAGGTTATGTGTGGAATTCTGTACCTCTCAGCCCATGGGTGCCCCATAGTCGATAGGATCTGGAACAGCTGCTGGAAATGTGTTCCTTGGCTTTTGTCTGTCTTGAGAGATATCAGTGTTCCAGGTGAGCATGCCTGTCCAATTACTATTCAGTATTTTATTTTTTAAGGTTTGAGCAGATCAATTGTGTCATCATCCTTACCACATATATCATCTCATCAAAGTTATACTTTTCTTTTCGATTTATGGCTGCAGCAATATCTCTAAAAGTGAAGAACATAAGAGGTAATTAACGGACACGCTTTCCAATGAATCTCACAATATTTCAAACAATGATTTTCCAGTAATACCAGCTGAGCAGAGCTAGTTAGCAGGCATTGCTGACCTGGTGATATAGAGAGAAGTCCCGTCACTGCGAAGGACAGTCGCATATCTGGACATGTCTCCAGATGGGGAGAGATCCACCACATTCGTACCTCTCCTATCAGTAGGAGAAAGAAACACCAGGACACAGGTCTTATCACACAGCCCTTGATCAAACACACAGACATACTGGGTCGAGCTCCCTGCTATTGACCTAGGTCTGTGTACACCATGTTTATGCTGATAATGCTGTCTTTATGACATACTCAGTAGTTTTCAACAGGCCTCGGGTCTGGAGCTGCTGCACTACCTCCTGGGCTTGTTCCTGATGAAAAGACTCCCCAGAGTAGACGTCAAACTGGACCCCAAGACGCTGTTGGCCAAGTCATCACACCCAACATTCATCTAACATCTGTTTGTTTTACAAACCAGGGTGCGCTTCAGTTACCAGCACTGTTGACATATAAACGTTTAACAATGTATGTTTGCGCTAGGAAACTTGTATCCAGAGCTTGTTGGTGACCAATCAGTGAGTCGGTACCTTGTACACCTTCTGGTACTCCTCCACTGTGATCTCTCTGAACTGTTGCCATAGTGACAAGGCCTGGTGCTCGTGTTTTTCCAGCTGCCTGAAAAATGTTCTGGCAGCTTGGGATATGTCATCACAGGTTTCCGCTTCTCTGTTCACCTGAACATAGACCTAGAGCCAACACAACTCGTCTTTAAAAGGAGCAAGCAAACCAGGAGTTTACACTAACCTTCATGAACAATACTTTATAAAAAAAGTGGATATAAACTTACGTCAAAAAGGTGCTGTAGGGGATTCTTTTTCAATTGTTCCTGACAACCAAAACGCTGATATCCAACACCTAGCATTCCTGAAATCCAAGGGCAAGAATGATTCCTGAAACCCAGGAACTCAACAGACTCAGAAATCGACAGAATCAGAATCTTGAAGATGTAGGGTTACTCATGTTTTCATAACTCACCAAACTGCATGCCCCAGTCTCCTAGGTAGTTCACTCTTATAACATCATTTCCCAATGATGCTTTTAGATTGGCAATGAAATTACCTAAAAAGAAGACAAAATGACAGTTACAAAATGTAAAATTCCTAAACCTCTGCCTGTATCTTTTCTGCCCCCTGGTGACTTGTGTGACTGGTGAAAATAATAATTCAACGTTATTATAAATCTCACCAATCATTGTAGAACGCAGATGACCCGCATGAAACTTTTTTGCTATATTTGGAGAACTGCACAAGTGTAGGAGGTTAATGTGACACAGAATTCAGAAATACAAATCTAGATTTTTAAATTCTACATTTTTAAGCCCTTACCTAAATTCCACCAATGTTGTTCCTCTTTCAAGGCTAGCAAAAAGTTCACTTTTTGCACCAAACGTAAAATCTCTCTCTCCCAACTGCTGTAATATTTTCTGTGGGTAATTTTTTTTGAAGGAATTCAATTTCACATTTTACAAATGCAAGTAGATAACACAAACTACAACAGAGAGACAAACTACTGGTGTTAATGTTAAGTTAAAAGATTTGTTCACCTCTACCAGGACTTTCCGCCTGAGTTTAAAGTTGATTACTCCACATCCAGCAGATATGTCTTCCACAACACTGTCTTTCTCCAACTAATGGAAAACACATCGTGCTTGAAAATATGTCAAAGAAATTGAGGCAAGCACACTCAATGAATTTCAATGTTATATTGTTATGACTGCAGGTGCTCAATGATAACATGACCCGCCCATCAGAGATGGGGAAGTAACAAAGTACAAATACTTAGTTACTGTACTTTAGTAGATCTTTCTGGTATCAGTACTTCCCTATTTTTCTGACAACCTTTTCCTAAAACACTCAAACAGGTAGTAATAATGATTTCTTTTTACGTCCGAGCCTAAACTTCTTTATTAAAACTTGGGTGAAAAGTGTAGCCAGTACTTTTACCAGATTTTTTTTTTTTAAACATGAGTATCTGTAATTTAACCTGAGTGACGGATGTGTGTACTTTTGTAATGTCTGCCACCCACCTCTTTGGCCAGGGCCTCTGTCTGTGACTGGATGTCTCCTTTGGGTGAGATGACTCCATTCTTTACTAAGGTGCTCACCGAGAGCCTGAAATCTGGAGACAAACTGAGGACCGGGTTCAAGTACCAAATTAAAACCAACACAGACAATGCAGCCAACAGACTGTGTGACAACGGTGCAGCAAGATAAACACCGAAGACACACACATACACACACTTAACTGTTTCTTTGAAACTGGAACTGCAGAGAGAGCTCCTATGAATACTTCTTCGGACTGTCCCAAAATCCTTGACAGCTAAAGAGTGAAAAATGAAATACCCTTTTAGCTTTTCGTGTCATGAAAATTCGTGTCACTACCCACCACGACGAGACAGACAAACATTTTACCTTCGATGCAATACTCCTTCTAAAGAAAGACGCCATACGCTCACATTGACATCAAAGTTGCATGATCATAAACTCTATTGGATTATACAATGATGTTTAATACATTCTGTCATGCTGGCTGTTGATGACATTCAGCACACTTCCTTCTTGATTGACCTATGAACTCTTACGTATCATCCAATTGAATTACAAGCTGCTGAATACGTCATATGCGGGTTATGTTTTTTTTGTTTTTGAATGCAAGTTAACATAACAAGAGAAAGGTTTGTAGTGTAAATTGCACGATTTACACGTTGATTGAAATACTTACAGTATTTAGTTATCAGTAAGAGAATATGTATGTGCGGGTTGTCTCGATAATACCCAACGTCGCCGCGCGGCGTCGTCGTCTGTTTATTGGTGAACGTGTGGTTCATTGCAATGCTTTCGACAAGCAGCGTTTAATGAGTGCCTGGTCTTCTTACGTCTTAAGCTTACCTTAAGTTGCCATGAACGACTCATCACTTTCTGTGATGGTTTACTACACACTGAGCCACAAACGTAACTCATACCTCCCTATTTACATTTTAAGGAAGCCATTTGCAGTGTTGATATTGTAGTCCTTCACTTATATAGTTTATTCAAACAAATGTTTACAATACATTGACATGCTTCTATTCATGGGCATAAAGGCATGTTTAACAAATAATGAAACTTGACCTTTGAATTGAAACTTTTATTTGTTTTCTTTTCCCAACCAATGCCCCATTAACTACATACTCGATAAAATGAACAGAATAAACATGAGCAAAACATTAAGAATAATTCAATTGCGATTAAAAGGTAATTAAAACTGGAGACATGTCAAACCCCAAATACACAATGTACACAAGGCATTTACCAGTGCAACCCACACATTGCTGATAAGAGCCATGGTGTCCTACTCCTGGAAACCAGTCCAGAGGCTTCCTGTGTGTCATTGTATCATCTCTTACTCTAATCGAGTGATCCTTCCCTTCTTACAGACAATCTTAGAGATACAGGTTCATTTGTAGAGATTATATCAACCCTGCAGCAGAGCAATATATTACTGGGAAAACTTTAAAATGTATGGTGGCAAAGATGGAAATGGCTAGTCACTTTGTAAGTGGCATCAAGAAGAAGCCAAATAAATATCACGTCAGAAATGAAAAACACAGGAGGCCACTGGTAAAGTAGTAGGTTGCAGAGGTCCATGTAGGTACAGATGCCATGAAGCCCTCCAAACACCCGTTGAAAGGAGAACATGGTTGTCACTGGCAGAAGCTTGAGGCAGCTTGTGCCCCCAAACAGGAGATATGGCACAGCTACAAGTCCAATAGACCCACTGAGCCTCTGGAGACAAGGTTTTACAGGAATCAGACGGGGGGAGCTTGCAGCAATACGATGGGAAACGGGTATTCCACAAAGAATCAAGTCTGGCTCAGGAAACATCTGTGGGAGGAAAGAAATGACCAGCATTAAAAGGCAGTGTAGGTAATGTTGAGAAGCAATATGATATATGCCAAGTGTTAAGTTCCCAGTACGTACATACCCAGCCTTTAGCTATGAAATGGTGCAACAAAATGAGTTCTAAGGAATGTGGCCAATACACTGACAAGTGATTAGAGAGTTAAAACTAATGATCACAGAGGGCAGATTGCACATTTCAGAGGAATGCAAGATGTCTACTAACAGCCAACACTTACAGCTAGCAGGTTGTTCTCCAAATCGACGCATGAGCTGGTCATGAGTGAACTTGACAAAGGCATCGTATTGCTCTGTAGGAAAACAAAATAGGAAATTAGATACAGGAAATGTATTGCGTCTTGACAAAAAGGATTAGATTTTTGAGACTTTTAACTCACCCGCAAGTTTGGTCGTCAAAATGTCATCATATTCTTCCCTTATTTTCTCCTCGCGCTCTTTCAGTAGGCGTTCACAGATCATCCCCACCTGCCTCAGGGTGAACAAGGGCTGCTCTTTCCTGGTTGGAGATGAAGAGCCTGAAGAAGTACCTGCACGAACAACAAGAGTCACTCAACAAGAACACCTCAACAGTCAACAGTATCATCATAGGTTGACAGAATCCTAAACAAGACAAACAGCACACATGGAAACCATGCTTTGTAAGGTGTTAACATATTTGCTTTTCGCAACAACTGACATGTCTTGGCATCGTGCTGTGCCTGAAATGCCAGTGTACCTGGCAGAGTGGATCCACTCAGAAGAGAGTTATGAGGCTGGGAGTCCAGTGGACAACATCCCTCTGTCTGCTGAGAGCTGCTCTCCAGGTGTCTTCGCTTCTGCATTCGCTTGTATTCTTGCTTGATGTTGTGAAGGATTTGCTCTGAAAATTTGAGAAATAACAGATGTAAATTGATCATTCCCTCTAACAACGACTGACAAATAAACGTCTGACAGTGTCAAACACAGGACAATGAGTCTGACCTGTGAAACTGTTGGAATACAAACATTCCCCTTATTCAAAAAACGGAAACGATGCCATTTTGGAACAACTCTTTCGATATCTCCAAGGTGCAAAATGTTTTTCAAGGACTACTTCAGTGTAACTGAAGCAGGCTCCCTGCTGCTAGCTGAAGCAGCAAACCCACCAACCCCACCCGACTGTTCCTCTTCAGTCATTTGAGACAGCTACAGGGAGTGCCATTCTAGTGCAAGTTAGTCGCTTGAGTCCCATCTAACGTTCAATCATTAGACACATTATACAGCCTTCTAGCTATTAGGTTTAGGCGTCTGTTTATATACCAACTTTACTTTTCCAAAAGGTTTATTATATTCTCTTGAGTAGGCTACGTAGATGTAATGAAACAATATTAGCTACTGTCATGACGTGAGACAATGCTGATCGTAACAAAATGCAACGCCACCAACGCTAAGGACACAAAGCAACGTTGCTAGATGGTCGAACAAAATGTTATATTACTTACCGGCTGTAAGTCTAGATGATACTTCTCCAAATGGTGAAGGTTCCATACGCAGATATTTTTGTGGTGATGAAGTGGAGGCGGTTGTAGACATCGGGGCGCATCGCCTTCTTTTAGGAGACGCCGGATTCATCAATGGATCGAAATCCATAGTCCTTTTTAAAGTAGCCCCACAAGCCATTCCTATAATAACCGAATATCGGTCTGAAAATTTGTGAAGATGTAGCTAGTTCTTAGTACAACCAGAACTGTCCCTTTGATCGGGGCCCTCCACTGGCTTTCTTTTCACAGACTATTCTCACGGGAAGATTTTGGTCGGAAATAAAAGGCTTTGTTCTTTGACTCTTGTGACTTCTTTTCATTCAAAATAACGACGATACGAACAATAAATGTTCACTGTTCTTCTCTGAACGGGTCCAGACGTTTTGGATATCTCACAAAATCAGATGATAGCGGATTTCACACTGGTACACACCGTCGGCGTCGTCAACACTTCTTTATTCTTTCTATATGGAAACCAACATGGCGTCAAAACAACGCAAATCTACTCCCAGGAGCCAGTGAGCATGCGCACAATTATTGATCCCGACGGTACTTGTAGTCTCTTTTGGTGGTTGTTTCCTCTCGCTTTTAGCAAAGGTTGTCTGTTTTGCACTACAATCCCCAGACAAACAAGATTTTTTCAAACACCCTCTCAATTTAAATGTCCCACGTTTGAAAATAATTACAAGAATTTGAAAAAAGCCATTTGGTTTCAGCCAGGTGGGAAACAAAAACTGCATTTGAAGTATGTTAGGCCGTATTCTACTTAGGGTATGGTAGGCCAATGCCATGTGTTTATAAAGGAAGCGACTTCTTACCGGTCGTGTTCGCTCTTATTAAGTTTGTAGGCTACATCTGTTGCACATTATTTAGAACCCGATTGCCTGCTTTATTACTCAATCTGGGATAATAAGGATTCTTTGTTCTTTCTTCAAATCGGACTAGATTACTTGTTATATAGTATGCAGCATGTTTAATTTACACCGCAATAATAAGTAGCCTAATAAAATGATAGATACATCAATTAAATTCTTAGACTACATTAGATAGTTTTAGTTGGTCCAAAATGTATGCTTTTGAATTAGGCTAGTCGGACCACCACTACTCATATAATCATTAGGGGACACAAACTGTTTAGTCTTACTTTTGAAGGAACGCTGGGTGTGCAAGTTTGTCCCTGTTTTGGATATTTAGATTGCAAGTGTAAATGTAAAATATGTCACAGTTTCTTGTTTTTAGTTGTGGCTTATGCAGTATTATTTACCAGTCATTAAATCCACAACATGAACCAGCTTTGACTTTATTAAAAGCTTGGGAACAGTACATTGCGATACCAAAAACACGTTTCATGTCATGTTTTTTTTCACAAATTTCTGAGAGGCCACCACAGTACAGAAGCCACTTGACAGATGATTTGATCTTCAACACTCAACACTACAAAAGCCAGCAAAGCGCACTGGTTAACAGCTGTCTGAATAGTTTTAACACCGATAAATGTCTAGAACAATTGTGCTAACTGAGTGATCTTTCTTTATTAAAAGTCCTACATAGTGTAATTGAAAATGACATTTTCATCAACAATTTTTAAGAGGATAAGGTTTCCATACAATCCATACACAATATAAGATCCATTGTAACTGTCAGAATGTCAATTCCACCTTCCATTCTAAACAGGTTTATCATTAGAACAGAAACTAATGTTTACCTGGCCCTCTCTATCCCATATTCTCAAATGGGAAAGACAATTACTGTAATACTGTAACATTGAAATAAAATGTGAAGATTGAAAATGTTTTTATTAAGTCACAAGGTATCACAAATATACTGAATTCAATCAAATCCACTTCATGATGAATGCAAATTGAAACTGTCACACATTTATAACAGTTCTAGTGTGGCCAGCACACAGCGTTAAACTCACAGCTCTAAAGAACAGTGTTCAAGTGGTGGCCTGTTATATTGGCACTGAAAAAGAACTATTTAGGTTTGAAGTAGGTACAAAACCATTTTTTAACACTGTACAACTGTTTGGTTGACATACATTTTTTCCGTCAAAGACATATCACTGTATTCAACACACTGCAAGAAACAAGATAAATTAGAGAGATGCAGTAAGTAAGACCTCTTTGTGCTCTACCAGTTCTGTAGAGAAGGATTGAGTTTGGCTCAATTTACATATTATTCAAAGTAACCATAATGTTATTTCAGCATTTCAATTCAGAATATCAATGGTTCTGTTTTAAAGTTAATATGGATAAAGTTCCCATTTAGATTTCTGTGATTCTCTTAACTTTCAAAACCACTTTTTATGCTATTTCTGTACTGTGCCAAAAAAATCTAGTTACAACAATCTTTCATTCAATGCATCCATCTATACAAGTCTCAAAGTAAACCACAAAAGTATTTTATTGTCATTTTTATGTTTAATGAATCGTTACACAACACATTTCATATATATAGCCTGGAAAAAAATGCTATATTTTCTATGGTACATATACTAATATCTAGATCAGCGATTCTCAACGTTTTTTTTTTGTGCCAGGTTTGAAGTTAGTATCTAGGTGCTTTTGTTTTGACCTGGCCATGGCTCAATTCCATGTTCACCTCTTTGGCCCTTACAAGTACAACAACTACTCTGTATCCGTTTCTTAACAGACTGGTACCAGTCTATGGACTGGGTCAGAGAAACACTGATTATGACAACATAAACTATGAATATTCAAAAACTTCTGTAGCCCCTTACCCCATGGATGGAGATATTGTTTCAGAACCTGAATTCACCGTACAAAAATAAAATAGTTCTTCATAAATTCACCATCAATATCTACAAGTTGTAGACAGTAAGCTTTGCTAGTTAATTCTTACACATTAGTTGCAACACATTAAGGTCCTGTTTCCCAGACCCAGACTAGCTAAATTTTTCTTTATTGGAGATCCTTCATTGTAAGGAAAATAAATTACACTTAGCGCTCAATCTGTGTCTGAGAAATTGACGTTTTGAGTCATCAATTCTTTATCATAGAATCAAAACAATTTGGCACTTCGGCACTGGAACACAATGTACTGGCACACTTCATAATCATAAAATGATGTATACATGAAAACCAGATCAAATTCAATTTCTTGACAGTGAATGTTTCTCTGGTTAAAGCTCTTGTTATCATTATCGATAACATGAGCTTGATAATGCCATGATTGTGTGACAACAATTGACAATTAGTTTGAACAATATATTACTGTGGCCATGACCAATTAGACAGCTTCTGCGGAAGTCTCCGTTGACACAGACATTGTCACTTTGGCTATTTTCACAGTGGTCTTCACACAGCTTTCTGCGGCTCTATTGGCTGCGATGTGTGCATTCCGGTTCTGGCAGTCCGACTCCAGGCTATTGTCAAGCTGTTGGGTACTGCCTCTGCACGCCTGGCAGGAACTGAGGAAGGCATGCCTGAGGTCCTTGCTCCTCAGGGCATAAATGATTGGGTTGACGGTAGAGTTGAGCAGGCAGAGCATGCTGCAGAAGGCAAATACAGTCTTGATGTCGTCGTCCATGCTCCAGAAGAGGTCATAGACCATGATAGCCAGCACGGGACCCCAGCAGATGACCAGCACTACCAGGATGAGCACCAGTGTCTTGGCCAGGCGGATGTCCATGCGGGCCTGCTCAGGCCGCGCGGTCTGCACCTTGGTCCCGTCCGCTGAGTAAACCACCAGGCTCTTCTGGGAAGTGCGACTCAGCATGCGGACAGCATGGTGGTGAGCCTTCCAAAGGATATACATGTAGGCGTAGATGATGAACATGACCAGCACGCTCGTCACCCCGATCCAGAACATCAGGTACTTCTTATCAATCAGTGGGAAGAGATCTGAGCAGACCGAGTTGAGCTGCTTACAGTTCCAGCCCAGCAGAGGGAGCACTGCGATAACGATGGATATAGTCCACATCACGCAGAAGGCGATGACTGCCTTGGTCCGTGTTACGATGCGCCTGTAGGCCAGTGGCCTGTGGATAGAGATGTAGCGGTCGATTGCGGTCAGGAACAGACTGCCCACAGAGGCTGTGAAGGAGGCGATGACCCCACCCAGCTTGAAGAGAAAAACATTAGGACTGTCCTTCCTGTGGAACACATGGAAGTCCAGGAAGCTGTAGACGAAGATGACGCTGCCCAGCAGGTCGGCCACGGCCAGGCTGCCTATGAAGTGGTAGGAAGGCCGGCAGCGCAACGTGCGAGACTGCAGGATCACACAAAGCACCACCAGGTTCTCCAACACTGTGAAGGTGCCCAGCGTCAGGGACATCATGGCTACAGCCAGCTGCTGGCTGGGGGTGAGGATCATGAAGCACTCCATATCCATGAAGTTCTCTCCACACTGAATGCCGCCACCCTCGCTCCTGTTACCAAACAAGTCTGTGGCATTGGTGGGGAAGAACGGAAGGCCTCTGATGAGTTCCTCATCTGCAGGCACTTTACTGCGAAACGCCGAGAGAGGCTTCTGCAGCGCGATCCCACTCTTGGTGAAATCAGCATCGATGATGGGATCGTCGTAGCTGGCGTCATTGGAGCCCAAGAACTGAAGCCCTGAGGTAATTGTCCGGAAGGTGGTGTCTGCCACACCGTCCAACACTGACTTCATGGCTGCGCAGAAGATGAACACTGTGTTCTAAGATGGTACCTGGTCCTCCTACAAAATGGTAACAGAAATGTTTGTGGGTGGTTTTGAAGCCATGGCGTTGAATGAGTGAGGACCCAGAGGAAGCTTCTGTTTCAAAGCAAGCAAACAATTGAGATGAGATGAAAATGAGACATGTTTACAATGATGCAATAATGATGCAATAAACATAAATAAATATAAAAACTAAAATAGTTAATTTTATAATTATATAAACAAATGTCTCTGTTTATGAAATGCTTAGGCAGTTATATTTTACCCCATGGGCAGTTTTTTCCCTGTTATTATAGTTATGTGCCACAGGATGGTGTTGTGTGGCAGAATAACCTTACTAACCATAATTGCCATGGTACTAATAAGGATAACACAAACATATATAAAAATGTAATGTAAAGTAATATTTTTATGTATTTTGTTGAGACCCAAATGTCAAAGAACGGGTAGTCGAAAGCATAGCAGCCAAGAATTGAACATCGTTCGGATAAAATAAATGTTCTCTTCAATTGTTTTGAAACAATTGACTACGTTCATTGTTTAACCGTTTTTTTTAAATAGATTACAATTTTATAATAATGATGCCGATAATGCTATTATTTGACATTACCTGTTGTTCAAATTGACCAGTAACTCATCAATAATCTTTGTGACAATCGGAAATATTTATAATAAAGGGAAGTTGAAGTTGTTTTTGTCAGTTTGTCAGGGCTGGCTGCTGCGTCGCCAATAGATATCAATTGAACAGTAAATGATGTGTAATTAAAAAGTAATACAATGTGACTAAATGGTAGGATTTAAGATAGTAATCACAATTCATGCAAAATATACATTTAGTCAGGTTTAATATATAAAGGGTTCCAGGCAAGTGATATGAGCATGCAAGCAGTGGTATATAAGCATCCTTATAGTCCATATAAACTGCTCAAACCAAAATAATGAGATATAATTTACCTTCACATCATTCGACCAGGTTCGGAGAATCAATTGCATCCAAACAAAAATCCAATCCTGGAGCGCACACCTGAATACACAAATCTCAAAAAAGATGAAACCAACAAACACACTTCATAAAGTGTTTAGAGTTTCTAAAATAATTGTATTGTGTCTTTTACTGATAGTGTTTTAAATACGTTTCAGCTCTTTCAGTTCTTTGTTTCTTGACCCCTCTTGATGCGCACCTCCTCATATCAGACTGCTGGCGTTGTCTGAAGTCTCTCTCACTGTGTATACTTATGAAGCATTGCTTTTGCGCGCTCATCACGTGCTCCGGAACCTATCTAGTGATTTCTATGGACAACCAAAGAAGCCGTCAAGAGTTAGAACAGGGTGCGCATATACTGTGCAAAAATCCCAATGCGCAATCCAAGAGAACATTTAAAAAAAAGATGCATGTTCTGTACAATTCTACTTTTGCAAGTTTGCAGACTCACGGGCATTGATCACCAGATTTTAACTCTGCAAAAATGTACAAATGCAATAAAATATAATAAAATCGATATATCTCCACCAATCTCACGCAATATTTATACTTGTCAAATCATAGTAGCTCAATTAATCTCAACCGAATTGTAATTTACTGAATGGCCCTATGCTCTATTTACTACATGATTTGGCACATAGAGCAGGGCGAGAATCCTCTCGGGGTTATCATGAGGATAATTGATTTGATAAATTAGGCAACACTATAGGCTACTACAATTATCCTAGCCGCATGATGGTACTAGCATGAGAGCTGCTCGAATAACCAATGCCCTTCTATGGCTCTGACACAAATTGTTGTCCTTAGGAGAGAAGAATCCTTATTGAGGCTGAAGATCAAAGGAGAATCCCTGCTGATGGCTCAATTTCCCATTTTATAACCTTGTAAACGATTAATCTCCTAGGCTTCTGACAATCAGGAGATTTAGGGTCTGTGTATGTTTGATACCCAGTGACAAGAAAACCTTTCTGATTCACAAGTACAAACTATCTATGGAATTGCGTTTGTAATCTGAATTTGAACAGACATTTTTAGGCAGTTTCCATTGTTGCATTGTGCGCACGTATCAACACACCACCAAACGGTGCAATAATGAGAAAACTTGCTCTGATGACACAGGATCCATGTTCTGGACTTGTACTTGAGCATAAGGTAAGAACACTAAAAATATGCAAACATCTCACTGTCTGTGATCGTTCGTTACAGACCAAGTTCATGCCTCGCAAGACAAAACGGACTACTGATTGGTCACAGACAGAAAAGTGTAAAATGAATTGTCGTCTGCCCATCCTGAGAGCTGAAGTGTGATTGTTGCCATTTGATCCAAATACTCAAAATCCTCAATCAACCGTGGCTCTGGTCCAGTTTTCCATCAACACTGTGAAACTGTGCTTTAAAACATGGCTGTCTCCTGCCCCTCTACAAGCAGGGTTCTACCTTCTCCACATCTCTAAATGTTTTTTGAATAGGCCGTGGGTGGCGGAAGAACCAAAGGCTGCAATTGACAGCACTAAAAAAAAGTCGTTCTTGATGAGTGATAGGTTTTATTATTTCTAGTTTAACTCATCAGCTGCTGTTGCGTTTTCCACTCCATGTATAACTAGATAAATACAAAAAGATGAGCCTTTAAACTCATCCATTAACAAGACAGAAATAAAAAGGATTAGCAATGTGATACAATCAAAATGTATTGACAGGAAAGGGTCAGTCTCATTCTATAGCTAATTTTCCTTTCTTCTGTAAATGACGAGCTACAGTGCTTAAAACCTTTCCAGCCTTTATATAACAGGACTGAGGATAATATCCACTAAATACAACAGCAATTTTCTCTGCGCTGACTTGACATGCCTAGCAGATGGACCAGGAAGATGACAGGAACACACTCTGTCATCGGGCTGTTATCCCTGACACACCCTGTCTCCTGTGTCTGGCTGTTATCCCTGACACACCCTGTCTCTGGACCAGCCAGGTCTCTGTAAAGGTAACAGACTCCTCCACTCGCCCACAGCTGTGTTCTAACCCTCACAGCTCCACTCACACCTCTCCCTGGCATAGAGAGGGAAGAACTAGGCGAGCAGAGAGCAGCAGCATTTGATGTATTCCACCCTTTCGCAGTTCTCCTAATGCATCAATGAGCCCCTCATCAATCTCTCAGGCTAGCTGGGTTTGACGCAGCAGATCTGTCTCGGGTGCTTGCGTTACCCCAAACCTGGTTTCCCCTCTGATGGGAGAAATCATGTTCGCCCTCAATCTGAGCCACACAACCTGCTGTGTTGATACTCTTCGTCCTTGGTAGGAACCAGAGTGAACTGACACCAATATGGCCAATTCAACTGCACGTTCCCTGGAGCCTTCCATTATCTCTGATCAACGTATGCAATCACAATGGCATTCAGAGATGTATGATTTATTTGACGAGGTGTTGAAATATAAAATCTTATGATTCTACTCTTATTTCTTTGGACGTAAGTATTGCAAGTGCACAGAAAAAATAGTATCTTTCTTCCAGGCTGAAGAAAATGCTGAGAAAACTATAGAGGGACAAATGAGTTGGTATCTAGCGCAGCCATAAATAGCTTCTATAGAGCCATCATCCATTTACAGTTCCACAACTCAAGATCCATGTTTAGTTCATGACAAATTACAGTTTTCTTAAACCCTGTGATTAATCCACCAACCTTTTGTCGACTCCCAGAATAACTCAGTTCAACTATTCTGCCCCTTGATGCGCAACAACGTAAGTCAAATTCAACAAAACAGTTATTTGATAAAGAAAGTACGAACATCTGAAGATTATTCTAAATTAGCATTAACACTATAGAAGGCTTATAGAGGCTCCACATCGAAGCATTGACTAATGCATAAAATGCTACAATTCCATAATAAATAACTTTATACACACGGCATATTATTGATTATCTCCCCCCAAAATTAAGCACCGAACCCTTTAATGTGATATCATCAGAATGAAAGCTGTCGGTGGCTTTGTCTCTCCTTTGACTGTATTTTATGATCAAGATCCTGCAGGGGAGCACATTCGACCTTGATAGTTGAAGATGTTTCATCAGGTGACACAGGACTTGAGTTGTGGATGTTGTGAAATACTGCTGCTGATGCAGTAGTTAATATGGCAGGTCTTTCTACATGTGAATGCAATAAACTGATGTTTTTTCAGATTTACACACACACACACACACACAAGTTAGAGCATGCAAACAGCTGATTCTGCGTTTCTAAACCTCCATACCAACGAGTCGTCAATCACACTCATAAACGTGTTTATTTTTATGTCCGACGAAATGGTGAGGAGCAAAATTAATCAATAAACGAAAACTAGGCTTTATCATATCAATTTCATTGCTTTCCACGTGTGAGAAATAAAAGGTTAGTAAATTAACCTTAGATCTATAACACACAAAGACAAAAAGGAAACTACTTGTTTTAGGTAAGTCAAGTGAACCATGCATCAGGAGACAATAACGAACGATGAACAGAAAACATCTATGATTCAGTTCATCAGTATCTCTTCATTTACTTTATTGTCACTGTCTCCTTTATTGTCACACTGGAACAAACAAAGCATTAGAAAAAGTATTGGCTTTGCCGTATGGCTGCTTGGCAGTTTCTCGGTAGAGGACCGTGAGTGATGGTGGAGGTCTGGAGATGTTAGTGGCAGTGTCTGAGTTCAGCTCAGAAACCTGTCAGCAGTCACAGGGTCCCATCTGTTGCTGCCTTCCATAACACAGCACACCCACTAGATCACAGGAAGGACAGGATGAAAGTCACCATGGCAGTCACCATGGCAGTCACCATGGCAGTCGCCATGTCAGTCACCATGGCAGTCACCATGGCAGTCACCATGGCAGTCACCATGGCAGTCACAGCCAGGACAGGCCCCAGTAGGATAAGACAGCCCACCGCCTCTCCCAGCCCACCCCGGCAACGCCTTGGATGTGGCGTTGGCATGACAACCGCAGAGGATTCAGGCGCCTGGTCACATGACGCGCACCGTGTTGATAACACGCTACAGCAGAAGAACATGATATGTTTCACATGACAAAAGCGTCTAAATTTAGCACAACGTTCAGAATGGTGGGCCAGACAAAAACAGGAATTAAAGTATTTCCACACAGGTCTAACTGTCTGTCTTATCTTGAGGCTGAACAGGTTTCAAATGGCTTTGTTTTCCCACTTCCAGTACTTGAGGATCTCACCGGCGTTCACAAGTCGGTGCTCAACTGAAGCACCGTGGCTTCTGAATCCCAAAAACATGAACGTGAGAACCTAACTCTGGTGCCATGGCAACAGGGTCCATGCAGATGGGATGTTGATGCGTCTCTGTCACACAGAGACGGGCTCCCTGGCTGACAGCCGTGCCTGGCTGGTCCCTCCCAACAGACGACATAACACGAGCAGCACGAGCACTTGGTGTTCAGCTCCGTGTGGCATCTGCTCTATCGATCAAGTAATAATGCAGCCCTGTGATCGTTGAACTTCCCTGGTCTGTCATGTTAGGAGGCACAGACATCCTGTAAAGTGTCAACTCAGTCAGCACAGTTAGGTCCACAGGAAGAACAGAGAAGGATTATTTCTTCTATATTTCCCCCTGTTTCTTTTCCTTTTAGCTGAATTCCCTGGATGATGCGCATTGTGGGTCCTTCAGGGCTAAAAAGAAAACCTAATTTGCTGATTCCCTTTCTTCTTTTGATCAGATGTTGTTTTAGGGAGGTGTTGCTCTCCCTTATACACCATGGCTGGGGGACATTTATCAACGCCATTAAATATTAAATGACCACAGACACTACTAATGTAATATGATCCCTGGGATATTGGGTTAGAAGAGGTTCTTTGATGGGGCTATGGGCAATATTAAGGCAGGGAATTCAGGGTCCAAGTCCTTATTACAGTATAATGCCATAACTCAGATCAACGGTACTTTGTCTTGCTTCTGCACAGAAACACACAAAAGCCCTGTGCAATTGGCACACAAAGCCTCTTTCTCTCCAAATCCATTTATTTCTTGTGCATCATTGAAACTCCCCCACAAAGCTAAAATCTTACTGGAATTTCCCCTAGAGCCTGCCGATCTCAATGCCAGATATTTGTAAATGTGTCAGAGAGGGCAATTTCAAACATTTCTTTCAACCCTATTCTCTGTCTTTGATTTCCTTTCTTTCACTCGCACACTCACTCCTCCTTTCCAGTCTTCGTACTGTACGTATCCTGTTAGTACATCATTTTCATAGACATGAAAAACTCATCCATGTTGATAATGAAACATGGTAACTGAGCACTGAAGATAAAGCATGCCAGTGTTTTATTCTATGTTGTAACCCACATATTTAATCATGACATTCTCAGATCTGGCTTTTGATATTCCAAACATGCCTGTGTGTGTAGGAAGCTTTGAAAATCATTCCAGCTTCGAATTAGAAAAAAAGAAGATTGTATTGGGTGAATGGCTTATTCCCTCCAAAAGTACTTTCTGGGGGATCAGAGGGTCTGGAAATGATATTACGTCTTGACATTCAACATCTGCTAACAAAGGGGGGTGGAACACAACATGACATAGACAAATACACCTGTTCAGGTAACATTCAGCTCGGAGGGGAACTTGTCTAATGATAGTGAGTATAGACCACAGTGAAGCTGAGCGTCCCTTCACAACCATGGCAGCATTCAGTGACAAAATCTCCAGAACAAAAAACATTATGGCATTAATACCTTGGACAACAAGCCCTTGAGGTGATTCCCATTAAATGTAACTTGGTTGTAATCTCAGCGGTCTGCCCACACTGGGATCTCTCCAGACATTACACAGCTACAGAATCAACAAAAAAACAGGACACAGGTAGGTGGACACAGAACACAGGGAGGTGGACACAGAACACAGGGAGGTAGACACAGGGAGGTGGACACAGGGAGGTGGACACAGAACACAGGGAGGTGGACACAGGGAGGTGGACACAGGGAGGTGGACACAGGGAGGTGGACACAGAACACAGGGAGGTGGACACAGGGAGGTGGACACAGAACACAGGGAGGTGGACACAGGGAGGTGGACACAGGGAGGTGGACACAAAAAACAGGGAGGTGGACACAGGGAGGTGGACACAGGGAGGTGGACACAGAACACAGGGAGGTGGACACAGGGAGGTGGACACAGGGAGGTGGACACAGGACACAGGGAGGTGGACACAGGGAGGTGGACACAGGGAGGTGGACACAGGGAGGTGGACACAGGACACAGGGAGGTGGACACAGGGAGGTGGACACAGGGAGGTGGACACAGGACACAGGGAGGTGGAAACAGGGAGGTGGACACAGGGAGGTGGACACAGAACACAGGGAGGTGGACACAGGGAGGTGGACACAGGGAGGTGGACACAGAGCACAGGGAGGTGGACACAGGACACAGGGAGGTGGACACAGGGAGGTGGACACAGGGAGGTGGACACAGAACACAGGGAGGTGGACACAGAACACAGGGAGGTGGACACAGGACACAGGGAGGTGGACACAGGGAGGTGGACACAGGGAGGTGGTCACAGAACACAGGGAGGTGGACACAGGGAGGTGGACACAGGGAGGTGGACACAGAACACAGGGAGGTGGACACAGGACGGTGGACACAGGGAGGTGGACACAGGTGACAGCTGGGAAAATCTATCTGATCACACCTGATCAGTCACAGTCGCAGGATCAGCTTGGGACAAGCTGCTCTCAGTCTTGATGATCACAAGCCTAATGTGAGTCATAAGGTTGTGTGCTCTCGTTTTCACACTGGAATTTGTTCCATTACAGCCCCAAATGAAAATTAGGAATCATAGAAGTTGACTTAAACAATGGCAGTAGCAGGGATATGACCTTGAGTCTGCAGTGAACAAACATAAACCATCTGAAATGACTGAACTTCAGATATACTTGAGTGATAAACCAATAAGCAGAGTGTGAAAAATCAACACACACACACACACACCCACACACACACACACACACACACACACACACACACACACACAGCCACCGTCGCTATTCTCTGAAAGTGATCCGGCTAATTCACATTGTTTAAAAAATACTCTATGACCATAAAACGTATCGTACACTGGCTCGGTCTTCCAGCCGACACCCCATTAACAGCTGTCTGGTGTGTATTCATCTTCAGTGCTATACAACAGAGGCACTTAAAGAGCTAGAAATCTTCTTCCCCTTCTTAGCATTTCAAAAAGACATCCTTGACATTTTGGTGGGAATTATTGTATGGAGCAACAAGGCACCTGCTGGTCCCTAATTGTTATGCAAATCTAGCAAACCAGTTTTCAGCAAATGCAGGATTAAAGTGCCATTATCACAGGAAAAAAAGCAGTCCGATATGCAAAATAACTAAGTGCAATATGCAAAATAAAGCTGTCTGTGCTTTCAATTCACAATCCACCCTTCATGGAAGTATTTTAATGTATTATCACAACCACAGTGTGGACAACAAAACCTTAGAACAAATAACTTAGAAAAAACAACCGTAGACTCCCAAAAGACTCTGAAAACACTCCATGTTTGGCAAACACGCACCCACCCCCCTGACATCCTCCCCCAGTCTCTCTATTCATCAATCAACTTAACATAAACCAATGAACAAACCCCAGTGGCAGAAACACACTACAAATACCACAGTGGCAGAAACACACTACAAATACCACAGTGGCAGAAACACACTACAAATACCCCAGTAGTCTCTCTCATCCAGCCCATTACAAACCCATCAGAGCTGCAGGAGAGTCTCTCCCATGCAGGTCAAGAGCCTGCAGACCCCCAGGCTGTTACACCCCCAACCAAGACTGCAAACAGCGGGAAATGTTTTAGGAATGTCATGTTCGTACAAGAACATGCGTACATTTCTAGTCATACGGTCTCATAGCTGTGTCGGATAACACATTCACAATGCGTGAGGAAGCAGACGGATTTCGTATTTGCTCAGGGGTGGTCACCACCACTGAATGAAATTCAGCACCTGTTGCTTTCAGAGTGGTTAATCTAGTTAATCATTCCAACATACACACTGTCTCCACTGGTTGTCTCATTAGTTACATTAGATAAAGGTCATCTTATGTTTTATTTTTCTCCAATATTACCTTTTTGTTCAGTCATCTACCATGCAGGGCAGACATTACTAATGCTGAACAGTTGGTGTAAACGTCTAATGACTTTCTCATGCAAATACCTTTCTTGTGGTTTGATTGCACCTGTTTGAAACCAATACATTTTCTGCAGAGGAACATAATTAAAATCATAAAAGTGGAAATTGGAGTTAATTGGCTAGTACCGGTATCTCCTTCAGACTCAAATGAAAATCTACATTAAGGCCCAGTCTTCGGGAAAGTCTGTGTTCCCTTTTAGATGTAACCTACTCAAATACTTTCTACGGCCTCTCTGCCTACGGGAAGCCAATGTGAACACAAACGATGTTCCTGGTTGAGTGGAGTACAGTTACGAGGGCTTAAGCGCTGGCATGCATGTGTAGCAGACATGGACCACTACCAAACGCAACAAAAAAAAACTAGCTTCTCATTGGCGCGAGCGGCGTGTGCTTATACCGAGGAGTGAGTTTAGCCAATCCGCATCGGCTACACAGGGACCTGGATGAGCCAAGCCATGCTCACACACGATGTGGAGGAGTCGTGACAGAAGCAGAGTGATCCTGCCATGCCCATGTTGATGCCCGCTCTGAGTCGGATCCTGCTGCCTGGCGGAGCAAGCCAGCTCAACGGCTGGTCGTCGTGACAAGCTGCAAGCCTGAGAAGACTGTCACACTTAAGGCTATAGTGTGTTAGAAGCACTCTGTTCAAAAACACATCTCATATTCGATGGTTAACTCAGCCTATTTGAAAATGAATGCGTGTCTCTGTGGCCCAGGGGCGTAGACATAAACCTCTACTAGGGTTTGGGCCCCTATTCGTATCCTTTTTTTCTTTTCCTTCTAGCTTGGTGCGCAAGCACTGCGCTACTAGGCTGTAGAAACCCCCCCTTGCTTAACCCCACTATACAACAGTTCAGGGATGCAAGTTTGATAGCCTAATCAGCTTTGGCAGGGACATGAATAACAAAAAAAAATATATATATTTTTTTAAGCTTCATGTAATATTGTATATGTTTTAGTCCAAAGTAGATGATCGGTAGGCTTATCATTTAGAAACTATCTTTAGTTTTGTAATGTCCTCTTAGCCTACCTCAACTCAGACTTGTGTGTGCTGCAGGGACTGTGTTGTGAAGAAGAGTGGACATGGTATTCTGCAGGCAGCAGTTTGTGTTGTCAGTTAAACACATTTACAAGCGTTGATTGGGATACTGCGTTTATTTTATCCCGGATTATCAATATAAATTAATGCATTGACTAATAAAGTAAATTGTTCAAACTCAAACTTTAGATTTTACTGGGGCAGAGCAGATTTATACTGGGGCACGTGCCCCCAGTAAAAAGGGTTTAACAACGCCCCTGCCCTGGCTTCTTGAGTTTGACACTGAAAGATTAATGCAGTTACGAATTCTAATTTCAGCTGGGGTAATTAGGCCACACCAGCCTGAGCAAACTGAAGACAAACGCATGATCATGGCTTCAGGGTTAACTTATCCCCATCTGTATTCCAAGACATTTTCCTAGGTGGTGCACATTTATCATCAATTTATCATCAAGTTATTCTTACATCACCAATACAACCCTGTCTGTATTGTCCCTCTCACGGCATGATCAAAGGTGTTGGGCTCATTTTAAATGTAAATGATGCCATTCTTGCACAGCTTTGATCCTGACCAGCATGTGTTGATCATTTCTGGCCTCGGCCACAGCAAATGAAGTGTGTATATGACAAGGCTTCGATGCTGAGGACCAGACACCCTCCTGTGTGTCACCGGTGTGAACTGGTGAGACTCACTCCTCAGGTATGTAATGGGCCACCCGCGTCAATGAACAGCTAGCTTTTCTTTGGCGTAGCTGGTAGTGGTTGCACTCGGCAGTCCAGAGGTGGCAGGTTCGACTCCCAATGGCAGTGAGCAACGGCCCTGGCGCAGCAAGACCACGTCCGTTCCATACCCCTAACATGTGTCTGGGCAGTTACCAGCAAGACAATAAAACAGGTAGTAGTTACTGAAGTATATGTCAGAGCCCACACATATTTACTTTAACTTGAGTGAAGGATATGTATTTTGTCCATCTTTGAAACACACACACACAGTTTTGTGGGCAGCTTTGTACCATACAACCTTTAGAAAATAAGCAGGACATTAGTCACAATAATAGAAAAAGTTCTACTCTTTTATATAAAAATATTTTCCCTTTGACATGTATTGCTTTAATAAATCAAACCAAACAACAAATGTTCAGATGCTAATCACCATGACGACACCTGCAGGACGTCCCAGGAGCGGTTAAGAAAGCAGAGCGCACGTATGTTTCCATCCACGGAAACTAAAACCTTTGGGGGAGGAGAACAAAGACCTACTGCTATTGGTTCCAATGTAGCCAATGACATTGTCATATCAAAAGACCACCACGTTATGGATGCTTTTGTATATGATGACATGCAGAGACGTTTGTTTCAAAAATATCAAAAGTCAATCGCTTGTGTGTCGAAAGCATTTTAGAACACCACTTCAAACGTCATGTGATGGGTTTTGGCTTGTGCGTTCCTTTATTGAACTGTACCAAGATGAAGTGGACGAGGATGACCAACACTGGGGTTCTCTGGTCTCATCACAGCCCCGACACCTAACTGCCAAACTAAAAATAAACAACAAAACAAACAACTAGACAAAACATTTACTGAGATCTTCATCAAGATCTGCATAGTCAGGTGTGGCTGTATAACATCGATTCCACTGTTGCTGGGTAGATTAATCGGGATCGCTCTCAAAAAAGTAAATAGACAATAAATTAAAAAACAAAACTAAACCTTTATCCATCGTTAGAATTTGATTTTAATGAGAACGATAAGAATTAAAGCTAAGACACTATGCAGGATACCTAACAGAGTCTATACAGTCAACAAGATCTTAAGAAAGTCTTGTGTTAAAAGAGGCCTGAGTGTCTATCAGAGGTTGACAGACCCTCGGGGAAGAAGGGCTTTTTCAGAAGTCTGTGTCCTTACAGGAAGCAGGAGCAAGTGCCGTAGCCTTGGAGGACCTTTTACCAGACACAAACACACTGGTGCTCAGGACCAGTTTGGCCCTGCGGTCCGGGCCCGGCTCGGCCCTGCGGTCTGCACCCTCCTGCTGGGCTCTAGGGAGAGGCCCGGTTGGGTCTTTTGGGGGGTGGTGGGGGCATGAGCTCTGCGTCTGGGTCGGGGGGGTGTTTCCGGTTCTGTGTTTGGGCTCCCTGGGCGCAGCGGTCCAGAAACTCAAAGAGGATTTCCTTAGTGACGGGATGCTGGATGCTGTTGCACACAGCTGGAACAGAGAGCACACACACAGGAAGTTACCGCAGACCTGACGACAGGCAGTTCCTAGGCCTGGCACACATACACAACATAGGACTTGAATGCTATTTTTGCTTGTGTTAGTATATTCAACAATTTCTATGAAGAAGAAAAAAAAAAAAAAAGTTAGCCAATAGCATATGCAACTTGTTTTAAAATCTGTGGCTTGACTCTTAAGATTCACAACTATTCTTTTGAATACTTTGTGAATCAATAAAGTCACTTGTGGATAGCACTCTAAGGTACAATTTACTATGTTTTGGCATCTCTGATATTTGCAGCTAAAGTAACAAAGCACTTTGTCTCACTGCTTTATATATTTTGGTAAACATGCTGGGAGCAGTTTTGAATCAAACAGAGAAACACTGCATATGTACACTCAGTAATGAGAAGCACAGCAGTTGAAGTGAGACAAGATGTGCCTGAAATATAAATGAACCAAGACATTAATATGATGGGCCCGAGATGGAGGGGGCACATCTGAATAAAGATGGCTGCCGGCGCACACTGCTGGGCAGGCTTGCTCACCCATGGCTGTGTCGTAGGAGTTGGGGAAACTCTTGTCTATCCTCTGTCGCATGAACACCCACGTGTTGTTCACGAACGTGCACTCGATGATCTTGTTGTCGTACATTTTCAACTCCTTTGTGGCCTGGAGAAAAGGGAGATAGAGAGGAGATAGAGAGGAGATAGAGAGGAGATAGAGAGGAGATAGAGAGGAGATAGAGAGGAGATAGAGAGGAGGAGATAGAGAGGAGGAGATAGAGAGGAGATAGAGAGGAGATAGAGAGGAGATAGAGAGGAGATAGAGAGGAGGAGATAGAGAGGAGATAGAGAGGAGATAGAGAGGAGATAGAGAGGAGATAGAGAGGAGATAGAGAGGAGATAGAGAGGAGGAGATAGAGAGGAGATAGAGAGGAGATAGAGAGGAGATAGAGAGGAGGAGATAGAGAGGAGATAGAGAGGAGATAGAGAGGAGATAGAGAGGAGATAGAGAGGAGATAGAGAGGAGGAGATAGAGAGGAGATAGAGAGGAGGAGATAGAGAGGAGATAGAGAGGAGATAGAGAGGAGATAGAGAGGAGATAGAGAGGAGATAGAGAGGAGATAGAGAGGAGATAGAGAGGAGATAGAGAGGAGGAGATAGAGAGGAGATAGAGAGGAGATAGAGAGGAGATAGAGAGGAGGAGATAGAGAGGAGATAGAGAGGTGGAGATAGAGAGGAGATAGAGAGGAGATAGAGAGGAGATAGAGAGGAGATAGAGAGGAGATAGAGAGGAGATAGAGAGGAGGGAGAGAGGAGATAGAGAGGAGATAGAGAGGAGATAGAGAGGAGATAGAGAGGGGGAGATAGAGAGGAGATAGAGAGGAGATAGAGAGGAGATAGAGAGGAGGAGATAGAGAGGAGATAGAGAGGAGATAGAGAGGAGATAGAGAGGAGGAGATAGAGAGGAGATAGAGAGGAGATAGAGAGGAGGAGATAGAGAGGAGATAGAGAGGAGATAGAGAGGAGATAGAGAGGAGGAGATAGAGAGGAGATAGAGAGGAGATAGAGAGGAGATAGAGAGGAGATAGAGAGGAGATAGAGAGGAGATAGAGAGGAGGAGATAGAGAGGAGATAGAGAGGAGGAGATAGAGAGGAGATAGAGAGGAGATAGAGAGGAGATAGAGAGGAGGAGATAGAGAGGAGATAGAGAGGAGATAGAGAGGAGATAGAGAGGAGGAGATAGAGAGGAGATAGAGAGGAGATAGAGAGGAGATAGAGAGGAGGAGATAGAGAGGAGATAGAGAGGTGGAGATAGAGAGGAGATAGAGAGGAGATAGAGAGGAGATAGAGAGGAGATAGAGAGGAGATAGAGAGGAGATAGAGAGGAGATAGAGAGGAGGGAGAGAGGAGATAGAGAGGAGATAGAGAGGAGATAGAGAGGGGGAGATAGAGAGGAGATAGAGAGGAGATAGAGAGGAGATAGAGAGGAGGAGATAGAGAGGAGATAGAGAGGAGATAGAGAGGAGATAGAGAGGAGGAGATAGAGAGGAGATAGAGAGGAGATAGAGAGGAGGAGATAGAGAGGAGATAGAGAGGAGATAGAGAGGAGATAGAGAGGAGGAGATAGAGAGGAGATAGAGAGGAGATAGAGAGGAGATAGAGAGGAGATAGAGAGGAGATAGAGAGGAGATAGAGAGGAGGAGATAGAGAGGAGATAGAGAGGAGGAGATAGAGAGGAGATAGAGAGGAGATAGAGAGGAGATAGAGAGGAGGAGATAGAGAGGAGATAGAGAGGAGATAGAGAGGAGATAGAGAGGAGATAGAGAGGAGGAGATAGAGAGGAGATAGAGAGGAGATAGAGAGGAGATAGAGAGGTGGAGATAGAGAGGAGATAGAGAGGAGATAGAGAGGAGATAGAGAGGAGATAGAGAGGAGATAGAGAGGAGATAGAGAGGAGATAGAGAGGAGGGAGAGAGGAGATAGAGAGGAGATAGAGAGGAGATAGAGAGGAGATAGAGAGGGGGAGATAGAGAGGAGATAGAGAGGAGATAGAGAGGAGATAGAGAGGAGGAGATAGAGAGGAGATAGAGAGGAGATAGAGAGGAGATAGAGAGGAGATAGAGAGGAGGAGATAGAGAGGAGATAGAGAGGAGATAGAGAGGAGATAGAGAGGAGATAGAGAGGAGGAGATAGAGAGGAGATAGAGAGGAGATAGAGAGGAGATAGAGAGGAGATAGAGAGGAGGAGATAGAGAGGAGGAGATAGAGAGGAGGAGATAGAGAGGAGATAGAGAGGAGGAGATAGAGAGGAGGAGATAGAGAGGAGATAGAGAGGAGATAGAGAGGAGATAGAGAGGGGGAGATAGAGAGGAGATAGAGAGGAGATAGAGAGGAGATAGAGAGGAGGAGATAGAGAGGAGATAGAGAGGAGATAGAGAGGAGATAGAGAGGAGGAGATAGAGAGGAGATAGAGAGGAGATAGAGAGGAGGAGATAGAGAGGAGATAGAGAGGAGATAGAGAGGAGATAGAGAGGAGATAGAGAGGAGATAGAGAGGAGGAGATAGAGAGGAGATAGAGAGGAGATAGAGAGGGGGAGATAGAGAGGGGGAGATAGAGAGGAGATAGAGAGGAGATAGAGAGGAGATAGAGAGGAGATAGAGAGGAGATAGAGAGGAGGAGATAGAGAGGAGATAGAGAGGAGATAGAGAGGAGATAGAGAGGAGATAGAGAGGAGGGAGAGAGGAGATAGAGAGGAGATAGAGAGGAGATAGAGAGGAGATAGAGAGGGGGAGATAGAGAGGAGATAGAGAGGAGATAGAGAGGAGATAGAGAGGAGATAGAGAGGAGATAGAGAGGAGGAGATAGAGAGGAGATAGAGAGGAGATAGAGAGGAGGAGATAGAGAGGAGATAGAGAGGAGATAGAGAGGAGATAGAGAGGAGGAGATAGAGAGGAGGAGATAGAGAGGAGGAGATAGAGAGGAGGAGATAGAGAGGAGATAGAGAGGAGATAGAGAGGAGGAGATAGAGAGGAGATAGAGAGGAGATAGAGAGGAGATAGAGAGGAGGAGATAGAGAGGAGGAGATAGAGAGGAGATAGAGAGGAGATAGAGAGGAGGAGATAGAGAGGAGGAGATAGAGAGGAGATAGAGAGGAGATAGAGAGGAGATAGAGAGGAGATAGAGAGGTGGAGATAGAGAGGAGATAGAGAGGAGATAGAGAGGAGATAGAGAGGAGATAGAGAGGAGATAGAGAGGAGATAGAGAGGAGATAGAGAGGAGGGAGAGAGGAGATAGAGAGGAGATAGAGAGGAGATAGAGAGGGGGAGATAGAGAGGAGATAGAGAGGAGATAGAGAGGAGATAGAGAGGAGATAGAGAGGAGATAGAGAGGAGGGAGAGAGGAGATAGAGAGGAGATAGAGAGGAGATAGAGAGGGGGAGATAGAGAGGAGATAGAGAGGAGATAGAGAGGAGATAGAGAGGAGATAGAGAGGAGGAGATAGAGAGGAGATAGAGAGGAGATAGAGAGGAGATAGAGAGGAGGAGATAGAGAGGAGATAGAGAGGAGATAGAGAGGAGATAGAGAGGAGGAGATAGAGAGGAGATAGAGAGGAGATAGAGAGGAGATAGAGAGGAGATAGAGAGGAGATAGAGAGGAGGAGATAGAGAGGAGATAGAGAGGAGATAGAGAGGAGATAGAGAGGTGGAGATAGAGAGGAGATAGAGAGGAGATAGAGAGGAGATAGAGAGGAGATAGAGAGGAGATAGAGAGGAGATAGAGAGGAGATAGAGAGGAGATAGAGAGGAGGGAGAGAGGAGATAGAGAGGAGATAGAGAGGAGATAGAGAGGGGGAGATAGAGAGGAGATAGAGAGGAGATAGAGAGGAGATAGAGAGGAGATAGAGAGGAGATAGAGAGGAGATAGAGAGGAGGGAGAGAGGAGATAGAGAGGAGATAGAGAGGAGATAGAGAGGGGGAGATAGAGAGGAGATAGAGAGGAGATAGAGAGGAGATAGAGAGGAGGAGATAGAGAGGAGATAGAGAGGAGATAGAGAGGAGATAGAGAGGAGGAGATAGAGAGGAGATAGAGAGGAGATAGAGAGGAGATAGAGAGGAGGAGATAGAGAGGAGATAGAGAGGAGATAGAGAGGAGATAGAGAGGAGATAGAGAGGAGATAGAGAGGAGGAGATAGAGAGGAGATAGAGAGGAGGAGATAGAGAGGAGGAGATAGAGAGGAGATAGAGAGGAGATAGAGAGGAGGAGATAGAGAGGAGGAGATAGAGAGGAGATAGAGAGGAGATAGAGAGGAGGAGATAGAGAGGAGGAGATAGAGAGGAGATAGAGAGGAGATAGAGAGGAGATAGAGAGGAGGAGATAGAGAGGAGGAGATAGAGAGGAGATAGAGAGGAGATAGAGAGGAGATAGAGAGGAGATAGAGAGGAGATAGAGAGGAGATAGAGAGGAGGAGATAGGGAGGAGATAGAGAGGAGATAGAGAGGAGATAGAGAGGAGATAGAGAGGAGATAGAGAGGAGGAGATAGAGAGGAGATAGAGAGGAGATAGAGAGGAGATAGAGAGGAGATAGAGAGGAGGAGATAGAGAGGAGATAGAGAGGAGATAGAGAGGAGGAGATAGAGAGGAGGAGATAGAGAGGAGATAGAGAGGAGATAGAGAGGAGATAGAGAGGAGATAGAGAGGAGATAGAGAGGAGGAGATAGAGAGGAGATAGAGAGGAGATAGAGAGGAGGAGATAGAGAGGAGATAGAGAGGAGATAGAGAGGAGGAGATAGAGAGGAGATAGAGAGGAGATAGAGAGGAGATAGAGAGGAGATAGAGAGGAGGGAGAGAGGAGATAGAGAGGAGATAGAGAGGAGATAGAGAGGAGATAGAGAGGAGATAGAGAGGAGATAGAGAGGAGGAGATAGAGAGGAGATAGAGAGGAGATAGAGAGGAGATAGAGAGGAGGAGATAGAGAGGAGATAGAGAGGAGATAGAGAGGAGGAGATAGAGAGGAGATAGAGAGGAGATAGAGAGGAGATAGAGAGGAGATAGAGAGGAGATAGAGAGGAGATAGAGAGGAGATAGAGAGGAGATAGAGAGGAGGAGATAGAGAGGAGGAGATAGAGAGGAGGAGATAGAGAGGAGGAGATAGAGAGGAGATAGAGAGGAGGAGATAGAGAGGAGGAGATAGAGAGGAGGAGATAGAGAGGAGATAGAGAGGAGATAGAGAGGAGATAGAGAGGAGATAGAGAGGAGATAGAGAGGAGGAGATAGAGAGGAGATAGAGAGGAGATAGAGAGGAGGAGATAGAGAGGAGATAGAGAGGAGATAGAGAGGAGGAGATAGAGAGGAGATAGAGAGGAGATAGAGAGGAGATAGAGAGGAGATAGAGAGGAGGGAGAGAGGAGATAGAGAGGAGATAGAGAGGAGATAGAGAGGAGATAGAGAGGGGGAGATAGAGAGGAGATAGAGAGGAGATAGAGAGGAGATAGAGAGGAGGAGATAGAGAGGAGATAGAGAGGAGATAGAGAGGAGATAGAGAGGAGGAGATAGAGAGGAGATAGAGAGGAGATAGAGAGGAGGAGATAGAGAGGAGATAGAGAGGAGATAGAGAGGAGATAGAGAGGAGATAGAGAGGAGATAGAGAGGAGATAGAGAGGAGATAGAGAGGAGGAGATAGAGAGGAGGAGATAGAGAGGAGGAGATAGAGAGGAGGAGATAGAGAGGAGATAGAGAGGAGGAGATAGAGAGGAGGAGATAGAGAGGAGGAGATAGAGAGGAGATAGAGAGGAGATAGAGAGGAGATAGAGAGGAGGAGATAGAGAGGAGGAGATAGAGAGGAGATAGAGAGGAGGAGATAGAGAGGAGGAGATAGAGAGGAGGAGATAGAGAGGAGATAGAGAGGAGATAGAGAGGAGATAGAGAGGAGGAGATAGAGAGGAGGAGATAGAGAGGAGATAGAGAGGAGGAGATAGAGAGGAGGAGATAGAGAGGAGGAGATAGAGAGGAGATAGAGAGGAGATAGAGAGGAGATAGAGAGGAGATAGAGAGGAGATAGAGAGGTGGAGATAGAGAGGAGATAGAGAGGAGATAGAGAGGAGATAGAGAGGAGATAGAGAGGAGGGAGAGAGGAGATAGAGAGGAGATAGAGAGGAGATAGAGAGGGGGAGATAGAGAGGAGATAGAGAGGAGATAGAGAGGAGATAGAGAGGAGATAGAGAGGAGGAGATAGAGAGGAGATAGAGAGGAGATAGAGAGGAGGAGATAGAGAGGAGATAGAGAGGAGATAGAGAGGAGATAGAGAGGAGGAGATAGAGAGGAGATAGAGAGGAGATAGAGAGGAGATAGAGAGGAGATAGAGAGGAGATAGAGAGGAGATAGAGAGGAGATAGAGAGGAGGAGATAGAGAGGAGATAGAGAGGAGGAGATAGAGAGGAGGAGATAGAGAGGAGATAGAGAGGAGATAGAGAGGAGGAGATAGAGAGGAGGAGATAGAGAGGAGATAGAGAGGAGATAGAGAGGAGATAGAGAGGAGGAGATAGAGAGGAGGAGATAGAGAGGAGGAGATAGAGAGGAGGAGATAGAGAGGAGATAGAGAGGAGATAGAGAGGAGGAGATAGAGAGGAGATAGAGAGGAGATAGAGAGGAGATAGAGAGGAGATAGAGAGGAGATAGAGAGGAGGAGATAGAGAGGAGATAGAGAGGAGATAGAGAGGAGGAGATAGAGAGGAGATAGAGAGGAGATAGAGAGGAGATAGAGAGGAGATAGAGAGGAGATAGAGAGGAGGAGATAGAGAGGAGATAGAGAGGAGATAGAGAGGAGATAGAGAGGAGATAGAGAGGAGGAGATAGAGAGGAGATAGAGAGGAGATAGAGAGGAGATAGAGAGGAGATAGAGAGGAGATAGAGAGGAGATAGAGAGGAGGAGATAGAGAGGAGATAGAGAGGAGGAGATAGAGAGGAGATAGAGAGGAGATAGAGAGGAGATAGAGAGGAGGAGATAGAGAGGAGATAGAGAGGAGGAGATAGAGAGGAGATAGAGAGGAGATAGAGAGGAGATAGAGAGGAGGAGATAGAGAGGAGATAGAGAGGTGGAGATAGAGAGGAGATAGAGAGGAGATAGAGAGGAGATAGAGAGGAGATAGAGAGGAGATAGAGAGGAGATAGAGAGGAGGGAGAGAGGAGATAGAGAGGAGATAGAGAGGAGATAGAGAGGAGATAGAGAGGAGATAGAGAGGAGATAGAGAGGAGGAGATAGAGAGGAGATAGAGAGGAGATAGAGAGGAGGAGATAGAGAGGAGATAGAGAGGAGATAGAGAGGAGATAGAGAGGAGGAGATAGAGAGGAGATAGAGAGGAGATAGAGAGGAGATAGAGAGGAGATAGAGAGGAGATAGAGAGGAGATAGAGAGGAGATAGAGAGGAGGAGATAGAGAGGAGATAGAGAGGAGGAGATAGAGAGGAGATAGAGAGGAGATAGAGAGGAGATAGAGAGGAGGAGATAGAGAGGAGATAGAGAGGAGATAGAGAGGAGATAGAGAGGAGGAGATAGAGAGGAGATAGAGAGGAGATAGAGAGGAGGAGATAGAGAGGAGATAGAGAGGTGGAGATAGAGAGGAGATAGAGAGGAGATAGAGAGGAGATAGAGAGGAGATAGAGAGGAGATAGAGAGGAGATAGAGAGGAGATAGAGAGGGGGAGATAGAGAGGAGATAGAGAGGAGATAGAGAGGAGATAGAGAGGAGGAGATAGAGAGGAGATAGAGAGGAGATAGAGAGGAGATAGAGAGGAGGAGATAGAGAGGAGATAGAGAGGAGATAGAGAGGAGGAGATAGAGAGGAGATAGAGAGGAGATAGAGAGGAGATAGAGAGGAGATAGAGAGGAGATAGAGAGGAGGAGATAGAGAGGAGATAGAGAGGAGATAGAGAGGGGGAGATAGAGAGGGGGAGATAGAGAGGAGATAGAGAGGAGATAGAGAGGAGATAGAGAGGAGATAGAGAGGAGATAGAGAGGAGGAGATAGAGAGGAGATAGAGAGGAGATAGAGAGGAGATAGAGAGGAGATAGAGAGGAGATAGAGAGGAGATAGAGAGGAGATAGAGAGGAGATAGAGAGGAGGAGATAGAGAGGAGATAGAGAGGAGATAGAGAGGAGATAGAGAGGAGATAGAGAGGAGATAGAGAGGAGGGAGAGAGGAGATAGAGAGGAGATAGAGAGGAGATAGAGAGGAGATAGAGAGGGGGAGATAGAGAGGAGATAGAGAGGAGATAGAGAGGAGATAGAGAGGAGGAGATAGAGAGGAGATAGAGAGGAGATAGAGAGGAGATAGAGAGGAGGAGATAGAGAGGAGATAGAGAGGAGATAGAGAGGAGATAGAGAGGAGGAGATAGAGAGGAGGAGATAGAGAGGAGATAGAGAGGAGATAGAGAGGAGATAGAGAGGAGATAGAGAGGAGGAGATAGAGAGGAGATAGAGAGGAGGAGATAGAGAGGAGGAGATAGAGAGGAGATAGAGAGGAGATAGAGAGGAGGAGATAGAGAGGAGGAGATAGAGAGGAGATAGAGAGGAGATAGAGAGGAGATAGAGAGGAGGAGATAGAGAGGAGGAGATAGAGAGGAGATAGAGAGGAGATAGAGAGGAGGAGATAGAGAGGAGGAGATAGAGAGGAGATAGAGAGGAGATAGAGAGGAGATAGAGAGGAGATAGAGAGGAGATAGAGAGGAGATAGAGAGGAGGAGATAGAGAGGAGATAGAGAGGAGATAGAGAGGAGATAGAGAGGAGGAGATAGAGAGGAGATAGAGAGGAGATAGAGAGGAGATAGAGAGGAGATAGAGAGGAGATAGAGAGGAGGAGATAGAGAGGAGATAGAGAGGAGATAGAGAGGAGATAGAGAGGAGATAGAGAGGAGATAGAGAGGAGATAGAGAGGAGGAGATAGAGAGGAGGAGATAGAGAGGAGATAGAGAGGAGATAGAGAGGAGATAGAGAGGAGATAGAGAGGAGATAGAGAGGAGGAGATAGAGAGGAGGAGATAGAGAGGAGGAGATAGAGAGGAGATAGAGAGGAGATAGAGAGGAGATAGAGAGGAGATAGAGAGGAGATAGAGAGGAGATAGAGAGGAGATAGAGAGGAGATAGAGAGGGGGAGATAGAGAGGGGGAGATAGAGAGGAGATAGAGAGGAGATAGAGAGGAGATAGAGAGGAGATAGAGAGGAGATAGAGAGGAGGAGATAGAGAGGAGATAGAGAGGAGATAGAGAGGAGATAGAGAGGAGATAGAGAGGAGATAGAGAGGAGATAGAGAGGAGATAGAGAGGAGGAGATAGAGAGGAGGAGATAGAGAGGAGATAGAGAGGAGGAGATAGAGAGGAGATAGAGAGGGGGAGATAGAGAGGGGGAGATAGAGAGGAGATAGAGAGGAGATAGAGAGGAGATAGAGAGGAGGAGATAGAGAGGAGATAGAGAGGAGATAGAGAGGAGATAGAGAGGGGGAGATAGAGAGGGGGAGATAGAGAGGGGGAGATAGAGAGGAGGAGATAGAGAGGAGATAGAGAGGAGATAGAGAGGAGGAGATAGAGAGGAGATAGAGAGGAGATAGAGAGGAGATAGAGAGGGGGAGATAGAGAGGGGGAGATAGAGAGGAGGAGATAGAGAGGAGATAGAGAGGAGATAGAGAGGAGGAGATAGAGAGGAGATAGAGAGGAGATAGAGAGGGGGAGATAGAGAGGGGGAGATAGAGAGGAGGAGATAGAGAGGAGATAGAGAGGAGATAGAGAGGAGATAGAGAGGGGGAGATAGAGAGGAGATAGAGAGGAGATAGAGAGGGGGAGATAGAGAGGAGGGAGATAGAGAGGAGATAGAGAGGAGATAGAGAGGAGATAGAGAGGAGATAGAGAGGAGATAGAGAGGAGATAGAGAGGAGGAGATAGAGAGGAGATAGAGAGGAGATAGAGAGGAGATAGAGAGGAGATAGAGAGGAGGGAGATAGAGAGGAGGAGATAGAGAGGAGGGAGATAGAGAGGAGATAGAGAGGAGATAGAGAGGAGATAGAGAGGAGATAGAGAGGAGATAGAGAGGAGGAGATAGAGAGGAGGGAGATAGAGAGGAGATAGAGAGGAGGAGATAGAGAGGAGGGAGATAGAGAGGGGGAGATAGAGAGGGGGGAGATAGAGAGGAGGGAGATAGAGAGGAGGATATAGAGAGGAGGGAGATAGAGAGGGGGAGATAGAGAGGAGATAGAGAGGAGATAGAGAGGGGGAGATAGAGAGGGGGAGATAGAGAGGGGGAGATAGAGAGGGGGAGATAGAGAGGAGATAGAGAGGAGATAGAGAGGAGATAGAGAGGAGATAGAGAGGAGATAGAGAGGAGGAGATAGAGAGGAGATAGAGAGGGGGAGATAGAGAGGAGGGAGATAGAGAGGAGGGAGATAGAGAGGAGATAGAGAGGAGATAGAGAGGAGGGAGATAGAGAGGAGATAGAAAGGAGATAGAGAGGAGGAGATAGAGAGGAGATAGAGAGGAGATAGAGAGGAGGAGATAGAGAGGAGATAGAGAGGAGGGAGAGAGGAGGGAGATAGAGGGAGTCATTGAAGGCCACAAAAATGTTAAGACTTGTTTTTTAACTTCCCCTGTTTAAAGGTTATCTTTAAGGGCTACTTTGCAGTCAGATGTCCTTGAGCACTCTAAAGCCCTCCCCCGTATTGATATTATTACTTTTTCTTCTGACTTATTTGAAATTGAAAGTTGCAGAGCTGTATGTTAAAAGCCAACAAATAGTAAGAGTAGATAAGCTTCATGAGGAATCCATTATCATCGATTTGCGCTTTGTTTCAGCTCAATATTGACTGATCAATCTCAAGAAGAGTGCTGTACAGCAGGTGGGTGGAGCGTTTGGGCAGTGGAAGGTGCAGCAGACCCCCTGGGGAGACTATGGGCCGAGGGAGCGGTGTGCGCGCACACACACACACACACACACACACACACACACACACACACGCACACACACACACATGCCCTGGCCCATGGCAGGGGAGGGAGAGGCTGCCAGGGAAGCCTCCCCATGCCTGGCACGAGAACAGGGCGCTAAGTAAGAGCCTGCCTGGTCCTGGAGAGAAGGCATCTGGGTGTTCAATGGGGGGATGGAGGAATGTGTGTGTGTGTCGCTGGGTGGTGACAACACCCGGATATCACACCATAGATATTGACCTTGAGAACTGGGATCTCACAATCACACACCTCAGACCTGAGGTTCCCCAGGGGTTCCTGTGCTCACAGCAACCTTCAAGCCCGTTCCAACACGGGATCCTCTGCCGTTTCAAGAAGAACCGCACACATCTAGACCTGCTATGGAGCTTGTGCATCATCTAGACCTGCTATGGAGCTTGTGCATCATCTAGACCTGCTATGGAATTTGTGCATCTGTGCCATTTCCAACAAATCTCAACACATTCCCATGAGCAGCTGATTGACAAACACATTGAAGGAGCAACAGCATGGCCAGTGCTGATAGTTTTCCCAGGACCAAATGATAGCAAGCTGCTGCCAATTAACAACACAGGCAGCTTCTGGCAGCCACGAGTAGAAGCCTGTTTGCAGAGATCCCTCGCTCGTTGAGAATATTGCAAGTGGTAGCCATGTTTTAACTGCTGCTTGGCATTTGAATCCGACCAAATCCACTTAGTTGGGGCCGTGCTCCCCTACAGACCCTGGCGAAGCCCCGCACGCCATCAGCTTCTTCATTGATTAGCTTTGGGGCTCCACCGCGCATCGATCATGCGTGGTGCAGGCCTGTGTCCAGAAGCCCAGCTGTTCCACAGACTCTGAATTCCATCACCGCGTCACACCCGCCTCTGGTACTGTTGGAATGGCTTTTTAATGAAGGCATAAGGGCTCGCAAGACGTGTCAAAGTCAAAGCTCCCTTAACAATGACACTCACGACTGTGACATTCCAAAGCATCGCTGCAGTTTACCTGGCTTCAGTGACTTTGTCTCGACAACAGAGAAGGGTCGAGTTGTGTAGCTGTTTCTCCAGCTCAGGTCAAAGACTGCCAGCCAGTCTGTTAGGGCGTGGCACTAGTCTCTCCACTCTCTGAAGGGAAGACAGACTACAGAAGGAGAGAGTGTGTCTAATGCTGCTATACGAGATGAGATTTGATGACCAAGCTCTTGGCCCAGCCCCAGTGGGCCACTGTGTGCGTGTGTTCCAGTCCAGAGCATGTATAACAAGAGTACACATGAGGAGCTGCTACGATGTGGCCATTGGCCAGGTGACTGTTCTTATTTCTCTTCTGACCAGGCGGCCCTCATTTCTAGAGTTAATCAAAGCCAGCCCCAAGCTCTGTGTTCCTGGCACCAGGGTCCATTTGAATAAGAAAGTACCTGACTACGAGCGAGAGAAGAGGAAAGTCAAAACTTGAAAAACGGGGTCATAGATCAAGGACCTTTGGTGCTCCGTGGAGGAGTGGGCCAGTGCTAAGGTCTTATTATAAAACCTGCACAAAGAAAAATGGAGAGAAGGGTCACTTTCACCGTATCCCCTCAGTGTCCATGACCTCAGCATGGAGCTAATAATCCCTCTTCTGCTCAGAGATGTGTTATAGTTTGTGAGGAGGTTTGACTTTAGCCTTTCTATGAAGGCACACAAACTGTAATTCACCACAGAGCTTTTGTTTCTGCCCCACGGAAAAAGTTCAATTGCCTTAAACAGTGTGAAGATGCTGAGAGCTGCCTTCAGAGGACTTCTTGAACTGAAGCGGTTAATTATCGTCCTGGTGAGATGCCAGGGCTTCTGAAAACATTTGCATGTTATAAAACACTCGCTACGGCAACCAAAATAACTTTCAATTACCCTACAATTTCAGTATGTCGAATTTCTGTCGTTTTCAGCAAATGATTCCCCCAAGCCAACTGGGAAAAACACTAATCACATTGAGGGCAACAATGCATATGCAGTGTGGTAAACTTGACTGTCAAACTGTCAGATAAACACGACTTCCATATTCAGGAAGTGACTGATTAGGGAGGGGAGTTCAGCAGGAGGCTTGTGGGTGCGTACACTCGAATCAAAGCCCCAATCTCCTCTCTCCTCTTTCCCCTCCTCTCTCCTCTCATCTCCACTCTCTCTCTCCCCTTTCCTTTCTCTCCCCTTTCCCCTCCTCCCCCTCTCTTTCCCCTGTCCCCTCCTCTCTCCCTCCCCTCTCCTCTCCCCACACCTGCTGCTCTCGTCTGGATCCATCTCACAGACCTGCCAGGCAGCGCTGAGGTTCATGAATCCCTAATGAGCTCCACTTACAGGCCACACGCTGCTCAGTGGATGGGATCCACCACCCTGTTATCAAAGAACCAAGTTTAACCAAACATCAATCGGGCATTCTCTCTAACGGGCTTTAACGAATGTCCCACAGTGTCCCTATGGGAGGATTCTGTGCTTGAGTACCGGATGAAGACCAAGGCGCCTTTGCGGTTGGAAACACCAGGGAAAATCTCCCAACCTTGGAGAAACTCATAAAGAGGGGGTTTGCTTTGACTGATCAATCCTGCCCACCGTTTCTGGATAACCAGTGTTACGATGTAAGGCATAGGTATGTGTATCAGATCAAACCTGGTGAGATGGAGTTTAAAAAACACAGAAAGCTAAAACGTAAAGGTGTCACTCCAGGAGCGTTTATTTTGGGTGTGTGAAGGTGTGTGTGTGTGTGTGTGTAGGTGCAAGGATCAATTTAGCAACACAACCATCTTCCTTGTCTCACCTTCATCTGTGCAAAGGGCATGTCATAGCTGCCAACATAAAGCAATCCAACAGTCTGGGGGAGTAACCTGCAAAGAGAAAACATGTTCATTATCACCCTGCCACCACATGCTTGTTAGAGAGGCAGAGTACAGACAACACCAGATCAACACCAGAATCACAAAGGCTGTTTTACCAGCCTAGTAACAGAATGACACATCATAGATCACACCCTCCTAGCCTCTCTCTACCTGGGGACTCATCTGCAGGCTTCTCAGGTCACCAGAGTGCATTGTGACTGGGACTTGTCTGTCTGCGATTCTGGGGGGCTATTAGGGGCATGTTTCAAAAGAATCCAAAGGGTTAGTCACAGAGCCTCTGGTTATGTAGTGCCGTACCACAGGTATCTATGTGCTTATAGATTATCTCCCTGTCCATAGTCTCTCTTCACCAAATTGTTTAATTGTGCCATCAGATTGCTAGCTCTTGGCTCAGTTAATCCCAAAAAACGCTTTATAGGTTAAGAGTGTATGTGTGAGGCACTGCGTGTGTGTGTGTGTGTGTGTGGGAGAGAGTGAGGTCCCATGGTGCACGCCCCACAGCTGGGTTTAATAACACACTGGCCCCCTCCACTGAACCTACTCCGGATCTTGTTTATTTCCAGACACATTGTCTGCCGCTACGCACGCGAAAAAACACATCACAAACCTAACCACTGAGGGGACTGAGTGTGTCACAGCATCACTTAGACAGCGACTCTACAGGGCGGAAATGAAGGGGCTACGGGGGCTAATGGCAGTGGAACGCACCCAGCATGCTTATAGGCCCTAGCTCAGTGTGTCTAAGGGCTGAAGTGAGGGGGTTTGTTGAGGACTGGTCATCCACTCCCTCTTCCTGTGGAATGACTGAGAGGACACAGGAAGCAGTCATGAGGCCATCCATGCATCCATGGGCTGGTGGAAACTACCGGAAAGCCAGCCTGGTTCACAACAGCACTTTCTACCTCTCACCCTACCACCCACAAGGTCGCCTCCTTCACACCCTCCACCCTAATGTTGGAATTGTATTGACGTGTTTCTCCAGAAATAGCTAGAAATTGGATTTGTCCACAGGCACTGAGGTATTCTGGGACAAACAAAGCGAGACAAACTGCCTGTAGCTTTGCTGTCTAACGAATCCAAACCAAAATGTCTTGGATTTTCCTGAGCGATAAATCGAGATGCAAAGTGGATGCCCTGCTGCAATCCGAGCTTGGTGCTCTCAGAACAAGCTAACAGCTCTGACAGGGACTTGCGGCTGTGTTTAATCACTGTCGTTCTACTGTATCTCCTCCTGGGTCGGGTCAGGTCTGGTTCCAGCCTCAGATCACAGGGCATCCAGCGGACTGGGCCGTGGTTCAGGCAGACAAACAACCGCAGCACTGATCCTGGAAGTGGTTCCACATCTACAGAGCCCAGCTTGGCCGTCAGCACACAGGGAGCTGTCGACAGGCTCCGTGCGGACCTCCAGAGGCCAGACAGAGCTTGGGGCCACCACGACACACTTCCAACTAGCTTATTTTACATGCAGGACTGCTGCTTCCCATAGGGGAGAGGCCCAGCTGTACATATTTGTTCTGCAGATTCCTGGTTGTTCCGGCTGAAGCGTCCTGCTCTTCTCTGGGAGGGGCTCTGATCTAGGCATCGTGTGTGTGTGTGTGTGTGTGTGTGTGTTGCTACATCTCCAGTCTTCCTCTGTGGTTGATCAAGGAGAAATAGGCATTGAGATTAACTGTGACCTTTTGCTTGTGTTGTCCGATGATTGGAATTCACTCTAGAGAATTTATGTTGATGCAAAAAAAACAGGGCAGCATTATGCGTGGTGTGGGCAAATCACCATGTAGCCTGTTTGAGGGTCTCAACGAGGTGACGTGTGTGGTGGGGTAATCACAAGATTTAAATGCTTCGATTCGAAGTGGCAGAGTAGCCAGTATCTAGATTTGTGGCCTTTCTTGTAAAAGTAATGAAACAGCTGCTGGGGTGTGTGGTTTTCACTAACAGAGAGACAGAGGCAGAGAGAGAGAGAGACAGCGAGAGAGAGAGAGAGAGAGAGAGATAGGGAGAGGAAGACAGAGAGAGAGACAGACAGAGGATGAGAGAGACAGAGGCAGAGAGAGAGACAGAGAGAGAGAGAGAGAGAGAGGGACAGAGGCAGAGAGAGACAGAGAGAAAGAGGAAGAAAGTGAGAGAGACAGAGAGAGACAGAGAGAGAGAGATAGGGAGAGGAAGACAGAGAGAGAGACAGACAGAGGATGAGAGAGACAGAGGCAGAGAGAGAGACAGAGAGAGAGAGAGAGAGAGAGAGGGACAGAGGCAGAGAGAGACAGAGAGAAAGAGGAAGAAAGTGAGAGAGACAGAGAGAGACAGAGAGAGACAGTGGCAGAGAGGGACAGAGGCAGAGAGAGACAGAGAGAAAGAGGAAGAGAGTGAGAGAGACAGAGAGACAGTCCAAGACACTGTGTGGACTTCCTCGGACACTCCTTTCCCGTCCTCGTTCTCTGCATTCAGAGAGAGCTCATGCATGAGCTGGCAAACGGCTCTCCTCTGAGGAACATCACAAAGCTCTCTCTTAGGGACAAGGATCACTTGAGCTCCTGTTGACTCCAAAGGCCAGTTAAGAGATGGAGAGACTGCCTCTACATTTACATTACATTTATACATTTAGTAGACGCTTTTATCCAAGGCGACTTCCAAGAGAGAGCTTTTTCAAAAGAGCATAGTCACTGATCATTACAACGAGGTAGTCCCAAACATTGCAAGCCGCCAAAACATGAAGCATACATTGTGAAAAACTAAACAAGTGCCAAAGGGAAGACCCATAAGAGCATGCAGTTATACAAGTTACAAATTAAAACAACATGAACCTCAAAAAGTGCAAGACTGTACCTGTAGAAGAACAATAAACAGTCAAATATTTCACAGCGAGTACAAGAGTTAACTCAGTTATAACTGTACTGCTCCGGAAGGTGTTTGTGTGGGCGGGTGTGACTTGGCGTGTCCTAAGAGCATAAGAGCAGGGGTTAAAGGGAAAACTATGACCAGTGGCTAAGAAATTGTGAATGACAAGTCGTGTTCCGCAGTAAATGTGCAAACGTATCTTTAAGTCGCAGACACGGTCAGTCATAGACAAAATTGTGTCAGCTGTAACAGTTGCTCCCGGCAACGTCGTGGTAAGTTTGAGTGCACGGGCAGTGGCTCTATGACATGATGAGCAAGCACTTTCTTACTGCTGCTGGCATATAGTAGCTTCCTCAAGCAAAACGTGCAGAAACACGCACCAGGCTCTCTCAGTTTCTGGCACCAACTGCCAAACGGCTCGCCGTCTCTACCTTCTTCTATCCACGCCCACAGTCATTTATTCAGTCATTTATTTTGGAGTCATTGGTGGGTAAGACATCATCCCCAGGCTTCATAAATTTGCCCTCCATGTTTTCACCGAAAACGCTAACGTGACGTATGGATCTCATTCACACTGTGTTGCCAGGACCCGCCCTGCTCTGCTTCTGATAGGCTGTAATGTTAGTTAGAGCTGCATTCCTCTCATATGATTGGTAGGGGAAATCAATTGACTTGAAAATATTAAACCGCATGCAAGTCCCCCCCCCCCCCCCCCAAAACAACTTTCCTTGAATCCCTGCCTAAGAGGTGGAATGCCCAGAGGCACAGTGGTTGGTCAGGAGGTGGAGGATGGTGTGTGGTTAATATCTGCAGATATATTGATCTGTTTACTGCTACCAGTGTGTCTCTCAACACAGCAGGTCAGACACCTCCCACACAAGGGGAACTGGCACTAAGACACAAATGATAATGATGACCTTTTTGAGAAAAAGCCACGATATTTACAAAGAGCAAAATTAATTGGGTCTATTTTCACTGATAGGATTATTAGGAAAAGAGTGCCTCGAGGTAAAAGGGAGTGGAGTTTGTGAACGATAACTACCATTAAGTACTGAACGCTTCCCTGTTCATTATCTGACTTGTAGCACCAATAAGAGAAATTTGTAGGGTATATTACATAGTTTGAATTGAATTAGACCCTGTGGCACAATTATATGGATTTTGAAAGTGCTGTGGCATACACAATAACTGCCTTTCAAGAGAACATAAGATGAAAAGAAGGTTTGTGAATACGACCCTCCACTGCCCAACCAAACACATGACGCACAAGGTCGGATGTGTTGAGTGAAATGACTATATATTTGTCACACTGTGGAGGGTGTAATACATAAATAAATAAAAAACACTTGTAACAGAGTTGATCAGTATCAATAGTGTAACTAACTCACCCCTCTCCACCAACTTTGGTGATCTTGAGGCGGAAGTCGACAGAGTTGTGGCTTGGAGGTTTCCACTTCAGGATGTCGTCACATCTCCCTGCCTTGTATTTCTGCACACACACACACACACACACACACACACACACACACACACACACACATCAGGGGAGAGACAAGGGGGGCATTAACACACACACACACACACACACACACACACAAACCCAACAGCAGAATATCCAGATTGACAACAGCCCCCCCCCCCACACTCCTCAAACAGAAGGAGACGGTCTGGCCTTGTTTCCATGGTGTTACTATGGCGAGCATCACAGATTCATTGATTGATGAGGTGATTTACTGAGGAGATACAATCAGCCATTGGCTCAGGAAGGAGCCTCAAACCTGGGCACGGACCTTACTGTCACACAGAAATGAGATGTCATCAGGTTATATTATCCGTTTCTTAGCAACTAATAGAACAGCGTATCTTCATCAAGCATCGTATATTATCACTGTATGTTATTCCCATATGTGGATCTGGGATTTCATGGTACAAAACATAATATTTTCAAAAAGTAAGAGTGAATCAGCAGGTGTAGAAACAGACAAAAAGCAACCTTGATGTTTTCCTCCCACAGATTCCTCTTGAAATGATTGAGGCGTAATTACGATACGACTGACTTTGCGTTTAGAAGTGATCCTACAGTAGGCTGAACATGGTGACCTTCAGAAAGACAGATGCCAATACAACATTAAAGGGCATCATTTGCATATGTGCAATGTAAAGCCATAAAGGGAGGAGTCAGGATCACATGAGCCAATGGTGGAACTGTCGGGTTGCCCGGTAACAAGAGTCTGCCCCTGGGGACTGTGGGAACAAGCCGGATTCCTGTAGAGACCTCAAGGAGAAGCTTCCAAACATATTTACACAGTACGGGCATGCTTCTGCTTGTACAACCACCCCCACAAGGTCCCAAACAAGGTACATCAGGAAAAAAAAAAAATCTCTTTCCAGGAAGAATGTGAAATATCCAATTGTGAAACGTGGGAGAATTGGTAGAGTGCATGCGTTAGCCCAGATAATGAACAGCACATTCACTGTAACACCGCAGCCATGCTGACAAGGCTGTCAACTTCCAGCATGCGTCCACTTGAAGGGAAAAGTGGATAATGTGTCCAAGCTGACACCCCTATCCCCACAGCCAAGCAGCCTGCACCCAGCAGCCCTCTACACCTGAGGCCTGTCGTCACCACTCGGACAGGCTGCTCGCCTGTCAAGTCAACCCCAATTAGATGAAGGTCTGCGGGGTGGTCCGGCTGTCTAAGACCCTGTCTACAGAGCGCTGCTGGTTGTTTCAGGTTAGGGCCACTCAGCCTTCCAGGGAGACTGTGGCTGTGATGGCCGTGTCCTGCAGGGTGCAAGGGTCTCTGAGGGGGGGGCCGGGCGTCCATCACAAGGACCACACACACACACACACACACACACACACCCTCCAGCACTATGTTGATTGGATGGAAACGTCTGATATCCGCTAGAGAGACGAGATCAACAATCAATACCACGGTCTAGACTAGTCGAAAGGAACTGGATCGAAATTTCAAAAAGACAAGTAATGTCAAAGTTCTGCATCCATAACGCCATTATTCATTTGAATCAGGCAAGGTACATACTGCACAGGTTTAAGTTCTTCCTTTGTGTTCAACTGGTGTTAAAAAAACGACTCATTTCTGTAGGCAGACTAAAAAGGGGGCAGGTGTCTTGACACGGCTCCCACACCATGCCTCTTGCAGCTCTGGGAAGTGAGCACCATGTGTGGCCCTCACCTGAAATCCAATAAGCCTACTGGCAGCAGAGCAGAGGAAGAGATTGGTTTGGGTTTAGAGAAAGCCTGACTTTGTCTAGCAGGGTGTCCAGAGGAGAGGCAAGTACAGCGTGTGCTTGTGTCCCTGACGTCCCTCTACGTGGGTGGAGGCCTTCACAGGCTCTTAAGCAGCGCTCTCCTTCACAATACACATTCAGTACAGACAGCCTGAGAGCAAGGCTCTCTTAAAGCACGGCCACGCTGAGAATATCAGAGATATATAGATATAGATATATGTGATATATATGTGTAATATATAAATACTTGTTACTGTGGGTGTATAAAGAGGAAACATTGTTCCATAGAGGTATAGTCTCTGGGGCTGGGACACCTCTCTGGGAGCCAAGGTTCCTCATTCATCTGAAGAGACAGCGTGCCCTGTCCTCATCTGGTGCTGAAGAGACAGCGTGCCCTGTCCTCATCTGGTGCTGAAGAGACAGCGTGCCCTGTCCTCACCTGGTGCTAAAGAGACAGCGTGCCCTGTCCTCACCTGGTGCTGAAGAGACAGCGTGCCCTGTCCTCACCTGGTGCTAAAGAGACAGTGTGCCCTGTCCTCACCTGGTGCTAAAGAGACAGCGTGCCCTGTTCTTACCTGGTGCTGAAGAGACAGCGTGCCCTGTCCTTACCTCGTGCTAAAGAGACAGCGTGCCCTGTCCTCACCTGGTGCAGACGAGACAGCGTGCCCTGTCCTCACCTGGTGCTGACGAGACAGCGTGCCCTGTCCTCACCTGGTGCTGAAGAAACAGCGTGCCCTGTCCTCACCTGGTGCTAAAGAGACAGCGTGCCCTGTCCTCACCTGGTGCTAAAGAGACAGCGTGCCCTGTCCTCACCTGGTGCTGAAGAGACAGCGTGCCCTGTCCTCACCTGGTGCTAAAGAGACAGTGTGCCCTGTCCTCACCTGGTGCTAAAGAGACAGCGTGCCCTGTCCTCACCTGGTGCTGAAGAGACAGCGTGCCCTGTCCTCACCTGGTGCAGACGAGACAGCGTGCCCTGTCCTCACCTGGTGCTGACGAGACAGCGTGCCCTGTCCTCACCTGGTGCTGAAGAAACAGCGTGCCCTGTCCTCACCTGGTGCTGACGAGACAGCGTGCCCTGTCCTCACCTGGTGCTGAAGAGACAGCGTGCCCTGTCCTCACCTGGTGCTGAAGAAACAGCGTGCCCTGTCCTCACCTGGTGCTGACGAGACAGAGTGCCCTGTCCTCACCTGGTGCAGACGAGACAGCGTGCCCTGTCCTCACCTGGTGGTGAAGAGACAGCATGCCCTGTCCTCACCTGGTGCTGACGAGACAGCGTGCCCTGTTACTGCTGTGCTGCCTTCCCAGACTGTACCCTCCTGCCCCTTCCAAAACAACACAACCTGGACATGAGCACGAAAAGGTATCTAGACAAGGTATGAATGTTTCATGCAACTTTCATTGCCAGGATTTCATACTGTGCAGCTATATTGATGCATCTGGATGCATCAATATAGAACAAATAAAATAAACAGAGTTGTTGCACGTCAAACAACCCACAGACTGAATTTATGATCTCATCTCTGAACTTGTCCAATGAGATGAAACTCTATTAGCTATAAGGACAATGCACAGGAACATTGCTTACAAGAATTTCATCAACACTGGATTCATGACTGGATTAAATTGATCAATAGAGGGAATTGTGTCCCACATGCAACCATGGCAACAAACTTGCGGCAGCACTCCACACTTGGGTGACCTTGGGAGTAGATGTGTTTTGTGTCTTGCTCTTCATTTCTGTCTTCTGACATGTCAAAACACAAGGCCACACGGAATGTCTGTCTTATTGAAGTGCAAGAAAAGACCTTCGACGGAAGCGAACACGAGCAAACATTTCTCTGAGCATGGGCAGCACTGCGCAAAAGTCTTAGGCACCCAAGATTTTCAACACAAATATTCTCTTCAATATGTTTTATTTATTTATTTTTTGTCTTCTGTATTTGTGCTGCAGTATAAAAGTGCAATGCTGAGAATGTGGAGGAACAGGGCAGAGTCTAACAGGGAAAAGGCTTCACAGTGGAGGAACAGGGCAGGGTCTACCAGGGGAGAGGCTTCACAGTGGAGGAACAGGGCAGGGTCTAACAGGGAAGAGGCTTCAGTGGAGGAACAGGGCAGGGTCTACCAGGGGAGAGGCTTCACAGTGGATGAACAGGGCAGGGTCTACCAGGGGAGAGGCTTCACAGTGGATGAACAGGGCAGGGTCTACCAGGGGAGAGGCTTCACAGTGGATGAACAGGGCAGGGTCTACCAGGGGAGAGGCTTCAGTGGATGAACAGGGCAGGGTCTACCAGGGGAGAGGCTTCACAGTGGATGAACAGGGCAGGGTCTACCAGGGGAGAGGCTTCACAGTGGATGAACAGGGCAGGGTCTACCAGGGGAGAGGCTTCAGTGGAGGAACAGGGCAGGGTCTAACAGGGGAGAGGCTTCACAGTGGAGGAAGCAGCACTGGAGCCTGGAGACTCCTGGCTGCTCCTCGCAGCCATCTGGTCCTGCGAGCAGGAGTGGCATGGGTGAGGCCTACGTACTGCTGTCAGCCTGCTGCGATCTAAAGATCAGGCTTCCCACTGCCAGGATGACATCAGCAGAGGCCTTCCGTCATGTGACACTCAGGGAGGAGGTGGTCCAGAAAGTGAGCCCAGCCAATCAGGGGTCGGAGGTTTGTCTGAGTCTGACGCACGCTGTAGGGACGTTTGCGGACGGAAGAACTGCGATTGGGCGCAGAGTCGGAACTGGAACGTTGCGATCCAGAGTGGTCACGTGATCGATTGCGTGACTAAGTGGATGTTGTTCGGTGATTACACACAGTCTATTACATCCTTTAGTATCAGACCCGCAAACAAAAATATAAGCTCAGATTTCCTTTGAAATTACTTCTTTGATATCGTTTTTTACAGGGGCAGTCTCATTTGAATAAAGGCTCTCTGTGCAGCAGCTTCTTAAAGTGTTGAGGATTAGAGACTAAAGACAGACTCTCTGAATCCCCTGAGGTGCCTGAGGCCTTGTTTGTGTGTGTGTCCGCGTGTGTGTGTATATGACAAAAGATGCAAGTAGGAACATGCTGTGCCACTGGAAAGAGAATAGACACAACCTGGAGACAGGCTGTGGGCAGAGGCAGTGCACACACACACACACACGCAGGCGCACGCACGCACGCACGCACACAGAAGACCATGCAGGGCTGAGGTGAAATGAAGATTATCTATCTGAACTGACTGGCATCAATTACCATGGGAGCTTTCACAAAAGTAGGATGGGGGAATTAATTTTATTACACTCAATAGTACCAGATTAGAAGTCTACCAGA